>NC_066582.1:383801468-384416798 GCF_024323335.1 Lathyrus oleraceus | reverse complement strand
TGAAAGGGAGATGGCGGACATGTTCATGAACACTCTTCAAGGAAATTATATTGAGAGATTGGCTGCTTGCCCGTCAATCAGCTTTGCAGAGATAGTAATTTCTGGAGAAAGAATCGAGAGTCTGTTGAAGATGGGCCGAATTCAAGACAATAGTGTTTCCAACCCATCAGGTCCCAAGAGACCGTTTGCTGGTAACGGTCAGCGAAGAAAAATATGCGAGGCAAGCGTTGTGTATGTCAGCAGAGGCAGGAGTAAAGGACGCCCTAATTATTATCAAGATCAAGTGGCCGCAGTCACTATTCCAACACCTGTTCCTCAACCGCAATATCATCCGCAACAACAACCCAGGTACAACAATCAACAACAAGGAGGTAATCCGGGTCAGCAGAGACACTATCAACAACGTCCAAGGCAGACGGACCGGGTCATCGAGCCAATCCCAATGCCTTATTCAGTATTACTTCCCAAGCTGATTGACATGAATCTGGTTACATTGAGAACTCTGGCCCCACCAATCAATCCCAATAATTTGCCTAGAGGTTATGATGTCAACGCCAAATGCGCTTTTCACTCCAACGCACCTGGCCATACTACAGATAATTGCAAGGCTCTCCAGTTAAAGGTACAAGATTTGAGAGATGCCCAAGCTATCAATTTTTCTCCGGTGCCTAATGTTATCCAGAACCCGATGCCGGCTCCGGCTCACGGCGGGCAGAGGATTAATGCTGTTGATAGTGGGGAAACTTTGAATTTGGTGTCTGATGTGACTAAGGTGAAGACTTCGCTATCGGTGGTTAAAGATCGACTTCTGAAAGGTCAGATTTTCCCGGGCTGTGGGGAAGAATGCAAAAATTGTCAAGCTTCCGAAAACGGATGTGACAGTTTGAGAAGGGGTATTCAGCAGCTGATAGATGAAGGTTGTCTTCAGTTCGATCAGGCCCGTCCGGTGAAGAATGATGTATCGACGATGACGTTTTATTTCACTCCTGAAGAAATATATGTTCCCGAGAGACTCGCTCCGACGACAATATATTTCCCAGAAAGTACAGAACCAGCAGCGGTGAACATCAAAAGTTCAGCACCAGTCGCAATTTACTCTGACAGCCCTCAACCGACTTTGGTTGGTCCAATCACCATCACGGTACCAGGACCTATTCCGTATGAGAAAGACAGTGCTATCCCGTGGCACTATAGGGCTGATATCTACTGCCAGGGGAAGAAAGTTAACGAAAAAGACATTGACATTGGTAGCTCCGCTGTAGACAATGTTGGAGGGGTTGGTGGCTTCACTCGCAGTGGACGCCTATTTGCACCATCAACATTACGCGCGAATACTGAGCCTAGGCAGCTGCCAAGGCTAAAGGGAAACAGGTATCCACCGAAGAGGTTACTACTGAGGAAGATCCTCCTAAGACCGCATTCGAGAAGGAAGTGGATGAGTTTGTGAGGATTATCAAGAAAAGTGACTACAAGGTAGTCGACCATCTAAATCAGACACCCTCAAAGATCTCCATTCTCTCACTATTGCTGTGCTCTGAGGCGCACAGAGCAGCCTTGTTGAAAGTACTGAATATGGCCTATGTTCCACCGGAGATAACTGTTAACCAGCTGGAGTCGGTAGTTTCCAATGTAAACACTAGCCGGGGGCTAGGTTTCACCGATAATGACCTGACACCTGAGGGCAGGAATCACAACAAAGCCTTGCATATCATAATGGAGTGCAAAGGGGTGGGGCTTTCCCATCTTTTGGTTGATACAGGATCTTCTCTGAATGTTCTTCCAAAGAAAGCCTTAATGAAGTTGGATTGCGATGACACCATCCTGAGGCCAAGTAACTTAGTTGTGAGGGCTTTTGATGGCTCTAAGAGAGCTGTTTTTGGCGAAGTTGAGTTGCCAGTTAAGATTGGACCGCAGGTGTTCAAGAGCACCTTTTATGTGATGGATATCCAGCCTGCCTACAGCTGTCTGCTAGGTCGGCCTTGGATTCATGTTGCCGATGCTGTTACTTCTACCCTCC
The DNA here is from genome assembly GCF_024323335.1 of Lathyrus oleraceus. Taxonomy (NCBI): domain Eukaryota; kingdom Viridiplantae; phylum Streptophyta; class Magnoliopsida; order Fabales; family Fabaceae; genus Lathyrus; species Lathyrus oleraceus. The sequence goes on along the minus strand of NC_066582.1, from coordinate 384,414,781 downwards.
ACCAGAAGCTCAAATATGAACTAGAAGGTCAGATCGTCACTGTATATGGTGAAGAGGATATTTTTGTTAGCCACCTGTCTACATTTAAGTATGTAGAGATGGATGGCGAGATGCATGAGATGCTGTGTCAGGGCTTCGAAGCCATAAACATCAATGAGGTCGCGCCCGAAGCTGTCTTTTCACCTGAGTTTGAGAAGGTTGGGACTTCTATCTCTTCATACAAGCAAGTTGTCGAAGTGGTTAAAGCTGGTAATGCCCAAGGCTGGGGCAAATTTGTGGAGCCAGTCATCAAAGAAGACAAGTTTGGATTGGGGTATGCTCCGGGATCTCAGAAGAATGAAACCGGTACTCTCTCCAGCGGGGGTTTGGTTTCCCCCCACATCGTCAATGTTGCAGATGAAGACAAGGCTGACAGCGACTGTGACTTAGATAGCTGGATTCGCCCGTGTGTCCCGGAAGAAAAGCTCGACAATTGGTCGTCTGAAAAAACCGTCCGGGTTACTCTGCTGAAAGAGTGATTTTTATTGTTTTCCTTTATTACATGCATAATAAAGTCTTACACTTTGCCCAAGGTGTAACGGCTCATTTGTAGGGCCATCCATTTAGTTACGTTTCGCAATTATTTTTATCATCAATAAAGGACGGCTTTTGCAAACAATTTTGTGTTCTCTTTCTTTCAGTTTTTTTTACTTTTTACAAAAAAAAATGGCAATGTTTCTTTTTTCGTTTTTCCTTTCTTTCAAAAAAAAAATCTCTCATTCTAAGGTAAAGCATGATCCTCCATCATGCAGAGCCGACCACTCGGATCTCACTGCTAACGACACTGCTATGGCCAAGTATGACTTCGACAATCCTATCTATCAAGCCGAAGAAGGGGCTGAGGAAGATTGTGAATTGCCTGAAGGGTTAGCCAGATTGTTGAAACAGGAGGACCGAGCTATTACACCTTATCAGGAGGTGATTGAGACCATCAACATTGGTATCGAAGACGACAAGAAAGAGATCAAGATCGGGGCCAGTCTACAGGCCGAGAGGAAAGACCGTTGATCATGTACTTGACTGTGTTAGAAAGGTCAATGGGTTGTGTGCTCGGTCAGCATGACGAGTCAGGTCGAAAAGAGCATGCAATATACTACCTTAGCAAAAGTTTACCGACTATGAACAAAGATACTCATTGCTCGAGAAAACTTGTCGCGCTTTGGCATGGGCTGCTCGCCGAATAAGACAGTATATGTTGACTCACACGACTCTATTGATATCAAAAATGGATCCAGTCAAGTATATTTTTGAAAAGCCATCACTTACCGGAAAGGTTACTAGGTGACAAATGATACTGACAAAGTATGACATCCAATACACTTCACAAAAAGCCATCAAGGGAAGTGTCTTGTCAGACTATCTTGCAGAGCAACCGATTGATGATTACCAACCTATGAGGTTTGACTTTCCTGATGAGGACATCATGTTTCTCAAATCGAAAGATTGAGAGGAACCACTCCCGGAGGAGGGGCCTGACCCTGAATCCAAATGGGTTATGATGTTTGATGGGGCGGTCCACGTCAATGGTCGCGGAGTTGGTATAGTGTTGATCACACCGGAAGGGGGTTCATATGCCATTTGCTGCCAGAATAACTTTTCCCTGCACCAACAATGAAGCCGAATACGAAACTTGTATCCTAAGACTTGAGGAAGCCGTCAAAAATACAGATTAAAACCCTGGATGTATACGAGGATTCAGCTTTGGTCATCAATCAAACCAACGGGAAATGGTATACACCTCAGCCTCATCTGGTTCCTTACAGAGACTACACGAGAAGATTGTTAATTTTCTTTTGAAGAAAACCAATTTGCTGATGCTTTGTTTACCTTGTCTTCGATGATTAAGGTGCTATGCTGGAACTACGTACCCAGAATTGACGTATCTCGGTCAGAGACGAATGAAGAAAGCATTTGGTCAGAAAGTGCGCCCTCGGGGGTATCAAGTCGGTGAATTGGTACTCAAAATATTTCTTCCTCCCAACACAGATCACAGGGCCAAATGGACACCGAACTATGAGGGTCCGTACGTGGTTAAAAGGATTTTCTATGGCGGAGTTTTGATGCTAACAACCCTGAATGGCGAAGGATTCCCGTCCCCTATTAACTCAGACGCAGTTAAAAAAAATATATACTTCGCATAAAATAGACCCGCTGGACGATAAAAAGAATAGTCCGGGCAAAAAAAGGGCATCCCGACGAACCAAAAAAAAAAAGAGAATAAAGAGGTTAGGGCAAAAATTAGGGATATAAAAAAGAGTACACCCGGTGAGTCGAAAACCCAAAAGGGCGGCTCAGGCAAAAATGGGTATCCCGATGGATTGAAAACCCGAAAAGGGGACGATCCAGGCAAAAGTTAGGGAATAAGCGAATGACTGTGATCTGAGTTCATCAGTGTTATATCACCGTTTCATTCAATCCGGAAATCTTCGAAGGTTAAAGATCGACTAATCATCCACTTCAGAAAGCAAGATGAGCAGAGCGTCTTGAGGACATACGAGTCATAGCAGAGTCGAAACTCAGTGGGACCCCGTTGTCGCAGCCTGAAAAATACACGGGTGCGAAAAAACAACCGGCGAGAAAAGAATGACAGAAGAGTCGCCACCGTGCGTTATTTATCCCAAAGGAGGGAAAGGAAACGCTCGAAGTAAACCTGAAGAGAAGGAAAGGAAAAGACAAGGTCTCGCAACCAAATCTTGGGTTCGGGAGTCGATTATGCGAAGGGAAGGTATTAGCACCCCTACGCATCCGTAGTACTCTACGGGATCCACTCTTGTTGTTCTTGTCTAAAGGGTGTGTGTTTATCTAATGTACTATTTACTAAAAGAAAGGGGTCAAAGAAATGACTCGCACGGATGTCGCATCCACTACATACGTATCTCATCTGAATATGAGAATCAGAGTCTTCGTAGCTCGGCTACCTATGGGTGAAGGATAAGTGTGCTCGCTAAGACGTCGCGTCTTATGCCTACGTATCTCATCGGGAATGAGAATCAGAGCAAAACGTAGTTCAGCTAACTACGGGAACAAAGGTCTCGATTGCAACTAGGGCAAGAGAAAGGGAAGGTCTCGATCGCAACGAGGGCGAGAGAAAGGATCGCAACGAGGGCGAAAGCAAACAAGGATTAGTTGTTAGTCGTTAGTTAAACTCGGCAAGACATCGCATCTTGTGCCTACGTATCTCATCTGAACATGAGAATCAGAGTTGCCGTAGTTCGGCTACATAGGGGTTGCCATCTGAACATGGACTTGCAAAGGAGGACACCAGTTGTGTCAAAGGAGAGTGGGCGATGTGTTCACGTCCTAGCAGTAGGTGTCGCAGCTCGCTGAATCGAGTCTTAGGCAGTTACCTCTTTGCAATAGAACGGACTACATGCCACAAGATCGGAGACGCTCGGAAAGGTCTAGAAGTGGGGAAGCTCTGCCCTAGAGTTGTCATGCAATATGTACTTAGGTGTTTAAGATTTACAAATGGGAATATCTACCTAATGTTAGCATGCAAAGAATATGGGAATTCTACCTATGTTATCACACAAAAGAATAAGGGAATCCTACCTATGTTATCATACAAAAGGATATGGGAATCCTACCTATGTTATCATACAAAAGGATATGGGAATCCTACCTATGTTATCATACAAAAGGATATGGGAATCCTACCTATGTTATCATGCAAAGGGTTCTATCTAATGGGTGCTACCTAATCGGAACAAGAATTGACGAGTGGAGCAAGGAGAGGTGCTAGGGACAAGGGTAGATGGCGATGCACGAAGCAATCGACTTACAAGGTTGATGGCGATGCATAAAGCAATCGACTTACAAGGTTGATGGCGATGCATAAAGCAATCGACTTACAAAAGGGTGGATGAGTACGTGCTGGTTCTGTTAGGTTTTGAAAAATGATTACTCGACGTTGGATCGAGGTTTTGATCTTGTTTTGAAATGGTTATCGAATGTTCATTTTAATTCTTGTATTAACAGATGAATAAAGAATGAAAGAATAAATATTATACATTTCATGGGAGAGGGATACATTTGTTATGAATGGGGATTCAAAGTATTGGAATAATTAAATCGGGTCCAAACAATAAATAATGCAATGTATGAGTGTAAGTGCAAAGGAACCGGCTCATTGTAAGAAAGCCCAAGAGTAAGCTATGTGAGGTTGATGGCGATGCTTAAAAAGCAATCGACTTACAAGGGTGTGGAAAAATGGACTCGACATTGAATCGAGAAAATATGATTTTTATAATTTTAAAAATGGTTTTGGATGAATGATGAAATTAAAAGAAAATAAATTTGCATTATTAACAAATGAAACTATGAGTATAATAAAGGCATAAACATAAAAAAGAAATGAAAATGCTAAAAGAAAATAAAATAGCTAAAAGAAATAAAATGCCAAAAAATGCCACACATGAGTATTGAACCCACCCCACTCAAGACTATGATACTACCCTTCTCCACCAGACCACTCATGGTTAGTTATTATTTATGATGCTAATTTAGATATATAAACTAAGATAGAATAAACATTAGAATAAAAACTAAAATAAAAAAAGGTCTGTTGGACTACCAGTGGTTAAACCCAGCCGCCTGGCTGTTGGGTTTTTCAATGGGGAATAAGTTGAAAACATAAACACCATTATTAACTAAACCTAGGAATTCTAAGCAAAAAACCTTTAATGTTTTAAAAACCTATTCTGTTTAAAATGAAATAAAAAAAGAAAAATTGGAACAGTAGCAGACTTGTTCTCTCCCTCATTCTCTCCCCAATCTCACAAACTCACTCTCTCAAACAAATGCCTTCTACCTTAGCATCTCTCAAACTCGCTCAAACGAAATCTCCCTCTGCTCTCAAAATCGCTCGCACCTATCTCTCATTCTCACCAAAACCCTCTCAATCGCGCTCTCTCTATCTCACCAAAACCCTCTCAATCGCGCTCTCTCTACTCTCGGTATTGCTCTCACGAAATTGCTCTCACCCACAACAACTCATACTGAAACAAAAACGGGAAGCTCACCTTGCTCAGGTAACAATCGACCCTCTTTACTTTGCCTCCCTCAATCGGTTTCCTTTCTGACTTGGGGATTTAGGGTTCTTGGTGGGATCGTTGTCCGCCTCCCTCTTTTTTCGTTTCTCTCTGATTTCTCTTTTTTTTGGGATTAGGGTTTATAGTCTCTTTTCCGCCTCCAATTTTCTGTTGTTGATTTTCTCTCCCTCTCTATTTATGCTCTCAGCTTAGGGTTTCGAATTTGGTCCTTGGATTCAAAAGAGGCGTTCCTGCAAAACACTTTTTGATGCTCAGAATTTGGTCCATCTCGTTTGATACTTGGATCTGGAACAGGTAACCTGAGCATGTGCCTTCTTCTTTGTTTTTGTCTCTATGCCAAATTGGGATGTTTTCTTGGAATTTAACCGACTTGCTATTTTTTTTCTTTTACCGCAGTGAAAATTGGTTTGTGGATGTGACATACTGCATGTTACTATCACTTATCTTGAACAAAAGTCCACCTGGGGTATATTGTGCAGAGGAGGAACCAGCTCCAGGAATCAAAGAACAAACAAAATTGTCTGAATGGCCCTTGTAGTCATGGAAGGATTTTACATTTTGAACTAGAAATTCCTTTGAAAGAAGTATCCTTGCTCTAACATGTTTGTTATTCCAACCAAATGTGTTGTCAAACTCTGCAGCTCCTAGGATTTGACCATTGGTTTGGACGTATTTTGGTAACAGGTGAATTGGTTCATAGATGCATTGGTTCAGCTTTGTGGACATGTCTTAATTTTGAGGTGCATTATGTATCCATACTAACTTTGAACTTATGCATTGTTTTGGCATGGTTTCACAGGTTCATCACTGGTTTAGGTTTGCACTGCAGCTTAGTTCATTGCTCAATTACTTGGTGGCAGCTTGGTGAATTTGGTCATGGCTTTTATAACAACAAGGTTGGATTTTAAAGCAACATGTACCATTGGTTATTCAAGGATCAAAATGGAACATGGAAGGTTATGGTTAGAATATGGATTGTGCTGGCATTTGCTGTTGTTTATCTTGCAGGTCATGATGTGTTGATAACAGAGTATTGTTACAGGAGTCATGAGTTGAATGGTGCAGCAGAATAATGGATTAGCATGGAATTCTCTACAGGTTCAGTGGCATTGGGTTATTGGTTTGATAGACTTGGTATCAACTTGATACAGGTTTTACATGGTTGCAGAAGGCTATTGTTTAGCATTGACACATGTAAGAATCAATAACTTTTTGACAGGATTTGTGATGAATTGTTGCAAACATGTTGTGGTCTGCAGGTTTCATTGATCCATTATTACGCTGCTTTGGTTTTCTCCTCATGGTTGCAGCAAGATAAACCACTCTTCAATTTGGTTTCATATAGCATGACACTGTTGTTGGCACATTCATGATCGACCTGGCATTGCAGACCTTGGAATAATGTTGCTGACCGGTGATGCCTTGCACATTTAAAGTCATGTTGGTATGTATCTCATGGTGTGTGACAAGTGTTGATGTCCTCTTGCAGCACTTGAGCAAATGACAAGTATTCACTGCAAGGATTATGCATATATGTCTTGAGCTTGAAGCAGGTTTGTTGCAGGCTCATAAATTGGTGTTGACTAAGTACTGGTATGTTACATCGGGCAAGATGAATGGTCAGCTATTGCTAATGGATTTTGAGTTGCATTGACCGAGTTAGGTATGTGACTTCTAGGTATCTCTGTTGGTCTTGTTGTACAGGCCTGATAGGCATCATACAAGTGTTTCTGTTTGATGTTTTGGGGACTGGTTCAGGGTCATGATGCCACTAACTTGCATTTGGCTTCACTACATGATTATTGTCCATTGTTGCCCACCTGCTTGTTGCCTTAATGAAACAGTTTTTGAAGCTTACATGTAGGATTATGCAGGGTCTGCTACTTGCTAGGTCTGATGCTGCAGGAACATGGCAGGTATTATTCGTACATGTGCGACTGTGCTCATTCTGCATTAGGCCTCAATGGTGTAACCATATTGATGTTCCTTGCTCTCTATGTTGCTCAATTCTGCAACACATCTTGCTCATGTATCCAACCTTGGTCTATTTTTTCTCACTTTATCTTGGTCTTAAGCCCTGTTGGATTAACTAGCTTTTGGCCTAATGAAGGTTGGTTATTTTGCAGACAAAGTGTTGGTTGTGCTGGTTTCGGTTTACATTGTATGCATAGCTAATTCAAACCATGTCTTGGCATGCTTCATGGAAGAAATAGGATGTCCTTTCATAGCAGGTTTTGGTTTGGTCATTGACAGCACTTGTGGTTTTAATTCAAGGCATGTTGGAAAAATTTCAAGGCTTGACTTTTATGTTGCTGGAACTTTGTTTGTGCAAGTTGGGTATTACAGCAGTTGGTATAGCAGGGAAAATGCAGCATGATGGAAGTTAATTGGCAAAGCAAGATTCCAAAGGTTCAAGGTATGACCATGTTGACATTAAAGTGAAGAAGCCAAGCACAAGTGGTTAAACCAAAGATAACAGGGACATGGATAATGTCATGAGAGTTAGGACTAGTCATTTAGTGATTAGGGATGACCAATGGCATAGGGTTGACTTTGGTCAAAGTTGACCAAAAAGTCAACTGTTGACCAAAGTCAACAAATGGTTAAAATTCAATTTTATTTGCATTTTTCTTGTAAATGGACAAATGATTGATGATTGTGGTGAAAATTTAGAGTTTTTGGATTTTGGGTGACTTTGGTCAATGTTGACCAAAAAGTCAACTGTTGACCAAAGTCAACAATTGGTCAAAAATTGTCAAGACTTGTATTTTCTTGTGTAGAATCAAATGTAATGGTTTACAATGACATGAAATAGATTGAAATGGATTAACAAATGGTCTGAAGTTGGCTTCCAAATTGTTTTGTCTTATGACTTGAATGTTTGACTTTTGAAAAATAATTTGACTGATAATGTACATGAACAAGGCCATGAAATGAGACCATAAGGTTAGGGTTTTGACATAGTATCCATGAACCAATAACATGACTAGCAAGTGGCTTGAAACACAAGAAGCTTGGTTGTTTGGATGACCAAGACCATATGAGTATTAACAATCACATGAACCACACCATGACCTTGGACTAAGACCAATCCTCATATAAGACCAAAGTAAGGTTAGGCCAAGCATGCTAAACAAACATAAAAAATTCAGGACCAAAATCGGGGTATGACACCCGTATCCCCGTTGTCATTAGGATAGTTCTCTTTTTATAGCGATCACCTCTTTTCAGGGATCAACTTCCTGATACCCTCGCCTATTCCTGGCACAAATTTTCTCCCCATTAAGAGTCGAATAATTCAGTTAAAGAGCCTCTTTATTTTTCATTTATCAGTTTGTTTGCAAAAATGTCCGAATTTTTGATAAAACATATTGCATATGAACATAATGGTGGCTTTTGCAGATGATTTGCACAGGAAAACATTTAAAATTGCTTTGAATGTGCTTAATCCCGAACGGTGAAGTCAAACCGAGTAATTCCCCCGAGGTATACGTGTATTTTTGGTTGCAGGTCACAGGAACCGGATGCCAAGTCATGAATCCTCATCCCCAAGCGGTTGACAAAGTCTCTCCTCAGCAGAGCATGTTCCCCAACAGAGTTGACAGTATCCAGACTGTCTATCCCCAGTAGAGTTGACAGTATCCAGACTATATATCCCAAGTGGAGTTGACAGTGTCAGACTGTATCTTCCTAGCAACAACGGAGTGGTTGCATAACCAACAGATGAGAGGGTGGCGTTCCCAGTGTTCATCTCATTCCCCAACAGATTATTTTTAACAGATTTGTTAATCCCCAGCTTGAGGGCGATTAGCAAGTTCATATCCCCAGCAAAGGCCGTTTCCTACGACATTTCCCCAAGAAGTGTTTTCCCCACAGACTCTCCTCACAGAGCCTCGCCGAACAAAGTTTCCATAGTTGATACTCCCCCCGCAAGGTCAACTTTTCAAGCAGCCAATTTATTTTTGGTGGCTCATTGGTCCCGGCAGACGGATCATTCCCCACAGAGCATTCAAGGATTGATACAGCGATCTGTTCCCTACCGGAGTTTGCTTCCCCAAGCAGATTTCTTTTTACACCATGCATAACATTTGCATTTGCATGCATATCATATCAAGCATACACATAAGCTGATAAACAGGTTCTTCCAAGCAGACTGAAGAATTACTTTACAACCAAGGTCATGAGATCCAGCCAGAGGATCAAGCGTGAGTGATCCAGCCTGAGGGTCGTTTTGAAGATTCAGCCTGAGAATCGTTTTCTAGTGATCCAGCCTGAGGGTCATCTTGAAGATTCAGCCTGAGAACCGTGTTCCAGTGATCCAGCCTGAGGCTCATTTCGAAGATTCAGCCTGAGAATCGTGTTCCAGTAAGCCAGCCTAAGGCTCAATTTGAAGATTCCCCAGTGAAGTCGCCTACAAGCTTTATTTCCCCAGCAAGCCCAAGTCTAATTGAGGAGTCGTTACAACATGTTCTAGCCCGAAGAATATGTACGAAGCCCAAAAGTGGAATATTCTCGAAGCTGCATATCTAATATGAAGGTTGGGTGTAGATTTCAAAAGAGGGTCAACCAGCGCATGCCTCAGATGCGGGATCCTAATGACGGGAATTTATCATCAAAACAATCTGGATCTAGCCAGAAGATTGAAGTAGATTCAGCCAGAGAATCGAAACAAAGAAGATCTAGCCAGAAGATCGAAAATCGCAACAATTCAGATCTAGCCAGAAGATCGAAGTAGATTCAGCCAGGGAATCAAAGGAAATAGATTCAACCAGAGAATCGAAACGGAGGAGATCTAGCCAGAAGATCGAAGAAGATCTAGCCAGAAGATCAAAATCGTATCCAGCCCGAGGATCAAAATTAATATCCAACCAGAGGACTAAATTGAGTATAGGTTCAGCCAGAGGATCGAAACTCCAGATTAAGCCAGAGGATCGGAAGAAAAATAAACAGCACGGTGTATTTCCGCGTTTTTGTGGTGTTCTCGGAGCGCAAATTTTCGGTCTGTCTTTGGTATTCAATCACAGCTCACCCCGTTTGTCTGATAAGCTGTTCGCTTTCATCCTACTCAGTTTAGCTGATGATTGAATAGGGGCAGCTGTAACACCCCAAAATTTGCCCTCCTTATTCATGCATTCATTTAGCATTTCATATTGCATTTCATCATGTCAATCAGAATTAGATCCGGAAAAAAAAAATAAAGAAAAAAAAACGAAAATAAATAAATAAATAAATAATTTTTTACAAAAAAAATAAATAAATAAAAATAATAATAAAAAAATAAATAAAATACAATAAAAAATTTTGGACTTGGGTCTCTCTCATTTGAGCCCACAAAACCATGAAATTCAGTCTATAAATACCAAGGCTTCACTTGAGAAAAAGGAAGAGAAGCAAAATACTCTGAGGTTTCCTTGGAACAAAACCCTGGACAAAACCTGAAGAGAAACCTGACAGAGAACTCAGAGCAGCCTCCAAACCCTGAAGGGCCTCACGGGTGCAACTCAATTTCAATCAAGCTCTCCAATCAGGTTTGCCCTATTCCCATTATTTTACGCCTTCAATTTGAATGTTCTAAATGTGTGATGTATTATGAATGGGTGAAACATATGCCTTGAATGTTTAATCACATGATTTCTGTAGTGTATGCCACAGGGTTTGAGGTTTCTGAAACCATACTGTTATTCATGAAAAAAATGCTTATCGTGTTTCACTAACCCTTTTGTTGAGTTTTTGTGAGGGCTCACAGACTCTTGCAGAGATGGTTTGCGTGTTTTCCTACTTTATTTGAGGGATACCCCCTGGAGGTTCATTCCGATTACATGTACTGACTCACTTTTCTTTGATGGCATTAGCTTGGGAGGTCCCTGGGTTTCTTACTCCTTTAATTGCTGTTACTTCGGATCTTCATCCGTGTGGTACTTTTACCTCTTTTCCGCATTTTATCGCTTTCTTAGCTGGAAGACCTCGATAGGAGGCATTTGTTTTCTTTTGTTTATTTACTTCTGAGCCCCTTGTTGGCACATTTACTTTATACATGTTTGTTTTGTATGTGTTCGTATCCCTGCAGGTAGCGCGGTTCCTTCATCAAGTACTGCCCTTTTGCCCTTGAGCATCCCAAACCCTAAAACCCAAAGCAACACGTTAACTCCTTCTACTACAGGCGAGTAAGTCTCCAAAGGTCGAGCATCCGGTAGATTGCGTAGTGACGTCGTTCGTCCAAAACCCAATCCATAACCCCATAGTTAGTCGAACTACGTTTTGCTCTGATTCTCAGGCCAGATGAGATACGTAGGCATAAGATGCGATGTCTTAGCGAGCACACATCCCCCCAACCCATAGGTAGCCGAGCTATGAAGACTCTGATTCTCATATTCAGATGAGATACGTATGTAGTGGATGCGACATCCGCGTGAGTCATTTTCATTTAACCCTTTTTTTTGTGGCAAACAGCACAAGACAAACCCACACCCTTTAGACGAAAACTACAAAAGTGGATCCCGTAGAGTACTACGGATGCGTAGGGGTGCTAATACCTTCCCTTCGCATAACCGACTCCCGAACCCAAGATTTGGTTGCGAGACCCCGTCTTGTCCTTTCCTTTTTCAGGTTTACTTCGAGCGTTTCCTTTCCCTCCTTTGGGATGAATAACGCACGGTGGCGACTCTTCTGTCTTTTTCTTTCGCCGGTTGTTTTTTTTTGCGCACTGTATTTTTCAGGTTGCGACAGGTGGCGACTCTGCTGGGGACTAAGAAGTTGACCTCTTGCTGGTCCATCTTCCCTAAGCTAGTGTGTGTGTTTGGAGTCTGATGTAAGCCCAGCGATTGGCATTCGGGTTCCCGTTTGTTGTTGTTTGTTTGGAGTCTGATCTAAGCCCAGTGATTGGCATTCGGTTTCCTGTTTGTGTTTCTTTTGTTCGGAGTCGGACGTAAGACCAGCCATTGGAAGTCTGTTTCCATTTGCGTGTTTCTTTTGACGTCTCAGCGTCTTTGTGTTGTGTTTTGTTTCGGCGTGCGTTAGCCGAACTACGGTAGCTCTGATTCTCATTCCAGATGAGATACGTAGGCATAGGATGCGATATCCTATCGATCCCGTTTCCCATATCCCCGAACTACGTCGACTCTGATGTTTGTTTCTGACAAACTACGTAGGCCCAGGATGCGACATCCTGCCGAGTCCGCTTCCGTCTTCTTCCATCTGTGTTCTATTCCAGTGTGTGTGCATTCTTTTTGAGCAGTTATTTAGCAACCTTATTCTATTCTTCTGAGCGTGGATCCCGTCGAGTACGACGGACGTGAGGGGTGCTAATACCTTCCCCTTGCGTAACCGACTCCCGATCCTTGTAATCTCCGGTCGTAAGACCATTTCCCCTCCAGGTTTACTTCGAGCGTTTCCTTTCCCTCCTTTAGGATAAATAACGCACGGTGGAGGCTCTGTTTGTTTGCGTTTTCCCGCCGGTTGTTTTTCGCGGATGCGACAGATAACAAAAGACCTTAAGGCTTTTGGACCAAATCAATTCACCAACTCCTGTTTGAGATTTTTACCCCGAACTACGAGGTTTTGATCCTAATCTTTTTTAAGATGGTACGTAGGCAATGAGTTTATCCATCCAAACACAAAAATGTAAATAACTTGTATATTCTTTTCTCATCTCTTCAATCATGTTTGCACAAATAAACTTTCAGAAAACAACAACCTTGCAACAAGTATGAAAAGGGCTCCCTAGGAGTACCTAGGATGTTTTGGGTGCCTAACACCTTCCCATTACATAACCAACCCCCTTACCCAGATCTCTGACTCTCTTTTACTAGTTTTTGATTCGATAAAACTTTTAGGTGTTTGTTCGCTTTCTAACCATTCCTTTGGATAAATAGAAGTGCGGTGGCGACTCGACTTGTATGATTTACCTTGGATTTAGTCAATATCTCTAATGGTAACGAATACCCCGCTATAGGAAAAGTGGCGACTCTGCTGGGGATCTTTGCCTAGTGGGTTTTGCCTTCTTTTCACATTTGTTGTATTGTATTGTATTGTTGTGTGACATATTTTTTGTGCAATTTGGGATTACTGTATTGTATGTAATGATTCATTTGCTTGATATTAATTCCTTGTATGCTTGGTGATCTTTGTGAGATGACTTCTATACCCGGACTCGAGTGCACTTAGGATAGGAGAATGGCATAGTCTTGTTGGCTTGTGTGGAGTTATTCCTTAGCAAGTTGACTTGCAAGTCCATTCACTTGGTGGAGGTTATGTTGGGATCAATAATGTCACACAAGTAGTTGTGGTTAGGCATTACTCTTTCCAATATAGACCTTAGAAGCCAAGGACCTTAGTTTACCAAGCCCATCTTGGCCTATTTTTAGGATGTAGTGCGAAAGTCGTTCAAATGTAAGATTTGATACGATTGTTACGCGATACTACACTCATAAGAGTCTCTCTTGAGAATATTCTTGGAATACGAGTAGTCGTTTATCCGATAATATCCGATAGATGGGATGATGACTATGGGAACCTCTTGTAGAACATGTTTGGCAGGTTTGAACCCTAGTACACTCCCTTTGGGTGGTTCTTAATCGAGACTCCATGCTCGTGACTCGCAACAAACCCTTGATTCGTGGTTGATCCGTTCATGTATCCTTAATATCAATGGAACTTGGGTGTTGATAAGGTGTAAACCATAATCCACCAAAATGGATGATTGATATTAAGGATGATATGATCCATCCCATGACCTTTGTTTGGTGTGCTTTGCTTGATCCTTGAGTGTGATTGTTGCATTCATGCATCCATATCATTAATAATGAAGAAAATTTTCAAGGAACTTAAGGGGTTTTATTTGCAAATTTTCAAACATGGAAAGACAAAGAGGGAATACCAAGAAGTACAGTTTCAGACAACTAGACTTGAAAGAGTTAAGAAATCTAACATCCTATGTATTAGATCCCTTGGGTTTCAAGGCTCGTTTTGGGAAGCTTCTTCCTCTTCTGACTACTCAGGTGGATGAAGGATTGATGAGTGTATTGGTGCAGTTTTATGATCCCTTGTACCGTTGCTTCACGTTTCCGGACTTCCAGCTTTTACCTACACTTGAGGAGTATGCCTACCTTGTGGGTATACCTATTCTAGATCAATTGCCCTTCAGTGGCTTGGAGGATGTTCCTACTTCTCGAGAGATAGCTGATATGCTTCATATAGATGAGTCTCTGGTTGGTGCTCATATGACTACCAAAGGTGGAATTCAAGGTCTCCCTTCTGAGTTCCTCATTGCTCAAGCTACTGTCTATGGGAAGGCCATGAGTGAGGACGCCTTTGAGGCCATATTTGTACTTCTCATCTATGGGTTAATGTCGTTCCCCAACATCGATAAGTTTGTGGATGTGAATGCTATTAGGATTTTCTCTACTCTTAATCCCGTTCCGACTCTGTTGGGTGACACTTATTTCTCTTTGCATATGAGGAATGCAAAGGGTGGTGGTGCCATTGTGTGCTGTTTGCCTCTATTGTATAAGTGGTTTATTTCTCACTTACCGCAGACGGTCGCCTTCAAGGAGAACAAGGGATGTCTACGGTGGTCCACGAGACTTATATCTCTCACTAATGATGATATCTCTTGGTACAACCATGTGTATGATGGTGTGCAGATTATCGACTCTTGTGGTGAATTCTCCAATGTACCTCTTCTTGGTACATGTGGTGGGATTAACTACAACCCTGTTTTGGCACGTCGTCAGCTTGGGTTCCCCCTAAAGGATAAACCCAATAACATTCTGTTAGAGGGTGTGTTCTTTCAGGAGGGTAAAGATCCCGAAAACTTGAAGGGCAGAATGGTCCGCGCTTGGCGCAAGATTCATAAGAAAGGAAGGAAGGAGTTGGGTCCTAAGAATTGTGTCACTTTGGAGCCTTACACCGCTTGGGTTAGGAGAAGAGCGTCTGAGTATCTCATGCCTTATGAATATCCGAGACCTACACCTTTGGTTATGGATGGGCCTTCAACCCTCCCTGACCAAGGAGTAGAGGAGTTGAGAGACGAAGATCGCTCACGTGCTTGGATCCGTGAAAGAGAGGAGTTGCTTCAGCAGATCAAGGAGAAGGAAGCTTTAATTGAGTTCCTCGAACATCAGGTTATTGATGATCCTAATGATGCATGGACTTCTCTACTTCCTAAGTCTTCTAAGTTTTGGAAAAGGAAATATGATCGACTCGCCAAGGAGAAGGCAGATATGGAGGCAGCCTACGAGAGGGAGGTGAAAAGGCTTCGTGCATTTTAACTTCCTGTGTCCAGAGCTTTGGATGATTGTTTCTAGGGATCCATAGGATGATTATTTTCCTTTTCTCTTGTATATGGTTACCAAAAATTGTACCCCTTTGGTGTACAAATATTTCTAGATATTATTTGACGAGTTATTTCCATATGTGATAAATGTTTAATACTTCCAAGAATTTGCAAATAGAACCCTAAATTTCCTTTGAAATAAAAGAAACAAATCATGTGGACGAGCATTGCATGCATCATGTGCATAAGCAGGTTTTGTTCCCGGCTTCTTGTCCTGTGGTCTAACTCTGTGTTCTTCATTTATTTTGAAGACAAGCTGACTCACCGGTACTACACCAGAGCCAACATTTCAAGACTGATGGTCATTTGGAACAAGAGAACCGCAAGCTGAAAGAGGAAGTGGCCAGACTAAGTGCCTTGATGGAATCATTCATGGCTGCCCAAAGCCAGTCTTCTCTGACACCTTGAATTCCTCCCCAGAGGACAGTCATCTCTGAGATTGTCTCCTCGATTGTGCCTGCAGCCAGTGCACACTTTGCTCCAACGGCCATGCCAGCCGGATTCCCGTGGGGGATGCCTCCCAATTTCATGCCTGAGGGTCCTGCTCCCACCTTTGCTTCTATGCCGATATCTAGCCCGGTCCTTGTTGTTCCTCCTCTTGTCGTGCATACTCTTCCTAGAGTAGACGACACCATCTATCATTCTGAGTCGTCTGAGGGCCCGGATGTCTATGAGAAGATGGACGCTATGAACGATAAATTTCTTGAGCTTCACAAGGAATTGAAGACTCTCAGAGGGAAGGATCTTTTCAGCAAGTCTGCTGCTGAACTTTGCTTGGTTCCTAATGTGAAGATCCCTGTGAAATTCAAGGTCCCTGACTTTGAAAAATACAAGGGAAATACTTGCCCTCTCAGCCACCTGGTCATGTACGCCAGGAAAATGTTGACTCAGACCGACAATGACCAACTGCTCATCCATTACTTTCAGGACAGTTTGTCTGGTGCTGCTCTGCGTTGGTACATGGGTTTAGACAGTGCGAACATCCGATCCTTCAACAATCTTGGCGAGGCCTTCGTCAAGCAATACAAGTACAATGTGGATATGGCTCCCGATAGGGATCAATTGAGGGCCATGTCCCAGAAGGACAAGGAAACATTCAAAGAATACGCCCAAAGGTGGCGAGAGGTGGCAGCACAGATCGTGCCTCCGCTAGAAGAGAAAGAGATGACTAAGATCTTCTTGAAGACCTTGAGTTCTTTTTATTATGAGCGGACGATTGCTAGCGGTTCTTCTGACTTCACCGAGATGGTGAATATGGGGATGCGTCTAGAAGAAGGGTTAAAGAAGGACGTCTGACAAGAGAGGAAGGCTCTTCTGCCAAACGTTATGGGGAGTTTGCAAAGAAGAAAGATGGAGAGGCACATGCTGTGACCTCCCATATGAAACCAAGAAGACCCTCTGTGAGGAGGAAGACGTGCGTCCTACCGGTAACCAGCACCAGGTGGCTCATATAGCACCTGTCTTCAGAGATAATCAGCAGTACCAGCAACATAACAACAATCGGCAACCACATCCGCAATATCAATATCTACAGCACCGTCCGCAACAGCAGGCCTACCAGCCTCGAAACAGTAATCAAACCAGCACGAGTTACGAGAGAAAAAGGGTCACCTTCAATCCTATTCCGATGACGTATGCATAGTTATATCCCTCTTTGATAGAGAGGAAGTTGATTACTCCGCGAGACCCACCGGCTATACCTACTAACCCCCAGTGGTGGTATAAGCCTGAATTACACTGTGTTTACTATTCTGGCGCTCCCGGCCACGACGTGGAGAACTGCTACCCTTTGAAGACCAAAGTCCAAGACCTTGTGAGGTGTGGCATTCTGTGTTTCGAGGATGTAGGTCCTAACGTGAAGAAGAACCCATTGCCCGAGCATGGGAAATCTGTCAACATGGTCCAGGGCTGCCCTGGCAAGTACAAAGTCAAATATGTCAGTCATATTCGACAATCTCTGGTCGAGATGCATCTTTTGCAATGTGATTATAGTCATTATGAGCATGACCACGATAGATGCCGAGTCTGTTCTGTTAGCCAAAGAGGTTGTCGCCACGTGCGCAAAGATGTTCAAGAAATGCTGGATGAAGGAGTTATTGAGATCCTTCAAAACAGAAATGTTGACGAAGATGCTGATGAGGTCAACGTAATTTCTCCAGTATTCCGGATCCCCGAGCCTGTTATCATCAAGTATGATGGTAGCAAGCAGAAGGTTTCTCCTGCATTAACCATCAAGCCAGCCGGACCAGTACCGTACTCTTCTGAAAAGGCGGTTCCCTATCGCTACAATGTTGTCGCAGTAGAAAATGGGAAAGAGGTGTCCTTGCCATCTTCATCTGTTGTTAATATTGTTGATGTTAGTGGTCTGACCCGCAGTGGTCGTGTATTTTCAGCACCACCAAAGCCTCAAGCTAATGCTGATTCTGTTGAACGCCCGATTGGGAATGCTGTGAGCACCCCAAATCCGGCACTTGTTGTTAAGCCCTCCTCTACATTGAGAACTCCTGCTCCTGTTGTCACAAGTGGCAATATGAAAGAAGACTGTGATGAGATGTTGAACCTCATCAAAAGGAGCGAATGCAATGTTGTAGACCAGCTTCTACAAACGCCATCCAAAATATCTGTGTTATCATTGCTTTTGAATTCACAACCACACCGAGAGGCTCTATAGAAGGTTTTGGATGTGGCATATGTAGATCACGATGTCACGATAGAACAATTCGATAGCATTGTTGCAAACATTATTGCTTGTAACAACTTGAGTTTTTGTGACTCTGATCTTCCCGAGGAGGGAAGAGACCACAACTTGGCATTAAATATATCTATGGGTTGCAAAGACGACGCCATGTCCAATGTGCTGGTGGACACTGGGTCATCATTGAACGTATTGCCAAAATCCACTCTCTCAAAGTTGTCATATCAAGGGCCTCCCATGAGGCAGAGTGGAGTAGTTATGAAGGCTTTCGATGGGTCTCGCAAAACTGTGATTGGGGAAGTTGATATCCCAATCAAGATCGGACCAAGTGATTTCCAGATTACCTTCCAGGTTATGGACATTCACCCATCGTATAACTGTCTCTTAGGTAGACCATGGATTCACGAGGCAGGCGCCGTGACATCCACCCTACACCAGAAACTGAAATTTGTGAAAAACAAGAAGCTGGTAGTGGTAGGGGGAGAAAAGGCTCTCCTGGTTAGCCATTTGTCTTCCTTCTCATATATAGATGCTGAGGATGAAGTTGGAACTCCTTTCCAAGCTTTATCTATTGTTGAACCTATTGAGAAGAGAACTCCTTCATTTGCTTCCTACAAAGATGCAAAGTTGGCCATTGAGCGTGGTGCAACTGCTGGATTAGAGAAAATGATTGAGCTAGAAGACAACAAGTCCCGGGCTGGCATAGGTTATTCATCTGGGGTTTCTAATATGCAAGGGCTGTTCAAGAGTGGAGGGTTCATCCACACCAGTAAAGACGAGGAAGCTGCTGCCATCTCGGAAGAAGACGAAGAGGATTCTGGCAACTTCGTCATCCCTGGGGGAATCTGCAATAATTGGGTCGCTGTGGATATTCCAACAGTTATCCATAAGTCAAAGTAATGTTCATTGTGTTTAAAAACCCTCCTCCCATGCCAAAAGGAGAAGTGATGACATTGTTGGCGCATAAATACAATGATGTTTTCATTCAATAGATTCATGTTAAATGTTTGTTTTTCCAATTATTTTCCCTTTTCGCTTTTTGCATGAAATTGGTGATCACATAAAACCCTAAAAATAGAATAAAATCAATCTTTTCATCTGCATAATGATTTGCCTTGTTTGAATTCTAAAGCTCTTTATATCCAAAATCATTATGCAGGTTGATCAAACCCATTGAACATAATGACCCAACACCATCTCCCAACTTTGAATTCCCTGTATTTGAAGCGGAAGAAGATGACGTTGAAGAGATTACTGACGAGATTACCCGTCTACTTGAATATGAAGAGAAAATCATTCAGCCGTATCTCGAGAATCTGGAAATAATCAATTTAGGGTCTGAAGACTGTGTGCGAGAAGTGAAGATTGGGGCACTCCTGGAAGAGTCTGTTAAGAAGGGGTTGATTGAGTTGCTACGAGAATATGTTGATGTCTTCGCCTGGTCATATGAAGACATGCCTGGTCTAGATACATATATTGTGCAACATTTCCTACCGTTGAAACCTGAGTGCGTGCCTGTGAAGCAGAAGCTCAGAAGAACTCATCCTGATATGGCAGTGAAGATCAAAGAGGAAGTTCAGAAGCAAATTGATGCGGGGTTTCTGGTGACTTCTACATATCCTCAATGGGTGGCCAATATTGTGCCCATGCCTAAGAAAGACGGAAAAGTCCGGATGTGTGTGGACTATAGAGACTTGAATAAAGCTAGTCCGAAAGATGATTTTCCTCTACCACATATTGATATGTTGGTAGATAATACAGCTAAATTCAATGTCTTCTCATTTATGGACGGATTTTCCGGATATAATCAGATTAAGATGGCACCCGAGGATATGGAGAAGACAACATTCATCACACCTTGGGGAACATTCTGTTATCGAGTGATGCCCTTCGGTTTGAAGAATGCCGTAGCCATGTATCAACAAGCTATGACTAA
Organism: Lathyrus oleraceus; assembly: GCF_024323335.1. Taxonomy (NCBI): domain Eukaryota; kingdom Viridiplantae; phylum Streptophyta; class Magnoliopsida; order Fabales; family Fabaceae; genus Lathyrus; species Lathyrus oleraceus. The sequence goes on along the minus strand of NC_066582.1, from coordinate 384,394,727 downwards.
TTTACTTCACGATATGATGCACATGGAAATCGAGGTATATGTTGATGATATGATTGCGAAGTCAAGAACGGAAGTTGAACATGTAGAGCACTTATTGAAGCTTTTTCAGCGTTTGAGGAAGTATAAGCTTCGTCTGAATCCCAATAAGTGTACATTTGGAGTCCGTTCCGGCAAGTTATTGGGCTTTATTGTTAGTGAAAGAGGTATTGAGGTTGATCCTGCAAAGGTCAAAGCAATACAAGAGATGCCTGTGCCCAAAACTGAGAAGCAAGTCTGAGGTTTTCTTGGCCGCTTGAATTATATTTCCAGATTCATATCCCACATGACTGCCACATGTGCACCGATATTCAAGCTCCTCCAGAAAGATCAGTCCCATGATTGGACCGAGGATTTCCAGAAGGCTTTTGATAGCATTAAAGAGTATCTGTCTGAGCCTCCGATCGTGTCTCCGCCCGTGGAAGGAAGACCATTGATTATGTATCTGACTGTTCTTGAAGACTCAATGGGTTGTGTCCTTGGTCAGCAAGACGAATCCGGAAAGAAAGAATGTGTTATTTACTACTTGAGCAAGAAGTTCACCGATTGTGAGTCTCGATATTTAATGCTTGAAAAGACATGTTGTGCTTTGGCTTGGGCTGCTAAGCGCTTCCGCCAATATATGTTAAATCATACGACTTGGTTGATATCCAGAATGGATCCAATCAAGTATATCTTCGAGAAGCCTGCTTTAACAGGGAGGATTTCCCGTTGGCAGATGTTGTTATCTGAGTATGATATTGAGTATCGAGCTCAAAAGGCTATTAAAGGTAGTATCTTGGCAGACCACTTGGCACATCAGCCGATTGAGGATTATCAGTCAGTTCAGTATGATATCCCGGATGAGGAGATACTGTATTTGAAAATGAAAGATTGCGATGAGCCTACACTCGATGAAGGGCCAGAACCTGGTTCCAGATGGAGTATGGTGTTTGATGGCGCTGTAAATCAGTATGGAAATGGTATTGGGGGAGTGATATTACTCCTCAGGGCACACATATTCCTTTTACAGCAAGGCTAACTTTCAAATGCACGAATAACATGGATGAGTATGAGGCTTGCATTATGGGATTGGAGGAATGCATTGACCTAAGGATCAAGCATCTTGATGTTTACGGTGATTCGACCCTCGTTGTTAATCAGATTAAGGGTGAATGGGAAACGAATCAGCTTGGCCTCATTCCATATAGGGACTATGCGACGAGGATTTCAACATTCTTTACTGAGGTTGACTTCCATCATATTCCTCGAGATGAGAATCGGATGGCAGATGCTCTTGCTACACTTGCTGCAATGATTGTGGTAAAACTTTGGAATGAAGTCCCCAATATCACTGTGATGCGCTTGGACAGACCAACTCATGTATTTGTAGTAGAAGAGGTGAAAAATGATAAGCCATGGTATTATGACATCAAGTGTTTCCTTCAGAATCAGTCTTACCCGCCCGGGGCATCTGTGAAAGACAAGAAGACTCTGAGGAGATTATCAGGAAGTTTCTACCTCAATGCGATGTGCTTTATAAGAGAAATTTCGATATGGTTCTGCTCAGATGCGTGGATAGACACGAAGCAGATCTGTTGATGACTGAGGTCCATGAGGGTTCATTTGGTACTCATTCCAATGGACATGCTGTGGCTAGAAAGATATTGAGAGCAGGCTACTATTGGCTAACAATGGAGTCTGACTGCTGCAAATATGTGAATAAATGCCATAAGTGTCAGATTTATACGGATAAGATTCATATCCCCCTGACACTTTTGAATGTGATTTCATCACCATGGTCTTTCTCCATGTGGGGAATTAACATGATTGGCATGATAGAGCCAAAAGCGTCCAATGGACACAGATTCATTCTCGTAGCAATTGATTACTTCACCAAGTGGGTTGAGGCGGCTTCATATGCAAATGTGACCAGGCAGGTGGTCATGAAGTTTATCAAGAATCAACTCATATGTCGGTATGGTGTGCCAGATAAGATCATTACTGATAATGGATCTAACTTGAACAACAAAATGATGAAAGAGCTGTGTAGTGAGTTCAAGATTGCACATCATAACTCTTCTCCCTATAGACCCAAGATGAATGGGGCGGTTGAAGCTTCTAATAAGAATATCAAGAGGATTATCCAAAAGATGGTTGTCACGTACAAAGATTGGCATGAGATGTTGTCGTTTGCCTTACATGGATATCGCACATCTGTCCGCACTTCAACAGGGGCAACCCCTTTCTCTCTTGTTTATGGCATGGAGGCTGTACTCTCAGTAGAGGTGGAGATCCGATCAATGAGAGTCTTGATGGAAGCCAAGTTGACTGATGTTGAATGGGTTCAGATTCGTTACGACCAGCTGAATTTGATTGAAGAAAAGAGACTGACTACCATGTGCCACGGTCAATTATATCAGCAAAGAATGAAGAAAGCTTTTGATAAGAAGGTCAAGCCCCGTGTGTTCCGAGAAGGTGACCTTGTGCTCAAGAAAGTCTTGTCTTTCGCGCCCGATTCCAGGGGCAAGTGGACTCCAAACTATGAAGGTCCATATGTTGTTAAGAGATCCTTTTCAGGCGATGCTTTGATACTTACAACTATGGATGGGGAGAATTTCACCCGTCTTGTGAATTCAGATGTAGTCAAGTAATACTTCTCCTAAAAAATAAAAACAGAATAGCTCGCTAAGTTGAAAACCCGAAAGGGCGGCTTAGGCAAAAATGAGCGTCTCGGTGGATTGAAAACCCGAAAGGGCGATCCAGGAAAAAGTTAGAGACATAAAAAATATATGTATCCCGCTAGATTGAGTACCTCATCCTGGGGCATTCTAGGCAAAACAATAGGGATTTGGCAAGTAACTGCATCCTGACAAGACTTCGTTCTACGACCATCATCCGTTAGAGATTCTTGCTCATTCGTCATCAGCCGAAGCTTCAAATACATCGGATTCAGAATTGGTGGAGAAATGGTCATTATGTTCAATGTAGCCCTTTTCCAATATATATCACCAATTTCAAGTTTGTAAAGATCTATGGAGTCTTGCCATTTGCAGACTATCATTCCATCAAATAAATTTGAGCCTTTTATCCAATTATTTGCACTCTTATTTGTTTCTATTCAACAAATGTTTTGCATGTTCTAATTGAAAAAAAACTATATCATTGTTTTAAATAATCAAATTTTTCATAATTTGTTTTTAAACAAAGTGAAAATTCACGATGACAAAAGGATACTTAGGAGATCTTCAGTGCTCTCCCAAGGATGGTATGATCCCCAACAGGGTAAGACATTTGTTCATATCCCTGGCAGGCTTGTATCTTTCTTCCTCTGAAGCCTTTTGTGGTTTTTCTACTGGGTGGAGTGTTTGGTAAGATATTCACCACTTTTCCCCTTCAGCTGAGTAACGACCTTTCCTCCTCAGCAGATCTGATCTCTTTGGTAGTACGGTATTTGGTGGTGACTTGGAAGCTTCCTGTTTGGTGGTTGATCCCCACAGATCCCTTCACCTCCTCGGATAGATTCCCCAGTGGAGTTGCTTATGTGGCGGATTTTATCTGTGCAATAACTCCTGTCCTCAGCTGGAATGACTGATATTCATTCCCCTGCAGAGATCTTTGCGTCCTGGTATCTCTTGCCCTCATCAGATTTGGATACTCTCCGGTGAACCTGGCTTTCTCTCTTGAGAATATAGTACCGGATGTTTGGAACTGTTTGTGTTAGAAATGTCTGTTTGTCAGCATTCATCATACATAAACCATGCATGCGTGCATATAGTTTTCAAACATTCAGATATTCATGATTGCATTCTTTGCCATATATCTTTGTTTGTTATCCCCTGCTAGTTGGTAATATGCTTCCCAAGCAGATGTCGGTGTCTGATCTCCCAATGTAGAGTCAGCCCCTTAAGCAGAAAGTGTTTATCTTTCCTTCCATATTCCCCATCGAGTTATATCCTCGTGGACGATGGTTGTTTCTGTTTCTTCCCAACACGTATATTGGGATATGTTCCCTATTGAGTTATATCCTCATTAGGATGAGTCTTGATTCAGTTTGCCTCTTTAGTTTGATCTTAGATTGGCTTCTTGTGACTGTTTCCTGCACTCCCCTGTGGTATAGATGAATAGTTTCTCAGTAACCAGTAATTATCCATCTTTGCTCCGGTAGAGTCTATGGTTTTCTACCTTTATACCGGTAGTTGTAAACCCTATTTCATCCCCTTGCAGAGTTAACCTGATTGATGACGGTTACTCCTCCGTGGTTTCCTACCCAGTATCCGATAAATGTAATCCCCTCCTTGACGGTTATCTTCATCCAATATTCGGTGTTGATATTCCCTCATTCTTTTGGATAATTGCTCTGATTAGGCAGTTTATCCCCTAGCAAGTCATCTTTCATGTACCGGTTATCGGTAATGTTTGTTGCTCCTCTTGAATAGTCATCATTATATACCTAGTTTTGGTATCCCGATGCCTTTTTTCTTTTTCGGTTGATTTATCCTTTATTAACTCAGTAACCGGTTGTGGATAATCTTCCATGCGAGTATATTATCTATATTCTGACGGTAATAGATAATATATCTCATGCACTATTTGGTCGAAGCCTTTTGTTCTTCCCCAGTTGAGTAAGATTCGTATCCCTTATTGGAATCGAATGTCCATCCCATAATCGAGTTCGCTTTTAGCCCTCTTTTGGATGATGAGTGTCTTGGGAATATTCCCCAATTCACGCTTTGGTTGGTCACCTATTATATGCCGAGTAACTGACATCCCTGGTGTTCCTTCCTTCTGCTCCCTATTATGACTTTTTGTCCCTTGTGGAGTTAGATTTTCCTGAGTTGAAATATACCTTTTAGGTCTTCCTCAGACATTTTGGATGTTTGATATCTCTCACCCTTATACCGGTCTTAGATATTCATTCTCCCAGAGCATGTTTTTCCTCACCCTTATACCGGTGAAATCACATGATCTCTTTTTGAGCTTATTACACAGTAACCGGTAATACCTAATTTGTTTTCCTCAGCTGAGTCCTTAGTGGACATCCCCACCTGAGTCCGGATTTTTATCCGAAGTATCAGTTGCGGATAATTTTGCTGTATTGGCATATTCCCCAATACATGCATCTTTGAGTCAGCTCGAGTCCTTCCATGGATTTACTTCATGGATTATCTCCGTGTCTCTCGGCAAGTTTTAAGTCGTGACCTGCTCACGCATTTCTATCCCTTTACTCCCCGGTTGAGTCTCTGTTCCATTTAGGAGTGTGTTACTCCAATGGATTTTCAATTGTTCCTGATCTCTTTCTTTCTTTGTGGACACATATCCCCACAGAATATTACTGTTTGCATACATACATTCGCATCATGAGGTCTCTTAGGGACCAAAATTCGTCTCTTTGTTATTATTTAAGCCCATTCTACCCCGTCGAGACGAAGATTTTAACCTTCACTTCTCCGGCTAGAATGACCTTAAATAGGGGCATCTGTAAGACCCCAATTTTGTCCCTAAGATCCCTCATGGCATCATAACATTGCAGTTGCATAGCCTTAAGGATCATAAGCATCTTGGTTCCCCTTTACCTTTGGGTGGGACCTCTTGTGAGTGGTTTGAGATCACCAAGCATGCTTGAATTGTATATCATTGCTTTTCTTATTTTGTTTATTAACCAAAAGCACAAAAATATGTCACTAACATCATTTGTTTGTAGCTTGAGCAATCACAAGGTCCAAAGCTTCAAGGAGATCATTGGTACAAAGATATGGCCAAGAGAAGATGAAAGCAAGCATGGTAATGGTTCCCAAAGCTCTCATCCATCAAATGTGCCTCCCTAGCGTCTCAATTCATCATTTTTATCAAAGCTAGTCAAAGGATTTGAGGTTGGTTCCCCAAAGAAACCCTAATTCATCTGTGCACCACAATGCCTTGCTCATGAAACAACCTCAGCCTATGGTCAAATACAATCAAGGGAAGTTCTTTAATTCATCATTTCATGCATATTTGAACTTATTTGAGTGTCCTCAATCATCAATTCATCAAGATATGAGTCATGGACTTGAGAAGTTGATCAGTCAATTCATCTGACTATTTTGAAATGCACTGAGACCTAACTTTTTTTGTGTTGGTCAAATGGAGATGATCTCAAAAGTAAAAATGTTCTTAAGGGCAATATGAACAACTGTCATGTTCATCAAAAATTGATTTGAAGCTTGGAAGGTCATCTCCCAGTCCAATACATTATAGGTCATTTTGACTGAAACCCTAATTTTGGGTCAACTTCCCAAGGACCTAACTCATTCATTTTTTATTATTTTGAGGTGGGATCAAATGCATTGGAAATTTTAAGATGTATACTTCAAATGTTATGGTGAACAAAATTTCAAAATCTCAAAGGAAATACATGTGATAATGCAAGACATTATAGGTCCTTTTGGACCAAATGCATTAAAAGGCGAAAAAGTCCAACTTCAAGTCCCCATAACGCTTTCATCAAAAATCCAAATGATGCAAAATTTAAGTCCATTTTGATTGTCTTGAAAAGATCTACAACTTTTATGTTGGAGGTTTTTCCATTTTAAGGCTTGCATCATAAATACAGAGGGGCTTGAACATTGGCCAAATTTAGAAACTTTGCCTTTACATGTTTTGCACCTTTCACTTTAAACTCAAATTTCACCAATTTCCACATTTCAAATGGATTTTTGCCCAACATAATAATTGTTCCTTACATCAAAACCTTTCCAACCATTACTCACATGCTCATGTTTGGATTTGGCAAATGGTATTTTCGAAGAGGAGAAGTTTTTTGTTCAATTATGCATAACACTTCAAAATTCCATGCACAAGCAATTACCATTCAGATTACACGTCCATTTCACTTTGGTATGATTTCAGATTGCATTTGGCATTGATTTTGGGCCTTTTCCATGATCATGCAAGCCCATGCAATGAATGTCGAATTTCAATGCACACAGCTTTGATCACACTCTCCTTGCCATTCCCTCTATAAATAGAAGCCTTATTCCATTCAAAAATGATCCATGAATCAACCTGAAATGCTGTAGAACTGAAAACCTAACCTCTCACCAAAGAAGCTATTTCACTTTTCTTCAAATTTTTCAGATCTAAAATTCAACTACATCTGGTTGAATCTCTGGATCTAAAGCTTCTAGACCTTCATCCTTTACTCCATTGATCTTCTATTTTAGCAAAGGAAGCAAGGAATCAAGCTCAAATTTCCAGAATCCAAGGTTGTTCTTCAACTGGTTTTTTCTTTGAAACTCATCATCTATTGATCTATTTTCTTGGATTTTGTGTTGGCTGAAGTCCTCTTCATAGAGGCAATTGATTTTAGTACTTAATTATTGAAATCCATGAAGTTCACTTGAACATCACAGAATTTCCATCTCTGATTTCTCTCAATATAGAGATCTAGAGTGGAATTGAGTGATACAGGGATGATGTACATCATCCCAGCTTTCCAATGATGTATGGATCATGTATTTTGGTTAAGTTTTGGTTGTCTGCAATTTTGGCCGGAAAACACAAGCTCACTGGAGAAGAAGGTGGCTCCGGTGGCCGTCCCATTGCCAGTATGAATCTGGATCGTTGGATTGAGTTTCCCAGATCTAATCCTGGCCTTCGCTTGTTATGACTTATTTTAATGCCTTGTGTCACGCGTGGACTTTGGTCTATGGTGGAAGCGCGCTTCTGGAGCGTATGATCTGCCAACTCAATTAATGAGCTCAGATCTAACGCTCCTGGTTTTTTTGAATTTCTTATTTTCTGATTTTATTTCTTTTATTTCCATTATTTTCAAAAATTCATATCTTCTTCATTTTAAATCCAAAAAATATGGGACCAATTGCATTCTTCTCCAAATAATTTCTAGTTTCTGATTTTGATTTTTAATATTTTTTATTTGGTTATTTGATATTTTTTGTGAATTTTCTCTTTTCTGGTTATGTTTAATTCATTTTAAATAGTTTTTGATATTCAAAAAATACAAAAATATTTTCCTAACCTATCTGAATGATTGTGGATCTATGAAAAATATTCTCATCAATTTTTTAATTGATTTGATATTTATTTGAGATTTTAGTTCAATTAGGTTATTTTTATTCATTTTTAATTGATTAAAAATAGTTTCTGACTTTTAAAAATGCTGAAATTTTTTGTCAAACTTTGTTTGACCTTGTTGAACTTGGGATAAATCACTTGGACCTTTCAAGGTTGATTTGAAGTGATTTTGAAGTTTGACCTTTCTTTTATTTTTAATTCAAGTTTATTTTAATATCAAAAATACCAAAAACATTTTGTTTATTGTTTAACTTCCAAACTTCATCTCATTTCTGATTTCTCATTGTTTGACTTTGACTTTCAATGTCATTTGATCAACACACATGGATTGGTACATTTTATTTCACCTTATGCATTTTGATCTTTCCATTTCCTTATCCATTCTTCATCTCCTTCTTCTTCTTCCTTTTCCTTTTTGATCAATGGGTTGAAGGTTGATAAGTTGGCATTAATTAAGGAGACTTAACCTTCTTTGATTCAAATCTAATTCATCTTGATCAATTGATCAAGTGAATGGCTTTGCATTAAGGATAGGTTGTTTCCTAAATCATGCAAAAGGCTTAAACCAATACAAGATCAATTCTCTTCTTCTTTTTGGCATGGCAAGTTGTTGGAACTTGGTTAACTAATCAAGACTTCTAACTTGTGTTGTTGCCTACATTATTATTGACCGGCCTCAAATAGTTGTGAGTTCTATATAAGTCCAATCACGATTGCTTAACATAGCGCTAAATTTTGCCTTATGGCACACTAACTACTAATACTAACCACTAACAATTAACATTTACCTTATGCACTTTACTTTTATGCAATTTACCATTTTTGCACATATTATCCATTTGCTTTTCTCTTTGCTCACTTGAGCACATGTTTATGTTAATGCCATTTGCCTTTTGCTCACTTGAGCACATAATTGTCTATATACTATTGTGCTTGTGTTTTGTTTTGATTGTTGTGAACCAAATGCAATGAATTGGACAAAATGGACTTAGACTTTAGGACTTTCCCTATGCAAATTTGGAGTCAAAGAGAAACTAGGCATTGGGCCTTTAGAGTGCTATAAAAAGTCAAAGAGCAACTAGGCATTGAGCCTTTAGAATGCTTAAGCTTGAAAATGAACATTGAAAGGACCATATTCTAAACTCCCTCTTGTCCTTTCTTTGATTGTGTTATAGAATCTTTTGATGTGTGTTTTCTTTGTGCTAGGAGTTCCCACTTGAGCTTAATTGAGGAACCATTACCATGATTTTCTAAGAGAGAGAGATCCAAGATGCATTGAGGAGTCTTTCCAAGAGTTCATTTGATTGTTGATTGCTTGAGTTTATTACTTACTTGCTTGCTTATTCCAAAGGATGGGAGCTACTTGGATCATTAATATGATCTCAAGAGAGGAACTCCTTTTGTGGTTTTGCTTCTTATCCCTCACCTTTTCGAATTCTTAGGACTTTAGCCCTTCTTCTTCTTCTCCCCACTCTAACCCAAGCCAAAACTTTTGTGCAAACATCTAACACTTGTTTTCAACATTAGAAACCTAAGCCTTATGCTTTTGATTTTCAAACTTTCTTTTCATAATACTTATTTGAATTGAATCTTTAAGTCAACTTTGACCATTTTGCATATACATCTAATTGGTAAATATAACCCATTCAAATGTCCTTTTGTCGTTCCAATGGCCACTTCCTTAATCAAAACTTTTTCATAACCTTTAGCTATTAGGTTTGACTTATCCTTGAGGTAGATGTAATACTCACCTATATCCTTAGTGATGGACAATGACTCTTCCATGCTTATTATAGGGTTAACCCCTCACTAGCATGTTGAAGCTATCCTCACATGGTGGATTTATGGTTTGGTTGAGTTTTCTCCCTTGGATAACAAAAGACCTTAAGGCTTTTGGACCAAATCAATTCACCAACTCCTTTTTGAGATTTTTACCCCGAACTACGAGGTTTTGATCCTAATCTTTTTTAAGATGGTACGTAGGCAATGGATTTATCCATCCAAACACAAAAATGTAAATAACTTGTATATTCTCTTCTCATCTCTTCAATCATGTTTGCACAAATAAACTTTCAAAAAACAACAACCTTGCAACAAGTATGAAAAGGGCTCCCTAGGAGTACCTAGGATGTTTTGGGTGCCTAACACCTTCCCATTACATAACCAACCCCCTTACCCAGATCTCTAACTCTCTTTTACTAGTTTTTGATTCGATAAAACTCTTAGGTTTTTGTTCGCTTTCTAACCATTCCTTTGGATAAATAGAAGTGCGGTGGCGACTCGACTTGTGTGATTTACCTCGGATTTAGTCAATATCTCTAATGGTAACGAATACCCCGCTACACTACTCTTTTTCATGATATGATGCACAAAGAGATTGAAGTCTATGTTGATGATATGATTGCTAACTAAATTGGTGAAGAAGAACATGTTGAGAATTTGTTGAAGTTATTCCAGCGTTTGAGGAAGTATAAACTCCGCTTGAATCCTAATAAGTGTACTTTTGGTGTTCGTTCTTGTAAGTTGTTGGGCTTTATTGTCAGCAAGAAGGATATTGAAGTTGATCCTGCCAAGGTCAAAGCAATTCAAGATATGCATGCGCCCAAAACTGAGAAGCAAGTCAAAGGTTTTCTCGGTCGCTTGAATTATTGTTGGTGTAAGCCCTAGAGGCCAATACGTTTGGTATTTATATCGAATTATTTATTAATAATAAAAGGCTTTTTCTTTATTACGTTTGTTTAATAAAGTCCCTAGAATAGCTAGTCTGTTTAATGTATCAAGTATGACTTAATCATGAGATCACATTAAACATAAGGACATTATTCTTAAAGTATCCGTAGTCGAGCTTTATTGTGAAGTGGGATGACATTAAAGCATTAAGACTATTATGTATATAGACTGATGATCACATCTCATGGATCATGGATAAGGAGTTATCAAGTCATAAACATAGGTATGAATATTAAGAGTAATATTTATACCGGATTGACTCGCTATGAGAATACTATATAGAAAGTTATGCAAAGTGTCATAAGTTATTCTCATGGTGATAATGGTGTATACCACTCTTCGACCTGAAACCACTATGGACCCTAGATGTAGAGTCGAGTGCTTTATTGCTGATCAAACTTTGTCCGTAACTGGATAACCATAAAGACAGTTGATGGGTACTCCACGAAGCATGTTGAGGGGCATGAGTGACCTAGATGGAATTTGCCCATCCTGCATAACAGGATAAATGTCTATGGGCCCAATATTGAACTGGACAAGGATGACACGGTCTATGCCTTGTGTTCAATATAGACAAAAGGGCAAAATGGTAATTATACACATAAGTATTATCACAGAAGGAATTGTCAGATCACATGACATTTTTGTGTCTTGGGTAGCAGTGATGTGTTGCTAGATACCGCTCACTGTTTATTATGTTAAATATATGATTTAATATAATTGACAATGCCGCGAAAACCTATAGGGTCACACACAAAGGACAGATTGATGAGAGATAGAGTAACTAAGGAACACCGTAAGGTACGGTGCCCTTAAGTGAATTGTAGAACATCGTAAAGGTACGATGTACTTAAGTAGAATACGAAATATGGTAAGGTACCATAGGCTTAAGTGATTTTGGGCATATTATAAGATATGAGCCAAAATACACTTAAATGGGCTTTTTAGCTTGAAGCCCACACAAGTGGTTCTATAAATAGAACCCTTGTGCAGAAGCATTCGTTGCGGTTGCATTATTTTCGTTTTCTCTCTCTCTCTCTCTCACTCAAAGCCTTCATTCGTACCAGCTAGCACTGAGATTGAAGGAATCCATTCGTGTGGACTGAGTAGAGACGTTGTCATCGTTCAACGTTCGTGATCGCTTCGTGAATCTGCATCAAAGGTTTTGATCGTCACAAGAGATCTGCACGAAAGGTTTCAATCGTCACAAGAGGTAAATATTCTATCACTGATCATGACCATTCGTAAGGATCTCTAAAGGATCACAATTCTCCTTCAAATATATCTAAAGATTCATTTCACACATGACTGTCATATGTGCACCTATATTCAAGCTTCTTCAGAAAGATCAGTCTTGTGATTGGACCGAAGATTACCAAAAAGCTTTTGACAGTATCAAGGAATATCTGCTTGAACCTCTGATTTTGTCTCCACCTGTTGAAGGAAGACTATTGATCATGTATTTGATTGTGCTTGAAGATAGTATGGGTTGTGTTCTTGGTCAGCAAGATGAAACTGGAAAGAAATTATTTGCAATTTACTACCTCAGTAAGAAGTTCACCGATTGTGAGACTCGGTATTCTATGCTAGAGAAGACTTATTGCACGTTGGCTTAGGCTGCTAAGCGCCTACGTCAGTATATGTTGAATCATACCACTTGGTTGATATCCAAAATGGATCCAATCAAGTATATATTTGAGAAGCCTTCTTTAACTGGGAGGATTGCCTATTGGCAGATGTTGTTATTAGAGTATGATATCGAATACCGATCTCAGAAAGCGATCAAAGGTAGTGTCTTGGCTGACCATATGGCTCACCAACCGATTGAAGATTACCAGTCAGTGTAGTATGACTTTCCTGATGAAGAGATCTTGTACTTGAAAATGAAAGATTATGATGAACCATTGCTTGAAGAAGGGCCAGAACCTGGTTCCCATTGGGGCATGGTATTTGATGGAGTTGTTAATCAGTATGGTAATGGCATTGGGGCAATGATTATTACTCCTAAAGACACATATTCTTTACAAAGGTTGAGTTTCATCATATCCCTCGAGATGAAAACCGGATGGCAGATGCTCTTGTAACGTTGGCATCAATGATTATAGTGAAATATTGGAATAAAGTTCCCAACTTGACTGTGATGCGTCTTGATAGGCCAGCTCATGTGTTTGTTATTGAAGAGATCAAAGATGAAAAGTCGTGGTATTATGATATCAAGTGTTTCCTCCAAAGTCATATTTACCCGCCTGGGGCATCTTTGAAAGATAAGAAGACTTTGAGAAGATTAGCCGTCAATTTCAACCCGAATGGTGATTTTTTGTACAAGAGAAACTTTGATATGGTCTTGCTCAGATGTGTGGATAGATACGAAGCATACATGTTGATGACTGAAGTCCATGAAGGTTCCTTTGGTACTCATTCCAATGGACATACGATGGCGAAGAAGATGTTGCGTGCAAGTTACTATTGGCTAACAATGGAATCTGATTGTTGCAAGTTTGTGAAGAAATGCCACAAGTTTAAAATTTATGCGGATAAGATTCATGTTCCTCCGACACTGTTGAACGTCATTTCCTCCCCATGTCCCTTCTCCATGTGGGGAATTGATATGATTGGCACGATTGATCCCAAAGCTTCGAACGGACATCATTTCATTCTGGAGGCTATTGACTACTTCACAAAGTGGGTTGAAGCGGCATCGTATGCAAATGTAACCAAGCAGGTTGTTGTAAGGTTTATCAAGAATAAAATTATATGCTGTTATGGGGTGCCAAGTAAGATCATTAATGATAATAGATCAAACTCGAACAATAATATGGTGGAAGCTCTTTACAAAGACTTCAAGATTGCACATCATAATTCTTCTCTCTATACCCTCAAGATGAATGAGGCTGTTGAAGCTGCAAATAAGAACATCAAGAAGATTATCCAGAAGATGGTTGTGACATATAAGGATTGGCATGAGATGCTCCCCTTTGCTTTGCATGGGTATCGTACATCCATCAACACTTCAACAGGGGTAACTGTAAGACCCCAATTTTGACCCTAAGATCCCTCATGCAATTTCATCATAAGCATTAGCATTAGGATCATATCTTGGCATCCTCCTTACCCCTTGTTCATTGGGTTTGTTTTGGGAGAGATCACCAAGCACTTTGTGATTATATCATACTTGTACATTATCATTTACTAACCAAAATACCAAAAATATGTCTTTGCATTTTCCTAACTCTTTTGTAGGAAGGGCATGATCTCATTGATTCATTGATCACATCTAAGGTTTGAGACCCTCATCAACCTAGAGCACAACCAAGAATTGATTCAAGAATGGTTATAAACATCATATATGAGTCCCAATGACCTCTACATGTTATATTGATCAAGTTTTTGTTCAAGAATTTGAAGATGATTTGCCTTGGAAACCCTAGTTTCACTAGGGTATCTTGAGTAACTTCTCCAACAAGCTATCTCACCAATAGATCAAATTTCTCAAGGGAAACTTCAAATTTCATCATATTATGCATATATGATCTACCATGAGCCAAGAAAGTCAAGAGAATTGGAAATTAGCAAGTTGGTTGATGGTGGTTGGCCAGATGAATTCATCTGATCAAAACTAGGTCTCCCTAGACCCTATCTCCTACAGTTTTAACCATATAAAAATGATACCAAGAGAACACTTACTATAAATAACATTATAAACAACTTTAATGTTGAGACCTAAAGCTAGTTTTGCTTGGAAAATCATTTTCTATGTTGAAACATTATAGGTCATTTTGTCTAAACCCTAATTTGAAAGTCAACTTCCCATGGCCATAACTTGCTCAATTTTTATGAGATGAAAGATTTCTAAGTTGAACAGTCAAATTCAATTTGTCTACTTAAACTTTGATGTTTGGAGTGAGAGCTAATTCAACTTTTTTGAGCATGTGATATGAGGCTACATTATAGGTAACTTTTGACCTATACCATTGATCAAGTGATTTTTCCAAAATTCAAAAATGCATAACTCTATCATTTCAAATCCAAATGACATGAAATTTATGACCATTTTGAATGAATTTGAGAGAGATACAACTTTGATGAAGATACTTTTCTCATTTGAAGCTCCTATAAAAAGTTAAGCAAGCTGGAATATTGAGACATATGGCTTGACACTTCGAAATTTTTTGATATGTCAAATTTTTCCAAACTTCCACCTCAAATTTATCCAAGTTCTAAACTCCAAATGAAAAATTGTTCAACATCAAACTTGTTCCTCTTGATCTCACCTTTCCAAAGAGCTGAAACTCACTCATTTTGGACTTGAAATGCATAGGTTGCGTATGGCTTAAACAGGCTGATATCATTTGGCATGGATCAATCTTCAAGCATCAATGTACATGTGCCTTGCAATCTAAGCTAACTTCAAACAATCTGATATGTAATTTTGGACCTCAAGCTATCATTTCATGGGCCTATGCGCGTCCATGCACCATTGCATCATCATTTGCCAATTTTGAAAAGTGGAAGTGAGTGTGCAAATATCACTTGATTTATCTATAAATAGAGCTGCAATTTCTCAGAACTAACAATACCAGTGCGCCAGCTTTGATCCCCCATTGAAAAACCTTCACTCTCAAAGGATAAACCTGATAAATTCATTTGAATTTGAGCTTGAATCTCCACTGTTTTGGAATTCAATTCTCCAGGAATCCATTGCTTCTAAACCTTTCCATTCTCTTCCTGCAAGCAATTGAAGTGAGTCCAAGCACAAGCCAGATCAAGATCCATCGTGTTCAAACCTCCATTGAAGGTAATTTGCAAAAAATTTAAACTCTTCGATTCTCTTAAATTATTGCTCAATTCCATTGATTCTTTGGTTGACTGAAGTCCTACCAATGTAGGCAAGAAGATTGAGTTGCTTTGAGGTCAAATCGAACAACTCAGTTCATGTACCTCAGATTTCAATTCCACATATCTCTTAATATATTTGGAATTGGAGCAATTGGAGGTCAGATTCGAGCTCAGTGTCATTTTCTCTTTAAGATCATGTCCTTGTTTCTTTTTTTGGTGATGGTTTATGTTGACCAGTCCGGTGAGGTTCACCAGAGAAGATGACCGGAGCTCTGGCTCCGGCGATGACTTGGCCAACCTCTGAACCATAGGATCCATGTCTCATGTTCTAATATTGATCGTCCCTTGTGATTACCTCAGTTGCCACACGGTTGACTAGAGAACATGTGGAGCGTGCATTTTGGATCATCAGATCTGCCACCTCAATTAATGAGCGAGATCTGATGGTCCACGTAATTTAGACTTTTCTGATTTTTATTTTAATTCCATTTTCTTCAATAATTCATATTAAATTCAATATTGATCCAAAAAATATGGGACTTTCACAAAAAAAAATCAAATTTTTTTCTCTTTCATATTCTGAATTAAAATTATTTTTTGGATCATTATTAATGTTTTTCATGAATTAATTGATTTTGCATTTATTTTTAATTGTTTAAAAATATTCTTAAATGTCCAAAAATTATGAACTTTTTTCTCCAAGGTCCTTTGACCTTGTTTGATCTATGATAAATCTCATGGCCATTTCTTTGGTGTTTTGATGAGATTTTAGGATTTGGACAAAACATATTTGAATTAAATGCACTATTTTATTATTTTTAATTGAATGAATGTCATTTAAATTTTGATGACCATTTGTATTGACTTAATTGAGTTTGCTTGTTTGTTGTTGGGCCTTGGTCAAGGTTGACTTGACTTTGTTAAGTTAATATCATTGGATTTTTGGGGATTGGTGGAATGTACATTCCATCTCCCAAAATGAATGAATGATATTAATTTGGTAAAATTCCACCTGTGCACAAATCCCCCATCTCTCTCCATGGTACCAGAAAGTATTATCCCTAGATCGCACCCAGAACCAGAGCAGGATGCCTGCTTTGATACCAATTGAAATTCTGGTATCATATATGAGATGTCGAAGGTAATGTCACGACACTAATATCTGAGTAAAACAAACAAGATAAAGATAAAGAATAGTAATGCAAGAGACACAAGCAATTATTAACCCAGTTCGGTGCAACTCACCTACGTCTGGGGGCTACCAAGCCAGGAAGGAAATCCACAAAATAGAATCAGTTCAAAGACTCTCAGTACACTCCACAAGTTACAGTCTTTTTCACCTAATCTCTACCCATGTGACATCTACCTAAGAACTCTTAGATATGAGAACCCACTCACTCCCCCTCAATCACACCTGTGATATTAAACAACAATTACTTCTGAAAAGAAGACACTCTTCAAAGACACACACTTGATCTTCAATCAAGTACACACACACTTGATCTTCAATCAAGTAGACACACACTTGATCTTACTTAACAGCTTCAATCAAGTAGACACAGACTCATGCTTAAAAGCTTAGAGTGACAAATTACAACTCACAAATTAGACCAATTCAATCATCTATGGATGAATTGAATGGCTTACAAGTCACACCACCACACAAGATACAAACCCTTATTCTCTCTCAATATTTCACTCTGTATTTCTTGTGTCTAAAACCATATGTTCCATGCCCTATTTATAGAATCGTTTGGCTGGGCTTGGACATCACAAAAACTCTAAAACTATTTCCCAATTAAATCTTCTCATGACAGCTGGTTAGATCTCTTTGGAAAAAGTAAATCTGGTTGTAATTAATGATGAATGCGTATGTAAATCAGAACTTCAATCATACATAGATTGCCATTAAAAGCGCAATCACATAACACATGACATTCACCCTGAATGTCATGTGTACAGATGTCATGACATTGGGTCTGACATCCTAGAACAATCCTGCATAATTCCATTTTAAATATCCAGCACGTACATAATATCAGATGGCATGACATAGTGTATGACATCCTGAAACAATCCTGCATAATTATATTTTTAAACTCCAGTAGGTACAAGATATCTTAAGTTAAGACATCACATGCAACATGTTGTGAACACTCTTTGTTTTATCAAAATTGCTGCCAACACTTAGAACCAACAAACTCCCCCCTTTGGCAAATTTTGGCTAAAACTTATATTTGTCCCTTTTGTTCAATAGAAAAAACATCAGTAGTTAAACATCATAACATTGTTTAAGCAGCAGTAGAAGCAAACAAAATTACTAGCTATAATAGCAGCTAGTAAAACACGCAAATAGACATGGGTACTTCTTCTCACCCCAAGTCTGTACACCACAGACATCTCCTTTAACAATAACAGCACCTGTAACAATCAGAGTCACCCTCTGACATCTGCTTCAACATCACCTGTGCACCACATCAGACATCTCCAATATCTGTAAACAGAACAGCATTCTGTCTTACATCAAAAATAGCTTATCATCTGTTTAGCTACACCAGCACCTACATCTCCACACATCTCCACATATTTAACTGCTCCACATAATCACTTCTCCCCATTTTTAGTCAAAATAGACCAAAGGTGACCAATTAGACAAAATAAATGTCAATCAGCCTAGCAGAGAATGTCACAACATATGTTATAACATATAAAATGTTAAAACATAAATGTTAGGAGATACAAACCATAATTATACACAACTATAATAGCTGAGATAATTAGAAATCCAAGAAACTCATTAAGAGCCCAAATATTACATGAAGGCATCAGTAAGGACTGCCACAAATTCCAAAAAAAAACATCCAAGCTTCCAAAACAGCCAAAGCATCACACAGTCTTCATAACAAAGGGACCTTCACAGCTTAATATGAGGAAGTAGCATCTTCTTTACCTTCAGAATCAGAACTACCACTAGATTGATCATTGGACCTCTCACTTGAGGTATTGGCATTTGAATCCTTGGTTTCACCAGCCTTATCCATCTCTTCCTTCTCTAAACTATTAATGAGAACCTCCAAAGTTTCTTTCCTTGCCTTGGCAACCCTAATACCAGTATCCATCTCCTTATAAGTTTCCTTCAATTGATCAATCAAGCCACCTTTAGGGGCTGGTTCCTTCCTTGTAGATGTCATGATAACATCATTGACATGGCTTCCTTCAAACAACTTGTAGTGAATGGACAATGGAGGCTTCCTTCTGCTGGGAATATCACTTGTGTTGAGAATGCCTGGTTGCTGGCTTAAGATAATTCCACAGATGATAAATGGAAAGGAAATAGGCAGCTTTACTGCATTAGTGGAGGCATGTCTAACAATTTGTTCAAACATAAACCTTCCAAAATCAAAGTTTAGCCTGGTTCCAATAGCATAGATGGGATATGGTTAGTTGACACCCAGTTGGCTGAACCAATCTTGTGCAAGATGACATATTTAACAGTTAACTTTCCAGCTGATAGATGCTTTTTACTAGGCCATTCCTTGACTTGGCCAGCAGTAATAGTCCTACAGACTTCATTGTTTGTAGCCTCTAACTCCACACCTCCTTCAGTTCCTCTCCCTAGGAACTTATTGATTATGGTTGAGGAGAACCTTATACATCTACCTCTCACAAAGACCTTGCATAATTCCTTGCTACTCTTTTCAGAAATATCCTCTGGGATATTCACAACAAACTCTTTCACTAACCCTTTAAAGCATTGGGACAAAGCAATAACAATTTTCATCAGTCCAGCAGTCTTAATCAATTCCATAACTTCCTCCACCTCTACATCCTCCTTCCCTAGCTCTCTCTCAACAACAACTCTCCTTTGAACAACAAACTTCCACTTGGAAGCACCATCTTCCAGATGGAAAGAGATGTTGTCTAAGTGCACAGCTGCAACCTTGGTTGGAGACTTTTTAACAGTCCGCCTTTTAGCAGGAGAGATGTCTGGGACATCGTCTTCGATATCATCTTCAGAATCAGAGCTTTCCCTGATCTGCCTCTTCTTGACCTCTACTTTACTCCATGATTTAGAGGGTCCTACACCAGCAGTCTTCTTCCTAGTTCTGGATGTTAACATCTCAGCCACAGTCTTCCCTTTCCTGGTCTTCAATTTCCTAGCAACACTTGGTTTTACATGATGAACCAAGTTGTCATCTTCTTCTTCTGAACTCCCTTCCTCCAGATTAATAACATTCTCATCAGTCTCATGAGAACCATCTATTGGTTTTTTACTAGGCAAGGTTTTACCTAGAGAGCATAGTCCCTCAGCAACCATGTTTTTCTCTAATCTAGATGAATCATCATCTTTCTCAGTTTGGGGTTCCACCTCAGGTGAGGGGTCCCTTCTATACAGAGGGCTATAAACACCATTGATTGCATGCCCTTTGTTTAGAATCCTAGTTACTAGGTTCCTAATGGCACGATGTGTAAAGTGCATGTCATCCTTATGAGGAGATTTATCAGGAATCTTACCTTGATTACTTCTAGCCGTGGAAGAAGGGCCAGGGATGTCGCCTGGAATGACAGACAGGGGAATGACCTCCATAATATCTTCATCCAGAAACTCCATGGAGGGAGTCCTTGCTTTGTGAGTGGGTTTTGATCCTAAGGATAAGGGATGTTGAAACATTTTGTTAAACTTTTGAGAAAAAACTTTTTGCCCTAGCAGAGGTTGTCTGAGAAGTTGGATGAAGATGGAAATGGTTGTGTTGAGGTAGCGTGTGGAAATGGTATAGATACTAGTTCCAATACTAGGTAATGATTTATCATAAATGTGGCACTTTCTTTTAAGTGGGCAGACAATATTTTTATTACCATTTCCACTCCTCTTTAATTGTTATAACTTCTCATGAATACAAATCCCCAATTTCCCTCTTAAACATTCAAATTGATTATCATCCAAAACCCTTGCAAATTTGTCAGCTAATTGCATTTCATGCTTTAGTTCTATGATTTTATCTTCCACAAATTCTCTAATGATGTGATGACAAAAATCAATGTGCTCAGTCTAGTTGTGCTGAATAGGATTTTTGGACATAGTTGTAGCACTCAGGTTATCATAGTACAATGTCATGACATCGTGTGTGACATTGTATTCAGTCAACATTAGTTTCAACCAACCCTGTTGAGAACAGCTACTTCCAGCTGCTATATATTCAGCTTGATATATAGCACAAACACCATTTTCATCTTTCAAATGTGTAGGAGCAGGTGTCCTTTCACTCTCCATCCCAATCTTCTTAACGTTGTTCTTGGCACATTTGCTTTGAGATAGACACATAGACCCTTCTATCTGTTTGACTTGTAGCCCAAGTCCAACAAAGCTCTTTCCAACTTCAGACTGCATTTGACTAGCAACATGTTCTACCATCTGATCTAACAAACCTTTGGAAGTGATGTTATGTCTGAGTTTCTGGTGTGACATCCTTGTCTGACATTTCCCACAGACTTTTCTTTCATCAATCTTCAATTTGGGAGTTCTTCTAGCATATATACTCATCTTCATCTCTTTAAGATGAAGATGGCTCAAACATTTATGCCATGTCTTCACTTCTTCTTCTTTGACTAAGGTACACTTTGAGGAATAACCAATTTGAGAACTCCATATGTAACAGTTATCTTTGGTCCTGATTCCTTTCATGATCACTTCACTTTCTTTGTTAGTAATCAGACATTCAGTTTTAGTGAAGTTAACATTTAGACCTTGGTCACATAGTTGACTGATGCTTATTAGATTTGCAGTCAAGCCCTTAACAAGTAGGACATTGTAAATGTCAGGAACTCCAGGACAATCAAGATTACCAATCCCCTTGATTTCACCCTTTTCTCCATGACCAAAGGTTACATAACTCGTGGCATGAGGATGAAGGCCAGTGAGCAAGTCTTTGTTTCCAATCATGTGTCTGGAGCACCCACTGTCAAAATACCAATCTTCTTTAGCTGAAACTCTGAAGGAAGTGTGAGCTATTAGACTTGTAACATTTCTCTTAGGAACCCAATGCTTCTTGTTGACAGGCCTGTGATGTTTGGGTCTTGGTTGATAGTGAGTCTGATGATGAACAGGGCTAGGATAAGCATACAACTTATAATAGAAGGGCTTCAGGTGGCCAAAATTTCAACAGTAATGGCATCTCCATCTTTGGTGTTTCCCCTTCTGCTGTCTTCCCTTCTGATGTTGTGACATATGATGTGACACCTTAGGTTTTCTTTTAATATGGTTGCACTTAGGTTTGGATTTAGGTTTGCCACCAGTGTGACTGCACTCAGGCTTAGATTCATTATACCCAATGCCAGATTTGTCTCTTCTTATTTGACCAGTTTGGAGAATCTTGTCTAGGGAATCAGATCCATTGTTTAACATTCTTACATACTTGGTCATCTCTTCCAGTTTAGAATTCAAGAAAATAGCTTCATTTTTTAACTTGGAGATGGTTTCCACATGTTATGCATTCTCATTCTCCAGTTGTACTATCACTTTCTTCTGGATTTCAACTTGTTGACTTTCATCTATCTTGGCATTCATAACCAATGCTTTTGTTTTTAACTCGGAGATGGTTTCCAAATGTTCTACCTTCTCATTCTCAAGTTGAGTTATTACCTTCTTCTGGCTTTCAACTTGTTTACACACCTCAACACTTTTGTGACAAAAATTTCTGTAGGTAGTGGCCAATTCTTCAAAGGTTACTTCATCATCACTTGAGTCTTCATCAGAACCCCATCTTCCAGTCAAGGCAGTCACCAGATTTGCATACTCTTATGTTTCACTCTCATCAGACTAGGTGGCAGCAAGACTCATCTTCTGTTTCTTGAGGTAGGTTCCACATTCAGTTCTAATGTGTCCATACCTATCACATTCATGGCACTGTACTTCTTTTCCTTCTTTGGGCTTATCATCTGACCTTGTTCTTCTTCCAGCATTGTTGGATTTACTGATGTCAGATGAGATGTTATTGGCATTAGCCTTAGATCTTACATCCATCTTTTTCAACAGTCTGTTGAATTGTCTTCCCAGCATTGATACATCATTTGCAAGATCTTCATCATCCTGACCATTTTCATCCTCTGTGTTTGACATGAAGGCTATGCTTTTGGTTTTCTTTTCAGATCCATCACACATTCCCATCTCAAATGTTTAGAGGGAGCCAATTAGCTCATCAACTCTCATATTGGAGATGTCTTGAGACTCTTCTATGGCTGTCACCTTCATAGCAAATCTCTTAGGGAGTGACCTGAGTATTTTCCTTACTAGCTTTTCATCTGACATCTTCTCTACCAGAGCTCCAGAGGCATTCGCAATTTCAGGGATATTCGTGTGAAATTCATGAATATTTTCATCTTCTTTCATCCTTAAATTTTCAAACTTGGTAGTGAGAAGCTGCAATCTAGACATCTTCACCCTAGAGGTGCCTTCATGAGTGGTCTTGAGAATGTCCCAAGCATCTTTAACCACCTCACAGTTGTCTACCAATCTGAAGATATTCTTGTCTACTCCATTGAATATTGCATTCGATGCTTTAGAATTTCCAAGGGCTAGATCATCCTCCTCTTTGGACCATTGTTCTTCAGGTTTCTTATCAGTTGTGGCTTCTCCTTCCTTAGTAACTACTGGATGTTCCCAGCCTATTAACACAGCCTTCCAAGCCTTATTATCAAGAGATTTTAGGAAGGCTATCATTCGAGGTTTCCAATAGTCATAGTTAGATCCATCCAAAATTGGTGGCATGTGCACAGATCCTCCATCTCACTCCATGGTACCAGAAAGTATTGTCCCTAGATCTCACCCAGAACCAGAGCAGGATGCCTACTCTGATAGCAATTGAAATTCTGGTATCATATATGAGATGTCGAAGGTAATGTCACGACACTAATATCTGAGTAAAACAAACAGGATAAAGATAAAGAATAGTAATGCAAGAGACACAAGCAATTGTTAACCCAGTTCGGTGCAACTCACCTACGTCTGGGGGCTACCAAGCCAGGAAGGAAATCCACTAAATAGAATCAGTTCAAAGACTCTCAGTACACTCCACAAGTTACAGTCTTTTTCACCTAATCTCCACCCATGTGACTTCTACCTAAGAACTCTTAGATATAAGAACCCACTCGCTCCCCCTCAATCACACCTATGATATTAAACAACAATTACTTCTGAAAAGAAGACACTCTTTAAAGACACACACTTGATCTTCAATCAAGTAGACACACACTTGATCTTCAATCAAGTAGACACACACACTATCTTACTTAACAACTTCAATCAAGTAGACACACACTCATGCTTAAAAGCTTAGAGTGACAAATTACAACAAACAAATTAGACCAATTCAATCATCTATGGATGAATTGAATGGCTTACAAGTCACACGACCACACAAGACACAAACCCTTATTCTCTCTCAATATTTCGCTCTGTATTTCTTGTGTCTAAAACCAGATGTTCCATGCCCTATTTATAGAATCGTTTGGCTGGGCTTGGACATCACAAAAACCCTAAAACTATTTCCCAATTAAATCTTCTCATGACAACTGGTTAGATATCTTTGGAAAAAGTAAATCTGGTTGTAGTTAATGATTGAATGCGTGTGTAAATCAGATCTTCAATCATACATAGATTGCCATTAAAAGCGCAATCAGATAACATATAACATTCACCCTGAATGTCCTGTGTACAGATGTCATGATATTGGGTCTGACATCCTGGAACAATCCTGCATTATTCCATTTTAAATATCCAACAGGTACATAATATCAGATGGCATGACATCGTGTATGACATCCTGAAACAATCCTGCATAATTATATTTTTAAACTCCAGCAGGTACAAGATATCTTAAGTTAAGACATCACATGCAACATCTTGTGAACACTCTTTGTTTTACCAAAATTGCTGCCAACACTTAGAACCAACATTTATGTTAACGCAATTTTCACTTTGTCCATTTGGACCATATTGTGTGATATATTTTATTTGTATATACTTTGTTCGTTTGTGTGGTCTTTGACCATTAATGTACATAATAAAAACAAAAACCCTAAAAAAACTTTTGAGTGGACTGTTGGCTTGATCTTGGACAAATGGACTTAGAATCTAGGCAACCTCCTTGAGCTAAAGGACTTGGCCAATGCCAATTTATGGAGAAAAAAGTGCTTGCAATTTGAAATTCATCTAATACATCTTTGAAGACCTCTCTAAGATTCATCTGCAACATGATCATTGTGAAGCTGTTATTTTGAACCTTTGACTTGTGGAATTCATCTGTTACACAGACTATTTCTGAAGAAGATCATGGAATGGATAAGCTTGGATGAGGCCATATTTATTTGATGCCTTTGCTCTTCAAAATAATATAATTGTGCATTTGTGTGTTGCTTGATTCTAAAAGTCCAAGGGAATTCTGGGTTTCTATTGACATTTTTGTCTATTGGATTGCTACTCATTTGGTCAGATCTTTTCAACTATAAACTTTTAAATTTTTATGCATAGGGTAGTCTCTTTATCTTCTCCCCATTTATTTAATTTCAAAATCTCTCCCTCCATTTTCAAAATCTTCTTTTTGTGAAATACTTTTGTTCTAAAACTATGACCACTTTTGCAAAAAGATAGAAACTTTGGCCTTACGCCATTGCATTTTCAAACTTATTTTCCTAAATTAAACTTGTAAATAAACTTAACTATACTTGACTTAAACTATAGGCCTTTGTGCCCTTTCAAACTTAAATTTTGTTAAAATCAATGCATCCATTTTGAAATTTGTAGCATGAACTACGAGGTCTTGATCCCTCATTTTTATGTTGGTACGTAGGCACAAGTCTGAAGGTCCTTTCAAACACACAAAAAATATAATTAATGAACTCTTTTCTCATTCCCCCATTCTATTTGTTTGTAAACATCACTTTATACAAAAATACATATGCACAGAAAAAGGGCTCCCTAGGAGTACCTACGACACTTTGGGTGCTAACACCTTCCCTCTGTGTAACCAACCCCCTTACTTGTGATCTCTGATTTTTATTAGTTTTTATTTGAAAACTTCTTATTTATTGGTTTTTGTTTTTACTTTTCCCTTTCCCCTTGGAAACAATAAAAGCGTGGTGGCAACTCTTGTTATTTGATCTCTAGTTTGTCAATAGCTTGATAATCATGAATTTCCCGCTACATAAATTAAGTGGCGACTCTGCTGGGGAGTAGTCTCAAGTGGGTTTAGCCTACTTTTTGTATGAATATAATTGTATATATGTGATGTTTGTATATATTTATGTGTAATATAACCTGCTTGTCGTGCTTGGTGATCTCTGAGTGGTGACATAAGTTCTAACCCGAACTTGAGTGCAATTAAGATAGGAGGATGGTATAGTCATGTTCGACTTGTGTGGAGTAGTCCTTAACAATTTATCTTAAGATCCATCTGCTCAGTGGAGACTCATTTGGATTTGGAAATGTCACACAAGTATTTGTGGTTAGGCATTACTATTTCTAATTGGGTCTGAGAAGCTGAGGATCTTAGAACATTTAACCCCTCTTGGTCTATTTAGGACATAGTGAGGAAACTGTTCAAGTGTAGACTTGATAACAGTTGTTACGCGATACTACACTCAGACGAGTTTCTCTTGAGAATATTATGGGTCGATGAGTCAGTCATCTTAACCTGTAATATTCGATAGATGGAATTAAGACTCTGGGAAGTTTTTAGAACATGACCTACAGGTTTGTATCCTTAGTTCACTCCTTTGGGATGGTTCTTACCCAGACTCCATGCTCGTGACTTGCAACAAACCCTTGATTCTTGGTTGATCCAATCATGTCTTGTCAATATCAATAAAACCTGGGTGTTGATAAGGTGAAAACCATAATCCACTAAATGGATGATTGATCTTGACAATGACGTGATTCATCCCTTGACCTTTGTTGTCCTTGTGTTTGATCCCTTATTTTTGATTGTTGCATTCATGCATTCATTCGCATCATAACATTCATCACACGAAAATTTCAAGGAACTAAGGTATCGTTTGCAAATATTTTCAGACCATGGATTGTGGACGAAGGAACACTAAGAATATAGTTTCAGATGTCCCGACTTGAAAGAGTTAAGAAAGGTTGCATCTTATATATTAGATCCCTTGGACTTCAAACAACGTCATGGGAAGCTTCTATCCATCTTGTCTGCTGATGTAGTTGAAGGACTGTTGAGTGTGTTGGTGCAATTCTATGATCCTCTCTACCATTGTTTCACTTTCCTAGATTTTTAGCTTGTGCCTACCTTGGAGGAGTATTCTCATCTTTTGGGGATACCTGTTTATAGTAGAGTGCCTTTTAGTGGATCGGAGGAGATTCCCCGGACTAGTATTATTGATGAAGCTCTTCACTTGAAGAAGATTGAGATAGAGGCTCATTGGATGAAGAAAGGAAGGTTATTTGGGTTGCCATCTGTTTTCCTCATCAAGGAAGCTACTACTTTTGCTCAACCTGGTGGTGTGGACGCTTTTGAAGCTATCTTTGTGTTGCTCATCTATAGATTAGCTTTTTTCCCTAACATTTACGGTTTTGTTGATGTTAACGCCATTAGACTTTTCTTGATTGGGAATCATGTGCCTACTTTGTTGGGTGATATGTATTTCTATTTGCATCTAAGGAATTCTAAGGGTGGTTGAACGATTGTTTGTTGCATTCCTCTTCTGTACAAGTGGTTTATTTTGCACTTGCCTCAGATACTTGCTTTTGTTGAGAACAAACAATGTCTAAGGTGGTCTCAGAGACTTATGTCTCTCACTAATGATGATATAATTTGGTATGATCCGTCTTTCAGAAGTTTGGAGATTATTGATAGTTGTGGTGAATTCTCTAATGTACCTCTCATTAGTACACAAGGAGGAATTAACTACAACCCTGCTTTGGCTCGTCGACAACTTGGGTTCCCCTTAAGAGACAAACCTAATAACACTTTGTTAGAAGGTTTTTTCTATCAAGAGGGTAAAGATCCCCAACATTTGAAGCAGAAGATTGTGCATGCTTGGCATAATGTGCGTAGGAAAGGAAGATCTGAGCTTGGTCCACGCAATTGTGTAGCTTTGGAAGCTTACACTCTTTAGGTGAAGAAGAGAGCTTTGGAGTTGAAGATGCCTTATCCTTGTGAAAGACCTATGTCTATGATTATGGTTGAGCCATTAACTCTCCCTAACCAAGATATAGAGGAGTTGGAAGACGCACTCGTCAAGATGAAGCAAGAGAAGGATATGTGGGGAGAGCGTTTTCGTGCTTTGAGCAAGAAGCGTGAAGAGTTGCAATTGGAGTCTAAGGACAAAGATGCACTAATTAAGCTACTTGAAGACCGAGTGACGAAGAGGCAGAGAGAGCCAGAGCTTTCATCTTCTAGCATGCCTTAGCCTTCCGTTGCTTGGAAGAAGATTGTGGACTAGCTTGTCCTCGAGAAGAGTCAGATGAAGACTTCTTTTGAGACCGAGATTCTTCGCATTCAAAGGAAGTACCCGCCTTTAGACAGATCTTCTGACATTGTTGTTAGGGATCCTTAGGATGACTAGTCTCTTTTTCTCTTGTATATTTTTATTTTGGTTTCTGAAATTGTACTCAGTGCAATCCTTCCAAGTTACATAAATAAAAAGAGATTTTTGGTCATATCAAATTGTTGCAATTACCATTTAAATATTATATATTTGCAAATGATATAGTAAGTTTCTTAGAAATAAAAAATAATAATCAAGCATTGCATTTCATGCATCATTTGCATAAACAGGTTTTTGCCAGGTGTCTGATTGGTATTTGTTCTGTGTTTTAGCCAAGATGACTCACCGGTACAATACTAGAGCTAATCATCTAAGGATTATGGAGCACTTAGAGCAAGAAAACAGAGAGTTGAAAGATGAGATTGCCCGGATGACTGCCATGATGGAGCCAGTCCTTGCTGCTCAAAGTCAAGTTTTTCCAACACCTGCAACTCCTCCCGCGAGGACAGTTACTTCAGAAGTAATTACCTCTACCGTGTATGCTGCTACCGCCCACTTCGCTTCGAACATGCCTTCCGGATTCCTGTAGGGAATGCCGCCAAACTTTGTGCCAAAAGGCTTTGCGCCTACTTTTGCTTCCATGCCGGCATCTAGCCCGGTCATGTCCGTGCCACCTCCAGTTGTGCACACTTTGCCTCGCGTAAAGGATACGTCTATCATTCTGAGCCGTCTGAGGGTCCGGATGTCTATGAGAAGATGGACGAAATGAAAGATCAATTTCTTGATCTGCGCAAGGAACTGAAAGCGCTGAGAGGTAAAGATCTATTTGGGAAGAGTGCTGCCGAATTATGCTTGGTACCCAATGTGAAAATCCCAGTGAAGTTCAAAGTGCCTGACTTTGAAAAATACAAGGGGAAATCTTGTCCGCTCAGTCATCTTGTGATGTATGCTAGCAAGATGTCAACTCAAATAGATAATGACCAATTGCTGATTCACTACTTCCAGGATAGCCTAACTGGTGTCGTACTCCGTTGGTATATGGGGTTGGACAGTGCAAGCATCCATACTTTCAATGACCTAGGAGAGGCATTTGTGAAGCAATATAAATACAATGTGGATATGGCGCTAGATAGAGACCAGTTGAGGTCTATGTCTCAAAAAGATAAGGAGACACTCAAAGAGTACACGCAACGATGGAGGGAGTTGGCTGCCCAGATCACTCCTTCTTTAGAGGAGAAAGAAATGAAAAAAATATTCTTGAAAACCCTGAGTTCATATTACTATGAACGTATGATCGCCAGTGTCCTCAGTGATTTTACCGAGATGGTAAACATGGGGATGAGACTTGAAGATGGGGTCCGTGAAGGACGTTTTTCAAAAGATAAGGCGTCAACGAATAAGAAATATGGCAGTAGTTTCAACAAGAGGAAGGACAGTGAAACTAATGCAATTTCCAGTGGGAGGCAGAGGAGGCCTCAGATCAGAAGAAATCCACCACCCCGTCAACAACATCATCATCAAGTGTCATTAGTAATTCCGGTATTTTCTAATCAATAAACAACACCAATTCAATAACAACCACCACATCAACATCAATGTCAACAACAACCGCAACAAAGAACGAACACCTACAACAACAACAACAACATCAACAACCAGCATCAATAGAATTTTGAGAGGAAAAAGGTGTCTTTTGACCCGATTCCTATGTCGTATGCAGAGTTGTATCCATCCTTGGTTCTCAAGAACCTGATTCAACCGAGGAACCCACCACAGATCCCATAACCACTTCCCTGGTGGTATAAACCTGAGCATCATTGTGCTTTTCATCAGGGTGCACTTGGGCATGATATTGAAAACTGTTATCCGTTGAATTATGAGGTGAAAAAGCTTATGAAGAGTGGTATGGTGTCCTTTGAGGACCGCGCGCCTAATGTGAAAGCTAACCCTTTGCCCGCTCATGGGGACTCTTCAGTGAATATGGTGGACAGTTGTCCCAGTGAATTCAAGGTTTTTGATATCCGGTTTATCCGAAGATCTTTGGTGCAGATGCACAAGGATATCTGTATGGTGAGTGACTGTGAACATGACCATGATGGTTGTGTTGTTTGTAGTGTGAACCCAAGAGGGTGTGATTTGGTGAAAAGGGACATCCATCGTATGATAGACGAAGGCATGATTCAGATTGTTCAATCTCGTCATATAGATGACGATGTCAATGTCATAGTGCCCGTTTTCAAACAACAAGAGCGGTTGGTAATCCAGTATGATAGAAGCAATAGCAAGAATGCCAGTCAAAGATCAGTATCGTCGTTGGTTATATGGTTAGCGGGCCCAATCCCGTATGCATCTGATAAGGCTGTACCGTACCAGTATAATGCTACAATGTTGAAGAATGGTCAAGAGGTCCCGTTGCCTATGACTAGTTCAGTGGTGAGCATTGTTGACGTTACGAAGGTGACCCATAGTGATCGAGTGTTTGGGTCGATGGTCCAAAGGAAGTAATTGTTGGTAAGAAGGTGGAGATACCTAATGTAGATCCAGTTGGATGTTTAAAGGATAAGTCTGGTGAATCCAGCAACGAGAAAGCCAATGATGATGATGAGGTACTCCAACTGATCAAAAGGAGTGAATTCAATGTGGTTGAGCAGCAGCTCCAGACCCCCTCGAAGATTTCCATGTTGTCTCTGCTTTTTAATTCTGAAGCGCACAGAGAAGCACTACAGAGAGTTCTTGAGCAAGCATATGTGGAGCAAGATGTTACTGTGGATCAATTTGATCACATTGTGGCTAACATCACTTCGTGCAATAGTTTGAGCTTTTGTGACGAAGAACTCCATGAAGAGGGAAGAAACCATAACCTGGATTTGCACATTTCAATGAACTGTAAAGAAGATGCTTTGTCAAATATGCTAGTTGACATCGGTTCGTCACTCAATGTGCTTCCGAAGTCAACATTGTCAAAGTTATCTTACCAAGGAGTGCCCATGAGGTATAGTGGGATAATTGTCAAAGCCTTTGATGGCTCGCGCAAAATAGTAATTGGAGAAGTGGACCTTCCAGTTAAGATAGGTCCGAGTGATTTTCAGATTACTTTCCAAGTAATGGATATCCACCCGGCCTACAGTTGCCTATTGGGAAGGCCATGGATTCATGAGGCATGAGTTGTTACCTCCACTCTGCACCAGAAGCTCAAATTTGTCAAGAATGGAAAGCTAGTGATTGTGGGAGGAGAGAAGGCATTGTTTATTAGCCATCTGTCATCTTTCTCATACGTGGAAGTTGAGGATGAGTTTGGAACTCCGTTCCAAGCCTTATCTATTGTTGCTGAGAAAAGAGTTGGGGCACCTATGTCCTCTCTGAAAGATGCTCAGAAGATTGTTGAAGAAGGTCCTGTTGATCAGTGGGGGCGCATGGTAAAGGTCTCCGAGAACAAAGGAAGAACTGTTTTAGGGTTCCAAAAGGGCTTGTCAGTTGTTAGATCTGAAGAGATGCAACTTAGCTTCTGTACCGGAGGGTTCATTCATGGAAATGAACAACACTTAGCTGCTGTGCTAAAGGATAGTGAAGAGGAAGACTGCACCAACTTTGTAACGCATGGAAGGACATGCAACAATTGGATTGTCGTTGATATTCCTGTTATTTTGCATCAATCTAAGTAATTGCTTTTATATTCTAAAATCCTTCTCCTATGCCTAAGGGAGAAGTGAACATTGTTTGGGAATTTTAAATTGATCATCAAAAAAATTAATTCTATTCATCCACATCTTTGATGTTTATTTTTACTTTTTGCTTTATTCTGAAAATGGTAATCACTAGAAAAATAAATAAATAAAAAATATAATTGTCCATCTGTATAATATTTGGTCACAGATTCACTTCTCTAAAATCAAAATATCAAATCATTATGCAGGTTGGTTCTTAACCCCATTGAATACAATGATCCTTCTCCTTCTCCAAATTTTGAATTCCTTGTGTTTGAGGCCGAGGAGGAAAGTGATGTAGAAGTGAGTGATGAATTGTCTCGTCTTCTTGAGCAATATGAGAAGATTATTCAGTTGTTTGAAGAGTAGATTGAGCTGGTCAACTTGGTTCCGAGGATGATGTAAAGGAAGTCAAGATTGGGTGTCGGCTGTGTCCAGATGCTAAGAAGGGGTTGATTGATCTACTTCGAGAATTTTTAGATGTATTTTCTTGGTCCCATCAAGACATTCTTGGGTTGGATTCTGAGATTGTGGAGCATAGATTGTCGGTGAAGCCAGAATGCCCGCTAGTCAAGCAGAAGTTGAGAAGAACACATCCTGATATGGCTGTAAAGATCAAAGAGGAAGTGCAGAAGCAGATTGATGCCGGTTTCCTTGTAACTGTTGAGTATCTGCAATGGGTGGCCAATATTGTGCCTATGCCGAAGAAAGATGGAAAAGTCTGCATGTGTGTCGATTATAGAGATTTGAATAAAGTTAGTCCGAAAGACGATTTCCCTCTGCCACACATTGATATGTTGGTAGACAACACTGCTAAATTCAAAGTCTTTTCGTTTATGGATGGATTATCCGAATATAATTAGATCAAAATGGCACCCGAAGATATGGAGAAGACCATATTCATTACACCCTAGGGAACATTCTGATATAGAGCGATGCCTTTTGGTTTAAAGAATGCTGGTGCAACTTACTAGAGAGCAATGACTACTCTTTTTTATGATATGATGCATAAAGAGATTGAAGTTTATGTCGATGACATGATTGCTAAATCGATTGATGAAGAGGAACATGTTGAGCATTTGTTGAAGTTATTCCAGCATTTGACGAAGTATAAACTCCGCTTGAATCCCAATAAGTGTACTTTTGGTGTTCGTTCGGTAAGCTGTTGGGCTTTATTATCAGCGAAAAGGGTATTGAAGTTGATCCTGCCAAGGTCAAAGCAATACGCAAGATGCCTGCTGTCATACCCCAATTTTGTCAGGGCATATTTTAATTTTTGTAAAATTGATTTCATTTTTAATTTGCATCATATGCACAGCATGACATGCATTCCGTCATGAATAATACCTAAAATATCAGTCAGAATAAATTTATTGAAAATATAGGAAAATTGGTTAATTTGTTTCTCAACAACATGCTAAATCAGCGGGTAAAAAGTTTTAGAATTAAAATTGCAGACGCTAGTATTATAAATATATGGTTCATGTAGTTTAACCTGGTGTGCTAGTTGTATTTTTCAGTGGCTGTTTCGGTTGCATTTCAACCCGCCTGAGCCTTTTAACCGGTGCAAATTTGTTTCAGAATTTGAAGAAACACTGTATTTTTTCAATAAGTATATTTTGTGCTGATCATTTTAGTGTGTCTGATTTAATTTTTCGAGCAAATTTACATCCAACTTCTATTTATAATCAATCCTTTTATTTCTTTGTTTTAATATTCAAAATTAGAGATTTGTTTTATTATTATAATTTTCAAAATTAAGTTACTTTCTATGAATTTTTAATGAATATTTTTCTTTAAATAATAAGAAGTATTAATAAAAAAGAAAAGACTTTATCCTCTTCTCCACCTCACACGCGGCCACCTCACCCTCTCTCGCCAATCTCACGCGTGACAAAATGAAAAAGAAATTAAATGGTTTCTCCACACTACCCACGCGTCTCTCACTCTCACGATCCTCTCTCTCACCTGACACGTTTTCTTCTCCCACTTGCTCTCTCTCAAATCACTCAACGTTTAAAAAAAGAAAGGAAAAAAGAAATAATTGGAATTACTGTTTCTCATTTAATACCCACTTACTACCTTCACTCTCTGTGGCCAACGTGACAAAAAGAGAAAAAAAAAAGAAATAAATGTGGCTCTCACCTTTCTCACTCTGACGTTTCTCTCTCCACTCACAACAAATTGACCTACATCCATGCACCTCACTCTCTCACGTGACACATTACCTCTCACTATCATCTCTCTCTCCTCACACTCATTACACACGCGTCACTCACTCTCTTCAGCATCTCTCTCTCCTTCTAATACGCCCACAAGTCTCTCTCATTTACTCTCCAACTACCCATTACTCATAAGACTCTCTCTCCCTTTCCTTCTGACGGGTGAAAAAGAAAAAGAAACTAAAAAAAGAAAAAAAAAGAAGAAACCGCCGTCCACGCCTCTATCACCTCCGCTGATCTCCACCACCAACAATAAAAACCTCGCGAAACCCGTTCTTCCTCCGTCATCCTCGCGACCCACCACCACCCAAAAATCACCACCTCCCTCTCCGATGTTCATCGCTCCAACCTTCTTCCACACCGTTGATGCACCATAACTTTCTCCTTCGTCATCCACCACAACGAAACCAATCGTCGCGCCTTTACTCCCTAAGCTCACCATGACGGTACCACGCCCTAATCCATCGCCGCTCAAAATAACCCTACGCCGGACCTCACCGGTCGACCTTCATTCACCAAACCCCACACCTCTCCGCCAATCTCCTTCGACCACCACGGCTTTCGCTTTCTTCGTCCACCTCAACTCGTCCATCACAACTCCCTCTGTCGGATCCTCGTCACCGTCAAATGGTCGGTCGCGATTCACGCCAGCAACATCCTTCCGCCTCACAAATCGATGGTGTTTTTCTCCGCCGCGCCCTACTCTTCACCGTTACTTGCTCCACAAATCACCACCGTTCCAACCCCGACATCACCAAAAACCCTCCTTATTCTTCAATCCTCCGCCGAAAAGCTCACGGCCACGCCCGCCATAACTACCGGAAGCGTTCGCCCAACCTATCGTTTCGTTTCATCCTCACCAAGCTTCGTCGCCGCTATAACCCCAACAACTCCAACATCCTTCGATTTTTCCTAGTTCATCTTTGAAGTTTAAAGTTTCTTACCCCTGTTATTGTTGGATTGCAGTTGAAGCAAGTTGGGCGGATTGTCGAAGCGCCATGGATAGGGTGATTGGGTGAAGGATCTCAAGCTGATGCTTCTATGATTTGACTCTACTGCAATTGTTATTGCGATTATGGTAAACTGGGTTTTGTGTGTTTAATTTCCATTTGATGAACATTCTGTGAGTTATAGATAAAAGATATAATTAGAATTCAATTTCGAGTGCATGTTCATATTTTGATTAGGTTATGGTGTTTTAGTACTTGACGTGTTTAAAGCTAGCGTGATTTCATCTGCAGTATGCTTCTTTCTATTATTCGGTGTAAGCATTTACATTCTTCTCCTTGTTAAAGCTACTGGTATAAGCTAAAACATGATATAAAATCAAGACCCACGGATAAATGTTGAACTTAGTTGTAAGACTCCTTAATCTTCATAACAATTCTATGGAGTGCAAATGTTGTGAGCTTCAAGTTTTAACGGTATTCCTGGTATAATCATTTTACAAGTAGATTCTAGGGTTAAAAGTAACGATGTCATTTGTAATAAACATGATGCGTGTATGTATGCTGGTGGTGGTACATTTAGTTGGTATTGTTAGATTTTATATGGATAGTGGTTGTTGTCTTGCTTCCGTTAGGCACCAACCTTGAGCATATTTTGTTAACGTTTTCTAATATTTCTTACCCTCATTAAATCTCAAATCCCAATAAATTATTCCCAATTAAAATCATTTTCTTGGTTAGTAAGATTAACTAAGAAATTTTTATCAATTAATTAGCTTTGATTAAGCGAGTTTAATTAATCCGATTATGCTGATAGAATGTACCTGTATTGATTAAGGTTGATAATTGATTGCTTAAATTAGCTAAATTCAGTTTTTTATATTAATTAATTAGATTGCTTAATTATCAATTAAATAAGAAAACAACTTAAAATCAATATTTTCAATAAACCGAAATTTGATCCAATGCTGAATAATCTGTTTCAAAACTCAACTAAATTCACATCGATTCAGATTCGAATTATTTTTGCACAATCTTTCATTAATTTAAACTTGGATGAAAAAGAATATAGGAAGCGTCTGCTTCACTATTTCTCAACTACTCGAACGATGGGCGTACGCCATATTGCTCGAATATTTGTCACCCAATTAAAACATTAACCAAATACCAATTCAAATTACTTTTCCAAATCAAATGTAATTTCTAAATTCAAATTATTTTAAAACCATAATTATACAAGTTCAAATCATTTCTTTCAAATTAACTATAAATTCTAAATCCTTTTAATTCCAAATTTCAGATGATAAAAGGATGGGAGGCGTTCGCCTCACTATCTTCCGATTATTCGAATGATTGGCGTATGCCATATTGATCGAATTCTCGTCATCAAATTAAAATCCAATCGAATAAATTCAAATCACCTTTTATATAGAATACAATTTCACAAAATAAACTTTAACTTAAAATTGGGATGAATGGGAGGCATTCGCCTCACCATTCCTTGATTATTTGAATGAGTGGCGCATGCCACGTTGCTCAAATCATCGACTTTCGATCAAAACCTACCAATTCAAAATTAAAACTATTTTTGCAAATCAAATACAAACGTCTAAGAACATATCCTTTATAAATTTTGGATGATAAAAGATGGGAGGCGTTCGCCTCACCATGTCTCGATTATTTGAATAATTGGCGCTCGCCATATTACACAAATCATCGACTTCCGATTAATACCTTTTAATTAAATTTGGATAAAGGAATAAGTGGCGCACGCGTCATTATTCTTTGAATAAGCAAGTAGGAGGCGTACGCCTCACTACTGTGCATATTCAACATCCACAAACAAATTTTCAAAATAACCTGAACGAAGAAGGGAGTAGAAGGTAGTCGCCTTATTATTCCTCGAAAGAATTTAATGATTGGTGTGCACCACATTGCTCAATCTTTCATCGTTCTTCAAAAACATCTCAAGCACATTAAAACTAACTTCTCGCCCCGCACGATCGAAACCAATCAAACATCAAACACATCAATTCAAACTTGTCATCCCCGCGTGACAAAAACTCTTTTAAAAAAGAACACTATTGATCCTTTCTAATGCGCACAATAAACCAGTTCTTAAGCCTCTACCGAGAGTAGACAAGCCAACGTTTAGCCTTTAGAACGCCGACCTACACAGTCGTTCACAAAACAAAACACACCAATTATTCGTAGTGCCCGAACTACGAATGCTCTGATTTCCTTATTGCACCATAAGGATACGTAGGCAGGAGATTGTTTTATCTTCGCGAGCACACTAATAAAAAAAACCTCCCTTTTCCCCTTCCGAGGTCTTCATCCAAATATATCATCAATTCTAATTACTCGAAGAAAGAGAATAACATTCAACTAACATTCAAATAGCAAATTAGACTAAAATGTTCCCGTTGAATACAACGGACGTGAGGGGTGCTAATACATTCCCCTTGCGTGATCGACTCCCGAATCCGAATATGGTTGCGAAGACCATTATTCTATTTTTATTAAAGGTTTTATCGATATTTTCCTATTCCTTCATTGGGATAAATAAAGTTCGGTGGCGACTCTGTTCGAACTAATTTTTTCCGCATCCATCACGAGGGATCGCATTTTTCGAGGTGCGACAGACTGGCGACTCTGCTGGGGACCTTGCTCCATGCAAGAGAGAGTCTATGCAAACTTAGTCTGATTTTGCTATGACTGTTGGAATATATTCTTTTCTTCCATGTTTATTTCTCTATATTTTATTTTGATTGCTTGTGTTGTATGTAATTTGTCTTGATACTTTGGTATGGGACTGTATGTATGTTGTGAGATAAGCTCCACACCTGAGCTTCGAGAAGAACTTAGAACCCAAAATTGTGTAGTATTGAACTGAGGGGTGTACACCTCATTGGGACAATACAAAGACTCCACCTAGAGTAGATCTGTTTGGAGTTTCCATCATAATATGGATAGCCCATTATTGTGGGGAGGTTCTAAATAAGATCCGTGACTCTAGGGACCTCGCCTTAAACCCAGGTTTGGTTTTCATGATTGGCGATTATGTAGTATTGAACCGAAGGGTCTACACCTTGTTCAAACAATACGAGAATCCCACTTAGATTAGATCGTTTTAGAACTCCCATCACGATGTGGCCAACCCACTATTGCGAGGAAGTTTTGAACCTGATCCATAAGTCTAAGTTCCTTCCTTGAAAACATAACTTTAGAACCTACCTTTGGGGATTTCTAGTAATCAGAAAAACCTTTGCTTCTTCCAGTTATATTGATGTACTCTACATTTGAATAATTTTGAGTATTTGTATTCCTTTGTGAAAAACATGGCAGAAGTTCATGCATTTGCATATCATCAACATGCATTGCATATCATTTCCCAGAAATAAAAACTTACACCATATTCTACCCTTTGTCCAGTAACGATGACTACTCGACACCAGTACGAGACACGTCGCAATTATAGGATGACACTCAAATAACTTGAAGCAAACCAGGTTTCGATGAGGACCGACATTGACTCCATGCAAGCGAAGAAGGACCATTTGCTTAAAACTATGCTGCTCTTAGCCCAGAAGGAGAAGGATGCTGAGACCAGTGCCGAAGCCAGGAAAGTTGCTGCTCAGTTTGGATCGCCATCCCTTAGCATCCCTGGAGTAACTAACCTTGATGGTAATCCTGTCTATCTTGGAGGAGGACCTATCCCTATTCTAGTCCCCGTGGTAAACGTGAACCGCCACGAGCATTCTACTACATCTGCTCGACATGGATCCATGATGGGTGATGAGGATCCATATGACGCCTTCTTCATGCCACAACCCATCAAACCTACTGTTGGAGGTCTCCCAGACCCAGCTGTTGAGAGACTCCATGCTTTGGAAGAGAAATTCTAGTCCTTGGAGGTTATCACTACTCCTGG
Source organism: Lathyrus oleraceus (assembly GCF_024323335.1). NCBI lineage: Eukaryota > Viridiplantae > Streptophyta > Magnoliopsida > Fabales > Fabaceae > Lathyrus > Lathyrus oleraceus. The sequence goes on along the minus strand of NC_066582.1, from coordinate 384,355,765 downwards.
CTTGGACGCTGTTGATATGTGCCTGGTTCCAGGTCTAGTGATTCCCCAGAAATTCAAAGTCCCAGACTTTGACAAGTACAAAGGGATCAGTTGCCCGAGAACTCACCTTAGAGCTTACTGCCGCAAGATGGTTGCCCACATCAGTAATGATCAACTCTTGATTCATTACTTCCATGATAGCCTTAGTGTGGCATCCTTGGAGTGGTATATGCAACTAGAGAAGGTACAGGTCTAATCATGGAGAGACCTCGCTGAAGCCTTCCGTAGGCATTATCAGTACAATACTGATATAACACCCAATCGCACACAGCTGCAAGACATGACTAAACGCAACAATGAGTCATTTAAGGAATACACCTAGCGGTGGAAAGAGCTCGCAGCTCGTGTCCGACCTCCTCTCCTTGATAAGGAATTAATAGACATGTTTATGGGAACCCTGCACACCCAGTATATGGAGAAAATGGTAGGGTCCAGCTTCCCAACTTTTGATGAGGTTCTCTCCGTGGGAGAACGAATCGAGAGCCAGATCAAGAAAGGGAAGCTACCTTGCGCTGCCAATGCGTAAGGTGGGATGAAGAAACCCTATCCCAATCTCCCAAAGAAGCCAGAAGGGAAGACCAATGCCATAATGGGAGAGGGAGGATATAGGACACGTCCATATGTTCTTATGCCTTACCATCAGGTTGCAGCTGTCATCCCAACACCATATCAGCCACCATATGAGCAACCATATCAACAACCCTATCAGCAACAATATCAGTAGCCTTATCAACATCCGGCTTACCAGCAGCCACATCAGAATCAACAACAACGTGCTCCATAACCACGCCAACCTAATCAGCAGAGGGCAGGGAGGCCAGAAAGACATTTCGATCCTTTACCGGTACCATACAGCAAGATCCTCCCCTACCTACTAAAGGATGGATCGGTTGTTCTGAAGGAGCTAACACCTACAACTCCACCATATCCTCCAGGCTACGACGCGAATGTTCACTGCGAGTATCACATGGGTGCTCCAGGGAACATAATAGAGAACTGTAAGGCTTTCAAGCACAAGGTTCAAGATTTGATTGACAATAAAGCAGTTACATTCACGCCAGTTAGGCCAAATGTCGCGACAAATCCCATGTCGGAGCATGCGGAGCACAGTGAAGCTCGAAGATAAAGCTTCCCACCGGCCTGGACAAGCAGAGCAATTCCTCACAGAGAATCAAGATATGAGAGCCCGCTGCTTTGAATGAAGGCAATCATTATGTTATTTTTACCATTTCGAACTTTTGTAATTTGTTCTTGTTTGTTTAAGTATTGTATGCTTTAAACATTGTTATTTGTATTTGATCTTATTAATGGGACGATTATGCATGCTTTGAATCAATCTTTCATATTCACTCATCTTTCACATTTTCAAATCACAAACACCTAATTTTTCACTTCACCTTCTTTATCACACTATTGTTAGTGAATGTTGGAAGGAGGATGAAGAAAACAAAATACTCATAATTGTTGATCGTATGTTTTCGGATAAAATCCTGCTAATGATGTACAGGCATTGTTTCAAATCCCAAACACTGAGGAGATAAGGAGTTAATCCCTAGTCAACCACTTTGAGCCTAGAAGTAGGAGTTTCTTTCGGATCAACAAACCCTTACGCTTAACCAGGGGCAGGGTAGTGTTCAGTTGATTTGACTACGCATTCAAATTACAAGATAAAATATCCCATATGCGGATCAACCACATGATATTCTTCGCACACATCCTGAAGTGTCGAAGGGACCATACAAATCCAAATTTTATGTCGGTTGTTCTTCAATGACCAATGACTTGGCAGTAACCATTTTCAAAAAAATCAGAACAAAGAAAGATCCCGCTAAGTCCAAACACCCTAAAAGGAGACTTAGGCAAAAACTGGGGCAATCCCGATGGATTAAAGCTTCAACAAGGCGGTCCATGCAAAATTAGGGATCAAAATAAAAATTGAAAGAGGCAATGAAAGTCCTCAACAAAATAAAAAAAGATTTGGTGACCGCTATACCAAAATCAAAGGGTCACCAATATCCATGAAGAGTAAAATAGGAGGAGTGTCATTTCAAGGGATATTGCACTACTGAACTCTCGCAAAAGTAAGTGTGTGTCGAATTAGCTGAATGTAGGATTGAAGATCATCAAGTAGAAAGGATGGGTTAAAATAAAATTTGAGCCTTATATCCTTTCATTTCAATAACCATGAACCAAACCACGTTACAACCCTCAAAAGACCTAATTGAAGTAGGGATTATTCTGAAAGCATACTACAGCAAGGTTGAGTAAACTAACTCCAGGAGATTTGCTAATATTTTATTCTCACTATATCACTCACACACTAGTTAAATCAACACTGCGTATGGACTAGGGGTGTTCGCGGTGCGGTTTGGGCGGTTTTTGCGATAAAAATCACCCGAACCGCAAGAGAAAAAAGCATGCGGTTCGGTTTGGTTCGATTGACTTTTAGAAATAAAACCAAACCAAACCAAACCAAACCAAATCAATGCGGTTTGGGTTGGTTCAGTTGGTTCGTTTTTTTATAATATTTTTATTGAGCCATATGTACTCCTATAAATAACGACATAACTTTGTGTTTAGTCATTCATATATTACTAAATAACATCAAAATTCATCATATTTAGACAAAAACGTTTCATTCAATATACAAAAAACCAGATTAGACAAAAGTGGAATAAAAGACAAATATTAATAGTAGCATAAAATAATATCAAAGACCTTATAAAAAACATAAAAAAAAAACATATGAGATGAGAGATTAGAGAAGATGAAAAAAAGAACATAAGAGATGCGAGATTGAGAAGAAAAGTGCAATAAAAACGTAATTGGAAGAGAAAATAGTAACATAAAAGATAAAAAATAAAGAACATAATAGAGGACTTATTAGAGTAGAATAGGCGAGACCTACATGGAAAAGAAGATGAGAAGAATGTGTGATACTACTATGATAGATTTAAGAAGGTTGAAATTGAAACCCTAAGTGTGATTAAGAGAAAATCGTTTGTAACTGTAAGGTTAAGACATACTAGGTTTGAGGGTTGGGTTGGATGTGGGATAAGTGAACTTTGGGTTGTAACATAATGCGGTTTGGTTTGGTTTAGTTCAGTTTGCAAAATACAAACCGCAAACCAAACCAAACCGTGCGGTTTTATTAAAAAATTACCCAAACGAATCCGAACCAAATGTGGTTTTTTGCGGTTTCGGTTTGGTTTGGTTTGGTTTGCGTTTTTCTATTGGGTTGGTTTGGTTTTGAACACCCCTAGTTTGGACTCATGGTCCACTCGTCACACATTACCACGACACTCCAAGTGAATGATTGTTTTTCTAAAAACTTGCATAACTATTGCATTAAAATCACCATTTCTTGAATAACAATTCTTAACTGTCAGTCAATACTTGACATCAAGGAAATTACAACAAGGGGAAATTCAAGAGGCACTTGATCATTGGTGTTGACCCGAATCAAGACCATCTCATAATCATATGGATCAACAGCATGGCATCTTTTTGATTATGTTGACTGAAGAAGTAGTCAGTGTAAGACGAATCTCCAAGCATCGGTGGATCAGGGAGGAAAAGCACTTCAATACTCAACCCATCCAGGGCAAGTCCCTCAAAGGCTAACCAAGGGCAAGACAAGTTGCAAGGGACAAGTTCCCTCCATATCTTCAAGCCATTCAAGCAGATTGCGTCAGACATTAGTGAATTCTTGAATTCACAACCAAAATGTGAAATTTCATACCAGTACAATATCACCTCTTGACAAGAATCCTAGGGGCACATCAAAGACATAACCATCATGCGTTGATCACGTCACTATGCTCAGTTACAGGCTGACCAAACATCTCCGAAGAAGAAGTCAAGATCGCCTTAGGGGCAAGGACACAATGTACCATCCAGAAATCAAACTTGGGGCACCAAGAGTATCCACGTCTATAACGTGTTCATCACATCATCAATTACCGAGTGTCAGGAAGTCAGATCCTTCCGCCAACAAAAAGTCCAATCTACAACAACAATTACCAAACAAACCAAATTCCACCTTGTTGGAACCCGCACAAAAACAAATACAACCAGCATTGATAACAGAAAATACATCGCCTTTGAAAAGGGGGGCCAATCCCAAACAAACCAATCATTCTTTGCATTCAAACATGCATCACGTGCATCATATGCATCACCTCATTACATAACGCATACATCACATTTATGCATATGCACGAATCAAAATCCAAGGTTTAGTTGTAGGCATCCAGGCCAACCCTCAGTTGAGTCATTGTCTTCTCTGAGTGAGTTTCTACACTACTATCGGGCGTTCCCTGTTGAGTTACATCCTTCAACCTTTTGTTGATGAGATGTTATCCTCAGCTAAGTCAAACATTATTCTTTAAAACACTTACCTTGTTTCCCGTTGAGCGTCCCTCAATTAGTCTTTACCTGCAACCTTTTGTTGACAGAAATTGCATCTCCCCAAAGAATATTGGTTCTGCAACCTTTTGTTGTCAATACCTCAAGCAATATTACCCAGAAATATTCCAATACTATCCAACAAGTCAGGTTTATTGAACTTTTGTCAATAGCCTTATTTTTCCAATATTTTTCTCACTATCATCCTTTTGGTGAAATTCCATTGAGGAATAATATTAATCATCGTCCTGTTTACGGTAACCGTTATCCTTTTGGTAATGGTAAATCCTTGACATTTTTTGATCTTACCATCATCCTTTTGGTGTCAAAGATCTTTGAAGTTTTGGTTCAACCTTCATCCTTTTGGTGAATGGACACCCCTCATTATTAAAGCTTATTGTCATCCTTTTGGTGGTAACAAGTTTTATCGTGTGATCTTACCACCATCCTTTGGTGTCAGCGATCCTTGAAGTTTTGGGCCTAAACTTCATCCTTTCGGTGAATGGCGACCTCTGCAATTATTACATCCTACCGTCATCCTTTTGGTGTCAGCGATCCTTATGGTGATAAGGATCCTTGTCATTTTGGTTCAACCATCATCCCCTTGTTGATGGTAATCTCTATAGTTATGTCTAACCATCATCCTTACGGTGATGACGTCCAGCTCAATCTGAATATCACCCTTTTGGTGATAGAGATTATGGAGTTTGGTTTAAGCTGTCATCCTTTTAGTGATGGTGACATTTGGAAAGTCCAACCCTACTGCCATCCTTTTGGAGTCAACAATATTTAAAGTTAGTATAACTTATTATCATCCTTTTGATGGTAACAAGTCTCAAAGTTATGATCTCACCTTCATCCTTTTGGTGATGGTGATTTTTGATTCATTATCATCCTTTTGATGATAACGAGTCCTGTTGTTTGTGGTACCTTCATCCTTTTGGTTAAGGTGACTGTTGACTTATTATCATCCTTTTGGTGATAACAAGTTTTGTTGTTCGATCCCACCTTCATCCTTTTGGTAACGGTGATAAGTAAAAGTTATCGACTTATTATCATCCTTTTGGTGGTAATGAGTTTTGTTGTTTAATCCTACCTTCATCCTTTTGGTGACGGTGACCATTTGAGTTATGGACTCGTTATCATCCTTTTGGTGATAACGGGTTTTGTTTTGATCTTACCCTCATCCTTTTGGTGATGGTGATCATTAAGATTGTTTCGGCTTATTATCATCCTTTTGGTGATAACAAGTTTTGAAGTTCGGTCCTTATTATCATCCTTTTGGTGATAACAAGTTCTGTTTGTTTGACCCTACTTCCATCCTTTTGGTGTCAGTGATATTTAAGATTGTTGACTTATTATCATCCTTTTGGTGGTAACAAGTTTGTTTGTTTAATTGTATCTTCATCCTTTTGGTGACGGTGATCGTTTGAGTTGTGTACTTATTGTCATCCTTTTGATGATAACAAGTTTTAAAGTTTTGTTCTTACCTTCATCCTTTTGGTGATGGTTATCATTTAAGTTTTCGTGACTTATTATCATCCTTTTGGTGTTGACAAGTTTTTGTCTTGATTTTACCTTCATCCTTTTGGTGATGGTGATCATTGAAGTTATTTGACTTATTATCATCCTTTTGGTGATGACAAGTTATGTTATTGGATCTTACCTCCATCCTTTTGGTGACGGTGATCTTTGATGTTGATGAGTCAACTGTCATCCTTTTGGTGATAGCCTTGATATTATACTCTCGGTAGTGGGAAACTTTATCAAAATAACCATCATCCTTTTGGTGAAGGACATCATCCTTTTGGTGATGGAAATCTTTTGGATTGTGTCTAACTTTCATCCTTTTATTGATAGCGAGATTTGTTGTTGATCTTACCATCATCCTTTTGGTGATGGTGATCTTTGTTGTAGCCACTATAACCACCATCCTTTTTGGTGATGACTACTTTTGAAGCTCGGTTTATCCATCATCCTTTTGGTGATAACGATCTTGGAATTCGTGGTGAATTACTATCATCCTTTTGGTGATGGCAATTAATTCTACAGTCATCCTTTTGGTGCCAGAAAACCTGTTCAGTTTTTAATCCCGCATTTCTCCTTACATCAAATACGACCTCTGCAAAATTTGAGTGCCGACTCGAGGGTTGGCATTGATTCGGCATTCTACCCCTATTACCTTGGCGCTGTTAGAATCCATTGCATTTTCTTTATGCATTTCTCCATTGCATTCAAAAGGACCAAATTTGGGTCTTTTCGTATTTAATTACCTTCCACCATGAATGTATGAAGATTGTTGTCATTCTTACCTTCTAGTTCAAGATAATTAAATAGGGGCAGCTGTCATACCCCAATTTTGTCCGGGCATATTTAAATTTTTGTAAAATTGATTTCATTTTTAATTTGCATCATATGCACAACATGACATGCATTTCATCATGAATAATACCTAAAATATCCGTCAGAATAAATTTATTGAAAATACAGACAAATTGGTTAATTCGTTTCTCAAGAACATGCTAAATTAGCGGGTAAAAAGTTTCAGAATTAAAATTGCAGACGCCAATATTATTAATCTACGGTTCATGTAGTTTAACCTGGTGTGCTCGTTGTATTTTTCAGTGGCTGTTTCGGTTCCATTTCGATACACCTGAGCCTTTTAACCAGTGCAAATTTATTTCAGAATTTGAAGAAATGTTGTATTTTTTCAATAAGTGTATTTTGTGTTGATCATTTTAGTGTGTCTGATTTTAGTTTTTCGAGCAAACTTACATACAACTTCTATTTATAATCAATCATTTTATTTCTTTGTTTTAATATTCAAAATTAGAGATTTGTTTTATTATTATAATTTTCTAAAGTAAGTTACTTTCTAAGAATTTTTAATGAATATTTTTCTTTAAATAATAAGAAGTATTAATAAAAAAGAAAAGACTTTGTCCTCTTCTCCACCTTACACGCGGCCACCTCACCCTCTTTCTCCAATCTCACGCGTGATAAAATGAAAAAGAAATGAAACGGTTTCTCCACACTACCCACGCGTCTCACACTCTCACGATCCTCTCTCTCAGTTGACACGTTTTCTTCTCCCACTTGCTCTCTCTCAAATCACTTAACATTCAAATAAAGAAAGGAAAAAAGAAATAATTGGAATTACTGTTCCTCATTTAATACCCACTCACTACCTTCACTCTTTGTGGCCAACGTGACAAAAAGAGAAAAAAAAAGAAATAAATGTGGCTCTCACCTTTCTCACTCTGACGTTTCTCTCTCCACTCACAACAAATTCACCTACATCCATGCACCTCACTTTCTCACGTGACACATTACCTCTCACTATCATCTCTCTCTCCTCACACTCATTACACACGCGTCACTCACTCTCTTCAGCATCTCTCTCTCCTTCTAATACGCCCACAAGTCTCTCTCATTTACTCTCCAACTACCCATTACTCACAAGACTCTCTCTCCCTCTCCTTCTGACGGGTGAAAAAGAAAAGGAAACCAAAAAAAGAAAAAAAAGAAGAAACCGCCGTCCACGCCTCTATCACCTCCGCTGATCTCCACCACCAACAACAAAAACCTCGCGAAACCCGTTCTTCCTCCGCCATCCTCGCGACCCACCACCACCCAAAAATCACAACCTCCCTCTCCGATGTTCATCGCTCCAACGAAACCAATTGTCGCTCCTTCACTCCCTAACCTCCTCCACAACGAAACCAACTGTCGCTCCTTCACTCCCTAACCTCCACCACAACGAAACCAACCGTCGCTCCTTCACTCCCTAACCTCACCGCGACGGTACCACGCATTAATCCACCTCCGCTCAAAACAACCCTACGTCGGACCTCACCGGTCGACCTTCATTCACCAAACCCCATAGCTCTCTGCTAATCTCCTTATACCACCATCGCTTTCGCTTCTGTCGTCCACCTTAACTCGTCCATCACAACTCCTTCTACTGGATCCTCGTCACCGTCAAACGCCCGCCCGCGATGCACGCCAGCAACAGCCTTCCGCCTTACAAATCGACGGTATTTTTCTCCGCCGCACCCTCCTCTTCACCGTTACTTGCTCCACGAATCACCGCCGCGCCAACCCCAGTATCACCATAAACCCTCCTTATTCTTCAATCCTCCGCCGAAAAGCTCACGGCCACGCCCGCCATAACCACCGGAAGCGTTCGTCCAACCTATCGATCAGTTTCATCCTAACCTAAGCTTCGTCGCCGCTATAACCCCAACAACTCCAACATCCTTCGATTTTGCCCAGTTCATCTTTGAAGTTTAAAGTTTCCTACCCCTGTTGTTGTTCGATTGCAGTTGAACTACGAATGCTCTGATTTCTTTATTGTACCATAAGGATACGTAAGCAAGAGATTGTTGTATCTTCGCGAGCACACTAATAAAAAAAACCTCCATTTTCCCCTTCTGAGGTCTTTATCCATATACATCATCAATTCTAATTACTCGAAGAAAGCGAATAACAGTCAACTAACATTCAAATAGCAAATTAGACTAAAAGGTTCCCGTTGAGTACAATGGACATGAGGGGTACTAATACCTTCCCCTTGCGTGATCGACTCCCGAACCCGAATATGGTTACGACGACCATTATTCTATTTTTCTTAAAGGTTTTATCGATATTTTCCTATTCCTTCATTGGGATAAATAAAGTTAGCTAGCGACTCTGTTCAAACTAATTTTTTCCGCGTCCATCGCGAGGGATCGCGTATTTCGAGGTGCGACACCTGCGCCCAAAGCTGAGAAGCAAGTTAGAGGTTTTCCCGGCCGCTTGAATTATATTTCCAGATTCATTTCCCACATGAATGCCACATGTGCGCCTATATTCAAGCTTCTTCGAAAAGATCAATCTTGTGATTGGACCGAAGACTGCCAGAAAGCATTTGATAGTATCAAGGAATATTTGCTTGAACCTCCAATTTTGTCTCTACCTGTTGAAGGAAGACCATTGATCATGTATTTGACTATGCTAGAAGATAATATGGGTTGTGTTCTTGGTAAGCAAGATGAGACTGGGAAGAAAGAATTTTCGATTTACTACCTCAGTAAGAAGCTCATCGACTATGAGAGTCGGTATTCAATGCTTGAGAAGACTTGTTGCACATTAGCTTGGGCTGCTAAGCGTCTGCGTCAGTATATGTTGAATCATACCACTTGGTTGATATCCAAAATGGATCCAATCAAGTATATATTTGAGAAACCTGCTATAATTGGGAGGATTTCCCATTTGCAGATGTTGTTATTAGAGTATGATATTGAATACCGAACTCAGAAAGCGTTCAAAGGTAGTATCTTGGCTGACCATTTGACTCACCAACCGATTGAAGATTATCAGTCAGTGCAGTATGATTTTCCCGATGAAGAGATTTTATACTTGAAAATGAAAGATTGTGATGAACCATTGCTTGAAGAAGGGCCAGAACCTGGTTCCCGTTGGGGAATGGTATTTGATGGAGCTGTTAATTAATATGGAAATGGCATTAGGGTAGTGATTATTACTCCTCAAGGCACGCATCTACCATTTACAGCTAGATTGACTTTCAAGTGTAAAAATAACATGGCAGAATATGAAGCTTGCATTATGGGGCTTGAAGAGGCCATGAATCTCAGAATCAAGTATTTGGATGTCTTTGGTGACTCTAGTTTGGTTGTGAATCAAATCAAAGGAGAATGGGAGACAAATCAACCCGGTTTGATACCATATAGAGATTATGCGAGGAGGATTTCAACTTTCTTTACAAAGATGGAATTTCATTATATCCCTCGAGATGAAAATCGGATGGCAGATGCTCTAGCAACTTTAGCATCAATGATTATAGTGAAGTATTGGAATGAAGATCCCAATTTATCTATGATGCGTCTTGATAGGCCAGCTCATGTGTTTGCTGTTGAAGAAACCAAAGATGAGAAGTCGTGGTATTACGACATCAAATGTTTTCTCCAAAGTCAGATTTACCCGCCTGGGGCATCTTTGAAAGATAAGAAAACTTTGAGAAGATTAGCCAGTAATTTCTACTTGAATGGTGATATACTATACAAGAGAAACTTCGACATGGTTTTGCTCAGATGCGTTGATAGACACGAAGCAGACTTGTTGATGACTGAAGTGCATGAAGGTTCCTTTGGTACTCATTCCAATGGACATGCAATGGTGAAGAAGATGTTGCGAGCAGGTTACTATTGGCTGACAATGGAATCTGACTGTTACAAATTTGTGAAGAAGTGTCACAAGTGTCAAATTTATGCTGATAAGATTCATGTTCCTCCGACACTATTGAATGTTATCTCTTCCCCATGGCCCTTCTCCATGTGGGGAATTGATATGATTGGGATGATTCAGCCCAAAGCTACGAATGGACATCGTTTCATTTTAGTGGCAATTGAATACTTCACAGATTGGGTAGAAACGGCATCGTATGCAAATGTAACCAAGCAAGTTGTTGTAAGGTTTATCAAGAATCAGATCATATGCTGGTATGGTGTGCCAAGTAAGATCATTACTGATAATGGATCGAACTTGAATAACAATATGGTGGAAGCTCTTTGCAAAGACTTCAAGATTGCACATCATAATTCTTCTCCCTACACACCCAAGATGAATGGGGTTGTTGAAGCTGCGAATAAGAACATCAAGAAGATTATCCATAAGATGGTTGTCACATATAAGGATTGGCATGAGATGCTCCCATTTTCTTTACATGGGTATCGTACATCCGTCCGCACTTCAACAGGGGCAACCCCTTTCTCTCTTGTGAATGGTATGGAAGTAGTGATCCATGTAGAGGTTGAGATTCCTTCGTTACGTGTGCTCATGGAAGCGAAGTTGACTGAAGTTGAATGGTGTCAAACTAGGTTTGACCAACTGAATTTGATCGAAGAGAAAAGATTGATTGCCATGTGTCATGGTCAGTTATATCAGCAGAGAATGAAGAAATCTTTTGATAAGAAGGTCAAACCTCGTGTGTTCATAGAAGGTGACCTTGTGCTCAAGAAGATTTTGACATTCAAACCAGATTCTAGAGGAAAATGGACTCCCAATTATGAAGGCCCATATGGTGTTAAGAGAGCTTTCTCAGGTGGTTCCCTGATTCTTACAACTATGGATGGTGAAGAGTTCACTCGTCCTATGAACGCAGATGCAGTCAAGAAATACTTCGCCTAAAACAAGAAAAAAAAGAACAACTTGCTAAGTTGAAAACCCGAAAGGGCGGCTTAGGCAAAAGTGAGCGTCTCAGTGCATTGAAAACCCGAAAGGGAGATCCAGGCAAAAATTAGAGACATAAAACAGAAAGAATTTCCCTATAAGTTGAGTACCCCACCTTGGGGCAACTTATGCAAAAAATTAGGGATTATGGAAAGTAACTGCATTCTGCTTATCTTCAGTGATTTTGAAGACTTGTTCGAGCACAAGGGTTGACATCAGTTCATCATCCCTGTAGTGATCAAGAGCGCAATGGATATCAGAAGTTGGTAGAAGGATTAAGGACCATTTGTATTCAATGTAACCCTTTTCCATGTAAATTACCATTTTCAAACTTTGTAAAATCTATGAAGTCTTGTCATTTACAAACTACCATCCTATTAAATAAAGTCGAGCCTTTATCCAAATTGTTTCTGCTCTTATTTACTTCTGCTAATAGTTTTACATTTTATTATGATCATTTTGAAATTAAATTTTTGAATCAAAATCAAGTTTTCTTTAAAATATAAAAGTAAGAACCTTTCCAAAACAAGTAACAGTAATGTAAGACCCCAATTTTGTCCCTAAGATCCCTCATGGCATCATAATATTGCATTTGCATTGCCTCAAGGATCATTAGCATCTTGGTTCCCTTTGCCTTTGGGAGGGACTTCTTGTGAGTGGTTTGAGATCACCAAGCATACTTGAATTGTATATCATTGCTTTTCTTATTTTGTTTACTAACCAAAAGCACAAAAATATGTCACTAACATCTTTTGTTTGTAGCTTGAGCAATCACCAGGTCAAGAGCTTCAAGGAGATCCTTTGTGCAATGATAAGGTCAAGAGGAGATGATAGCAAGCATGATAATGGTTCCCAAAGCTATCATCCATCAAATATGCCTCCCTAGCATCTCAATTCATCATTTTAATCAAAGCAAGTCAAAGGGTTTGAGGTTTGTGCCCCAAGGAAACCTTAATTCATCTGTGCACCACAATGCCTTGCTCTTGAAGCAGCCTCAGCCCATGATTAAATACAATCAAGGGAAGTTATTTAATTCATCATTTCATGCATATTTGAACTTATTTGAGTGTCTTCAATCATCAATTCATCAAGATATGAGTCATGGCCTTTAGAAGTTGATCAGTCAATTCATCTGACTATTTTGAAATGCACTGAGACCTAACTTTTTATGTGTTGGTCAAATAGAGATGGTTCCAAAATAAAATATGTTCTTAAGGACAATATTAACAACTTTCATGTTCATCAAAAATTGATTTGAAGCTTGGAAGGTCATCACCCATCCCAAGACATTATAGGTCATTTTGACTGAAACCCTAATTTTGGGTCAACTTCCAAAGGACATAACTCATTCATTTCTTATGATTTTGAGGTGGGATCAAATGCATTGGAAATATTAAGATGTCTAACTCAAATTTTATGTTGAACAAAAGTTTAAAATCTCAAAGGAAATACATGTGATAATGCAAGACATTATAGGTCATTTTGGGCCAAATGCATTAAAAGCAAAAAAGTCCAACTTCAAATGCCCATAACTCTTTCATCAAAAATCCAAATGATGCAAAATTTAAGTCCATTTAGATTAAATTGAAAAGATCTACAACGTTTATGTTAGAGGGTTTTTCATTTAAGGCTTGCATCATCAAGACAGAAGGGCTTGAACATTGGCCAAATTTAGAAACATTGCCTTTGCATGTTTTGCACCTTGCACTTTAAACTCCAATTTCACCAATTTCCACACTTCAAATGGATTTTTTCCAAACATAACAATTGTACCTTACATCAAAACCTTTCCAACCATTACTCACATGCCCATGTTTGGATTTTCCAAATGGGACTTTCGAAGAAGGGAACATTTAGGTCCAAATATGGAATTCACATGAAATCTTGATACACAAGCAAATGCCATTCAAATTACACGTCCAATTCAACTTGGTTTGTGTTCAGCATTCATTTGCATCAGCTTTTGGGCCTCACATGCGCCTGTACAGGCTTATGCATGGAGGACCCAATTCTCATGCACACGAGTATTGCCTTGCATTGCTTCAAGCTCAGCTATAAATACATGCTCCTCTTCATTCAATTCTCAACCTAATGGCGCCTAAGATGCTGCACAACTGAATCCATAACCATTACCAAAGAAGCTATTTCACTTTTCTTCAAAAAAATTCAGATCCAAAATTCAACTACATCTGGTTGAATCCTTGGATCTAGAGCTTCTAAACCTTCATCCTTCAGCTCATTGATCTTCTGTTTTGGCAAAGCAAGCAAGGAGTTGAGCTCAAATCTCAAGAATTCAAGTTTGTTCTCCAACTGGTATTTTCTTCGAAACTCATCATATATTGATCCATTTGCCTGGCCAAAGTGTTTTATGAAGTACTTACTTGAGAGGCAAGCTAGTGGTAGATTCAATTTTGTTTTTCTTTGATCTGCATTTTTCATACCTGAATCTTCCACCTCAGATTGCTTAACCTATAGGAATCTTGAGTGTGATTCAAGGTTACAGGGGTGATGTACATCACCCCAGCTTCATTTTGGTATAAGGATCGTGCAAAATGGTGAAGGTTTGAAAACCTGCAAATCTGGCCGGAATTTGGAAGCTCACCGGAGAAGAAGGTGGCTCCGGTGGCCGCCCATTGCCAGTTTGAATCTAGATCGTTGGATCTCATCTCCAGATTCAATCCCAACCTTTAGATGTTATGACTTTTGCTTAATCAGCGTGTGGTTGTATTGACCTAGACTCACCTTGAGCGCGCGCTTCAGGACCATCAGATTGGCCACGTCAATTAATGAACGTGAGCCAACGCTTCCTGATTTTCCACTTTTTTTAATTTCTGATTTTATTTTCTTTATTTCCTTTTATTTCAAAAAATCATATCTCTCTCATTTTTAATCCAAAAATTATGGGACCAATTGCATTAGTCTCTAAATAAATTCTAGTTTCTGATTCTGATTATTAATTTTTTTTTATTTTGTCATTTGATATTTTTTTATGAATTTTCCCTTTTCTGGTTATTTTTAATTCATTTTAAATAGTTTTTGATATTCAAAAAATACAAAAATATTTTCCTAACCTATTTGAATGATGATGGATCTATGAAAAATATTCTCATCAATTTTTTAATTGATTTGAGATTTATTTGAGATTTTAGTTCAATTAGGTTATTTTTATTCATTTTTAATTGATTAAAAATAGTTTCTGACTTTTAAAAATGCTGAAATTTTTTGTCAAACTTAGTTTGACCTTGTTGAACTTAGGATAAATCACTTGGACCTTTCAAGGTTGATTTGAAGTGATTTTGAAGTTTGACCTTTCTTTTATTTTTTTTAATTCAAGTTTATTTTAATATTAAAAATGCCAAAAATATTATGCTTATTGTTTGATCTCCAATCTTTATCTCACTTCTGATTTCTCATTATTTGACTTTGACTTTCAATGTCATTTAGTCAATACATATGGATTGGTACATCTTATTTCACTTTATGCATTTTGATCTTTCCATTTTCATTATCCTTCCCTCATCTTCTTCTTCTTCTTCTTCTTCTTCTTTCTTTTGATCAATGAGTTGAAGGCTGATAAGTTAGCATTGATTAGGGAGACTTAATCTTCCTTGATTCAAATCTAATTCATCTTGATCAATTGATCAAGTGAATGGCTTTGCATTAAGGATAGGTTGTTTTCTAAATCATGCAAAAGGCTTAAACCAATACAAGATCAATTCTCTTTTCCTTTTTGGCACGGCAAGTTGTTGGAACTTGGTTCACTAATCATGACTTCTAACTTGTGTTGTTGCCTACATTATTATTGACTGGCCTCAGATGGTTATGACTTCTACATAAGTCCAATTACGATTGCTTAACATAGCGTTAAATTTGCCTTATGGCACACTAATTACTAACACTAACTATTGACAATTAACATTTACCTTTTGCTCTTTACTTTTATGCAATTTACTATTCTTGCACATATTATCCATTTGCTTTTCTCTTTTCTCACTTGAGCACATGTTTATGTTAATGCCATTTGCCTTTTGCTCACTTGAGCACATAATTGTGTATATATTATTATGCTTGTGTTTTGTTTTGATTGTTGAGAACCAAATGCAAAGAAGTGGACTTAGATTCTAGGACATACCCTATGCAAAGAATGGAGAAATGGACTTAGATTCTAGGACATTCCCTATGCAAAATTGGAGTAAAAGGACCTTAATGATGACTATGGACCAAATCTCTAAACTCACTCTTGTCCATCCTTGGTTTACTTCATGAAACTTTTGATGTGTGTGCTTTTGTGCTATGGAATTCTATGAGAGCTCAAATTGGAGGGCCATTGCCATGTTCATCCAAAGTGAAAGACACAAGATACATTGGGGATCTCTTAAGAGACTTGTTTGATTGCTTGAGCTTACTATTATTGTGATTGCTTATTCCAAAGGATGGGAGCTACTTGGATCATCTATATGATCTCAAGAGAGGAACTCCATTGTGGTTTTGTTTCTTTATCCCTCCTCTTTTTGCTTTGCTTAGGACTTTAGCCCTTCTTCTTCTTCTCTCCACTCTAACCCAAGCCAAAACTTTTTGTGCAAACATTTAACCATTGTTTTCAAACATTAGAAACCTAAGCCTTATGCTTTTGATTTTCAAACCTTATTTTCATAAAACTTATTTTGAATTGAATCTTTAAGTCAACTTTGACCATTTTTGTATATACTTCTAATTGGTAAATATAACCCATTAAAATGTCTTTTTATGGTTCCAATGGCCATTTTCTTAATCAAATTTTCCATAACCTTTAGCTATTAGGTTTGAGTTATCCTTGTGGTAGATGTAATACTCACCTATATCCTTAGTGATGGACAATTAGTCTTCCATGCTTATTATAGGGTTAACCCCTCACTAGCATGTTGAAGCTATCCTCACATGATGGATTTGTAGTTTTAGATTGAGTTTTCTCCCTTGGATAACAAAAGACCTCAAGGCTTTTGGACCAATCAATTCACCAACTCGTTTTGAGATTTTTACCCCGAACTACGAGGTTTTGATCCTAATCTTTTTATAAGATGGTACGTAGACAATGGGTTTATCCATCCAAACACAACTGTAAATCAACTTGTATATTCTCTTCTCATCTCTTCAATCATGTTTGCACAAACAAATTTTCACAAAAAACAACAACCTTACAACAAATGTGAAAAGGGCTCCCTAGGAGTACCTAGGATGTTTTGGGTTCCTAACACCTTCCCATTACATAACCAACCCCCTTACCCAGATCTCTGTTTCTCTTTTACTAGTTTTTGTTAAAACTTTTCGGTTTTTGTTCGCTTTCTAACCATTCCCTTGGATAAATAGAAGTGCGGTGGCGACTCGACTTGTATGGTTTACCTTAGATTTAGCTAATATCTCTAATGGTAACGAATACCCCGCTATAGAAAAGTGGCGACTCTGCTGGGGAGCTTTGCCTAGTGGGTTTTGCTTACCTTTCATATTTGTTGTATTGTATTGTTTTGTGACATATTTTTGTGCAATTTGGGATTACTGTATTGTATGTAATGATTGATTTGCTTGATATTAATTCCTTGTATGCTTGGTGATCTTTGTGAGATGAGTTCTATACCCAGACTCGAGTGCAGTTAGGATAGGAGAATGGAGTAGTCTTGTTGACTTGTGTGGAGTTATTCCTTAGCAAGTTGACTTGCAAGTCCATTCACTTGGTGGAGGTCATGTTGGGATCAATAATGTCACACAAGTAAGTTGTGGTTAGACATTACTCTTTCCAATATAGACCTTAGAAGCCAAGGACCTTAGTTTACCAAGTCCATCTTGGCCTATTCTTAGGATGTAGTGCGAAAGTCGTTCAAATGTAAGATTTGATACGATTGTTACGCGATACTACACTCATAAGAGTCTCTCTTGAGAATATTTTTGGAATACGAGTAGTCGTTTCTCCGATAATATCCGAAAGATGGGATGATGACTATGGGAACCTCTTGTAGAACATGTTTGGCGGGTTTAAACCCTAGTACACTCCCTTTGGTTGGTTCTTAACCGAGACCCCATGCTCGTGACTTGCAACGAACCCTTGATTCATGGTTGATCCGTTCATGTATCCTTAATATCAATGGAACTTGGGTGTTGAGAAGGTGTAAACCATAATCCACAAAAATGGATGATTGATATTAAGGATGATATGATCCATCCCATGACCTTTGTTTGGTGTGCTTTACTTGATCCTTGAGTGTGATTATTGCATTCATGCATTCATGCACCCATTTGCATCCATATCATCAATAATGAAGAAAGTTTTCAAGGAACTTAAGGGGTTTATTTGCAAAATTTTCAGACATGGAAAGACAAAGAAGGAATACAAAGAAGTACAGTTTCAGACAACCAGATTTGAAAGAGTTAAGGAATCTGACATCCTATGTATTAGATCCTTTGGGTTTCAAGGCTCGTTTTGGGAAGCTTCTTCCTCTTCTGACTACTCAGGTGGACGAAGGGTTGATGAGTGTATTGGTGCAGTTTTACGATCCCTTGTACCGTTGTTTCACGTTTCTGGATTTTCAAATTTTGCTTACACTTGAGGAGTATGCCTACCTTGTGGGTATACCTATTCTAGACCAGTTGTTGTTCAGTGGCTTAGAGAGTATTCCTACTTCTCAAGAGATAGCAGACATGTTGCACATAGATGAATCTCTGGTTGGTGCTCATATGACTACCAAAGGTGGAATTCAAGGTCTTCCTTCTGAGTTCCTCATCGCTCAAGCTACCGTATATGGGAAGGCCATGAGTGAGGATGCCTTTGAAGCCATATTTGTACTTCTCATTTATGGATTGGTATTGTTCCCCAACATCGACAAGTTTGTGGATATGAATGCTATTAGGATCTTCTCTACTCTTAATCCTGTTCCGACTCTATTGGGTGATACCTATTTCTCTTTGCATATGAGGAATGCAAAGGGTGGTGGTGCCATTGTGTGCTGTTTGCCTTTGTTGTATAAGTGGTTTATTTCTCACTTACCACAAACGGTCGCCTTCAAGGAGAACAAAGGATGTCTACGGTGGTCCACGAGACTTATGTCTCTCACTAATGATGATATCTCTTGGTATAACCGTGTGTATGATGGTGTGCAGATTATTGACTCTTGTAGTGAATTCTCCAATGTACCTCTTCTTGGTATATATGGTGGGATTAACTACAACCCTGTTTTAGCACGTCGTCAGCTTGGGTTCCCCCTAAAGGATAAACCTAATAGCATTCTGTTAGAGGGTGTGTTCTTTCAGGAGGGTAAAGATCCCCAAAACTTGAAGGGCAGAGTGGTCCGCGCTTGGTGCAAGATTCATAGGAAATGAAGGAAGGAGTTGGGTCCTAAGAATTGTGTTGCTATGGAGCCGTACACTGCTTGGGTTAGGAAGAGAGCGTCTGAGTATCTCATGCCTTACGAGTATTCAAGACCTACACCTTTGGTTATGGCTGGACCTTCAACCCTCCCTAACCAAGGAGTAGAGGAGTTGAGAGACGAAGATCGATCACGTGCTTGGATCCGTGAAAGGGAGGAGTTGCTTCAGCAGATTAAGGAGAAGGATGCTTTGATAGAGTTCCTCGAACATCAGGTTATTGATGATCCTAATGATGCATGGACCTCTCTACTTCCTCAGTCTTCCAAGTTTTGGAAGAGGAAGTACGACCGAATCGCCAAGGAGAAAGCAAATATGGAGGCAGCCTACGAGAGGGAGGTGAAGAGGCTTCGTGCATCCTATCTTCCGGTGTCCCGAGCTTTGGATGATTGTTTCTAGGGATCCATAGGATGACTATTTTCCTTTTCTCTTGTATATGATTGACAATGATGTACTTCTTTTCCCCGATATTATTTGATGAGATATTTCCACATGTGATAAATGTTTAATATTTCCAAAAAAATTGCAAATAGAACCCTAAAGTTCCTTTGAAAATAAAAGAAAAATCATATGCACGAGCATTGCATGCATCATGTGCATAAGCAGGTTTTATTCTCGGCTTCTTGTCCTGTGGTCTAACTCTATGTTCTTCATTTATTTTGAAGACAAGCTGACTCACCGGTACTACACCAGAGCCAACATTTCAAGACTGATGGATCATCTGGAAAAAGAGAACCGCGAGCTGAAAGAGGAAGTGGCCAGATTAAGTGCCTTGATGGAGTCATTCATGGCTGCCCAAAACCAGTCTTCTGCGACACCTTCAACTCCTCCCTAGAGGACAGTCATCTCTGAGATTATCTCCTCGATTGTGCCTGCAGCCAGTGCACACTTTGCTCCAACGGCCATGCCAGCCGGATTCCCGTGGGGGATGCCTCCCAATTTCATGCCCGAGGGTCCTGCTCCCACCTTTGCTTCTATGCCGGCATCTAACCCGATCCTTGTTGTTCCTCCTCCTGTCGGGCATACTATGCCCAGGGTAGACGACACCATCTATCATTCTGAGTTGTTTGAGGGTCCAGATGT
Organism: Lathyrus oleraceus; assembly: GCF_024323335.1. Taxonomy (NCBI): domain Eukaryota; kingdom Viridiplantae; phylum Streptophyta; class Magnoliopsida; order Fabales; family Fabaceae; genus Lathyrus; species Lathyrus oleraceus. The sequence continues at coordinate 384,335,614 of NC_066582.1, read as the reverse complement.
TTATGAGAAGATGGATGCTATGAATGATCAATTTCTTGAGCTTCACAAGGAATTGAAAACTCTCAGAGGAAAGGATCTTTTCGGCAAGTCTGCTGCCGAACTCTGCTTGGTTCCTAATGTAAAGATCCCTGTGAAATTCAAGGTCCCTGACTTTGAAAAATACAAGGGAAATACCTTCCCTCTCAGCCACCTGGTCATGTATGCCAGGAAGATGTCAACTCAGACCGACAACGACCAATTGCTCATCCACTACTTTCAGGATAGTCTGTCCGGTGCCGCTCTGCGTTGGTACATGGGTTTAGACAGTGCGAACATCTGATCCTTCAACGATCTTGGCGAGGCCTTCATCAAGCAGTACAAGTACAATGTGGATATGGCTCCCGATAGGGATCAATTGAGAGCCATGTCCCAGAAGGACAAGGAAACGTTCAAAGAGTACTTTAAGGTGGCGAGAGTTAGCAACATAGATCGTGCCTCCGCTAGAAGAGAAAGAGATAACTAAGATCTTTTTGAAGACCTTAAGTTCTTTTTATCATGAGCGGATGATTGCTAGCGCTCCTTTTGACTTCACCGAGATGGTGAATATGGGGATGTGTCTAGAAGAAGGGATTAGAGAAGGACGTCTGACCAGAGAAGAAGGCTCTTCTGCCAAACGTTATGGGGTGTTTGCAAAGAAGAAAGATGGAGAGGCACATGCTGTGACCTCCCATAGGAAACCAAGAAAACCCTCTGTGAGGAGGAAGACCGTGCGTCCCGCCGATAACCAGCACCAGGTGGTTCATATAGCACCGATTTTCAGAGACAATCAACAGTACCAGCAACATCACAACAATCAGCAACCACATCCGTAATATCAACATCAACAGCACCGTCCGCAGCAGCAGACCTACCAGCCTCGAAACAGTAATCAAACCAGCACGAGTTACGAGAGGAAAAAGGTTACCTTCGATCCTATTCCAATGACATATGCAGAATTATATCCCTCTTTGATAGAGAGGTAGTTGATTACTCTGCGAGACCCACCGGCTATACCTGCTAACCCCCAGTGGTGGTATAAGCCTGAATTACATTGTGTTTACCATTCTGGTGCTCCCGGCCACGACGTGGAGAATTGTTACCCTTTGAAGACCAAGGTTCAAGACCTTGTGAGGTGTGGCATTCTGTGTTTCGGGGACGTAGGTCCTAATGTGAAGAAGAACCCATTGCCCGAGCATGGGAAATCTGTCAACATGGTCCAGGGCTGCCCTGGCAAATACAAAGTCAAATATGTCAGTCATATTCGACAATCACTGGTCGAGATGCATCGTTTGCTGTGTGATTATAGTCATTATGAGCATGACCACGATAGATGCCGAGTTTGTTCTGTCAATCAAAGAGGTTGTCGCTAGGTGCGCAAAGATGTTCAGGAAATGCTGGATGAAGGAGTTATTGAGATCCTTTAAAACAGAAATGTTGACGAAGATGCTGACGAGGTCAACGTAATTTCTCCAGTATTCCGGATCCCCGAACCTGTTATCATCAAGTATGATGGTAGCAAGCAGAACGTTTCTCCTACATTAACCATCAAGCCAACCGACCAATACCATACTCTTCTGAAAAGGCGATTCCCTATCGCTACAATGCTGTTGCGGTAGAAAATGGGAAAGAATTGTCCTTGCCATCTTCCTCTGTTGTTAACATTATGGATGTTAGTGGTTTGACCCGCAGTGGTCGTGTATTTTCAGCACCCTCAAAGCACCAAGCTAATGCTGATTTTTTTGAACGCCCGATTGGGAATGCGGTAAGCACTCTGAATCCGGCACTTGTTGTTAAGCCCTCCTCTACATTGGGAACTCCTGCTTTTGTTGGCCCAAGCGGCAATGTGAAAGAAGACTGTGATGAGATGCTGAAGCTCATCAAGAGAAGCGAGTACAATGTTGTAGACCAGCTTCTACAAACACCATCCAAAATATCGCTGTTATCATTGCTTTTGAATTCAGAACCACATCGAGAGGCTCTGCAGAAGGTTTTGGATGTGGCATATGTAGATCATGATGTCACGATAGAACAATTCGATAGCATTGTTTCAAACATTACTGCTTGTAACAACTTGAGTTTCTGTGACTCTGATCTCCCCGAGGAGGGAAGAGACCACAACTTGGCATTACATATATCTATGGGTTGCAAAGACGACGCCATGTCCAATGTGCTGGTGGACACTGGGTCATCATTAAACGTATTTACAAAATCCACTCTCTCAAAACTGTCATATCAAGGGTCTCCCATGAGGCTGAGTGGAATAGTTATGAAGGCTTTCGATTGGTCTCACAAAACTGTGATTGGGGAAGTTGATCTCCTAGTCAAAATCGGACCGAGTGATTTCCAGGTTATGGACATTCACCCATCGTATAGCTGTCTCTTAGGCAGACCATGGATTCACGAGGCAGGCGCCGTGACATCCACCCTACACCAGAAACTGAAATTTGTGAAGAATAAGAAACTGGTGGTGGTAGGGGAGAAAAGGCTCTCCTGGTTAGCCACTTGTCTTCCTTCTCATATAAGTTGAGGATGAAGTTGGAACTCCTTTCCAAGCTTTATCTATTGCTGAGCCTATTGAGAAGAGAACTCCTTCATTTGCTTCCTATAAAGATGCAAAGTTGGCCATTGAGTGTGGTGCAACTGCTGGTTTAGGGAAGATGATTGAGCTAGAAGACAACAAGTCCCAGGCTGGCATAGGTTATTCATTTGGGGTCTTCAATACGCAAGGGCTATTCAAGAGTGGAGGGTTCATCCACACCAATCAGAGCAAGGAAGCTGTTGCCATTCTGGAAGAGGAAGAAGAGGATTCTGGCAACTTCGTCATCCCTGGGGGAATCTGCAATAATTGGGTCGCTGTGGATATTCCAACAGTTATCCATAATTCGAAGTAATGTTCATTGTGTTTAAAAACCCTTCTCCCATGCCAAAGGGAGAAGTGATGACATTGTTGGCGCATTAATACAATGATATTTTCATTCAATAGATTCATGTTAAATGTTTGTTTTTCCAACTATTTTCCCTTTTTGCTTTTTGCATGAAATTGGTGATCACATAAAACCTGAAAATAGAATAAAATCAATCTTTTCATCTGCATAATGATTGCCTTGTTTGAATTCTAAAGCTTTTCATATCCAAAATCATTATGCAGGTTGATCAAACCCATTGAACATAATGACCCAACACCATCTCCCAACTTTGAATTCCCTGTATTTGAGGCGGAGGAAGATGATGTTGAAGAGATTCCTGACGAGATTACCCGTCTACTTGAGCATGAAGAGAAGATCATTCAACCGCATCTTGAGAACCTGGAAACAGTCAACTTGGGGTCTGAGGGTTGTGTGCGAGAAGTGAAGATTGGAGCACTCCTTGAAGAATCTGTTAAGAAGGGGTTTATTGAATTGCTACAAGAATATGTTGATGTCTTTGCCTGGTCATATGAAGACATGCCCGGTCTAGATACTGATATTGTGCAACATTTCTTACCCTTGAAGCCTGAGTGCGTGCCTGTGAAGCAGAAGCTCAGAAGAACTCATCCTGATATGGAAGTGAAGATCAAAGAGGAGGTTCAGAAGCAAATTGATGAGGGGTTTCTGGTGACTTCTACATATCCTCAATGGGTGGCCAATATTGTGCATGTACCTAAGAAAGACGGAAAAATCCGGATGTGTGTGGACTATAGAGACTTGAATAAAGCTAGTCCAAAAGATGATTTTCCTCTATCACATATTGATATGTTGGTTGACAATACAGCTAAATTCAATGTCTTCTCATTTATGGACGGATTTCCCGGATATAATCAGATCAAGATGGCACCCGAAGATATGGAGAAGACAACATTTATCACACCTTGGGGAACATTCTGTTATCGAGTGATGCCCTTCGGTTTGAAGAACGCCGGATCCACGTATCAACGAGCTATGACCACCTTGTTTCATGATATGATGCACAAGGAGATCGAGGTATATGTTGATGATATGATCGCCAAGTCAAGAATGGAAGTTGAACATGTAGAGCACTTGTTGAAGCTTTTTCGGCGTTTGAGGAAGTACAAGCTTCGTCTAAATCCCAACAAGTGTACATTTGGAGTCCGTTCCGGCAAGTTATTGGGCTTTATTGTCAGTGAAAGAGGTATTGAAGTTGATCCTGCAAAGGTCAAAGCAATACAAGAGATGCCTGCGCCCAAAACTGAGAAGCAAGTCCGAGGTTTTCTTGGCCGCTTGAATTGTATTTCCAGATTCATATCCCACATGACTGCCACATGTGCGCCGATATTCAAGCTCCTCCGGAAAGATCAGTCCCATGATTGGACCGAGGATTTCCAGAAAGCTTTCGACAGTATTAAAGAGTATCTGTCTGAACCTCTGATCCTGTCTCCGCCCATGGAAGGGAGACCTTTGATCATGTATCTAACTGTTCTTGAAGACTCAATAGGTTGTGTCCTTGTTCAGCAAGATGAATCAGGGAAGAAAGAATATGATATTGACTACCTGAGCAAGAAGTTCACCGATTGTGAGTCTCGATATTCAATGCTTGAGAAGACATGTTGTGCTTTGGCTTGGGCTGCTAAGCGCTTACGCCAGTATATGATAAATCATACGACTTGGTTGATATCCAGAATGGATCCAATCAAGTACATCTTCGAGAAGCCTGCTTTAACAGGGAGGATCGATCGGTGGCAGATGTTGTTATCTGAGTATGATATTGAGTATCGAGCTCAGAAGGCTATTAAAGGTAGTATCTTGGCTGACCACTTGGCACATCAGCCGATCGAGGATTATCAGTCAGTTCAATATGATTTTCCGGATAAGGAGATTCTGTATTTGAAAATGAAAGATTGCGATGAGCCTACACTCGATGAAGGGCCAGAGCCTGGTTCCAGATGGAGTATGGTCTTTGATGGCGCTGTAAATCAGTATGGAAATGGTATTGGGGCAGTGATTATTACTCCTCAGGGCACACATATTCCTTTTACAGCAAGACTAACTTTCAAATGCACGAATAATATGGGTGAGTATGAGGCCTGTATTATGGGTTTAGAGGAATGCATTGATCTAAGGATCAAGCATCTTGATGTTTATGGTGATTCGGCCCTCGTTGTTAATCAGATTAAGGGTGAATGGGAAACGAATCAGCCTGGTCTCATTCCATATAGGGATTATGCGAGGAGGATTTCAACGTTCATTACTGAGGTTGACTTCCATCATATTCCTCGAGATGAGAATCGGATGGCAGACGCTCTTGCTACACTTGCTTCGATGATTGTGGTTAATCTTTGGAATGAAGTTCCCAATATCACCGTGATGCGCTTGGATAGACCAGCTCATGTATTCGCAGTAGAAGAGGTAAAAGATGATAAGCCATGGTATTATGACATCAAGTGCTTCCTTCAGAACCAGGTTTACCCGCTTGGGGCATCTGTGAAAGATAGAAATACTATGAGGAGATTATCAGGAAGTTTCTACCTCAATGGAAATGTGCTTTATAAGAGAAATTTTGACATGGTGTTGCTCAGATGCGTGGATAGACACGAAGCAGACCTGTTGATGACTGAGGTCCACGAGGGTTCATTTGGTACTCATTCCAATGGACATGCCATGGCTAGAAATATGTTGAGAGCAGACTACTATTGGCTGACAATGGAGTCTGACTGCTGCAAATATGTGAAGAAATGCCATAAGTGTCAAATTTATGCGGATAAGATTCATATTCCCCCGACACTTTTGAATGTGATCTCGTCACCTTGGCCTTTCTCCATGTGGGGAATTGACATGATTGGCATGATAGAACCGAAAGCGTCCAACGGACACAGATTTATTCTCGTAGCAATTGATTACTTCACCAAGTGGGTTGAAGCGGCATCGTATGCAAATGTGATCAGGCTGGTGGTCGTGAAGTTTATCAAGAATCAACTCATTTGCCGTTATGGTGTTCCAGACAAGATCATTACTAATAATGGATCTAACTTGAACAACAAAATGATGAAAGAGCTGTGTAGTGAGTTCAAGATCGTGCATCATAATTCTTCTCCTTATAGACCCAAGATGAATGGGGTTGTTGAAGCTGCTAATACGAATATCAAGAAAATTATCCAGAAGATGGTTGTCACGTATAAGGATTGGCATGAGATGTTGCCATTTGCTTTACATGGATACCGCACATCTGTTCGTACTTCAACAGGGGCAACCCCTTTCTCTCTTGTTTATGGCATGGAGGTTGTACTCCCAGTAGAGGTGGAGATCCCATCAATGAGAGTCTTGATGGAGGCCAAGTTGACTGATGTTGAATGGGTTCAGAGTCGTTATGACCAGCTGAACTTGATAGAAGATAAGAGATTGACTGCCATATGCCATGGTCAGTTATATCAACAAAGAATGAAGAAAGCCTTTGATAAGAAGGTCAAGCCTCGTGTGTTCCGAGAAGGTGACCTTGTGCTCAAGAAAGTCTTGTCTTTCGCGCCCGATTCCAGGGGCAAGTGGACTCCAAATTATGAAGGTCCATATGTTGTTAAGAGAGCCTTTTCAGGTGGTGCTTTGATACTTACAACTATGGATGGGGAGGATTTCACTCGTGCTGTGAATTCAGATGCAGTCAAGATATACTTCGCCTAGGAATAAAATAGAATAGCTCGCTAAGTTTAAACCCGAAAGGGCGGCTTAGGCAAAAATGAGCGTCTCGGTGGATTGAGAACCCGAAAGGGCGGTCCAGGCAAAAGTTAGAGACATGAAAAATGAATATAGGTATCCCGCTAGATTGAGTACCTCATCCTGGGGCAATCTAGGCAAAAATTAGGGATTTGGCAAGTAACTGCATCCTGCCAAGACTTTGTTCTACAACTGTCATCCGTCAGAGATTCTCGCCCATTCGTCATCAACCGAAGCTTCGAATACATCGAATTCAGAATTGGTGGAGAAATGATCATTATGTTCAATGTAGCCCTTTTCCAATATATATCACCAATTTCAAATTTGTAAAGATCTATGGAGTCTTGCCATTTACAGACTACCATTCCATCAAATAAATTTGAGCCTTTTATCCAATTATTTGCACTCTTATTTGTTTCTATTCGACAAATGTTTTGCATATTTTAATTGAGAAAATATCATTGTTTTGAAGAAACGAATTTTTCATAACTTGTTTTTTAAACAAAGTGAACATTCACAACGACAAAAAGATACTTAGGAGATCCTCAGTGCTCTCCCAAGGATGGTATGATCTCCAACAGGTTAAGACATTTGTTCATATTCCTGGCATGACTATATCTTCTTCCTCCGGAGCCTTTTGTGGTTTATCCTACTGAGTGGAATGCTTGTTGAGATATTCATCACTCTCCCCTTCAGCGGAGTAGCAACCTTTCCTCCTCAGCAGATGTGATCTCCTTGGTAGGTACGGTACTTGGTGGTTGATCCCCAGAATCCCTTTATCCCTTGGATAGATTCCCCAACGGAGTTGCTTATGCAGCAGATTTTATCTGTGCAATAAACTCCTATCCCCAGCTGGAATGATTGATGATTCATCCCCTGCAGAGGTTTTGTTGCTTCTTGGTTTCTCTTGCCCTTATCACATTGGATACTCTCCGTGGAATCTGGCTTTCTCTCTTGAGATGTAGTACCGAATGTTTTTGTGCTTATTTCTTTGAAGATGTTTGTGTTAGAAATGTCTGTTTGCCAGCATTCATCATACATACACCACGCATATGTGCATATAATTTTCAAACATTCGGATATTCATATTGCATTATTTGCCATATATCTTTATTTTTTATTCTCTACTAGTTGGTAATACATTCCCCAAGTAGATGTCGGCGTCTGATCCCTCAATATAGAGTCAGCCCATTAAGCAGAAAGTATTTATCTTTCCTTCCATATTCCCCACTGAGTTATATCCTCGTGGGCGACGGTTGTTTTTGCTTCCTCCCAACACATATATTGGGATAGGTTTCCCTATTGAGTTATATCCTCACTAGGACGAGTCTTGATTCAGTTTGCCTCTTTGGTTTGATCCTAAATTGGCCTTCTTGTGACTGTTTCCTGTGTTTCCCCGTGGTACAAATGAATAATTGCTCAGTAATCGATAATTATTCATCTTATCCTCGGCGGAGTCTGTGGTTTTGTACCCTTATACCGGTAGTTGTAAACCCTATTTTCTCCCCTTTGCAGAGTTAACCTTTTTGTTCATCCTAATCGATGACGGTTACTCTTCCGTGGTTTTCTACCCAGTATCCGGTAGATGTAATCCCCTTCTTGACGGTTATCATTATCCAATATTCGGTGTTGATATTCCCTTCTTTTTGGATAATTGCTCTGATTAGGCAGTTTATCCCCAGCAAGTCATCTTTTATATCGGTTGTCGGTAATGTTTGTTGCTCCCCTTGATTGGTGATCATTATATACCTAGTTTCGGTATCCTGATGCCCTTCTCTCTCGGTCGATCTATCCTTTATTAACCCAGTAACCGATTGTGGATAATCTTCCATGCGAGTATATTATCTATGTTCTGACTGTAATAGATAATATATCTCATGCACTCTTTGGTCGAAGCCTTTTGTTCTTCTCCAATTGAGTAAGATTCGTATCCCTGTTTTGGAATCGAATGTCCATCCCATAATCGAGTTTGCTTTTTGCCCTCTTTTCGGATGATGAGTGTTTTAGGAATATTCCCCAATTCACGCTTTGGTTGGTCACCTATTATATGCCCAGTAACCGGCATCCCTAGTGTTCCTTCCTTCTGCTCCCTATTATGACTTTTTGTCCCCTGTGGAGTCAGGTTTTCCTGAGTTGAAATATACCTTTTTAGGTCTTCCTCAGATGATTTGGTTGATTGATATCTCTCACCCTTATACCGGTCTTAGATATTCATTCTTCCGGGGCATGTTGTTCTCTCACCCTTATACCGGTGTTCAGATCACACGTTTTTTTGAGCTTATTACCCAGTAACCGGTAATGCCCCATCCCGTTGCTTCCCTAGGAGATTTCTGTTGGGATCTTCCTCAGTTGAGTCCTTAGTGGACATCCCCACCTGAGTCCGGATTTTTTATCCGAAGTATCTGTCGCGGATAATTTTTGGATGTATTGGCATATTCCCCAATACATGCATCTTCGAGTTAGTTCGAGTCCTTCCATTGATTTATTTCATGGATTCTCTCCGTGTCTCTCAGCAAGTCTCAAGTCGTGACCTGCTCACGCATTTTCACCCTTTAATCCCCAGAGTCTCTGTCTCCCTAGTGAGTGTATTACTCCTTTGGATTTTTAGTTTCTCCGGATTTCTTTTTCTTTTGTGGACGCCTATCCCCACAGAGTTTTACCATTTGCATGCATACATCTGCATCATGAGGTCTCTTAGGGACCAAAATTCGTCTCTTTGTTATTATTTAAGCCCATTCTACCCCATCGAGACGAAGATTTTAACCTTCACTTCTCCGGCTAGAATGACCTTAAATAGGGGCATCTGTAAGACCCCAATTTTGTCCCTAAGATCCCTCATGGCATCAAAACATTGCATTTGCATTGCCTCAAGGATCATTAGCATCTTGGTTCCCTTTGCCTTTGGGAGGGACTTCTTGTGAGTGGTTTGAGATCACCAAGCATACTTGAATTGTATATCATTGCTTTTATTATTTTGTTTACTAACCAAAAGCACAAAAATATGTCACTAACATCTTTTGTTTGTAGCTTGAGCAATCACCAGGTCAACAGCTTCAAGGAGATCCTTTGTGCAATGATTAGGTCAAGAGGAGATGATAGCAAGCATGATAATGGTCCCCAAAGCTCTCATCCATCAAATATGCCTCCCTAGCATCTCAATTCATCATTTTGATCAAAGCAAGTAAAAGGGTTTGAGGTTTGTGCCCCACGGAAACCCTAATTCATCTGTGCACCACAATGCCTTGCTCTTGAAGCAACCTCAGCCCATGATCAAATACAATCAAGGGAAGTTCTTTAATTCATCATTTCATGCATATTTGAACTTACTTGAGTCTCCTCAATCATCAATTCATCAAGATATGAGTCATGGCCTTGAGAAGTTGATCAGTCAATTCATCTGACTATTTTGAAATGCATGGAGACCTAACTTTTTATGTGTTGGTCAAATGGAGATGGTTCCAAAAGAAACAATGTTCTTAAGGACAATATGAACAACTTTCATGTTCATCAAAAATTGATTTGAAGCATGGAAGGTCATCTCCCATCCCAATACATTATAGGTCATTTTGACTAAAACCCTAATTTTAGGTCAACTTCCCAAGGACATAACTCATTCATTTCTTATGATTTTGAGGTGGGATAAAATTAATTGGAAAGCTTAAGATGTCTACTTAAAATGTTATGTTGAACAAAATTTTAAAATCTCAAAGGAAATACATGTGATAATGCAAGACATTATAGGTCATTTTGGGCCAAATGCATTAAAAGGCAAAAAAGTCCAAATTCAAATGCCCATAACGCTCTCATAAAAAATCCAAATGATGCAAAATGTAAGTCCATTTTGATTTTCTTGAAAAGATCTACAACTTTTATGTTTGAGGTGTTTTCATTTGAGGCTTGCATCATCAAGACAGAAGGGCTTGAACATTGGCCAAATTTAGAAACATTGCATTTGCATGTTTTGCACCTTGCACTTTAAACTCCAATTTCACCAATTTCCACACTTCAAATGGATTTTTGCCCAACATAACAATTGTTCCTTACATCAAAACATTTCCAACCATTACTCACATGCCCATGTTTGGATTTTCCAAATGGGACTTTCGAAGAAGGGAACATTTAGGTCCAAATATGGAATTCACATGAAATCTTGATACACAAGAAAATGCCATTCAAATTACACGTCCAATTCAACTTGGTTTATGTTCAGCATTCATTTGCATCAGCTTTTGGGTCTCACATGCGCCTGTACAGGCCCATGCATGGAGGACCCAATTCTCATGCACACAAGTATTGCCTTGCATTGCTTCAAGCTCAGCTATAAATACATGCTCCTCTTCATTCAATTCTCAACCTAATGGCGCCTAAGATGCTGCACAACTGAATCCATAACCATTACCAAAGAAGCTATTTCACTTTTCTTCAAAAAAATTCAGATCCAAAAATCAACTACATCTGATTGAATCTTTGGATCTAGAGCTTCTAAACCTTCATCCTTCAACTTATTGATCTTCTGTTTTGGCAAAGCAAGCAAGGAATTAAGCTCAAATCTCCAGAATTCAAGTTTGTTCTCCAACTGGTATTTTCTTCGAAACTCATCATATATTGATCCATTTGCATGGCCAAAGTGTTTTCTGAGTCCTTACTTGAGAGGCAAGCTAGTGGTAGATTCAATTTTGTTTTTCTTTGATCTGCATTTTTCATACCTGAATCTTCCACCTCAGATTTCTTAACCTATAGGAATCTTGAGTGTGATTCAAGGTTACAGGGGTGATGTACATCACCCCAGCTTCATTTTGGTATAAGGATCGTGCAAAATGGTGAAGGTTTGAAAACCTGATAATCTGGCCGGAATTTGGAAGCTTACCAGAGAAGAAGGTGGCTTCGATGGCTGCCGATTGCCAGTTTGAATCTGGATCGTTGGATCTCATCTCTAGATTCAATCCCAACCTTTAGATGTTATGAGTTTTGCTTAATCAGCGTGTGGTTGCATTGACCTAGACTCACCATGAGTGCGCGCTTCAGGACCATCAGATTGGCCACGTCAATTAATGAACGTGATCCAACGCTTCCTGATTTTCCACTTTTTTTTAATTTCTGATTTTATTTTCTTTATTTCCTTTTATTTCAAAAATTCATATCTCTCTCATTTTTAATCCAAAAATTATGGGACCAATTGCATTAGTCTCTAAATAAATTCTAGTTTCTGATTCTGATTTTTAATTTTTTTTATTTTGTTATTTGATATTTTTTATGAATTTTCCCTTTTCTGGTTATTTTGAATTCATTTTAAATAATTTTTGATATTCAAAAAATACTAAAATATTTTCCTAACCTATTTGAATGATGATGGATCTATGAAAAATATTCTTATCAATTTTTTAATTTATTTGAGATTTATTTGAGATTTTAGTTCAATTAGGTTATTTTTATTCATTTTTAATTGATTAAAAATAGTTTCTGACTTTTAAAAATCCTTGTTGAACTTAGGATAAATCACTTGGACCTTTCAAGGTTGATTTGAAGTGATTTTGAAGTTTGACCTTTCTTTTATTTTTTTTGATTCAAGTTTATTTTAATATTAAAAATGCCAAAAATATTATGCTTATTGTTTGATCTCCAATCTTTATCTCACTTCTGATTTCTCATTGTTTGACTTTGACTTTCAATGTCATTTAGTCAATACATATGGATTGGTACATCTTATTTCACTTTATGCATTTTGATCTTTCCATTTTCATTATCCTTCCCTCATCATCTTCTTCTTCTTCTTCTTTCTTTTGATCAATGAGTTGAAGGTTGATAAGTTAGCATTAATTAGGGAGACTTAATCTTCCTTGATTCAAATCTAATTCATCTTGATCAATTGATCAAGTGAATGGCTTTGCATTAAGGATAGGTTGTTTTCTAAATCATGCAAAAGGCTTAAACTAATACAAGATCAATTCTCTTTTGCTTTTTGGCATGGCAAGTTGTTGGAACTTGGTTCACTAATCAAGACTTCTAACTTGTGTTGTTGCCTACATTATTATTGACCGACCTCAAATAGTTGTGACTTCTACATAAGTCCAATTACGATTGCTTAACATAGCGCTAAATTTTCCTTATGGCACACTAATTACTAACACTAACTATTGACAATTAACATTTACTTTTTGCTCTTTACTTTTATGCAATTTACTATTCTTGCACATATTATCCATTTGCTTTTCTCTTTGCTCACTTGAGCACATGTTTATGTTAATGTCATTTGCCTTTTGCTCACTTGAGCACATAATTGTGTATATATTATTATGCTTGTGTTTTGTTTTGATTGTTGAGAACCAAATGCATAGAAGTGGACTTAGATTCTAGGACATACCCTATGCAAAGAATGGAGAAATGGACTTAGATTCTAGGACATTCCCTATGCAAAATTAAAGTAAAAGGACCTTAATGATGAATATGGACCAAATCTCTAAACTCACTCTTGTCCATCCTTGGTTTACTTCATGAAACTTTTGATGTGTGTGCTTTTGTGCTAGGGAATTCTATGAGAGCTCAAATTGGAGGGCCATTGCCATGTTCATCCAAAGTGAAAGACACAAGATACATTGGGGATCTCTTAAGAGACTTGTTTGATTGCTTGAGCTTACTATTATTGTGATTGCTTATTCCAAAGGATGGGAGCTACTTGGATCATCTATATGATCTCAAGAGAGGAACTCCATTGTGGTTTTGTTTCTTTATCCCTCCTCTTTTTGCTTTGCTTAGGACTTTATCCCTTCTTCTTCTTCTCTCCACTCTAACCCAAGCCAAAACTCTTTGTGCAAACATTTAACCATTGTTTTCAAACATTAGAAACCTAAGCCTTATGCTTTTGATTTTCAAACCGTCTTTTCATAACACTTATTTTGAATTGAATCTTTAAGTCAACTTTGACCATTTTTGTATATACTTCTAACTGGTAAATATAACCCATTCAAATGTCTTTTTGTGGTCCCAATGGCCATTTTCTTAATCAAATTTTCCATAACCTTTATCTATTAGGTTTGAGTTATCCTTGTGGTAGATGTAATACTCACCTATATCCTTAGTGATGGACAATGAGTCTTCCATGCTTATTATAGGGTTAACCCCTCACTAGCATGTTGAAGTTATCCTCACATGGTGGATTTGTGGTTTTAGGTTGAGTTTTCTCCCTTGGATAACAAAAGACCTCAAGGCTTTTGGACCAATCAATTCACCAACTAGTTTTGAGATTTTTACCCCGAACTACGAGGTTTTGATCCTAATCTTTTTATAAGATGGTACGTAGGCAATGGGTTTATCCATCCAAACACAAATGTAAATCAACTTGTATATTCTCTTCTCATCTCTTCAATCATGTTTTCCCAAACAAATTTTCACAAAAAACAACAACCTTACACCAAATGTGAAAAGGGCTCCCTAAGAGTCTATTACCCAGTAACTGGTAATATTCTTCTTAGTTTGCAGTTTATTACTGTCGCATACGCGAAAAACAACCGGCGGGAAAAGACACAGAGCCGCCACCGTGCATTATTTATCCCAAAGGAGGGAAAGGAAACGCTCGAAGTAAACCTGAAGAAGGGAAAGGAATGGTCTTACGACCAGAGATTGCAAGGATCGGGAGTCGGTTACGCAAGGGGAAGGTATTAGCACCCCTCACGTCCGTCGTACTCGACGGGATCCACGCTCAGAAAGAATAGAATAAGGTTGCTGATGAAAAATGCTCAAAGAATGCACACACTTGAATAAAACACAAGGTGAAGGAGGACGGAGAAAGCGGACTCGACAGGATGTCGCATCCTGGGCCTACGTAGTTTGTCAGACACAAACATCAGAGTCGACGTAGTTCGGGGAAATGGGGAACGTGCTCGCTAGGACATCGCATCCTATGCATACGTATCTTCTCTAACCAGAGTAAGAATCCGAGCACTCGTAGCTCGACTAACGCACGCCGAAATAAAACGCTAAACCAAAGACGCTGAGACGTCAGAGCAAAGACACAACTGGAAACAGACTGCCAATGGCTGGTCTTACATCTGACTCCGAACAAACAAACGCAAATAGGAAACGGAATGCCAATTGTTGGTCTTACATCCAACTCCACAAAAGAAACAGGAAACAGATAGCCAATCAATGGTCTTACATTTGACTCCACAAACAAACAAACAAAAGAAGAAGGTGACAAACACACACGAAAAGACGAAGGGTCTCGATTGCAAGTAGGGCAAGAGAAAAGGAAGGTCTAGATCTCAACAAGGGCGAGAGAAAAGGATCGCAACAAGGGCGAAAACCAGCAAGGATCAAAGTTAGTTGTCAGTCAAACTCGACAAGACATCGCATCTCGTGCCTACGTATCTCATCTGAACATGAGAATCAGAGTTGTCGTAGTTCGGCTAAACTATTTCTGTTTGTTTTGTGTTTTTTAGGTGAACAACGTCACTACGCAATCTACCGGATGCTCGACCTTGGGTGACTTACTCACCTGTAGTAGAAGGAGTTAACGTGTCCTTAAGAGAAGGTAAAGTTTGCTTGTGTTTTAGGAATGCTCACGCAAGAAAGGAAGTCCTAGACGAAGGAACCGTGCTACCTTAATTGACATGCAAACGAGAGACTATACGAAGTCTAGCAATCCTATGGGGATACAATCACACCACACAAAAACATATACACGAAGTAAACACACCAACAAGGGGGCTCAAACATCAAGGGTTAGGCTT
This sequence comes from Lathyrus oleraceus, assembly GCF_024323335.1. Taxonomy (NCBI): domain Eukaryota; kingdom Viridiplantae; phylum Streptophyta; class Magnoliopsida; order Fabales; family Fabaceae; genus Lathyrus; species Lathyrus oleraceus. Next base: position 384,320,229 of record NC_066582.1, on the reverse strand, counting down.
TAGTCAAGGGGTCATATCAACCTCGATAGACAAGCCGGCTGGAAGGGTATCTGAGGCTCTTAACCACTGACATTGACCGTCAGGGTGAGCAGATGAAAGGTAACGAGGATAAGACCTCATGGCTCTTAACTCGGGCCTGGGTGAGCTTCAAATCAATGAAAACGTGGGGATCCAGAATGAGGGACCCTACTCCACTTGACTGACTCTATATACAAGATCTTGGGTTAGGTTCAAGAGCCTCAGCACGTAGTGCGAGCATAATGAACGACTCAAACGATTAGCAGGGGATTGATTGCTAATCCCTTCTATCTGCCAATTGCCTCTTCACTTAGGAGGACTTGAAGTACATGGCACAAATATAAATAATCACAGTCATTGCCTCTTAAGGAGGACTTCAGCCAAATGCCTGTCAAAAGAAACAACAGGGCTTCCAGACTACATGGAGAATAGAGTGGTTACCTAGGTGGTATACCAACCACAAGCAAAGCAAAGATCAAGCAATGAGCTAAAAGCGACTAATGTACCTGTAGGAAAGTCAAACAAGTCAATATTCACATTCAGACAAATCAAACAGTCAGCAACAGTGTTACAACCAATATGTTCACAATGCAAGTCAACAACTCAAGTGAGTTCAACACCAATGAACCTACAACATAACAAGGATTAGTGTACAATGTAATTGGCATCTCAAGTCATGAGATTACATCAACCATTAGTATTGGATGCTTGAACCTGAAATACAAAGCTCAAAAGGTGAGTACAAACCACTAGTACCAAGACTAGGGTCAAAGGTAAAGCAAAAAGTCAAAACAAAAGTTGATATTCAACATGAAGCATATTTATTCAAGTAAGAACATGTCCTAAAAAGGACCAGACTCAAATCCTAAGGCAAATCCATCTAATGATCATGCTAAGGCAAAGGCATACAATGGTGTTCACAATTGGGCATCAAGAAGAGCAAATGTACATTAAATCAGAAACACATCTAATGATCATGAAAATTTATATACAAGCTCAACATGTTAAACACAAGCATCATGCCAAAAATTGGAAACAGAAGAGCTCAATTGACATGTATATGAAAATGAACAAGAGCAACATCAAAATGTGTGGCACACATTGTCACACCATACATCAATGTGTCCAAAACAGAGATGGAATATACTAAAAATGCCAAACCAAACCTCAAAAATCATGTAACATGTTAGGAATAAGCATGCTAAATTTCATGACAATTGGACAATTAATGAGCATTTCACAATCAATTGAATGAAGCATGGTAATTTTGCATACATGTTCAAACACACAATCTCAATTAAAAATCCAGAACCATTCAATTCACACAAATGACATCTAAAAATAAAAGACATCAATAAAAACAAGTGAAAAAAAATTGGGAGCAATTTGGATTAATATGCTATTTTTTTATGATTTTTTGAAGTTTGAGGAAATAAAATGAATTAATGATGGAAACATGTAGAAAATAAAATGAAAATGTGAAAAATGGAAAATGCCACAGCTAGGTGTTAAACACAGGTTCTGAGAGTCAAAGGTGCGCTTAAGAAAATAAAATCAAATAAACAATGCAGCCAGGAATCGAACTGATGAGGCGAAGGTTAATGGCGCTCCACCAAAATTCATTCACAAACATGCATAAGGCAGGGATCGAGCTCGCGCGCCTAGGATAACAAGCGCTTGGCAAAAATAATAATTCACACGCGCGCTCAGCAGGAATCGAACCTGCTCACTGTACATTCATCAATGGCAAACCCTAGGCCATGCACAGGCGGCGGAATGCGGTGGTTTCCACTGTCTTCTCCGGTGGATCCACGGCGGCGCTCCAAGAAATTTTTTCCAGAATTTTATGAATATATATCGTTGGAAAGGTCCCGTCGCGAGGATCTTAAATATCATAAAAGTTAAGCCTAACTCTCCATGAATTGGACGGATCGAAGACAAACGTATTTGCACATCAAACTTTAAATCAACACAACTTCATCAATATTCATCCATTTTTAAAACTATTTATATCAGAATTCTCAGCGTTCAAAGACCTACAAGATCATACCAATAGAATTAAGAATAGTGAGATTCGATTTCTAACCTCTTGAAGAACAGAATGGTGATTTCGTGGATTCAAGGCTTCAAAAGTGTCCAGATCTTCTCCTCTACTCTTGTTATGAAGCTTTGTGCACGATTTGATGCTTGAATTGTCCTGGATCTAGCTGAAATTCAAACCTCTATGTTCATGTTCATGTGTTGAATGTGCTTGATTCTTGGTCCAAATCTTCAAATCAAACCTTGATTCTTCATCAATCACACTCAATGAACACAATTATGCAGTAAAATCAATGAGTTATGTGGAGAATTTTGAAGTTTGAGATGAGAGCAAAAATGGAGGGAAATGAAAAATCTAGATCTAGAATGTGTAAGAATGAACAATTCTGTTACAATTAGGCTTTTATATGATAGGTTAATTACTTTGCTAATGATACTTAGGCTTGGCTAATGAAAATTTAATGAGAAATGAAGTGTTATGCACAATTGGTAAATTCACCTTATGCATGGCAAAACGGACGTGAACAGTGCACATGCATGGTTCAATTACACTTAAAATCAACTTATGAACATGATGGAATGATCAAAAAGCTTGTAGCATCAACCAATTTCAAATTCTTCATTTTCCCTCCAAAAAGCACATGCATGGCCAAATGATCATGTGATATTATTTCATGCAACGCAATGATGGATTTGGAAAATATTGGTCATGAGAAGCAATATGCAAAAAGAGTGGTTCAAATTGGAGTTTTGGATCAAAAGTTATGGCACTTTGAAGTTTCATGCACACTTGATGATCATTTGCTCATAACTCCTCAACCATTCATCAGATACTCATAATCTTGGACTTTTTGGAAATGGGAGAGAAAGATCTTCAACTTTCATGTTGACCAAAATTTCATTTGAAGCCTCTTTGATGTTGGGAAACTTTTGATTCGACTTCAAAATCTTCAATGTAGATGTTTGACATGATGAATAAACCTCTTTTGGACATGAATGAAGTGTCTCAAACCGATTCTCCACCTCCTAGCCCTCAGTTGACTTTTATGGGCATCAGATGAATTGGAAATGCACTGATGACTGTGGGCCTCTACCACTTGGCAAAATTGCTTCAAAATGAACCTTGGCTCATATAAGCTCTTTAGAATAATCATGCGGCCTTTATCTCCAGAAAAAAACTTGCTCTTTTGCACTGATGATTCTCTTGATGAAATGTGGTAATGCCAAGATGCAATGCAGTATGGAATGATAAATGACCTAAAAAATGAAATGAATGCATGAATGGGGGGTGCAAATTTGAGGTGCTACAATTACTTCTTTCCCAATACCCGGAAAAGTACCCTTTTTTCTCCTCGGCGGAGTCCCTTGGAAGTACATCCTTGATATGTTCATCCTAATCGGTGACGGATATCTTTCTTTTCCCTCGCAAGAGTCTATCCTTAATATGTTCACTTTAACCAGTGACGGATATTCTCATCTTTGGTATTCTGCCCAGTAAAAAGGTAGTTGTAATCCCTATTTTGGTTCCTTAGAGAGTTAATCCTTGATATATGTTCATCTTCACCGATGATGGGTTTTCTTCTTCTTGTGGTCTTCTACCCAGTAATCAGTAGTTGTAAATCCTACTTTTTCCCTTGAGTGGAATTTATCCTTGATATGTTCATCTTAATCGGTGATAGATTTTCTCTTCTATGGTTTTCTATCCAGTAACTGATAGATGTAATCCTTATTTTATCTCCTCACAGAGTCTATCCTTGATATGTTCATCTTAATCGATGACGGATTTTATCTTTGATTGGTATTCTATCCAGTAACTGATAGATGTAATTCCTACTTTTGTTCTCCTTTTCAGAGTCTATCCTTGACATGTTCATCCTAACCTGTGACGAATTTTCTCTTTGATTGGTCTTTTACCCAGTAACCGGTAGTTGTAAATCCTGCTTTGTCCCCTCGAAGAGTTGATCCTTGATATGTTCATCTTAACCGGTGACAGATTCTCTATCTGACGGTTTCCTATCCAGTTTTCGATAGATGTAATTACCCTTTTGTTCAGTTGGTATATCCTTGATATGTTCATCATTAACCGAGGACGGGTATCCTCCTTGACATTCCTAGGCAAGTATATCCTTGATATGTTCACTTTAACCGATGACGGATTCTCTTCCCTATTGAGTTTATCCTTGATATGTTCATCCTAACCGATGACGGATACTCTCACCCTTGGTCTTCTGCCCAGTATCTGGTAGTTGTAAATCCTATTTTCTGTAGTTTGACCCCAGCAAGGTTATTCTAACTCAATAACCGGTAATGAATACTCCCTCCTGGTGGTTCCCAGCGAGTCATCCTTTATATGTTCATCCTGACCAATGATGGATGTTCTCCCTGTCAGATCTTTATTATCTCCTTACCCAATAACAGGTAGTAGATAATAGATTATTGCTCCTCCTATGTTGAGGTTTATTTCTTCCCCAGTTGAGTTGAGTGCGTTTTTCCTTGGTGAAATCATTTTTCTCCAGCGTGACTCGAGTACTTCAGTTTTATCCTGACCTACTCGTATCCCCTACAAAGGTCTTTGTTTCCCCGACTGGGTCTTTCCATTTTATGTGTGGAATCCCTCAAGTCCCATAGTAGTTTTAAGTCGTAGCCTGGCCTACGCAGACCTCCTTTTCCCCAGAGTCTCTGTCTCCCCAGTGAGTTTTCCTTATGGAATTCATTATGCTCCTGCGGACTTTCGGTCTCTCTGATTTCTTTTTCCTTCGTGGCAATTTTTCCCCACAGAGCGTTAACCTTTTGCATTCATATCATATGCATCATGAGGTCTCTTACGGACCAAAATTTGTTTCTCTATGTTGTTATTTAAGCCCATTCTATTGAGTCGGCATGAAGATTTTAACCTTCGCCTCCTCAGTTAGAATGTCCTTAAATAGGGGCAGCTGTAAGACCCCAATTTTGACCCTAAGATCCCTCATGCAATTTCATCATAAGCATTAGCATTGGGATCATATCTTGGCATCCTCCTTACCCCTTGTTCATTGCGTTTTTTTTGGGAGAGATCACCAAGCACTTTGTGATTATATCATACTTGTACATCATCATTTACTAACCAAAATACCAAAAATATGTCTTTGCATTTCCCTAACTCTTTTGTAGGAAGGGCATGATCTCATTGATTCATTGATCACATCTAAGGTTTGAGACCCTCATCAATAAAGAGCACAACCAATAATTGATTCAAGAATGGTTATAATCATCATATATGAGTCCCAATGACCTTTACATGTTATATTGATCAAGTTTTCTTCAAGAGTTTGAAGATGATTTGCCTTGGAAACCCTAGTTTCACTAGAGTATCTTGAGTAACTTCTCCAACAAGCTATCTCACCAATTGATCAAATTTCTCAAGGGACACTTCAAATTTCATCATCTTATGCATATATGATCTACCATGAGCCAAGAAAGTCAATAGAATTGGAAATTAGCAAGTCGGTTGATGGTGGTTGGCTAGATGAATTCATCTGATCAAAACTGGGTCTCCCTAGACCCTATCTCCTACAATTTTCACCATATGAAAATGATTCCAATAGAAAACGTACTCTAAATAACATTATAAGCGACTTCCATGTTGAGACCCTCATCTAGTTTTGCTTAGAAAATCATTTTCTATGTTGAAACATTATAGGTCATTTTGTCTAAACCCTAATTTGAAAGTCAACTTCCTAAGGCCATAACTTGCTCAATTTTTTTGATATGAAAGATTTATAAGTTTCACAATCAAATTATATGTGTCTACTTAAACTTTTATGTTTGGAGAGGGATCTAATTCAACTTTTTTGAGCATGTGATATGAGGCTACGTTATAGGTCACTTTTGACCTATACCATTGATCAAGTGATTTTTCCAGCTTTTAAAAATGCATAAATCTATCATTTCAAATCCAAATGACATGAAATTGGTGACCATTTTGAAGGTCTTTGAGATAGCAACAACGTTTATGAAGACACTTTTCTCATTTGAAGCTCCTATAAAAAGTTAAGCAAGGTGGAATATTGAGACATATGGCTTGACACTTAGAAATTTTTTGATATGTCAAATTTTTCCAAACTTCCACCTCAAATTTCTCCAAGTTATAAACTCCAAATGAACGCATGTTCAACATCAAACTTGTTCCTCTTGATCTCACCTTTCTAAAGAACTCAAACTCACTCATTTTGGACTTGAAATGCATAGGTTACAAATGGGTTAAACAGGCTGATATCATTTGGCATGGATCAATGTTCAAGCATCAATGTACATGTGCCTTACAATCTAAGCTAACTTCAAACCATCTGATATGCAATTTTGGACCTCAAGCTATCATTTCATGGGCCTATGCGCGCCCATGCACCATTGCATCATCATTTGCCAATTTTGGAAAGTGGAAGTGTGTGTGCAAACATCACTTGATTCATCTATAAATAGAGCTGTAATTGCTCAGAATTAACAACACCATTTCGCCAGCTTTTATCCCCCATTGAAAACCCTTTCCTCTCAAAGGATAAACCTGATAAATTCATTTGAATTTGAGCTTGAATCTCCACTGTTTTGGAATTCAATTCTCCAGGAATCCATTGCTTCTAAACCTTTCCATTCTCTTCCTGCAAGAATTTGAAGTGAGTCCAAGCACAAGCCAGATCAAGATCCATCAAGTTCAGACCTCCATTAAAGGTAATTTGTAGAAATTTTAAACTCTTCGATTCTCTTAAATTCTTGCTCAATTCCATTGATTCTTTGGTTGTATGAAGTCCTACCAATGCAGGCAAGAAGATTGAGTTGCTTTGAGGTCAAATCGAAGCAACTCAGTTCATGTACCTCAGATTTCAATTCCACATATCTCTTAATATATTTGGAATTGGAGCAATTGGAGGTCAGATTCGAGCTCAGTGCCATTTTCTCTTTAAGATCATGTCCTTGTTTCTTTTTTTGGTGATGGTTTATGTTGACCAGTCCAGTGAGGTTCACCGGAGAAGGTGATCGGAGCTCTGGCTCCGGCGATGACTTGGCCAAGCTCTGAACCATAGGATCCATGTCTCATATTCTAATCTTGATCGTCCTTATGATTACCTCATTTGCCACGTGGTTTACTAGAGAACATATGGAGCGCGCATTTTGGATCATCAGATTTGCCACCTCAATTAATGAGGGAGATCTGATGGTTCACATAATTTAGACTTTTCTGATTTTTATTTTAATTGCATTTTCTTCAATAATTCATATTAAATTCAATATTGATCCAAAAAATATGGGATTTTCACCAAAAAAATTCAAATATTTTTCTCTTTCATATTCTGAATAAAAATTATTTTTTGGATCATTATTAATATTTTTCATGAATTAATTGATTTCGCATTTGTTTTTAATTGTTTAAAAATATTTTTAAATGTCTAAAAATTATGAATTTTTTTCTCCAAGGTCCTTTGACCTTGTTTGACCTATTGTAAATCTCATGGCCATTTCTTTGGTGTTTTGATGAGATTTTAGGATTTGGATAAAACATATTTAAATTAAATGCACTATTTTATTATTTTTAATTGAATGAATGACATTTAAATTTTGTTGACCATTTGTATTGACTTAATTGAGTTTTCTTGTTTGTTGTTGGGCCTTGGTCAAGGTTGATTTGACTTTGTCAAGCTAATATCATTGGATTTAGGGAATTGATGGAATGCGCATTCCATCTCCCAAAATGAATGAATGATATTAATTTGGTAAAAGTACTCCTTTGACCAATTTGTGATCTCATTCATCCCCTTCCCACTTCATCTCATTCCTCTTCTTAATGCATTCATTTCCATTTGGCCTATGACATCTCAAAGTCCTAATGCTAGTTGATTGAAAAATTTACATGAGTATGAATGAGATTAGGCCACACCTTTTGCATATTTTTTTGTGTGTGGTATGTTTCATGAGCATAGTTCATAATACTATGTCTCCAACATGCATTAACACCAAAACTCTATTGCCCGGCCTCAAATAGTTGTGACTTCTACATAAGTCCAATTATGATTGCTTAACATAGCGCTAAACTTTTGACCCAAAAAGCATAAGCATTCTAGTTAGTGAGATTCTAAGTCTCCCCTCTTTCATGGTACTGTGTGGAAACTTGGTCTTCTTTCCTTCCTTTGGAAGATGTTTTGGTTCAAGGATCCATGCTTGTGATATGTGGGTTGAGTGTTCTCTAAAGAATGTCTTGAAAAGTTAAAGCAAAACAAAACTAACCTCTAAACTACTAACTATTGACTTTTAATTTCAAGTTTTTATCTTAATGCAATTTACTTTTTGCACTTTATTTCATTCGTCATTATACACATCATTCTAATTGTTTATGTTAATGCAATTTTCACTTTGTCCATTTGGACCATATTATGTGATATATTTTGTTTGTATATACTTTGTTTGTTTGTGTGATCTTTGACCATTAATGTACATAATAATAACAAAAACCCTAAAAAAACTTTTGAGTGGACTGTTGGCATGATCTTGGACAAATGGACTTAGAATCTAGGCAACCTCCCTGAGCTAAAGGACTTGGCCAATGCCAATTTGTGGAGAAACAAGTGCTTGCAATTTGAAATTCATCCGATACATCTTTGAAGACCTCTCTAAGATTCATCTGCAACATGATTATTGTGAAGCTGTTATTTTGAACCTGTGACTTGTGGAATTCATCTATTACATGGACTATTTCTGAAGAAGATCATGGAATGCATAAGCTTGGATGAGGCCATCTTTATTTGATGCCTATGCTCTTCAAGATAATATAATTGTGCATTTGTGTGTTGCATGATTCTAAAAGTCCAAGGGAATTCTGGGTTTCTATTGACATTTTTGTCTATTGGATTGCTACCCATTTGGTCAGATCTTTTCAACTCTAAACTTTTAAATTTTTATGCATATGGTAGTCTCTTCATCTTCTCCCCACTTCTTTAATTTCAAAATCTCTCCCTCCATTTTCAAAATCTTCTTTGTGTGAAATACTTTTGTTCTAAAACTATGACCACTTTTGCAAAAAGATAGAAACTTTGGCCTTATGCCATTCCATTTTCAAACTTATTTTCCTAAATCAAACTTGTAAATAAACTTAACTATACTTGACTTAAACTTTCAAAAAAAAGCCAAAAAGAACTAACTCATTCAAACCATTTTAGGCCTTTGTGCCCTTTCAAACTTAAATTTTGTTAAAATCAATGCGTTCATTTTGAAATTTGTAGCACGAACTACGAGGTTTTGATCCCTCATTTTTATGTTGGTACGTAGGCACAAGTCTGAAGGTCTTGTCAAACATAAAAAAAATATAATTAATGAATTCTTTTCTCATCCCCCCATTCTATTTGTTTGTGAACATCACTTTGTACAAAAATACATATGCGCACAAAAAGGGCTCCCTAGGAGTACCTAGGACACTTTGGGTGTTGACACCTTCCCTCTGTGTAACCAACCCCCTTACCTTTGATCTTTGATTTTTATTAGTTTTTATTTAAAAACTTCTTATTTATTGGATTTTGTTCGTACTTTCCCTTTTCCCTTGGAAACAATAAAAGTGCGGTGATAACTCTTGTTATTTGATCTCTAGTTTTTCAATAGCTTGATGATATTGAATTTCCCGCTACAGTAACCCCTTTCTCTCTTGTGTATGGTATGGAAGCAGTGCTCCTAGTAGAGGTCGAGATCCCTTCATTGTGTTTGCTCACGGAAGCCAAGTTGACTGAAGCTGAATGGTGTCAAACCAGGTTTGATCAGTTGAATTTAATCGAAGAGAAGAGATTGACTGCCATGTGTCATGGTCAGTTGTATTAGCAGAGAATGAAAAAAGATTTTGATAAGAAGGTCAGACCTCGTGTGTTCAGAGAAGGTGACCTTGTGCTCAAGAAGATTATATCTTTCAAACCAGATTCTAGAGGCAAATAAACTCCTAATAGACTCCTAATTTCAAACCAAGTTTGATCAGTTGAACTTAATCGAAGAGAAGAGATTGACTGCCATGTGTCATGGTCAGTTGTATTACCGGAGAATGAAGAAAGATTTTGATAAGAAGGTCAGACCTCGTGTGCTCAGAGAAGGTGACCTTGTCCTCAAGAAGATTCTATCTTTCAAACCAAATTCTAGAGGCAAATAGACTCCTAATTATGAACGCCTATATATTATTAAGAGAGTCTTTTCAGGCGATGCTTTGATTCTTACAACTATGGATGGTGAAGAGTTCACTCGTCCTGTGAACGCAGATGCAGTCAAGAAACACTTCGCCTAAAAATAAAAGAACAACTCGCTAAGTTGAAAACCCGAAAGGGTGGTTTAGGCAAAAAAGAGCGTCTCGGTAGATTGAAAACCCAAAAGGGCGATCCAGGCAAAAGTTAGAGACATAAAACAAAAAGATTTATCCCGATAAATTGAGTACCCCACCTTGGGGCAATTTATGCAAAAATTAGGATTCTGGCAAGTAACTGCATCCTGCTGATCTTCAGTTTTGAAGACGTTCTTGAGCATAAAGGTCGATGTTGATTTATATTCCCCAACAGCGGCCAAGAGCACAGTGGATATCAAGAGATGGTAGAAGGATTAGAGATCATAATATTCAATTTACCCCTTTTCCATGTAAATTACCATTTTCAACTTTGTAAAGATCTATGGAGTCTTGTCATTTATAGACTACCATTCTATTAAATGAAGTTGAGCTTTTATCCAATGGTTTCCACTCTTATTTATTTCAGCCAAACAGATTTAAATTTTATTATGATCATTTTTGAAATAAATTTTTTTAAATCAAAATCATTTTTTTTAAACATATAAAAGCATGAATTTTAAGCAATCGATTTCATCTAAAAGGAATATCAACGATGGTTCGAAAGAAGTAAGTCCTAAGTGTGGAGCATTATTGGTTCTCCCCAAGCAGTAGGCGCATTTTCTCTTTCATCCTCGACGACATTATTCAACACTCGGTGTTTGTTGATTTCTCTAGACGATTTTGTTTGGTGAAGTAGCCAACTGAGTTGGTTGATTAGTCTCCTGCAGAGTGTTCATTCCCCAACCAATTTTGGTCTCCAGTGAAGTAAGAATAGATTTCCTCAGTAGTTCGCATGGTCGCGGTAGAACTTCGGTTTCCCCACCAATCGCCATCAGATTCGCTCCCAGTTAGAGTTTCCTCCTGATTTCTGAGCAGTTATTTATGTTTATCCCATGCATGGTTGTCTCCCATTTGATATAGTGTTGACCTAAAATTCCATGCAGGCTCGATAACAGTTTTCCTCAGTAGATCTCCTCCTTCCCCAGCTAGGGTTGAGCCTTTGGGATGTTGATCTCTCCTTTCTCCAACAGTTGTATCCCACTTTTGTGGATTGACTGAGAATTGTATCGATGATTCAAATTTGTGGCACCTTTGTATCCTTTGCGATCGTTTTCTCAGCATAATCATCATATATACGTATACATATACATATACACTCACATAATTTCATTACTGCATCATCACACTTGTTGATTCATTCTTGTGATTTTAATTCTCTGTTATGGTGATACTTCATCCCATACGAGTTTGGTGTCTGTCCTCCTGCAATTGTAGAGTGTCATCCCCTTAAGCAGAAAGACTTTAACCTTTCTCCCTTCCTCACTGAGTTATTTCCTCGTGGATGATTATTATTTTAGTTTCCTCCCCAGTTGATTATCTGGATGGAACCACTCCCCTTGAGTTATGTCCTCATTGGGTTGAGTTTTGATTGATCGCTGCTTTCTAGATCTCACCTAGATAGATGCTTTGGGTCCTCTAAGAGTTTATTACCCAGTAACCGGTAATATTATTCTTAGTTTGCGGTTTGTTACTTCTTGCCCAATACCCAGCAGAAGCAACCTTTTTCTCCCTAGCGGATTAATTTTCATGATTCCCTAGGAAGTATATCCTTGATATGTTCATCCTAGCCGGTGACGGATATTTTCTTCCCGTGTTCTGAGTTTATCCTTGATATGTTCATCTTAACCGATGAAGGATATCCTCATTTTTGGTATTCTACCCAGTAAAAAGGTAGTTGTAATCCTTATTTTTATTCCCCAGATAGTTAATCCTTAATATGTTCATCCTAACCGATGACGGGTTTCCTTCTCTTTGCAGTGTTCTGCACAGTAACCGGTAGTTGTAAATCCTGCTTCTTCCCCTTGTAGAGTTTATCCTTAATATGTTCACTCTAACCGGTTACGGATATCCTCTTTATGGTCTTCTATCCAGTAACTGATATTGTAATCCCTATTTTGAAGGAGAATTGCGGTCCAATACGCAGCGGAAATTAAAATTTTCTCCTTTAGAGATCCTTACGAATGGTCATGATCAGTGATAGAATATTTACCTCTTGTGACGATTGAAACCTTTGGTGCAGATCTCTTGTGATGATCAAAACCTTTGATGCAGATCCACGAAGCGATCACGAACGTTGAACGATGACAACGTCTCTACTCAGTCCACACGAATAGATTCCTTCAATCTCAGTGCTAGCTGGTACGAATGAAGGCTTTGAGTGAGAGAGAGAGAGAGAGAGAGAGAGAGAGAGAAAACGAAAATAATGCAACCGCTATTAATGCTTCTGCACAAGGGTTCTATTTATAAGACCACTTGTGTGGGCTTCAAGCTAAAAAGCCCACTTAAGTGTATTTTGGCCCATATCTTATAATATGCCCAAAATCACTTAAGCCCATGGTACCTTACCATATTTCGTATTCTACTCAAGTACACCGTACCTTACGATGTTCTATAATTCACTTAAGGGCACCGTACCATACGGTATTCCTTAGTTACTCTATCTCTCATCAATCCGTCCTTTGTGTGTGACCCGGTAGGTTTTCGTGACGATGGCAATTATATTAAATCTCGCATTTAACATAATAAACAGTGAGCGGTATCAAGCAACACATCACTGCTACCCAAGACACGAAAATGTCATGTGATCTGACAAAACCTTCTGTGATAATACTTATGTGTATAATTACCCCTTTGCCCTTTGTGTCTATATTGAACACAAGGCATGGACCATGTCATCCTTGTCCCGTTCAATATTGGGCCCATAAACATTTATCCTGTTATGCAGGATGGGCAAATTCCGTCTAGGTCACTCATGTCCCTCAGCATGCTTCGTGGAGTACCCATCAACTGTCTTTATGGTCATCCAGTTACGGACAATGTTTGATCAACAATAAAGCACCCGACTCTACATCTAGGGTCCATAGTGGTTTCAGGTCGAAGAGTGGTATACACCATTATCACCATGAGAATAACTTATGACACTTTTCATAACTTTCTATATAGTATTCTCATAGCGGGTCAATCCGGTATAAATATTACTCTTAACATTCATACCTATGTTTAAGACTTGATAACTCCTTATCCATGATCCATGAGATGTGATCATCAATCTATATACATAATAGTCTTAATGCTTTAATGTCATCCCACTTCACAATAAAGCTCGACTATGGATACTTTAAGAATAGTGTCCTTATGTTTAATGTGATCTCATGATTAAGTCATACTTGATACATTTAAACAGACTAGCTATTCTAGGGACTTTATTAAACAAACGTAATAAAGAAAAAGCCTTTTATTATTAATAAATAATTCGATACAAGTACCAAAAGTATTGGCCTCTAGGGCTTACACCAACAATCTCCCACTAGCACTAGAGCCAATCAGGCATACCCTTAATACCCATAGATCTAGTATGGCCATCATGCTTCTGCTGCGCAAGAGCCTTTGTCAGTGGGTCAGCAATATTGTCAAGTGTAGGTACTCTGCATATTTTCACATCTCCTCTATCTATTATCTCTCGAATAAGATGATAACGCCTAAGTATGTGTTTGGATCGTTGGTGAGATCTAGGCCCCTTGGCTTGTGCGGTAGCACCATTGTTATCACAGTAGAGACGAATGGGATCCACAATGCTAGGAACTATGCCAAGTTCACTAATGAACTTTTTGATCCAAACAGCTTCCTTTGCTGCACTTGAGGCAGCAATGTACTCGGCCTCGGTTGTAGAATCAGCAACTGTATCTTGCTTTGAACTTTTCCAGCTCACAGCGCCATCGTTTAAGCAAAACACATAACCAGATTGCGATCTAAAGTCATCCTTATCTGTCTGGAAGCTAGCATCGGTGTATCCAATTACAGCCAACTCTTCCTGACCTCCATATATCAAGAATGAGTCCTTAGTCCTTCTCAAATACTTAAGGATATTCTTGACAGCTGCCCAGTGAGCATCACCAGGATCAGATTGGTACCTACTCGTTGCACTTAAAGCATACGAGACATCTGGTCGAGTACATAACATGGCATACATGATAGATCCTATTGCAGATGCATATGGAATCTTATTCATGCGATCCCTTTCTTCCCTAGTTAAAGGGGATTGTGTTTTTGATAGACACAGGCCATGTTGCATAGGTATGAATCCTTTCTTGGAATCATGCATATTAAAGCGTCTCAACACTTTGTCTATGTATGTACTCTGACTTAGGCCAAGCAGTTTTTGTGATCTATCTCTATAGATTCTGATTCCTAATATATAGGCTGCTTCACCTAGGTCCTTCATAGAAAAGCATTTCCCCAACCAAGACTTTACTTGTTGTAGGGTAGGGATATCGTTTCCAATGAGTAATATGTCATCTACATATAATACAAGGAAAACGATCATGCTCCCACTAACCTTCTTGTAGACACAAGGCTCATCTTCGTTCTTGATGAATCCATATTGTTTTACTGTTTCATCAAAATGAAGATTCCAGCTTCTGGAAGCTTGCTTCAATCCATAGATTGATCTTTGTAACTTACATATCTTTTGGGCTTCCTCTGGTATGTCAAATCCTTCAGGTTGTGTTATGTACACATCCTCAAGAAGATTTCCATTAAGGAAAGCAGTTTTGACATCCATCTGCCATATTTCATAATCATGATATGCAGCGATAGCAAGTAAAATCCGAACAGATTTAAGCATTGCAACTGGTGAAAAGGTTTCATCATAGTCAATCCCATGAATTTGTTTATATCCTTTTGCAACCAGTCTTGCCTTATAGGTATGTACCTTACCATCCATGTCAGTCTTCCTTTTGAAGACCCACTTGCATCCTATAGGGTTAACTCCTACAGGAGGCTCTACCAAGGTCCAAACTTGGTTTGTGTACATGGAATCCATTTCAGATTTCATGGCTTCTAGCCACTTCTCAGACTCGGGACCAGTTATGGCCTCTTGGTAGGTCACAGGCTCATCTTGATCCATGAGTAATACATCACCTTGATCAGTTATGAGATATCCATATCTCTCAGGTAGTTGACGTATCCTGCTTGACCTACGCTGGTCTTGTTCTACTTGGGCAGGTTGCTCTTCCACAACTACTTGTGTTTCCTGCTCCAATTCCTCCATAGGTGTGTCTATGCTTTGTGATTCTTGAATTTCTTCAAGCTCTACTTTCCTCCCACTGGTTCCTTTGGAAATAAAATCCTTTTCTAGGAAAACTCCAGTTCGAGCGACAAACACTTTGCCCTCAGAAGGATTGTAGAAGTAATACCCTCTTGTTTCTTTAGGATACCCCAAAATAAGCATTTGTCAGATTTGGGCTCAAGCTTAGTTGAAATTTGTCGTTTCACATAAACCTCGCAACCCCAAATCTTTATGTAACACATATGTGGTTTCTTACCACTCCATATCTCATATGGTGTCTTCTCAACCTTATTGATGGAACACGGTTAAGTGTGTAAGCTGCTGTCAATAATGCATGTCCCCAAAAGGAGTTTGGAAGATCGGCGTGACTCATCATGGATCGGACCATGTCTAACAGGGTTCGATTTCTTCTCTCAGATACACCATTCCATTGGGGTGTTCCAGGAGGAGTGAGTTGGGATAGGATCTCACACTCTTTCAGATGGTCATCAAACTCTAGGCTTAAATACTCACCACCTCGATCTGATCGAAGAGTTTTAATATTCTTACCTAGTTGGTTTTGTACTTCATTCTTGAATTCCTTGAACTTTTCAAAGGACTCTGATTTGTGTTTCATTAAATACAGATAACCATATCTACTGAAATCATCAGTGAATGTGATGAAGTACTGAAAACCTCATATGGCTGGTATGTTCAGTGGTCCACATACATCAGTATGTATGAGGGCCAAAAGATCATTAGCTCTTTCACCTTTTCTTATGAATGGAGACTTTGTCATCTTTCCAATTAAACAAGATCTGCATGTCTCATATGATTCATAATCAAAAGAGTCCAAGAGTCCATCTTTATGGAGTTTGGAAATGTGTTTCTCATTTATATGGCCTAATCGACAATGCCAAAGGTAAGTTGGATTTCACTCGTTAGGTTTCATCCTTTTAGTATTAATGTTATATATAGGCATTTCGAGATCAAGGACATACAGTCCATTGCTCATTTGTGCAGTAGCATAGAATATATCATTCAAATAAATTGAGCAACAATTGTTCTTTATTATAAATGAAAAACCAAACTTGTCCAAACAAGAAATGGAAATAATATTCCTGCTAATTGCAGGTACATAATAACAGTTCTCTAACTGAATTATTAAACCACTAGGTAAAGTTAATACATAAGTTCCTACGGCTAAAGCAGCAACCTTTGCTCCATTGCCAACTCGTAGGTCAACTTCACCTTTTGCCAAATCTCTACTTCTTTTTAGCCCCTGCACATTTGTACAAATGTGAGAACCGCATCCAGTATCTAATACCCATGATGCAGAAGTAGATAAATTTATTTCAATAACAAAAATACCCGAAGTTGAAGTCTCTACTCCATTCTTCGTATCTTCCAGGTACTTTGGGCAGTTTCTCTTCCAGTGTCCGGTCTTACCGCAATGGAAGCAGGTACCTGCCTTTGCTATGCCTCCACTATGCTTCAAAGCAGCAACAGTGGGTCTGGGTTTGGCAACTTCCTTGCCTTTCCCTTTATGACCCTGCTTGGTGGGCCTTTTGTTCTGTCTCTTTCCATTTCCGATCATCAGAATGGACTTCCCTTTTGTCTTCAGATTCTGCTCAGCTGTTCTTAACATGCCTAGCAGTTCAGGAAGAGATTTATCCATATCATTCATATTGAAATTTAGGACAAATTGACTGAATCTATCTGGCAACGATTGCAAGATCAAATCAGTCGCAAGTTCCTTTCCGAGGGGAAAACCCAACCTTTCAAGGTTTTCCACATACCCAATCATCTTGAGCACATGGGGACTTCCCTCAGCTAACTTGCTTTGAAAAAGGGCTTTTAAAACTTCAAACCTCTCATGCCTTGCTTGCTCTTGATAGAGCATCTTCAAGTGTTCGATCATATCGAACGCTGCCATGTTCTCATGTTGCTTTTGCAATTCTGAGTTCATGGTAGCTAGCATGAGACAAGCAGTTTCATTTACATCATCGACATGCTTCTTATAAGCATCTCTTTCTACCTTAGGTGCAGAACTAGGAGGTTCCTCTTCAGGAACAGGAGTCTCCAAGACATACAACTTTTTATCATGTTTGAGGACAATCTTCAGGTTTCGGTGCCAATCCAGGAAATTTGTCCCAGACAATTTTTCCTTGTCAAGGATTGATCGCAAGATGTTGTTAGAGGTGTTTGTTGTCATGGTAATCTACGTAAGAATTAATGAAAATATAAGTATCAATAACATATTTAATTAGGCCTTTAATTAAATATGCTCCCACTATTTTACTCAAAACAAATGACCCTCATCATTTGATTCGGAAAATCCCGTTGGAAGATTTTCTAGTGGGTCGAGATCCATATTTCACTTTATTCTAAGTCCGCATAGGCGAATTACATAAAACTAGGTTATTTAGGTAGGAACTCCTTCCAATTGTATCTCATACAACTCTCGAAAATTTCAGTTGGGTGAATAACTCCTTATTCCAATCCATCATATGGATCATTCCCAACTCTTGCTCCTAAACATATATATAATCTTATTATAATTTATTTAGTTAAGTTTGACACATTGTTTTAGCAATTGGATATTACAATTATCCCATCGCACCTTACTAATATAGAACATGCACCTCGCGTAGGCGAAACCTACATTATCCGATACTAGTCTTGATGAGTGCTAAAACTTGGAAAGCATAAACTTAATATTTAGTTTAAGGGAATTGTAATTGTCCTGATCTCACCGGCTTATTTATCATATAAATCGTCTCTCACATGCATCAACATACATACACATGCATCAACATACATACACATGCATCAACATACATACACAATGAAACAGTTATGGCCCCTAGCGCAATTGTTCTCCCAAGCCAATGAGAGAACCTAAGCTAACCTAATAACGATCTAAGCTTCTCCAAGCAAGATCTTCAAGGTTGTCCTCCTTTGATCTTCAAGGTTGTCCTCCTTTGATATTGAAATCTTCTCTTTCTTCATAACATTGTCTTCTTTTCTTTCTTCATTACATTACAGAAGAAACTCGTTTTACATACGAGGGATTGAGATGAGAAAAGAAGTTACATTAAGAGATTAAAAGGAGAGGCACGACACGCAGGTCGTATTTAAAACCCAAAACAAAATGGAGGAAGACTAAGGCCATAACTGATCATCATAAGGCAATAATAGCAAACACATTATTATTATTAATTTTTTAATTCCTTTAATTAATTAAAACCAAATTAAATTTCGGCGACCGATCACACTACGCAGAGTTAGCCGGGGGTTCCGCTGATCCCTTGCGTCAACACAACCCTTGCGTAGTCACAAAATAGAGACCCCAAGAATTCTGACTTGGTGAATGTGACGACCGTCACCCAGCCCATGACGAACGTCATGCCCAGTGTGTTACGACCGTCACAGGGCATGTTACGACCGTCACAGGGCCAAAAACAGAAACGCCTATAATTTTGGATTTGTGAGTGTGACGACCGTCACAAAGCACGTGAAGACCGTCACGTCCAGCTTGTTACGCTCGTCACAACTCCATGACGACCGTCACGTCCAACTTGTTACGATCATCACAAGTCCATGGCGATCGTCACGCGGCCAAAATAACATAACTTTGAACCGGTCAACACACGTGTTCCAAAAGGCCCTAAATTCACAACTCTTTGACGGCACAACCCTTGCGCCGTCACCAGCCCTAATGCGCCAATTTCAGACCGTCAAACACACCTCGATTGTTGATTCAGTATGATTGATCAACAGGTCATTGCTTCACCATACTAATGTCGGATTCCGAAGCAAATGACCATTGATCGCTCAAAGGAAAACAATCATTTAGTGTTTGAATGAACGAAACGGAAACAGTATATCACATATACCGTACTTTGCATTAGGATTACTTATATCATATATAAGTTGAGCGGTCTCAATTGCGTAACATATGGACGATCAATGTATCGCTGCTTCACCATACTAATGTCGGTACCGAAGCATAGTCAACATAATCATCAAACTCGTACACGCATGAATGCCAAATTTAATTACCCGTTTAATTAATTGATTCATTCTGTCTTTTAATCATATTAATACAGAAATTAAACAGCTATCTGATTCATAGTTTTGTAAGTGGCTCTGATACCACTGATGGGGAATTGCGGTCCAATACGCAGCGGAAATTAAAATTTTCTCCTTTAGAGATCCTTACGAATGGTCATGATCAGTGATAGAATATTTACCTCTTGTGACGATTGAAACCTTTGGTGCAGATCTCTTGTGATGATCAAAACCTTTGATGCATATCCACGAAGCGATCATGAACGTTGAACGATGACAACGTCTCTACTCAGTCCACACGAACGGATTCCTTCAATCTCAGTGCTAGCTGGTACGAATGAAGGCTTTGAGTGAGAGAGAGAGAGAAAACGAAAATAATGCAACCGCTATTAATGCTTCTGCACAAGGGTTCTATTTATAGGACCACTTGTGTGGGCTTCAAGCTAAAAAGCCCACTTAAGTGTATTTTGGCCCATATCTTATAATATGCCCAAAATCACTTAAGCCCATGGTACCTTACCATATTTCGTATTCTACTCAAGTACACCGTACCTTAAGATGTTCTATAATTCACTTAAGGGCACCGTACCTTACAGTATTCCTTAGTTACTCTATCTCTCATCAATCCGTCCTTTGTGTAGGACCCTGTAGGTTTTCGTGACGATGGCAATTATATTAAATCACGCATTTAACATAATAAACAGTAAGCGGTATCTAGCAACACATCACTGCTACCCAAGACACGAAAATGTCATGTGATCTGACAAAACCTTCTGTGATAATACTTATGTGTATAATTACCCCTTTTCCCTTTGTGTCTATATTGAACACAAGGCATAAACCGTGTCATCCTTGTCCAGTTCAATATTGGGCCCATAGACATTTATCCTGTTATGCAAGATAGGCAAATTCCGTCTAGGTCACTCATGTCCCTCAGCATGCTTCGTGGAGTACCCATCAACTGTCTTTATGGTCATCCAGTTACGGACAACGTTTGATCAGCAATAAAGCACCCGACTCTACATCTAGGGTCCATAGTGGTTTCAGGTCGAAGAGTGGTATACACCATTATCACCATGAGAATAACTTATGACACTTTTCATAACTTTCTATATAGTATTCTCATAGCGGGTCAATCCGGTATAAATATTACTCTTAACATTCATACCTATGTTTAAGACTTGATAACTCCTTATCCATGATCCATGAGATGTGATCATCAGTCTATATACATAATAGTCTTAATGCTTTAATGTCATCCCACTTCACAATAAAGCTCGACTACGGATACTTTAAGAATAGTGTCCTTATGTTTAATGTGATCTCATGATTAAGTCATACTTGATACATTTAAACAGACTAGCTATTCTAGGGACTTTATTAAACAAATGTAATAAAGAAAAAGCCTTTTATTATTAATAAATAATTCGATACAAGTACCAAAGTATTGGCCTCTAGGGCTTACACCAACATATTTCTCTCCTCGGAGTCTATCCTTGATATGTTCATGCTAACCGATGACGAGTATTCGCTTTCTGGTATTCTATCCAGCATTTGATAAATGTAATTCCTACTTTTTGTTTAGGTTGTTTATCCTTGATATGTTCATCTTAACCGATGACAAATATCTTCCTTAACATCCCCAGGCAAGTCTATGCTTGATATGTTCATCTTAACCGGTGACGGATTTTCTTTCCTTTGAGTCTATCCTTGACATGTTCACTTTAACCAGTGATAGATATTCTCTCCCTTTGGTATTCTGCTCAGTAACCAGTAGTTGTAAATCCCATTTCTGTAGTTTTTCCCAATAAGGCTATTCTTACCCAGTAACGAGTAATGAATACACCCTCTTGGTGGCCCTCAGTGAGTCATCCTTGATATGTTCATCCTAACCGATGACAGGTGTCCTCTCTGAAAGATCTTTATTACCTCATTACCCAGTAACAGGTAGTGGATAATAGACTTATGCTCCTACTGTACTGAAGTTTATTTCTTCCCCAGTTGAGTTAAGTGAGTATTTCCTTAGTGAAATCGCTTTTCCTGCATGATTCCAATATGTCAGTTTTATTCTGATCTATTTGTTTCCCCTGCAGATGTTCTTTTGTTCCCCCGACTGAGTCTTTCCATTTTTATGGAATTCCTCTAGTCTCCTTGCAGTTTCTAAGTCGTAGCCTGGCCTACGCGCAACCTCTTTTATCCCCTCAGAGTCTCTGTCTCCCTAGTGATTTTTCCTTACGGAATGCATTATGCATTATGGAATTCCTCTAGTCTCCTTGCAGTTTCTATGTCATAACTTTCTCAATTTTTATGATATGAAAGGTTTCAAAGTTGCACAATCATATTCAAGATGTCTACTTCAACTTTGATGTTTGGAGTGATAAGTAAATCAACTTTTGTGAGCATGTGATATGAGGATACATTATAGGTCATTTTGGATCAATACCATTGAACAAGTGATTTTCCTCAAGTTCAAAAATGCATAACTCACTCATTATAAATAGGACCTTCTGATAAAGCGGACGTGATAAATCTTGAACTCCCTAGGACAACCATCTACCATGTTGACAACGGAGTTACCATGAGCAGGCAAAGGGTTAGCTTTTACATTCGGCGCATGGTCCTCAAAGGATACCATCCCACTCTTCACAAGCTTCTGGACCTCATACTTCAACGGATAGCAGTTCTCAATATCATGGTCGGGAGCTCCTTAATGAAAGGCATAGTTGAGTTCAGACTTGAACCACTATGGAAGTGGCTCGAGAATTTGAGGTGGATTTCTTGGTTAAAGTAGGTTCTTGAGAACCAAAGATGGTTAGAGTTAGGTGTATGACATAGGAATAGGGTCAAAAGAGACCTTCTTCCTCTCGAAGTTTTGTTGTTGATTATTGTTGTTGTTGCTGTTGTAGTTGGCTCTTTGTTGCGGTTGTTGTTGACATTGTTGTTGAATTGGCACTGATTGATTGTTGGAATTGTTTGAAAACACTGGAATTACTGATGAAAGTTGATGTTGATGCTGACGTGGTTGCGGGTTTCTTCTGAAATGAGGCCTCTTCTACCTCCCTACGGATACTGAGTTGGTTTCCCCTTCATTCCTTTTGGAAAAACGACTTCCATACTTCTTACTGGACGACACCTCTTCCTTAGACAGAAGTCCATCACGAACTCCCTCCTCTAACCTCATCCCCATGTTTACCATCTCTGTAAAGTCACTGGGGGTACTGGCAATCATGTGTTCATAATAAAACGAACTCAGGGTCTTCAGGAAAATCTTTGTCATCTCCTTCTCTTCCAATGGAGGATTAATCTAAGCAGTAAGTTCTCTCCATCTTTGAGCATACTCTTTAAACGTCTCATTGTCCTTCTGAGACATAGACCTTAGTTGGTCTCTATCAGGCGACATGTCCATATTATACTTGTACTGCTTAACAAAAGCTTCACCTAAATCGTTAAATGTACGAACACTTGCATTGTCTAGCCCCATATACCATCTCAGAGCAGCACCAGTCAAACTGTCTTGAAAGTGTTAAATCAATAACTAATCATTATCAGTTTGAGTTGACATCTTTCTAGCGTACATAACAAGGTGGCTAAATGGACAAGTATTCCCTTGATACTTTTCAAAGTCAGGGACTTTGAACTTTATCGGGATCTTCACATTTGGTACCAAGCAGAGTTCTGCAACACTCTTTCCAAACAGGTCTTTTCCTCTCAATGTTTTCAACTCCTTGCACAACTCAAGACACTAATCCTTCATTTCATCCATTTTCTCATAAACATCTGGGCCCTCAGACGGCTCAAAATGGTAGATGGTGTCCTCAACACGAGTCAATGTATGAACAACTGGAGGTGGCACAAACATGATCGGGCTAGATACCAGCATAGAAGCAAAGGTAGGTGAAAACCCTTCAGGCATGAAATTCAGTGGCATCCCTCACGGGAATCCAGCATACATAGTTGGACCGGATTGAGTGGCATCAACGGGCATGTTTGAGGTAGCAACCTCGGAGATGACATTCCTCTTGGGAGGAGTTGTAGAAGTTGGTGAAGACTGATTCTATGTAGCAAGCACATACTTTATCATGGAGGTCAGCCGAGCAATTTCATCCTTCAGTTATCTGTTCTGTTGTTCCAAATGCTCCATAATTCTGGGTTGATTGGCGCAAGTGTTGTATCGGTGAGTCAGCTTGGCTGAAGCACAGAAGAACAACCGATAAGACATTTGACAGAAGAAAACCTGCTATGCAAATGATGCATGAAATGGAGTGTTTCTGTTTATTTTATTTCAAGGAACATACAAAGTTCTATTTGCAAATATTAAATAATAACAATAGTAACAATTTGATTGACCATAAAAATCTCTTTTATTCATATAATTTGGAAGGATTACACTGAGTACAATTTCCGAAACCAAAATACAAATACAAGAGAAAAGGAAACTAGTCATCCTAAGGATCCCCTAACAATAGTGTCAGATGATCTGGCTGCGGGTGCTTACTTCCTTCGGATGCGTCGAATCTCAGACTCAAAATATGTCTTTATCTGATCCTTCTCAAGGACAAGCAGGTCAACAATCTTATTCCAAGCACCGAAAGGATGAGGCATACTAGAGGAAGATGAACCCTTTGTCTCTCTCTGTCTCTTCATTGCTCGGTCTTCAAGAAGTTCAATAAGTGCGTCTGTGTCCTTTGACTCAAGCTGCAACTCCTCATGCTTTTGGTTCAAAGCATGGAACCTCTCTTCCCACATATCTCTTTCTTGCTTCATCTTGGCGAGTGTGTCTTCCAACTCCTATACATCTTGGTTAGGAAGAGTTGATGGCTCAGCCACAACCAAAGACATAGGTCTTTCACAAGCGTACGACATCTTCAACTCCAAAGCTCTCTTCTTCACCCAAGTAGTGTAAGCTTCCAAAGCTACACAGTTGCACTAACCAAGCTCGGATCTTCCTTCTCTATGCATATTATGCCAAGCATGGATCATCTTCTGCTTCAAATTTCAGGAATCTTTACCCTCTTGATAGAAAAGACTTCTAACTGAGTGTTATTAGGTTTGTCTCCCAGGGGGAACCCAAGTTGACAACGAGCTAAAGTTGGGTTGTAGTTGATTCCTCCTTGTGTACAAATGAGAGGCACATTAGAGAATTCACCAAAACTATCTATAATATCCAAGCTACTTAATGCAGAGTCATACCAAACAATATCATCATTAGTGAGAGACATAAGTCTCTAAGACCACCGTAGACATTGTTTGTTCTCTACGAAAGCAGACGTCTGAGGCAAGTGCGAAATAAACCACTTGTACATGAGAGGAACACAACACACAATAATCCCACCACCTTTTGAATTACTCAAATACAAATAGAAGTACACATCACCCAACAGAGTAGGCACATGATTCCCAATCAAGAAGACTCTAATGGCGTTAACATCAACAAAACCGTCAATGTTAGGGAGCAAAGCTAAATCGTAGATGAGCAACACAAAGATAGCTTCAAAAGCATCCACACCACTGGCTTGAGCAAAGACAATAGCCTTTACAATGAGAAACTCATAAGTCAACCCAAACATTCCTCCTTTCTTCACCCAAAGAGTCTCAATCTCATACTTCTTCAGATGAAGAGCTTCAGCTATAAGATGAAATATGGGAATCTCCTTGATCAATAAAATAGAAAGTGTACTATTTGCACCAATGTAGTAATAAAAAGGGAGTTATCCCGAGTATCGATCTCGAGGACTGCGTAGAAAGTATCAATTTTTAGAATAATTCAATTGAACAAAAGTTCATATGGGGTTTGATGATTGTTTTCACAACTAATAAGAAATAAAAATATAAAGCGTATAAAAACAGTTTGACCAATATGAGAAATAATGCTAGGGCCAGGTGTATGACTTGCTATGTATTCCACTTTTTCCATATCATATAACATCGATGTTATTATAATTCAAAATAGTTTCTCCAGAGTAGTTTTCTCTAATTCCTTAGCCAAAACCATTTAACAGGCAATTTCACTCCTAATTCCTTAGTCGTTCAAATTGTTGTTAAGAATTACTTATTTTATCGAGAATTTACAGTAACCACAGTTTGATCCTCATTCCTAAGTTATTAAATGCGGGTTTTATTATACAACAAGTGATAAGGCAGTTTGTCCGACCTAAACCTTAACCAGAGACCAGAATTTCATTTGTCCAATAAAATTAAGCATTAAGCACGTTGTATAATAATTTGAATCACGAAAACATCAATGATTATAAGAACATGGATAAAATATTCATACAGTAGCAATTCAGGGACACCCCCCTAGCATTGGGGGGTTTAGCCTCTCATAATATTCAAAGATAAAAGATTACAAATTAAAGACATTACAAGTTGTTGTTCATGAAAGTTGATCTTCAATTTCTTCCAATCTTGAAGATCTCTTCTCTTTTCCAAACCTTGCAAGGTTGCTTCCTCTCTTCGTATCTTTTCTTTTCACGATCAAAAATTCCTTTTTTTAGTGCTTCCCATCCGACTAAATAGTTTCCAAACAACTAAAAACAATGCCAAATGCCCAAAATGCCCTCCGGATGTCCACAGGAGTAAAAATTAGAAAAATCAGAATTTTGAGCAAAATGGCCAACACGGGCCGTGTCAGGTGACACTGCTGCCCGTGTTGGCTCCTCTGTAGGTGCACAAGACACGCCCTGCTGACACGGGCGGTGTCAGGTGACACGGGCACCCGTGTCAGGTGACACGGGCACCCGTGTCAGCCCACTGTTTTACTTGGTTCATGATAGCTTGTTCTGCACATGCTGACACTGACGGCCGTGTCAGTCCCCTGTTTTGTCTGTTTTTCGCTTTTCCTTACGTCTCTGACCTCCCTTCTTCCGGTACACATTTTTGGACTTTAAATCTAACCTGGAAACCAACAGTCTACATAGAAACGCATAAAATGCGACAAAAGGCGAAAAACTACTAATGTAACATAAAACAAACAGGAATTCCAAAAATGCAATAAACCAAAGAAATTACAAAAATCAAACGCAAAAGTTACCGATTCATGACGATTCTGTGCTGGATAGATGATGAAAAATGAGTGTAAATGGTGGCCGATCACTCCTCTAATCCACTAAAAGGCACCTTGGTAGAAAGAGGTATTCCTAAGAGATTGCCATACTCCTCCATCGTAGGCATAAGTTGATAATCGGGAAAAGTGAAGCAACAGTAGAGAGGGTCATAAAACTGAACCAAAACACTCAAGAGTCCTTCAACTACATCAGTAGATAACACAGACAAAAGCTTCCCATGACGTTGCTTGAAGTCCAAGGGATCTAATACAAAGGATGATAACTTCCTTAGCTCTTTCAAGTCAGGACATCTGGAACTGTACTTCTTAGTGTTCCTTCGTCCATAATCCATGGTCTGAAAATATTTGCAAATAAAACCTCATTTCCTTGAAGTTATTTTCCGTGTGATGAATGTTATGATGCGCATGAATGCATGAATGCAACAATCACAAATAAGGGATCACACACAACGCAAACAAACAAAGGTCAAGGGATGAATCAAGTCATTTTCAAGATCAATCATCCATTTTGGTGGATTATGGTTTTCACCTTATCAACACCCAAGTTCCATTGATATTGACAAGACTTGATTGGATCAACCAAGAATCAAAGGGTTTGTTGTGAGTCACGAGCATGGAGTCAGGTTAAGAACCATCCCAAAGGAGTGTACTAAGGACAAAAACCTATAGATCATATTCTAAAAAGTTCCCAGAGTCTTAATATCATCTATCGGATATTATAGGTTAGGATGACTGACTCATCAACCCATGATATTCTCAAGAGAAACCTGTCTAAGTGTAGTATCACGTAACAATTGTTATCAAGTCTACACCTGAACAGTCTCCGCATTACGTCCTAAATAGGCCAAGTTGGGTTATATGTTCTACAGTCCTCAGCTTCTTGGACCCCAAATCAGAGAAAGTAATCCCTAACCACAAATGGCTTGTGTGACATTAGTAACTCCAAAAGGGTCTCCGCTGAGTAGATGGGTCTCAAGCCAACTTGTTAAGGACTACTTCACACAAGTCGAACATGACTATACCATCCTCCTATCTTAATTGCACTCAAGTTCGGGTTATAACTTATCTCACCACACATAGATCACCAAACACAACAAGCGGATTATATCACACAAACAAATATACAAACATCAAATATACAATTATATACACATAAAAAAGTAGGCTAAACCCATTGAGGACTACTCCCTAGCAGAGTCGCCACTTAATTTCTATAGTGGTAAATTCATGACCATTAAGCTATGGATAAACTTAACGTCAATAAATCCAGAGTCGTCACCTCACTTTTATTGTTTCCAAAGGAAAAGAGAAAAGTACGAAGAAAACCCCAAAGATAAGAAGTTTTCAAATCAAAACTAATAAAATGCCAAAGATTACAGGTAAGGGAGTTGGTTACACAAAAGGAAGGTGTTAGCACCCAAAGTGTCCTAGGTACTCATAGGGAGCCCTTTTTTATGTGTGTATGTATTTTGGTATAAAAGAATTCATTAATTATATTTTTGTGTTTAACAAGACCTTCATACTTGTGCCTACGTACCAACATAAAAATGAGGGATCAAAACCTCGTAGTTCGTGGTATCATTTTCGAAATGAGTGGATTGCTTTTAATTAAAATTTAAGTTTAAAAGAGGCACAAAAGGCCCAAAAGTTTTAATGAGTGCTAGTTCTTTTTGTCTTTTGAAATTTTAAGTCAATATGATTAGATTTGTTTACAAGTTTGATTTAAGAAAAGATTTTAAAAATGCAATGGAATAAGGCCAAAGTTTCTAATTTGCATAAAGAGTTTAAGTTTTGAAGTCACAAGCAAAGAAAGTTGTTTTAAAAGGGGGGGGGGGATTTTGAAATTTAAGAAGTGGGAAGAGATGAAGAGACTAATCCTAAGCGTGAAATTAAAAGTTAAGAGTTGAAAAGATCTGACTAATGGGATGCAATCTAACAGAAAAGAATGTCATATAGAAAACCCATTTTCCCTTTGGACTTTTGAGTCAAGCAATATCAACAAGCAATTAGCAATATGAAGAGCAAGGCATGAAATAAAGATGACCACATCCAAGCAAGCAACTTCACAGCTAATAGTCTTCTTTGCCTTCTCATGTATCAGATGACATCTTTTTGACTTTTCTCAGAATAAGACAATAGATATAGGCTCAAAGTAACAGTTGCATCAATACCATATAGTAGATGAAATCAAATGAATCCTAAGACTTGCATCAAATGAAAGTTGAAACCACAATAATTTGGTCTTAGAAAAGTTGGCATTGGCCAAGTCCTTCTGCATAGGGAATGTTGCCTAATTCTAAGTCCAAAAGCTCAGATCAAATCCAACAATCCACACAAACATTTTTTAGGGTTTTTGTTGTTTATTAAGTATTTTTAGGTCCTAAGACCACAAACACAAACAAAATATACAAACAAATATATACAATCATAATATATGTCTCAAATGGGCAAAGTAAAAAAGGCATAAACATAAACAAGTTAAATGATATGGAAATGACAAATGAAATGGTAAAATGACTTGAATTTAAATTGCATAAAAGTAAATGACTTGAAAGTAAAGGCCATATTAATATAAGTTAGTCAAATGTTAGTTGATGAGATGTTAGTGGAGTTTTGTTTTTCAATTGATTAAGTCATTCTTTGGAGAACACTCAACCCTCTATTCACAAGCATGGATCCTTGAACCAAGACATCTTCCATAGGAAGGAAAAAAGGCCAAGTTTCCACACAATACCATGAAAGGGGGGAGACTTACAATCTCACTTACTAGAATATTATGCCTTTAGGGTCAAAATTTAGCTATATGTTAAGCAATCGTAATTGGACTTATGCAGAAGTCACAACTATCTAAGGTCGGACAATAGAAATTTTGGTGTTAATGCATGTTAGAGATATGGTATAATGAACCAAAATCCTAAAACATACCACACACAAAAAGAAAACAAATCGTAGGATGGACCTATCTCATCCATACTTGTAGTGGTTCATCTAACACAAGGTTATTAATGAACCAATTATCCTTAGGAATTTGAGATTTCATTGGTCAATGAAAAGGATGGGAGAGGATAGGATTAAAGATGAAGAGGGAGGGGAGATGAGAGAAACACAAATTGGTCATGGGAGGAATTTCATAAAATTAAAATCATTCATTCATTTTGGGAGATGAAATGTACATTTCATCAATCGCCTAAATCCAATGATTTTAACTCAACAAAAGTCAAATCAACCTTGACCAAGGCCCAAACACAGAGTCAATCCTCACAGGTCAATAAAAATGGCTCAACATAATTTCTACATAATTAAACAATTAAAAATCAAATATTAAAAATGCATTTTAATTCATTTTAATTTGGTCAAAACCTAAAACCTCTTTAAAACACCAAATAAATGGCCAAGAGATTTATCCTAGGTCAAACAAGGTCAAAGGACCTTAGACAAAAAATTTCATAATTTTTGAAAGGTCATAAGTATTTTTAAACAATTAAAAATATGCAAAAAAAAACAATTAATTCTAAAAGATATCAAAATTAATCCAAAAAATATTTTTAATTCACAAAATGAAAAAGGAAAATATTTGAAGATTTTTGGTGGAAGTCCCATATTTTTTGGATTAAAATTAAAATTGATATGAATTAATTAAAATAAATGGATTAAACATAAAAATCAAAATTTCAAAAAAACAAGGGCCATCAAATCTCCCTCATTAATTGAGGTGGCAGATCTGATGGCCAAGCGTGCGCGTTCCACAATGGTCCTTAGTCAATGAGATGCATGCTTGGTAATCAGAATCAAAGGCTGGGATTAAAATATTTTAAATGGATCATGTGGCTGAGATGTGTGACAACACATCACTAGAGTTAGGGCCCCGGTCTTCTTCTCCGATGGACCTCACTAGACTGGTCCACAATCAACCATCACCATAATGAAAAACAAACACATGTATTTAAAGAAAAAAATACTCAGGAGCTCGAATTTGGCCTCAATTTTCTCCAATTCTAAGTATATAAAAAGATATAGGGATTTATATTTTGAGGATCATGAACTGAGTTGCTTTGATTTGACCTCAAAACAACTAAATCTTCTTACCTACATTGATAGGACTTAAGACAACCAAAAATCATAGAGAATGGTGAAGAATTGAGAGAGAATCGAATTATGCTTGCCTTTGTTTCAAAAGCTTGTAGGAAGTGATTAGGATCAAGAAATGGCCTGGACTCTTGGAGTTTTAATCTCAAAATAGATGGATATTTGAAGCTTGATTTTCAAATGCAAACCTTCAAGATTATCCTTTAATGGAGAGGGTTTGGATTGCAGGTTCAAAGCTTGGGCATGAGGTCTTTAATTCTGAGCAATGAGGGTTGTATTTATAGCCAAAGATTTTCATTTCCACACACTTCCAAAAATTGCCAATTTTAGTAATTCTCTTTGCATGCTTGCATGGGCGTGTGATAGGCCCATCAAGTGATGTGTTCAGGTCCAAAAATGAGTGATAATCATGCTGAAATCATGTCATGTGGCCATGCATTTGTGTATGAAATATGGAAATGAAAATCATCCAAATGGTACCTTACATTGCACCCATGCGCAAGCCCTTCATTCTTTGGCCAAATGAGGTGATTTTGGACCTTTTGGAAATGTTAGATTAAGGGGAACAACTTTAATGTTGAACACTTTTTCATTTAAAGCTTGGATCCTGATTAATTTTGAGGTAGAAGTTTTGGAAATCAAACATATTTGAAAATTTTCTAAGTCCCAAGTCAAATATTCACTTCTTCCACCTTGAATAACTTTTTCTATGGACTTCAAATGAAAACCGTTCCTTCATCAAAGTTGTATATATTTCAAACCTATTTACTTTGGTCATAAATTAGACCTCATTTTGATTTGGCATGAAGGAGTTATGCATTTTAGAAGTTAAGGAAAATCACTTGTTCAATGGTATTGGCCAAAAATGTCCTATAATGTTTCCTCTTAGAACATGCATTTTCAAGTTGAATTTAAACTTACTCCAAACACAAAAGTTGAATTATGCATCTTGAATTTGATCATGGAATTTAAATGGCTTTCATCTCATAAAAATTGAGAAAGTTATGGTCTTGGGGAGTTGACCTTCAAACTAGGGTTCAGACAAAATGACCTAGAATCTTTCACCATAAAAGATGACTTTACAAGTAAAACTAGATCTTAACTTCAACATGAAAGTTTTTTGGAATGTTATTTTGAGTAACTTTTATTTTGGAATCATTTTCATATGACAATAAGTGTAGAAGATGGGGTCTAGGGAACCCCAGTTTTGACCAGTTGACTTTCTCTTATCAACCACCATGAACCAACTTGCTAGCTTGACATTCTCTTGATTTTAGGGACTCATGGAGGATAATATATGTGTAATATAATGTAATATGAAGTATACCTTGATATATTTTATCAAATGTTGAAGAGACTTGTTGAAGAAGTTACACAAGATACCAAGATGAATTAGGATTTCCAAGGCAAACAAACTCCAAATTCTTGATGATTTCTTGATCAAAATGATATGTGAAGATCATGGGCATCCATATATGATGTCTAGAGTCAATGTGAACAATTTATTGATTGAACTTATTTCATTGAGGGTCTTAAACCCTAGATATGAGCTTGATAGAGAATAGGTGAGCACTCATACTATCTACAAAAGAGTTAAACTATACATTGACATATTTTTGGTATTTTGGTTAGTAAATAATGAAAAACAAAGTATGATACAATCAAATGTGTGCTTGGTGACCTCTCCCAATGCAAACCCAATGAATGAGTGGTAAGGAGGATGCCAATGTGTGATCCCAATGGCAATGCATATGATGAGATAGCATGAGGGATCTTAGGGTCAAAATTGGGGTCTTATAGCAGGAAATAGAATTTTTTTGTTTTAGGAATAAGAAACTATCAATGTAGTGCGTAAGGTTGTTGTTTAGCTTATGTGAGGGAGAGACCCCAGGGAAAAGGAAGTGAGAGTACTGAGCATGGTTTTTTGTTTCAAAATTGGAAAGAGGTAAAATACGTGGAATGGAGGCGCCGATTGGCCTTTGATTGGGCTAGGTTTTTTCTGTCTCATTCATTGGCCAACTACATAGTATATATATATATATATATATATATATATATATATATATATATATATATATATATATATATATATATATATATATATATATATATATAGTGAGACATATAGGATTTTATTTTTACTCTAATCGAAATATTTCCCTTTTTACTACTTAATGATAAAATAAATAAACTAATTAAAATAAAATAAAAAATTCAACACTAAAATATAATTAAAATAAAATCGAAATAAGACCACCACTAATCCTATTTAACTATTTAAAACTATTGGCAAAAAATAGAAAAAGAAATGACTCAAAATGAATAAAAGTCAAGCGTAAAAATCCTCTAAAAATTAAATTGAATGCATCAAAATGATCTGTGCAAAATAAACTTTTCAGAAACATACAGGTTTTTTCCAAATTTTGAAATGGAAAACGCTCGATTAAAACGCTCAGACGGATCAAAATGTGACCGAAAAACTAGCCGAAAAATAAATCGAGCACATCAGGTTAAACTACGCGAAACGTAGATTAATAAAACTGATGTCTGCAAACTTGATTTTGAAACTTTTTTGCCCGCTGTTTTGACACACTTTTGATAATTGATTCAACCGAGAAAAGTTCTCATACTTGTGGGTGACTAGTTGAGTATTCTCCTCAAAATGACAAAATGTCTTTTCCTATAAAAATGAATCAAAACAAACTCCTTTTGTTATTTTTACTATGAACTATGAGGTTTTGATCCTCCCTTGCACTTTATTGGTACGTAGGCATCAGACTTTAAAGCCTTGGCAAACACCAAATCATAATAAAAATGCTTACTTTCCCATCCCTCCAATATTTTAACAAATAAATTTTTTTCAAGCTAAAATATGTATATTTTCAAAGAGGTTTCGATGGAGTACCATGGATGTTTAGGGTGCTAATACCTTCTCTTTGCGTAACTAACCCACAAACCCTTGTTCTCTTTTTATTAGTTTTGTTTTAAAACTTCTTTGAATTTTGTTCGTACTTTTCCCCTTTTTCTTTGGAAACAATAAAAGCGCGCTAGCGACTCTTGCTTTGCGAGTTAAGTTAATCAATAACTTAATCTCAAAAAATTTACCGCTACTGTTACTATGTAATGAATAACAACTGCGTAGATCAAGATAATGCCATTTCTGAAAGCCTGATTTAGGAATGCAACAACACCTGAAGCCCCTTTTGATATGGGCTATGGTCGAGAACGTAGGGGTTAATAAATTCCTAGTAGATGAAGGGTCCACAATTAATCCAATGCGACATTCTTTATTAAAGAGGATTTGCAAATATGACACTAATTTAAGACCTCACAACATTATTATGTCCAACTATGAAGGAGACACGAGTAAAGCTTTAGGAGTTATTCAAGTTGACATTGTTGTAGGGAGCATTATAAGACCAACATTATTGGTAGTCATTTCAAAAAAGACAAATTATAACATATTGCTTGGTCGAGAATAAATCCATGGTGCAGGAGCAATCCCTTTGACACTTCACAAGAGGATCTTGATTTGGAGACCTGATGGGTTTGTAGAAAATATTGAGCCAGGTCAGAATTTTTTCTTAATTAAAGTTAACCACATAGATAGAAAATATTTGATAGACAATTAGAAAAAAATCTCCATGTATGCCTTCTAGAATAGGAATCTCCTTCCGGGGATATGTCTTGTCATGTGGGAGTATGAGACCACCAGAAGAACTGGATGGTCAGAGACAGATAAAACGATGATCGAGTCTAGCACACTTGCTCAAATTTTGTCCAATATGATTTAATATAGAATTTAGGCGACCTAAAAGGCCGATTTACAACAAAGAATTGTTGTCGAAGCCAATACAATTGAAACTAATAAAATATATGAGATTGGTGAGAATCCAATTTGAGATGGCCAAAGGCTAGATTGTATTTACGATTATCAGCCTTTGGGATTCTAGAAAGATCTATTTACCTCAAATAAGAGGATTCAAGCACATGATCAAATATAAGAGGTTGATTTAGGGGATGAAACGATCAAAAATATGACTTATATAAACACAAAGATTGATTCAAGCCTAAAGATCCAAATGGTCGAATTTCTCAAGGAATTTAGTGTCTGCTTCTCTTTGGATTATGATGAAATTCCAAGACTCAACACTACTACAACAACACCAATGTTACCACGATCCTTTTAAGGACCGTGGTGACATCTCTAAACATAGGCGCCGACATATATTTTATTTTTTAATTAAAAATTATTAACATATTTCTACGATTGGTTGGACCAACAATGGTGATATATGTAACCTTTCATAGGTTTGAATGTCAACACCAACAAATTTATGATTTCTTCAATGTTTTAGTTGCACCTTTTGTTTTCATTTATTTTTAAATAAAAAATAAATGTGATATATCTACGGTTGTATAACCCAACCATTGTGATATATTTTTCTTCAATATTTTAGTTGCGCATTTTGTTTTGATTAACTTTTAAATAAAAAATAAATGTGATATCACTACGGTTGTATAACCCAACCTTTATGATAAATTTTTCATTTTATTTTAAAAAATTAAATGCTTAATAATGGTAGTTTTTATATTAAATTTCATTAATTAAAGCATATATCACCACAATTGTTTTAAGTGACCCTAGTGGAATGTTTTATTCATTTACAAGAAACATAACTAGGTTGTTTCTTCAATTTCCATTTATAGTTAGAGTAGTGGATTCTTTGGCATGAAAGTCTAAACATGCTTGATAGTTTTCCTCCGACAATACAATGTTGGCCAAACAGATTTCGTCCTTGTGGATAAAAAAGAACTTTGGTAAAAATTGGCTAAAGCCAAATTGTTAGGCCACCAGGTTTGATTGATAGCTGACTAGTCTCATGCCAACTCTCCCTATCGAAAGTGTAGTTGATAGAACAATAGGTTTCAGGAAAGCTACCCAAATGCTGAGGACTTCAAAATGGTGTTCATAGGAAAGAGTTGAAAATTGACTTTTAAACTAATCTGGCCCATTCAACTGACAAATGATGAAGGAGAAGAATCTAGTACAATCTGCATACATAAAAAAATTAGTTTTTAAACGCTTCTTTGGTATAAATGTCAGTGTACTATGGAGTAAGCAAAGCAAACCTGGTGTCTTTGACTCATCTATCTTCTATCTCTCTCGCTAAATCAAATGAGATGGTAACCTTCAGAGAAGGTCAAAGGTGGCATTAAGCCAAAGTTGTAAGCGCCACATAGGGCCAGAGATCAAAAGATTGTCGTCAGGTTGGATTATAGATTTTAGGCACACAAAAATCCCTAGATATTCATAAAGGGAACCTAGGATCAACTTTCTAAGACAAAGGTTTTTCCCCTCAATAATCTGAGTTGCCAAAGCTATAAGCTTATGGTTGTTTATAACTACAACAAAATACAAAATGGGATAACCAAAGAGTGCGTAAAGAATGGTGCTCATCAGAGACTTCCTCATGAAACTCATGACTTTATTCGATATAATTGCTAAATCCAACACGAGTAAAAGAAAAGTTGGGTTTGATTTTAATTTTGAGATTCGAGTCAAGTCAAGGGTATCCCTATTTGGTTGAAGGCCATTAATAGCAGCCACATCGAAAAGAGTATGGGTTATCATTCTGAAACGGAGGTGAAAGATGTTAGTCGAACCTTCCAAAAAGTAAAGGGATGAAATGAGCATGTTCACGTTATATTTGGGGCCAGTTATGGACAATTGAATAAAGTCAAATATCCCTTGGTCTTTAAAAATTTATTCATTCTTCTTTTCTACCTTGTTCAACCAATTGATATATGTTTCATTATAGATTGAAGGATAAGAATGAAAGAAACCGAGGGGTACTTCCATAAAACCTAACTCATGTATCTTATCCTCAAATACATAAGGTTTACAACAACGAAACACAAGGAAAGATTTTGCTTAACTTAGCAGGATTTAAAGAGGATCTTGGAAATGGACCTAAAAACGCATGAGCATTACCCAAGATAGAAAAATGGATTAATACATGGGAAGCTCAGATGGCGATTTTTTTCTTTCTCCATTGGTTGCTAAGGGATATAGGTGTGGTTGCAAGAGAGAGTAGGAGCAGTAACATCAACAGTAGATGAAACTAGAATTCTTTTCCATGCCATTGAAAACCATTATTCTTGGAACTTGAGAATAAGAAAGAGTGAAATTTGTAGAAAAGTGAAAGCTTTTAGGGTTCAAAGAAGATTACATGGCAAAAAGGAAGAATGAGGAAGTGTGGGTGTATATATAAATGTGGAAGAAGACTTTTCAGTTTTCCTCTAAAAGGCCATTAAATTTTTGGTTTTTTGGATTAAAATCAATTAAATGATTTTCTTTTAAAAGCGCTTGATTTTGTGTCCCACGATGGCTTTGGCAGTTGAAACCATGATGATGGGTTCACACCTATAAGCTAATGTGACAACTAAGTAGTAGTAGTCATGATGATTATGACGTGTGCAAACTTATTTGAACAATGTTGATAGTCTTAAAAAATAATATCTTTCTTCCATATTGCAAACATGACCAAAAGAGGCATTTGGGGGGGGGGGGGGGCATCTGTTAGACCGTGATTTTTGAATCAAGCTGTACCTTAACCCACTAAGCCTGGTTTATAAGAATTTCAAGAAAAAATTCACAAGATTATGATCAGTCTCTCTTCAATTTTTTTCTTCAGAATATCGAAAAGGTTTGCAGTGATTTGGCATATTCGATAGGAAAAGGGTGTGAGATAAATACATAGGCTAAGCACAAGTAATTGAAGCATGGTTCGACATCAAGATTACAAGGCCCGATAGACATGAAATTCGACAAAGGAAGTTAGGATACATGGAATTGTTCTTTTGACAATAATAGCAGTTTTGCAGCAGTTCAGAGACTTTAGACACGTGGAAGCAATGCAGAGCACAAAAGTCCATGTAGTATTGTACGTGTAGTCGGATGTTGGAGATTTGATCGTTGTAAATGGTTACTGATTTTCTTGTATGTAAGTCGATTTGGTCTATGTAACAAGGGTTCACATTTTTCATTTTGTCCTCTATAGAATTCAAACATTCAAGTTATAGAGATAGTGAATTTGTGAGAAAATGTATGAATTCGCGTCTCACTTTTTAACTTAAGCATTTTACTCGATTTTGTTTATGATTTGCTTCTTTTTACTTTATTATTCAAGTAATTCTGCATTTTAGTCTTGAAGTTTCTATCCAATTATCCCACATTCAAACATTTAATTTCTTAGCATGAACACATTTTTTAAAACTCTTTTGCAATATATATCCTAAGATTTTTTCGAGTTTAAACCTATAAATGAATCAAATTTGTTATTGCTTACCAAAAACAATGATAAACACTAACATAATCCTAAAATTGAAAAATGGTATATTTTTTTTAGATTTTTCTCATAAGTTGTGTAACACGAGAGTAATGATGATTCTTAGTAGTAACCTTTTAATCATTTTGACAAGATTTGGGAGATATCTTCACCAACGTCGTATTCCTCTTTAACATCTCCAAGTCTTTTGTACGAGTTGTCGTTTTTTTTATTGTAATATTTTTAAAATTAAAATTAAGTTGATTGACTTTCTTATCAATAGAAAAAATAAATTCGCATAAACTAGTGATTTAAAAACCACATTGAATCGATTGAATCGGAAATCGAAAGGACTATCGGCCTGGTCTGATTGCTGGATTCGGTATGATATTGAACCAATATGAACCGAGCAGAATTGGTCAAAATCGATGAACCAGCGGTTAATTGCATGTCTTTTTTCTCTCTTGACAAAATGATGCCATTTTGATTGTTTTTAAGATATAAATTAAAACATAATTAAACTCTGTTCAAATCTTATTTGGAACAATTTTCTCTTGTTTGGAATGAGACATCATTCAAAATTTATATAGATTTTATTTTATACTATTTTGTTGTGTGTGATGACTATATTTAAAATTTGAATTTAAAGAATCAACATGTAAAATTATGATATTTTGTAGGTGTCGTGATATTTTTTCAAAACTGAATCATCTGCTTCGACCGATTTAATAAATATATAGTTTTGTTATAGATGCATGTTTATTCGACCGAGTTATACGTTTTTATTCGGTTTAGTCATGCAGTTCAACCAAAGATCTAGTAGTTCGACCAATAAATCAATTATTCAATACTCTATTTGTTTGTAGTATTTAATTTAATTTATTTTTATTTTATTTTTTCTTTACAATACATAATCATGGTATTATTGACAAGTATCACTCCAATATGATGATTCGTTAATTATTTCATTTCATTCAACTTTAAAAACGGCATATCAATATGAACAAATTATTTCTAATAATGTAACATGTAAATAGGAACAAAAAATATACTACTATATTTTTAGAGGAAATTTTAGACTATGTTTAAAAATTTATAAGATAATTACAACTAATTAAAAATAGTTTGTACTCCATTAAAAAAATTATTTTCTTATGAAAAAAATTATTACTCAATCTACCCCAAAAATATTAATTAGTTGTAGTCAGTTGATTATGTCAAATATAGAATTATAAAAAATAACCTCAGCCTCCCGTATATCTTTTGTGAATTTAATTGTTGACAGCAACTTAACCATAAAAATTCAAAGAAAACCTAGTGCCGACCAGTACTTATTGTGAATTTAGTTATTAAAAAAATCTAGTATTCACCAATATTTATGATAAATTGTTATGCAATGAAAACCTAGTACCGACCAATATTTATTGTAAATTTTGTTATTCAAAAAAATAACTAGTGGTCACCAATATTTATTGGGAATTTAATAGATCATTTACTCAAATATAACCTAGGACTCATCAATATTTACTATGAATTTAATAAGCTGTAATTTCAATTGAACTCCAAAACGGCAACACATTCATTGAGCATGGCATTGAATTCACTATATATATTTGCAGCAGTATTTCGTTTATGCTCACACAGTCACTAAGTTTCTATCATTACACAGCCTAATGGAGTTTAAAAATCTATCCGTTTTAGTTCTCTTTTTGGTAAGTTATTGCTTGATCACTTATATTTTAGTTGTCTCAACATTCTATCAATATTTTATACCATTTGGAAAATTTAAAGAAAAAACAACTCAGTATTTGTTATTAAATATATAATTAATATCATTTTTTTCCAGTCTAAAATGAATTGTTGTTGAGTGTTTTTTAAATTTTTTATTAATATTCTCCTATATTCTATAAAATGACATTTTATCTTGAATATATTTGCAGTTGGTTCTTGTGGGGATAAATGGATCTAAATCTGGAGAAGAATATTGGAAATCTGTTTGGCCAAACACGCCTATACCTAAAGCACTTTCAGATTTGATGATTTCTGGTTAGTAAAAAATAAATAAGCTCTTGTAAATTTGTGTGCTGGGATCATAAATTAAGAATATATATATATATATATATATATATATATATATATATATATATATATATATATATATATATATATATATATTGAGTACTTTATCATGTGTTTTAAGGGCATATGTTAGCTTTTTCTATATAAATAAATGTCTAATATTATCTCTTGTTACATGTTGATATATGTTATCAAACTATAAATATGACTTTAGATGTTTGTAAGCTCTCTTTCAATTAGTAAATATGACATGGATGAGATGATAAGATCTCTTTTAGCTTGATCTTGTAATATATATTTTTAGTCATTATAAATGTATCACATTTTGGTTTTAGTTAATGTAATATATAACTTTAGAATTATATTAATTTTTGTTTTTAGTCTTTATTATTTTTGTTTGTCCTAAAAAATTGACTCATACTAAAATTCATTTTTGCAATATTTATTTTAGTACCAATTTTAAAACATTAAAATTAAATATCCTCCATATTACAAACATCAATTTCAATATATATAAGTTTTACAAAGACTTAAACGAAATAACATAAAAATATTTTGCCCTAATCATTTGCATACTTAAATATTTTGTTAATTATATATTTTACACTCATATGTACTTTTATATTAGTTAGTTCATATTAATGCATAACACTATTTATTGTCATGTAATTATTTGGTTTAATATTTGATGTTACAGATAGAGAAACTAATATGCCTATCAAAAGTCAAGAAGAGAATCAATATTGGACTATCTTTTTTGAACATGATCTATATCCCGGGAAAACAATGAATTTAGGCATTCAAAAACATTATGATATCCAATCATCAAAATCACCAAGATATCTACCTATCAAAAAGGCAACCGAAACAGAAACTAATACAATAAGTCAACCTTTTGGAGTATGTATATGGTGGTATAAAAAAGAATCTGATAGAACCAATCAAACTTTTTTATCTAGTGTGTGTGATAAAAAAGAAACCACAAAAGAAAAACAACCTTTTGGAATTAGTGTGTGGTGGTATAAGAAAGAAACAGAAAAAGAAAATCAACCTTTTGGATTTTGGGCATGGGCAAGCAAAGAAACTAAAAAAGCAAATCAACTTTATGTAAAAGATACACAAAAAGAAAGTCAACATTTTGTATCACACGCATCAGATGAAAAAGAAGTTCAGATTCTTAACAACTATTGTAGAACTCAATCAGCAATAGGGGAAGACAAATATTGTGCGCTTTCACTAGAATCAATGATGGATTTTGTCATTTCAAAGCTTGGAAAGAATGTCAAAGTCATGTCAAGTTCCCTAAGTCAAAATCAGGACAAATATATAGTGGAGGAAGTAAATAAAATTGGAGACAAAGCAGTGATGTGCCATAGATTGAATTTTAAAAAAGTTGTGTTTTATTGTCATGCAGTCAATGCGACAACAACTTACATGGTCCCATTGGTGGCCTCTGATGGAACTAAATCAAAAGCACTTACTATTTGCCATCATGACACTAGAGGTATGAATCCTAATGTGTTGAATGAAGTTCTCAATGTTAATCCAGGAACTGTCTCTGTTTGCCATTTTATCGGCAACAAGGCTATTGCTTGGGTACCTGATACGAGTGAGTCTGGTGGCCATCCTTGTGACATCTAGTAGATTTTGAAATTGATTATAATCCTATGCTTGGACTTATTATAAAGTGATATATGAGATTAAATATGATGTGAAAATATCGTATCTTATGTATCTACAGTATCATCCATATATTCTAAATAAAACAAGATGTCCTAAATTAGTTAGAACTATGAGTTTGTGTTTGTGCAATATGTCAATCTATGACTAGTATCCGATGTACTTTATGCAAAATATCATATTTATATGGATTTCAAATGGTTAATATATCAAAGTTAGTGTCTTTCTTTTGTTAGCTTATGTTTCAATAATTCGTACACACTCTCAAAGTTATATATAAAAACTATCATGTATTCAACCCATCACCCGATCCAAAATGTTTTTGGATTCTAAATAATTTTCAACATCCACAAAAGTTGTAACCATACCTATTCTATGAATTATAGTATATTTTCAGGTACTAATTAACTTTTGTCTTATTTCTCTATCTCACCTTCAACTTCAACGCCTTATCGAATCTCTCCTGCCTGTAGAAAATATTTGTCGTTGCCTTGAATATTACTCATAATTTTATCAATGATCTCATTCTCTACCTAAATAGTTTTTCATCTTAATAAATATATAATTTAAAATACAATTGGAGAATATATCATTCTCTAACTCAATACTTGAGATACAAACACATTAATGCTTAAAATTCTTAAACAACATAAGGGCATTATGAAAATATTACATTTTCTTATAATGCATTAATCATGACATTATAAGTTTATAAGAAAAGATACATTTCATCATTTCCAAATACATATTTGTACATATAGAGTACATTAATTGAAAACTTCACCAGCGCATAACCAATAAGATTAACACATATGGATTTGAATAATATGAAAAGTGTATGTATTTTCCTTTATGATGTCAACCTTTATATAGTAATCATCTTGGTTAGCTTCATATTCAAGACCCATAAAGGCAATTTAAGAAGATTGCCCCATTTTGAAGGATCTCAATGGTGGTTCTTAATGCATTATTTCCTCCAATATTGTCCCTAACTTGCTCATAAATGTGTTGTCCTTTGTTCCCTAATTTGAATAACCCATCCATATTGGTTATGTATCGGCCTGATTGACTTGACCTAGATTGTCCATTCCTTGTTGGACTAGTTAGAAATAAGGGTTGGATCTTCAAAGTTTAAGTTTAGATTGGGCCCAAACTATTAGATGGTACATATTCCCTCAACCATGAGCCTTGTAAGGGTGAAATGCTCTATTGGGAATAATTGAATTATATTCAATCCCTTAACCATGAGGCATGCAATGGTGAAATGCTTTAGGGGAAAAGATTTTGTTGTACAAAGTCCCTTAAGCATGAGGTCTGTAAGGGTGAAATGCTTTATCGGTAAAGACCTGATTGTTCACAT
Organism: Lathyrus oleraceus; assembly: GCF_024323335.1. Lineage (NCBI taxonomy): Eukaryota > Viridiplantae > Streptophyta > Magnoliopsida > Fabales > Fabaceae > Lathyrus > Lathyrus oleraceus. Next base: position 384,277,074 of record NC_066582.1, on the reverse strand, counting down.
TCCCTCAAGCATGAGTATCCATTATTATGCAAGGGCAAATTATCCACTCTTTTATAAGGGATATACCCATTTTATTATAAGGGATAAGTGGAGTTGTAATTGATCTTATTGAGGTTACTTTCCTATCTCTTGACCTCCATACTTTCTCTAGGTTTTTAGATTTGACTAGCCACAATTATAGCTAAGCGCATTGGGACTTACATGGAAGCGGAGTTATCATTAAACCATACTTCCCTAGGATGCTAACATTTAATGTGGAAATTGTATCTTATTCCACTTATCTCCTTAAATAGGCGATACACATTCCTTTTCACAATTATTTTTTCTTCTCTTTCTCTACGCTTAGTGGTCAACCTTATTCTCCTTTCACATTCCCCATTTTTTGATAACTTCAAGTAATATCATCTTTCCTTTACACTTATTTACCATTTTCTCAATTATAGTTTTTATTTGAAAGTGTGATGTGTTTGAGGTGGATATAGAACTCCAAACTACTCAAGAAAAAGATAATTGGTGGCTCCAATGATTGAAAGCTTTGAAACATAGAACGAGAAGTCTAGATTGGAAGTTTATCGAGAAGGAGATGTTCAGATTTTTCTATGGTTCTTATAGAGATAGTGATGATGATTTGGTGTCTTCTTCATAAAATTAGGTTGAGTTTATCTTGGAACTCTCCTCTTATCTCCCAAGCTCTTTTTGTAAAGAAGTGGGTGGAGGTTTTCCACTGGGTCGGGAGTTATCTAACATGGGCAGCGAGACCAACATAATCTTGAACCAATTTATTTGAGTTAAAGATGTTTGCATGCAGCAGCCTCCTAGGTGAAAAATTATTATTTATATTTTTACACCAATATATTTAAAAGTGGGGTCAGTGTATGCTCACTCTCATTGACTCCAAAGTTCTCCATGTGGAACTATGTGTTTGATTGTATAATCACTGCAAAAATTTGTTGACCTATTTGATTTTGATGATGACTGATAACTAATTTTTTGTGATATATTAAACCTTTAATACTTGAACTATTTGGCAAATTTATGCTTACTTAGGATTATTTAGTTGTATTTTTTATATTTATATTATGTAGTTATGAGAACACTTGGTGCTATTTCTTTTGGTTTTTGTGGTTATTTTTTATATGTAGAAGTTGATTTGGTGACGAGTTATGTCAAGCCAGAAATATATGACCTATACTTAGTAGTGTAACACCCTATTTTTCGACTCGGCAAATAAGTAAATAAAACAGTTATAAATCACAAATGTTCACCAAGCAGGATACTACTCAAACCATCAAAACACTTTAAACCACATAATAATGAAACATTTCATTTGATAAGCATAGAAAATTTATAAAATGTTTGGCATTAAAAGCCTCAACAACATTATTAGTTTTAAAACACGGTTCAGACATCACGAATCAATAGAAAGACATGCAACATAAAATATATGAAAGAACAACTCGTCCCCTTGTGTTACATATCAAAGCTACTCCAACTATAGAATCGAACGAAAAGAAACTAAAGAGGCACAACATCGTCCTCAACCTCAAGCTCCTTCTCTAGTACCTAATAATATGTACTCCATATGAGCACATACGCAACAACACAAAAATGGGGTGAGAATACATTAAAATAATAAATAATCCATCAACAATCAGGATAGGTTCACACACTATAATATCATCAACATATCAGAAATGCACATCAACACCAGGTATTCACATCTCACCCACACCATAGTCAATCACAAAATGCATAAGTCATACAAGAGTATACATTATTACACAAATATCTCATGATCATGTAGTGTAATGCAACAATGACTCAACTCATGCTCATCACGGTCCCCACTCTGAACCGGACTCACAACTTAACTCTATATGCATACGGTACCGACTCAACATTTAGTTTTTCGTACGAACTCGGTTCCAATCAACTGCGAACCCTGAGCCCACACTCTGAGCTCCAAACACCCATTTTAAGCTTGGGACGAGCAACTAGTCCCCACATATGAAGCATGGCAGTTAATCATGCAATGACACAATACCACAACCAATACAACCCCACTATAATTGTAAAAATTCTCACAACATAAACATGGTAAGACTACAACCCTACTGTGAATGTAATTCATCATACACTTAACATAATGCGAGTATTCTCACTCTGAATCACTCGCCTCATCAATCATCGAATAAGCATATACAATTATCATGTAATCATGCACATGATTCAAAACATATATTCACGTAATGATCATACAATCACATAATAATTTCCTTACAATAGCATTACCACTATGTAGCTCTACGCGTCAGCTCTCTAACGCTTCAAATGACACCTAATTTGGACTTACGGAACAAACGTTACGGCCAAAATCGTCGGGGAATAAAACATGTTTAACTTAAAAACTTTTTCAAAAATTAAACAACAACAATTGATTGTCATGGAGTGAAAATACATTGTCATCAAGTACCTTTACTCACTGACTTTTCAAAACATGCTTCAAGACTCAATAAAATAGATTATTTCAAAAGCTTTTTGTAATTGAGAATAAGATAATTCATTAGTATATTCAAGCTTAGAATGACTTACATTCTTCTTATTATTTTTATTGGTCATGAAGCAAAGCTTGGCCAATTCGACACTTGAAATTAAGCTTTCATCACTTGAGGAATTACTATCACTCTCCCAATCAACATATGCTCTTCTAGACTTGCTAGATTTCTTGTGATGACCTTTCTCTTTGTCTTTCTTCATCATAGGACAATCCGGCCTATAATGACCTACTTTTACACTATTCTAGCAAGAACTTCTAGTTCACCTTTCTTTTTCTTATATTCCTTTGAGGAGCTCGATAGCCTTCTAAAGTTGTTTAGTTTCTTGTTGGAGTTCTTGACTCCATGTTTCCATATGTATCTATTGTACCTTTTGACGAACAGCCTCATATCTTCATCATCAGAATTCTTGTCGTCTCTTATTTCACAATCACTTTGCTCATTGTTTGAGGACCTTGAACTTGAAGCCTTTAGAGAAATAGACTTATTTTCTACCTCTTTGTCCTCACCTTTCTCTTTATTCATATTTTTCTCATGCTCTTTTTCATGTTTTTCCAAGCAAGTAAGTTCTTGCTCATTTTATTCCAATTTGCTAAACAAAGTTGTGAGATCAAGTTGTCACACCTCAACAAATGAGAACACAACTTAGCGAAGCGCCATCTCACACTCGCATGAAGGACTGAACAAAGTTGCCCCCGAAATTTATTTATTCCTAAAAAGGAAATAGGAAATATCGATATAACATAATAAAGAACGATAATGATTATGGTCGTCGCAACCAAATCAGGGTTTGGGAGTCGATTACGCAAGGGGAAGGTATTAGCACCCCTCACGTCCGTTGTACTCAACGGGAACCATTAGGTTAGTTGTGAGCGTTAGTGTTAGCTTGAAATGTTAGGTTTCTCAAGTTATTATGAGGGAAAGAATAATAGGATAAAAAAAAAAGATATTTTTGGATTTTTTGCAACAAAGGGGACTAAACCTAAGTTTTTTATTAATGGGTCTAACAAGATTTCGTAATCCTGCTCCTACGTATCTCAATAGAGAACTCAATGCACACATAGTTTTTGGTAGAAATTTTTTTGTTTGTTGGTCGACTTTAACAAAAGCTATCTTGTATTAATCGATGAGAAACATTGTTTTACCAAAAACAGACGAGGAGCGAACGTATACATCACATCGAATAGATTTACAAATCAACATTCGAAAAAACATCACTTATCTTAACTCAACAATTATGGATGAATCATTGATTTGCATCATCTTAAGACAATATGTCATTCATTTATGAAAAGGTTTTTCTGATCAATCGCACGACGGAGAAAAAAGATTTTGATTGGTTGAATGTCTTTTTGGGCAAAAGATGAGTATTTATGACTTGTAAGCCCTTAGAACTTAGGTTTAATACTTGGGACTATGTATGGACCTTTGACTAAGGTAATATTTTTATTTCAATTTTATTGAGAAAATAAGTTTAAATATTTGTAAGTGTTTTAGAGGGAAGACGAACACTTATGGCTTACACGCTCTTACAACTTGGGCCTATCATTCAGGACTACATCTGGACCTTTCACCCTGGTAGATTTTTGTTCCAATTTAGTTATGAAAATAATTTGAAGGGATTTAAGGGTAATTGAAATGCAAAGAAGTAAATGCGAGCACGCAAAAATAAAATAGCTCATTGTAAAAAGGACAAAGAGCAAGCCACGGGGCCAAAATAAACTTAAATCGAGAGCAAACTGAATTTAGCTCTAAACTAACTTGGACTTGATTCATGCAGGAATCACTCTATAACAAGCCGAGCAAAAAGTTATGCGTCTATACGATGTTCGAAAGTAAAATTAAATTTAAACTCCGAAATCGCAACGTAATCAATAAGACAAATAATCAAACAAACATTTAGTAATTCAAAAGAAACATTAAAATATAAACTAATCAATTAAACAAATAAATATTTAATTAGTCAAATAAATATTAATCTAAATAATTTAAGAAATAAATTTAAAAACAAAATAAAAAAAGGATAACAATAATTGGTAAGGGTGCAAATAATGCAAGGTAATTTAGGCTCAAAACGCCTAAAACAAACAAACCCTCATAACATATAAATAAGTAGATAAGAGAAAAAAAAGAAAAGAAATGTATGCTGACTATGATACCTAAGGAGGCACTCCCGTTCTACGCCATTGAAGATAAACACATTGGGATTAAGGTAAGAAAACTGAAACTTCTCTTTCTCAGGTTTGAAAAGTTCCGATGCAAATAGTCTCATCCTTTTTTATACATTTTAAGAACAAATAAAGAAAGAACAAAACCTCTCACATGGTAATCAACAAGCATTCAAACTAAAAACCATAATTTCATTTCTTTCATGTTTCTTACTTAATCTAACACAAAAACACAATCTTTCAAGCACACACAATAAAAGAGAACTACATATAACGAGTGGTGGGCAGTTTCATGAAGTATTTTCACGGTTGCAAACATGGTGGTCCGGAGGTCTACGTTATTCGACCAGTGGCGGTGATTGCCTGGTGGCGGAAGGTTCGTTGGACGAAGATTTAAGGGTCGAGTTTTTCGATTGTGATGTCTAAGAGCATGGTAATATAAACGGTTGAGGGAGTTTTAAAGGTGATGAGATGCAGTTCGTATGGAGCTCGACGAAGGGAGTTTGAGTTATTGATAGAGAGTTTTGATCTTGAAGTAGCAGGAAGTAGAATTTTTTTGTTTTATGAAGAAGGGACTATCAATGTAGTGTGTAAGGTTGTTATTTAGCTTGTGTGAGTGAGAGTCTCCAGGGAAAAGGAAGTGAGAGTATTGCGCATGGTTTTTTGTTTCAAAATTAGAGAGAGGTAGAATACGTGGAATGGAGGCGCCGCTTGGCCTTTTATTGAGCTAAGCTTTTCTGTCTCATGCATTGGCCAACTACATAGTATATATATATAGTGAGCTAGGCTAAAAATGAATAAAAGTCAAGCGCAAAAATGCTCAAAAAATTAAATAGAATGCATTAAAATGATCAACGCGAAATAAACTTCTCGGAAACATACAGGTTTTTGCCAAATTTTTAAATGGAAAACGCCTGGTTAAAACGCTCAGACAGACCAAAATGTGACTGAAAAATTAGCCTAAAAATAAATCGAGCACACCAGGTTAAACTACGCGAAACGTAGATTAATAAAACTGATGTATGCAAGCATGATTTTAAAAAAAAAAATTTACCGCTATTTTGACACACATTTGATAATTCATTCAGCCAGTTTTCCTGTAGATCCAAAACTTTATTTCGACTTACATTCTAGGCATTATGTGATAAGGGATGCATGTTATGCTATGCAAAGGAGCAACAACTATGATGAATGTATCGAATCAACGATTCAGGGTCAAAATCGGGGTGTGACACAAGTGTTTTAAGATCATTTGTTTCTATGATTATGGTGACTTTGGGTTTCTATTCCCTACTAAGACACCTCAGAACTTTATTAGTACCAATATCATTGGAAATACGCTTAACTAGAGCAATCATCAATTTATAAAATGTGTGAATCTCTTTTGCATTTTGGCAATGGTTTCACCATGCTTTATGTGAAATAGTTCAAACTCTTGATTCAAGGTATTTATCCTAGCTTGTTTGACTTCATTAGTTCCCTCTGAAATTCTAGTTAACAGACTATCGATGTCACACAGGATGTTATGACATCCGATTCTGCGCAGACAGGAATGTATACAGCAGGTAAACGTAAGTGCAGTAAATAACACAAGGAATTGTTTACCCAGTTCGGTGTCACACACACCTACGTCTGAGGGCTACTAAGCCAGGGAGGAAATCCACTATTAGCAGTATTAATTCAGGCCTTAAACCACCTATTTAATCCTATCACTTAATACCTACCCAATGCAATTTCAATCTTAAACTAAGACCAGAGTTCCTACTCACTCCCCCTCAATCACCACAGTGATTACAACCTTTAATTGGATTAAAGTTAATGATGAAGTTATACTTCAAACAACTCTTGATTGTGCTTAACAGCTTTAATCAAGATACACAACACTCACGCTTAAAAGCTTAGAGTGACACAACACTTACAACTCAATGAACACCCTAGTCCAATGCAATCATCTAGGTGATAATTGCTTGGCTCATAAGTTAAACCTAATACAAGACACACATAAAAATACAGTAGTGAAGTATGATGGAACAATGAATGCTTCACGCTTAAAACCCCTGAGTTGCTAAAAGTAGGATTGTCATCCTTTTATATTGCAGCAATTGGGCCTTGTACTTGTATTTCCTAAAAATAAGGTTAAGCAAGTTAACCTAATTTCCACATATTAGGGTGCTAACAAATAGGCTATTTGTAAAGTCCATTAATTGTAGCTCAGTTGTTAGTTTCCTGGATTTTAGCTCAGCTGTTAGATTCCTGAAAAATAGCCTGAGAAAAATACTGATGGATGTTTTAGGCTTGGTTTGATATTTTCTCATTTGCCATTTTTGTTTTACACTCATGTTTGTATGGTGTGACAATTTGTGTCACACAATTGGATGATCAACTTGTGCAATTTCATTTCCATATCAAATGACTTCTGTTGATTCTGATTTTTTGTATGGTGATCGTGTTGGAGGTGTTGAATGCTCATGATTTTTTCCAGAATTATTTGAATCATTTCTGCTTTGATTTGGAATTTTCATTCATGATGATCACTTGTGAGCTTTGAAATTTTCTTTGACTTATCTTGCACATGAAATGCCTTTGCTAGATGATTTTGTTTTGGTCCTTTTTAGGACATGTTAATATGTGTTGAAGTTGCATTGTGTTGAATATTGGCTCCTGTTTTGGATTTTTTTCTTCACTTTTGACCCTAGGTTTTGACCTAGTGGTTTGTACTTACATGTGAGCTTTGAATTTCAGGACCAAGCATCCAATTTCCATGGTTGATGTTGCTCCATCATTTGAATGTTGATATTTGCTATTGATTGCTAACATTTGGTTGTTTTGTAGGTTGATGATAGCTCACTTGAGTTGTTTGGTTTATATGTTGTACATTGGGATTGTCTGTTTGTTGTTGACTGTTGTCTGTTTGTCCGGATACTGTACTGATTTGTTTAGTCGTTTACATAGGTACCTAAGTTGCTTTAAGTTCATTTGAACTTTGCTTTGCTTTGCTTGTGGTTGGCATACCACTTAGGTATAATCCATATTCTTCATGTAGTCTGGAAGACCTGTCATGTTACTTTGGTAGGCACCTGTCTGAAGCCCTCCTTAAGAGGCAATGTTTGTGCTTGTTTAATTTTGTGCCTTGTACATTCAAAGACCTCCTAAGTGAAGAGGCATTGGCAAATAAAAGGGATGTGCAATCCATCCCCTGCTATTCAGTTGTGTCATTCATCCTGCTCACACCATGCGTTGATGCAGTTTGAATAAAAACCCAAAATCTTGTCCATAGAGTCAGTCATTTGTGGAGAAGAGTTCCTACATTCTGAACTCCCACACTTTCTATTTGATTCAAGCTCTCCCAGGCCAGGGATAAGAGCCGTGGGGTCTTACCCTCACTTCCCGTTTCATCGGCTTCACCCTAACTCTCAATGTTAGGGTTAAGAGCTCAAAACACCCATTTCCAGTTGGCTTGTTTGTTGAGGTTGATTTGACCCCTTGACTAAAGCCTAGCCTTGTATGAGCCACTTGTGTGCATATAGTGTGTGTGCTTGCTCTCTTATGAATGCTTGTTTGCTGTTTATTTGATGTTTCAACTTGCTGCCTGTGCGAGTTAGGTTGTGTTAGATACGTCAATCTAGGACCATTGAGGTTTGCATGACAACTATTAGGCTCGAGTCAGTCTCCCTTTTAGTTTGTTATTTCCCAGTCTCTGGTTAGGAGAGAGTTTCTCCCCTGTTAAGGGGAACTACGTCGCCCTGATCCTCATACCAGATGGGGTACGTAGGCAAGAGATGAGCTGATCTCTCCGGGCGCCCTTTTTCTTTTTTTCAACCCTTTTGTTTGTTTGGAGTCTGATGTAAGTCCAGCGATTGGCAGTCGGTTTCCTGTGTGTGTTTGCTTGTTTGGAGTCTGACGTAAGTCCAGTGATTGGCAGTCGATTTCCTGTTTGTTTGTTGTTTGCTTGGAGTCTGACGTAAGTCCAACGATTGGCAGTCGGTTTCTTGTGTGCGTTTGTTTGTGTTGTTTGGAGTCTGATGTAAGTCCAGCGATTGGCATTCGGTTTCCCGTTGGCTTGTTTTGTCTGGAGTTGGATGTAAGACCAGTGATTGGTATTCCGTTTCCAGTAGTGTGTTTGCTTTGATGTCTCAGCGTCTCCGTTCAGCGTTTGGTTTGGCGTGCGTTAGCCGAGCTACGAGTGCTCTGATTCTTCTCTGGTTAGAGAAGATACGTATGCATAAGACGTGATGTCCTAGCGAGCACGTTCCCCCTATCCCAGGCCCAGGATGCGACATCCTGCCGAGTCCGCTTTCTCCGTCTTTCATCTGTGTTTTCTTCCAGTTTGTGCAATTTTGAGCAGTTTCTTTAGCAACCTTATCCTATTCATTTGAGCGTGGATCCCGTCGAGTACGACGGACGCGTAGGGGTGCTAATACCTTCCCTTCGCATAACCGACTCCCGATCCTTGCAATCTCTGGTCGTGAGACCATTTCCTTTCCAGGTTTACTTCGAGCGTTTCCTTTCCCTCCTTTGGGATAAATAACGCACGGTGGCGGCTCTGTGTCTTTTCCCGTCGGTTTTTTGCGTAATGCGACACTGCTGTGTTGGATAGGATTCTTTGAAATATTGATGGCACTGAGATTGTCACAGAATAATGTCATGACATTCTGAGAGACATTGTACTCAGTCAGCATCTGTTTCATCCATACCAGTTGGGAACAACTGCTTCCAGCTGCAATGTACTCAGCTTCTGCAGTGGACAATGATACACAGTTCTGCTTCTTGCTGAACCACGATATGAGATTGTTTCCCAAGAAGAAACATCCTCCTGATGTGCTTTTTCTGTCATCAGCACTCCCAACCCAATCAGCATCACAATACCCAGATAAAACAGGCTCAGAGCCATGAGAGTATAGCATACCATAATCACAAGTCCCATTGATATACTTGAGAATTCTCTTGACTTGATTTAAGTGACTCACTTTGGGTTCTGCTTGGTATCTAGCACGCACACCAACTGCATAGGAAATATCAGGTCCACTGGAAGTTAGATATAGTAGACTACCTATCATGCTTCTATACAAGCATTGATCAACACTAGAACCTCCTTCATCTTTAGTTAATTTTAAATGAGTAGGTGCAGGAGTTCTTTTGTGACTAGCATTATCCATACCAAACTTCTTAACTATGTTCTTGGCATATTTGCTTTGGGAGAGAAACATAGAATCCTCCATTTGGTTAACTTGCAGTCCAAGAAAATAAGTCAATTCCCCAACCAAACTCATTTCAAACTCATATTGCATCTGGTGAACAAAATGTTTCACCATTTGCTCTGACATTCCACCAAAGACAATATCATCCACATAAATTTGGGCAATCATGATTTTGCCATCTTCATCCTTCACAAACAAGGTCTTATCTATCCCTCATTTTCTGTACCCATTAGAGGTCAGAAATTCTGTCAACCTTTAGGCTCGTCTGGACAGGGTAAAGGACGTCGTTAACCATTAGAGGTCAGAAATTCTGACAACTATTAGGCTCAAGTCAGTCTCCCTTTTAGTTTGTTATTTCCCGGTCTCTGGTTAGGAGAGAGTTTCTCCCCTGTTAAGGGGAACTACGTTGCCCTGATCCTCATACCAGATGAGGTACGTAGGCAGGAGATCGTGCGAGATCTCTCCGGGCACCCTTTTTCCTTTTTTGTGTGTGTTTGCTTGACAGTTATTAGGCTCGAGTTCTAGACTCCCTATTAGCTTGTCTGTTTGTTAACCACTGGTGTGTGGGTGTGGAGTCTGATGTAAGTCCAGCGATTGGCATTCGGTTTCCCGTTTGGGTGTTTGTTCGTGTGGAGTCTGACGTAAGTCCAGCGATTGGCAGTCGGTTTCCTGTGGGTGTTTGTGTGTTTGGAGTCTGATGTAAGTCCAGCCATTGGCATTCAGTTTCCTGTTTGTTTGTTTTGTGAGGAGTTGGATGTAAGTCCATTGATTGGCACTCCATTTCCTACTGTATGTTTCTTCTGACGTCTCAGCGTCTTTGTGTGTGTTTTGTTTCGGCGTGCGTTAGTCGAACTACGGTAGCTCTGATTCTCATTCCAGATGAGATACGTAGGCATAGGATGCGATATCCTTTGGAGGGAGAGAAAATTTTGAGATCTAGATCTAGAATCCTCTCAAATTCTGTTTGTTTGTTTTTCCCGCCGGTTGTTTTTCGTGTTGCGACAGCTGGCGACTCTGCTGGGGAATATAAGTTGACCTCTTGCTGGTCCATCTTCCCTAAGCGAGTCATTCCTAGCGCTCTATAGGATAGTTTAGGTTGCTTGTGCTGCTTTATTTATGGCATTTATGATTATTATGTTGTGTATATATTTGCATAAATGTTTACATGCATCATGTTATCATTGTGCTGATTCTGTACAGGTTGGTTCCTCTGATTTGGGGTGGGTGTTCTGAGTGGGGCTAAAACCCAAGCCCGAGTATACACCTAGGATTAGTGTGGTCTCACGTTTCCTCACATGTTGTATCAGCATGTTGTTGCGACGTGACATACCACAAGCCGGACGAGGTTCTTCTGAGAGAGCTCTTCCGGGTGGAGTATTCCACTTTGGTTGGGTTATCTCATCTGAGCTGTTGACTTCGGTGACCGTTCTTTCCCGGATCTTTGGTTTAGATGATCTTAAGAGAGCTGCAACGGCACACCCGAAAGGGCAAACCCGTTGAGTATCTTTGCCTGATTGTCGAGACCATTATCCGCCTTAGGATGACCTTGTTAGAATTCACCTGTGAGGGGAGGGTTGATTCTTACAGATGCATGTTCTGATGGTGACTTTGATGGTGACTAATGGTTCAGTTCTTGATCTGGGTCCTATTTATAAGTCGGATTTATGGATTTATTTCCGAGACGCCGGAGTTCTGTCCGTGGTATTTATCAGTGGGGATCCGTTTATTTCAGGATTCCCTGGGTTGGTACAGATGATTTAATTGTTATCAGATCAGTGGTTCTCTAGTGATGATGGTGATATATCTTCAGGTTCCGTTTATTTCGGAACCCTAAGTTGGATTTACGGTTACTCAGTACCTCAGATGGTTGTGATCAGTTCAGAGGATGTAACCCAGTGCAGTGGATGTTCAGATGACTTGGAGGATGGCACAGTGCATTGCATTCATACATCAGCATCATTCATATTTTGCATTTATCTGCATCTAACTCATGTTTATCCATATGCAGGGGACATTCTTGATTGAGATCCTGGTTGAGAGACTTCTTTGTTTCAGATATGAGGATTGGCTTGAAAGATGATGTTGTCTACAGTTTCTTTGACCCATAGATTGATGTACTGAAGGATATGATAGCATCGATTACACCTGACCATGTGGGGATGTTCCGTGAGGCTTATGGGGGTATTCTGAAGTTGGTTTTCAGGCTCACAGACAGTGATAGGAGTTCCATCCATACTCTTCTCCAGTTTTATGACCCGGGTTTGAGATGCTTTGTGCTCCCGGATTACTTGTTGGGACCTTTGATGGAGGACTATGCCAGCATCCTAGGTATTCCGATCAGGGACCAGATTCCGTTCTATGCCACTAAGGGGGAACCTGATGTTGCTGAGATCTCTCGTGCTCTTTATTTAAGCTCAGAAGTGACTAAGGGGGGTTTGAAGGAGAAGGGAAAGTTGCCCGGTTTTCATCTGAGTTTCTTGGAGGCTAAAGCCAAGGAGCATGCTAGTGTGGGTAACTGGAGGGCCGTTTGTGCTTTGATTGCTGTCAGCATTTATGGGATCATCCTATTCCCTAATCAGACGAATTTTGTGGATATTAATGCCATCAGGTTGTTTGCTCAGAGGAACCCTATTCCTACCTTGGTTGGGGATGTCTATTACTCGATCCATAATCGGAACGAAAAGCGGCGTGGGGGATTGATCAGATGTTGTGCTCAGTTGTTATACAAGTGGTTCGTGGGGTATTTGCCTTCCAGAGGTGCCTTTGCTTTTGTTCTTCAGGACTACACGGTTAATTGGGCGACCAAGTTGATGGGTTTGCAAGCCAAGGACATAGCTTGGACTCACAATGGTGTGGCCGGACGAGATTTCATCTACAGTTGTGGGAGTTTTCCCAATGTGCCTCTCATAGGAGTTCAGGGTTGCATTAATCACAACCCGACGCTTCTTAGGAGACAGATGGGGTTTGCTATGGAGGTTCCTCCTCTCGAGCGCGAGATTCAGGATTCTTTCTATTTCCCGGCTGAGGGTAATCTGACACGGTTGAGGCAAGTGTCTAGGGCATGGCGTAACATTCAGAGAAAGGGCAAAGTTCCTTTTGGTAGGGTTAATAATAGGTCTTTTCCTCTGTTTGATGATTGGCTCAGAAAGAGGACTGAACTCACACATCTACCATTTCCTGGGGGTGATCCTTGGTATCCGTTGATTGAGGAATCTCATTCTTCTATCAGCATGGAAGAGTTCCTGGAGATGAAGAGGGAGAGAGATCAGCTGCATGCAGAGAAGACTGAATTGGAGATGAGTGTTGCTAGAATCCAAATGGCTAATCAGGAATTTAAAGGGAAAATAGAAGACCAGGATAAGAGACATGCTCTTGTGGTGAAGCGCTTTGAGATAGACACCGCTTATTATGGCAAGGTCAACCAAGCTTTAGAGTAATCCACGAGGGAGCACGACATCACCAAGGAGAGGTTGGCTAGAGCTTCGAAGGTCATCGAAGATGAGAAGAGGAGACAAATCCTTGTGAGGGATCAGAGGGAAGACAGAGTCAGAACCCTTATCGCTGAGTGGGAGGCAAAGCTGAAGATTAAGGAAGCAGAGAACGTGAAGATCATTGCTGAGAGAGAACATTATATTGCCAAGAGAGATCATTATCTTGCTGGGAGGGATCATTACTTCCGACAGATGAAGATTCACCAGAAGGAGGTGGGGAGATTACAGCAGGAGAACACCGAGCTCAGGTTCGCCGCGAAGTTTATCAGGATGGTTGATGATGTAGGGCCTTCTGTGGGACCTTCATCAGATTAGACCTTTCTTATTTGGGTTGGATTACCGTCAAGCCTGTTGACGGAATTCACTTGCTTGTATTTCCTTTCTGATTCTGGAGAATTGTAATTTGATTTGTATCAGACTTGATGTATGATTCTCGCACGTATAGTGCACTTTTGATATACACAATTATTATCATTCATTGATTGATCTCAGAGCTTTATTTGCTTTGCCATGCTTCACTCACATAACACACACATGGTCGGGTGATATCTTTGCTAAATCATAATTCTCTGCTTTGTATGGAGAAACCAGATGATTGATGTTAGAATGTTGCTGTCGGATTATTATCTGTCTCGATGAAACCAGGATCGAAAGACAGAATGTTCCTCATATGGATAGACATTGCATTCATGCGTGAGTCATAATAACCTGTTTTCTGTTTTGCAGGTGTCAGTTTCTAACATGTTTGATTGACACAGGAATGATGAATCCACCCAACGCTGACATTCTCGAGCTGAAAAAGAAGATGAGTGAGCTGATCAGTGTTATGCAAGAGTTCGCCGTGGGGCAGAAAGCAATCGCTGAGAGGTTGGAGAGGATTGAAAACCGGCTGAGAATGGGGGAAATACAGGGAAACGCTCCGCTGTCTGGAGTAAAGAAGTCCTTTGGTGATAGTCAGCGCAAGAAGGAGGGAGAATCGAGTGATGTGTATACCAGAAAGGAACACGGTAGGGATCGTTACCACCCGTATGCTGCTACAGTGACAATTCCTACTGGTAATCGATTTGCACAACAGCAACAATAGTCACCTCAACAGAGAACACAAAGAGCTGTGTGCCAAGTGAGAAGAAGGATGACTGATCATCAGTTCGATAAGCCACCCGTGACGTATGCCTTTCTGTTCAAGAGGTTGAAGGACCTTGGGTTGGTTCAGCCGAGGACATTGGCTCCGGCGGGACCAGACCAAAGGCTTACATGTTACAATGAGAACATCAAGTGTAAGTTCCATTCTGGTGCACCCGGGCATAGCATTGAGGGTTGTAAAGCTTTTAAGCATGTCGTTCAAGATTTGGTGGATTCTAAAGCCATCAATTTTGCACCGACACCGAATGTTAATGCTAACCCCATGCCGGTGCATGGTCCTATGGGGGTGAACGTAATGTCAGAGGATAAGAGAAAAATGGAGGTGACGGATGTGAATCAGTTGAGGACTCCAATGTCTGTGGTCAAGAGACATCTAATGAAGAGTGGAGTTCTCCCTGGTTGTGATAATCGTTGTGCTGCTTGCACTGTCACTGCAAATGGGTGCATAATGCTGAGGGAGACGATTCAGAGAATGATGGATGAAGGGAGTCTCCGATTTGAGAAAGTTGATTGGGGGGAGGAGGATATTTTTATCAGCCAACTATCATCATTCAAGTACGAAGAAATGGATGGTAGAATATTTGAAACACCGAGTCAGGCATTCGAGACTGTCAAGGTGGAGAATGCTGTTTTTGCAAAAGGAGAGAAGAAGCCGTCCATTTCTTCTTACAAGCAAGCTGCTGAGGTGGTGAAGAGCGGAGGAGCCCCAGGTTGGGGAAAGATGATAGACATCGCCGCCAAGGAAGACAGGTTTGGGGTTGGCTATCAGCCGGGCCGAGGCTCGTCTGGACAGGGTAAAGGACGTCGTCAGCCATTCACGTTCACCAATGCGGGATTTCTAAATCCAGATCGCGTCTGTTCGGTGGGTGAAGAGGTCGACAGTGACTGTGAGCTTGATGGTTGGATAAAACCGTGCGTACCAGGGATGGAAGTCCAAAACTGGAAAGCCGAAAAGATCATCACTGTCACTCTACATGAAGAGTAGTATTTCTGTTTTTCAATTCTGTATGCATGAAAGCCATACGTTTTGCCCGGAACGTATTGGTCCATTGTAAGGGTCACCTCATGTGTTTCATTTTGCAACATTTTGCATCATTAATAAATGGATATTTTTGTAGTAAACTCGGTGTTCCCTATTTTTCATTTATTTTTGCAGTTTAATAAAAAAATAAAAATGGCAATGTTTTTTTTTCCTTTTGATTTGTCTCGTTCCGACCTCAAAAGAAATGCATGAATCCGCATTCATGTAGATGCGACTATTCTCCTGATCTCATTGATAACAATTTGGTTACACCTTTGTATGACTTCGACAATTCGATCTATCATGCCATAGAAGAAGGCGAAGAAGATTGTGATCTGCTGGAAGATTAGCCAGGTTGTTGAGACAAGAGGAGAAGGTGATTCAACCGCACGAGGAGCGAGTTGAGATTGTTAATCCAGGCACCGAGGAGGTCAGAAAGGAAGTGAAAGTTAGGGCCGCTTTGGAGGCACATGCCAAGAGCAGAATGGTAGCCCTGTTGAAAGTGTATGTTGATATCTTCGCCTGGGCTTATCAGGATATGCCAGGGTTGGATACCGATGTCATTGTGCATAGGTTGCCATTGAGAGAAGACTGTCCTCCAGCGAAGCAGAAGCCGGTGCCGAAAAAGGATGAGAAGGTGAGAATGGGTGTGAACTACCGAGATGTGAACAGAGCTAGTTCGGAAAAGGAATTCCCAGTACTTCACATTGACGTATTGGTTGATAATACAGCTCAGTTCTCGGTGTTTTCCTTCATGGATGGCTTTTCTGGATATAAGCAGATTAAAATGTCGCCAGATGATATGGAGAAAACAATGTTCATCACACCGTGGGGCACTCTTGGGTAAGAGGTGATGCCATTCGGTCTTAAGAACGCCGGTGCCACGTATCAAAGAGCCCTGGTGACTTTGTTTCATGATATGATTCATCGTGGAATCAAATGCTATATTGATGACATGATAAGCAAATTCCCAAACAGAAGAGAGGCATTTGGTAGATCTGGCCAAGATGTTTGACCGGTTGAGACAGTTCAGACTGAGGTTGAATCCGAATAAGTGCACTTTTGGGGTGCGGTCCGGTAAGTTGCTGAGGCTTATTGTGAGCGGAAAAGAGGAATCGAGGCCGAACATGCTAAAAAAAAGAGAAGAAAAAAGAGAAGGCAAAAAGAAAAAAAAAGAAAGAAAAAAGTAATACAAGAAATGCCTGAACCGAGAACAGAGAAAGAGGTTCGTGGTTTCTTCGGTAAATTGAACTGCATCTCACAGTTCACATCTCATCTAATAGCCACGTGTGAACCCACTCAAGCTGTTGAAAAAAAAAAGATCAAACGGTCAGGTGGAATAAGGATTGCCAAGGGGCATGGAAAAATAAAAGAATATTCGCAGGAGCCTCTGATTCTGATGCCTCCATGTGAAGGGAGACCTTTAATCCTGTACTTGACAGCCCTCGAGGGGTCTATGGGGTGCGTACTGGGGCAGCATGACGAGTCTGGTCGAAAAGAGCATGCAATTTACCTTAGCAAAAAGTTTATCGACTGTGAAACAAAATATTCACTGCTCGAGAAAACTTGTTGTACTTTGGCATAGGCTGCTCGCCGACTAAGACAGTATATGCTGGTTTATACCACTTTGTGGATTTCCAAGATGGATCCGATCAAGTATTGAGAAGCCAGCATCGAATGAACGGGTTGGGAGATGGCAAGTGATTCTGACTAAATATGAGATTCAGTATACCTCCCAGAAAGCAATCAAAGGGAATGTACTGTCTGAGTAATTCGCCCAGCAACCCATTAAGGATTATCAACTGATGAAGTTTGAGTTCCCTGATGAGGACATCATGGTTCTCAAATCGAAAGATTGTGAGGAACCAATCCTGGAGGAGGGGCCTGACCCTGAATCCGAACGGATTTTGATGTTTGATGGGGTCGTTAACGTGAATGGAAACAGAGTTGGTGTTGCTTTGGTTACGCCGAAGGGATCCCACGTTCCTTTTGCTGCCCGGCTAACATTTGAATGCACCAACAACGTGGCTGAACACGAAGCTTGTATCCTGGGTATCGAATCGCGGTGCGTACGTCTACTGGGGCAACACCTTTCCCACTCGTATAGGATGGAAACCGTGCTACCGGTCGAGGTCCAGATTCCGTCAGTGAGAGGATGTAGAATTGGAAAAGGTTAAATGGATAAGGACTCGATATGAAGAGTTAAGCCTAAGGGAGGAAAAGAGGTTGGCAACCGGTTGTCAGGGGCAGTTGTTCCAACAACGAACAAAGCGTGTTGTTGACCGAAAAGTGCGACCTCGTGCGTACCACGTAGGAGAGGTGGTGTTGAAAAGGATCCTTCCTCCTCAGAACGATCGTAGGGGCAAATGGACACCCAGTCATGAATGCCCATTCGTGGTCAAGAAGGTTTTCTCTTGCAGAGCCTTGTTGTTGACGACCATGGATGGCGAGGATTTTCCGTCCCCTGTGAATGCGGACGCAGTTAGAAAATACTTCGTAAAAAGAGACCCCCTGGACGAAAAGAATAAAAGAGTCCAGGCAAAAAAGGGCATCCCGGCGAACCAAAAAAAATGAATGAAAAGGGTTCGGGCAAAAAATAGGGATAAAAAGAAAAAACTGTACACCCGGCAAGTCGAACACCCCACAAGGGTGGCTTGGGCAAAAAAGGGTATCCCGGTGGACTGAAAACCCGAAAGGGCGGTCCAGGCAAAAGAGGGATTGAAACGAACAATTGCGTCCAGCATGATCGTTTATATGTTGGTTAAGACACGTGGGTAATCCCCGGCAGTGATCAATCGGAATCGTCTTGTTCAGAAGGCAGAAAGCACTGAGAGTCTGAGGACATATGGGGTGTAACCGAGTTGGAACTCGATGAGATCATGGGTTCACATTGCCATTACGATAGATTTTCCTTTTGTGCGCAATTACCTCTTTTCAGGAATTGCTTCCTGTGTATTGCTCAGTTTTGAGCCACACCTTTTTCAATCAATAAAATGCATATTCAGTCAAATAATTTTGTTTTTGTTTTCATAACCGCTTTGATTGCAAAAACATCCGTTTATTTTGATAAAGAATCTTTGCATTTTGATACATGGAGGTCCCTTCCTATGCATGCTTATAAGATTGAAAGCTCAAAATCTTATTCGGAAAGTTGAGTGACCTAGGTGTTGAAACTTTGGCACGCCTGGGGCACGTTTTTGTCTAACGATCTCTTTTGCAGGTGCTGTTAGATATTTTCACTCACTTGCAGGTTGTGATGTGAAGCTTTTGACAAAAGATCCCCGTGGAGTCCAATCACGGACAAGGGACTGAGGAATGGTGAAAAGATGGAAAGACGGAAGAATGTACGACGATCCTGGAAGGTTAATCAAGAAGACTCTTCAAAGTCTGAGGACTGGAAAGTTTGTATGAATCCAGGGCGTTCGATCCCCGTGGAGTACAGAGAAGGCGAGAATACAAGGTGATGAATCAGAAAAGTCTAGACGAGTCTGGGAGCTCTCAAAAGTGGAAAGCTGATACTGGATTTAGGTATGGAATACCAGGGTTCGACGAGTCGACGGGTGTTCTGTGCCAGACTTTCCTTATTTCCCCAAGTAGAGGCGGAATTATTACCTCCCCGGCAGATTCAAGGTCTGCGTCTTCCCTAGCAGAGTCGGGATTGTTATCTCCTCAGCGGTTTCGAGATCAGTATTTCCTTAGCAGCCAGGCTGGAAGGTTGCTATTTCCCCTAGCGGGGTCGGAGATTACTATTTCCCCAGCGGAGGTGTCCGTTACTAGTTTTTCCCCCAGCAAGTCGAAGACTGTTGTTTTCCCCGCAGAGTGTGTTGGTGGTTTTCTTCCCCAGCGAAGTCCCCAGGCGGATCAAGTTCAACGGAGGTCATCCCTCGTAAGGGTGGTCTATTTCCCAGCAGCAGTACTATTCCCCAGCAGGGTAGGGATTGGAGTGTTGGCAAGTTCCTCAGCAGAGTGCCTCGAGCTCCCTAGAAGAGTCCCTTGAGGGGATACTTTTTTATGCATACATCATTTAGATAAGCATAACATATTGCATAATTCATCGCGTAGCATTTCCATGGTTATGGAGCATTACGCTAAAAAAAACTCATGCATACGCATTGCAAGCATAAGCTAGTCTCAAGCCGTGGTTACTAGTTGAGAAGTGGTTTCGCTGGTTGGAAGATCAACATCAGCATTGCAAGCATCAGTTACTCAAGTCGTGGTTACCGTTTGAGATTTGGTTTCGCCGGACGGCGAAGATGTTACTCTGAGGAGCTTAGCATCGTGACGTTGGGTCAACGGTATTCCCCAGTAGTACGTTACTGGAGGAGATTTCTGTCATGCGAGATGGAAGTTTGAAGATGTTACTCTGAGGAGTTTAGCATCGTGACGTTGGGTCAACGGTATTCCTCAGTAGTGCGATACTGGAGGAGATTTCTGTTGTGCGAGATGGAAGTTTGAAGATGTTACTCTGAGGAGTTTAGCATCGTGACGTTGGGTCAACGATATTCCCCAGTAGTGCGATACTGGAGGAGATTTCTGTCGTGCGAGATAGAAGTTGGAGGATGTTACTCTGAGGAGTTTAGCATCATGACGTCAGATCAGCAATGTTCCCCAGTAGTGCGATACTGGAGGAAAATTTTCCGTCGGGCAGAGATGGGAAGGAAAATCAGAGAACGTTATGCGATCAGCGCGAAGGTCGGGGTTCAAATGTGGTGATCCGGGATCATCCGCGTGGAAGAAACATATTTGTTGTGAGGTTCAAAAAAAAAAATCAATAAGAAAGTTTCGGGGTTCAAGAAAAGAAAAATATAATAATCCCCAGCGGAGCGCAGATTGTTCTTCTGTTCTTGGTATTCAATCACTCTTCACCCTGATCATCTGAAAGCCGAGGCTGTTCATGTCGACAGGTTCACAGTGGATTGAATAGGGGCAGCTGTAACACCTCAAAATTTGCCGTCCTCTCTTGGGACTAGCTTAGCATATTGCATTTCATTTTTTAGGGCATTAGGGATTTGCATATTGCATATCATGTGAGAACAAGCAAGTCATCCTCCTAAGTCTTTCTCAGAAGATAGAGAGGTTGAGAGATTCATGCTTGAGGGTCTTATTGAATTAATCAATCATCTGAGGGTTGCTCTTCAATTGGGGTTTTATTGGTTCCTCAAGGAGGTTGAGTATTATCTTAGTTGAAAGGATATGTCACTATCATCATGGTCTTATCATCCTCAAGGGTTTCATTGTTCCTGATCATGTTCTTTAGGATTAGGGTTTTGACCTCTGGTCAACCCTAATCAGTTGCATTCTACCAGTCAGGGATTTTCAAGGAGATGAGGTCTTTCTTGAGAAGGAGATCATCATATGATTTTAATGAGCTTGTATAAGCTAGGGTTCATTTTGGAGCCAATTCCTCAAGTGGTTGAGGCTCAAGCTAATCAGAGCACTTCTAAATCATCTGTGCATGACCAAGTCATTTGGAGGCCCATAAAAGTCAATAGAAAGTCAACTGAGGGTTAGGAGGTGGAGAAATGATTTTCTTCATCTCATTCATGTTCAAAAGAGGTTTATTAATCATGTCAAATGTATATCTTGAAGAATTTGAGGTCAGATCAAAAGTTTCCAAAAATGGAAAGTGACCTGTAATTGGAAGTTTCCAAAAATGGAAAGTTTTTGGTTCAAATTCAACTTGATCTTGCATCATCAAAGAAGCTTCAAATGACATTTTGTCCAACATGAAAGTTGAAGATCTCTCTCTCTCCCATTTCCAAAAAGTCCAAGATCTTGAATTTATGATGAATGGTTGAGGAGATATGATCAAATCATTGCCAAGGGTGCTTGAAACTTCAAAAGGGCATATCTTTTGACTCATAACTCCAAATTGAGTGGTTCTTTTTGCAAAATTCTTCTCATGACATGAACTTTCCAAATCATTCATCACATTGCATGAAAATTCTTCACATGATCATTTGCTTATCCATGAGGATTTTGGAGGGAAATTCATAAATTTAAAATTGGTGCATCATGGGCACAAACTACCATTGCCATTGTGTTAATTATAGGATTTTAAGTGAATATGGCCATGCAAATGGTACTGTTCACGTTTGGAATTGCCATGCACCACAAAAATTGTCATTTTTGGTCACACACCCTATCTTTGCTAATCTCAACTAAACCTTGCCTAATTACAATTTGGATGTGATTAGTGGAGCATATATATTCATAATCATAACAGAATTTGAGAGGATTCTAGATCTAGATCTCAAAATTTTCTCTCCCTCCAAAATTTTTCCCTAATCATAATTCAAATTTTCACCACATAACATACCAATTTTATTGCGTATTCTTGCTCCTTGGGGTGGATTTAGTACAGATCAAGCATTGGATCTTCAAGATTGGACCGGAATTGTGCATGTGGAGCTCAAGAACATAACCATGGCATTTGAGATTTAAGCAAGATCTACATAGTTCCAAGCCTCAAAATCTTCATAAAGCTTCATCACAAGTGATTAGGAGTGGATTTGCATGCTTACTTGGCCTTGGATCTGCAGAATTCAATAATTGTTCTTCAAGAGGTCACATTTTTGATCCTCTTAATTATCTGTTTTATGTGTATAGTCTTGTAGAACATTGAGTGTTGATGAATCTGAGCTAAATTTCGCGTGATTTGGTGCATTATTGAGTGAGTTATGTGTAAATGAAGTTTTGAACATCAAACTTTTTTTTGCTTCGATTTGCATGATTGATGAGGAATTGGCATGAATTAATGGTGGATTTGAGTTCCTTAGGTCAAGACGAATCCAATGGTGTTTGAATTTTTAAATTCTGGGAAATTCTGGAAAAATTCGTATGATGTTCATGCTGTTCATCTTCATCTTCGTGAGGAAGATGAAGATCTTCATCCTAGCGACGGCATAGCGTCGGCTTAGCGTCCAAATCTGGTTCTCGCTAGGGTTTAGGTCAAAACGTCACCGTTTCATTCCCAACGCTTCATTTGATTGGCCAGCGCGTTTCTCAATTCGATTCCTGGCGCCATCACTTTTCAAATTAATTCTCATTTTCTTCATTTCCCTCCAAATATTACATGTTATGCCATTTTTTATTTGAATTTTTTGCCAACTTCAACAAATCATAACTATTTGAAAAATGATCCAAATGAATCCATTCTTTTTGCTAATTGTTCACATGAATGTCCTCTATTTTTTGGTTTTGATTTTATGATTTTGCACTTTCTGGTTTTTGAATGGTGATTGTTTGATTGAACATGCATGCTTTTGTGACCTTGCCTTACTCTTTCTATCATAAAATGCTCAAAAATAATCCAATGGACATGAAATTTTGTGTGATGATTCTTGACATGTTGGTGGATGTTTTAGGCTTGGTTTGGTGTTTTTCTCATTTGCCATTTCTGTTTTACACCCATGTTTGTATGGTGTGACAATTTGTGTCACACAATTGGATGATCAACTTGTGCAATTTCATTTCCATATCAAATGACTTCTGTTGATTCTGATTTTTTGTATGGTGATCATGTTGGAGGTGTTGAATGCTCTTGATTTTTTCCAGAATTATTTGAATCATTTCTACTTTGATTTGGAATTTTCATTCATGATGATCACTTGTGAGCTTTGAAATTGTCTTTGACTTATCTTGCACATGAAATGCCTTTGCTAGATGATTTTGTTTTGGTCCTTTTTAGGACATGTTAATATGTGTTTGAAGTTGCATTGTGTTGAATATTGGCTCCTCTTTTGGATTTTTTTCTTCACTTTTGACCGTAGGTTTTGATCTAGTGGTTTGTACTTACATGTGAGCTTTGAATTTCAGGACCAAGCATCCAATTTCCATGGTTGATGTTGCTCCATCATTTGAATGTTGATATTTGCTATTGATTGCTAACATTTGGTTGTTTTGTAGGTTGATGATAGCTCACTTGAGTTGTTTGGTTTATATGTTGTACATTGGGATTGTCTGTTTGTTGTTGACTGTTGTCTGTTTGTCCGGATACTGTACTGATTTGTTTAGTTGTTTACACAGGTACCTAAGTTGCTTTAAGTTCATTTGAACTTTGCTTTGCTTTGCTTGTGGTTGGCATACCACTTAGGTATAATCCCTATTCTTCATGTAGTCTGGAAGACCTGTCATGTTACTTTGGCAGGCACCTGTCTGACGCCCTCCTTAAGAGGCAATGTTTGTGCTTGTTTAATTTTGTGCCATGTACATTCAAAGACCTCCTATGTGAAGAGGCATTGGCAGATAAAAGGGATGTGCAATCCATCCCCTGCTATTCAGTTGTGTCATTCATCCTGCTCACACCATGCGTTGATGCAGTTTGAATAAAAACCCAAAATCTTGTCCATAGAGTCAGTCATTTGTGGAGAAGAGTTCCTACATTCTGAACTCCCACACTTTCTATTTGATTCAAGCTCTCCCAGGCCAGGGATAAGAGCTGTGGGGTCTTACCCTCACTTCCCGTTTCATCTGCTTCACCCTAACTCTCAATGTTAGGGTTAAGAGCTCAAAACACCCATTTCCAGTTGGCTTTTTGTTGAGGTTGATTTGACCCCTTGACTAAAGCCTAGCCTTGTATGAGCCACTTGTTTGTATATAGTGTGTGTGCTTGCTCTCTTGTGAATGATTGTTTGCTGTTTATTTGCTGTTTCAACTTGCTGCCTGTGCGAGTTAGGTTGTGTTAGATACGTCAACCTAGGACCATTGAGGATTGCATGACAACTATTAGGCTCGAGTTAGTCTCCCTTTTAGTTTGTTATTTCCCGGTCTCTGGTTAGGAGAGAGTTTCTCCCCTGTTAAGGGGAACTACGTCGCCCTGATCCTCATACCAGATGGGGTACGTAGGCAGGAGATGAGCTGATCTCTCTGGGCGCCCTTTTTCTTTTTTTCAACCCTTTTGTTTGTTTGGAGTCTGATGTAAGTCCAGCGATTGGCAGTCGGTTTCCTGTGTGTGTTTACTTGTTTGGAGTCTGACGTAAGTCCAGTGATTGGCAGTCGGTTTCCTGTTTGTTTGTTGTTTGCTTGGAGTCTGACGTAAGTCCAGCGATTGGCAGTCGGTTTCCTGTGTGCGTTTGTTTGTGTTGTTTGGAGTCTGATGTAAGTCCAGCGATTGGCATTCGGTTTCCCGTTGGCTTGTTTTGTCTGGAGTTGGATGTAAGACCAGCGATTGGCATTCCGTTTCCAGTAGTGTGTTTGCTTTGACGTCTCAGCGTCTCCGTTCAGCGTTTGGTTTGGCATGCGTTAGCCGAGCTACGAGTGCTCTGATTCTTCTCTGGTTAGAGAAGATACGTATGCATAGGACGTGATGTCCTAGCGAGCACGTTTCCCCTATCCTAGGCCCAGGATGCGACATCCTGCCAAGTCCGCTTTCTCCGTCTTTCATCTGTGTTTTCTTCCAGTTTGTGCAGTTTTGAGCAGTTTCTTTAGCAACCTTATCCTATTCTTTTGAGCGTGGATCCCGTCGAGTACGACGGACGCGTAGGGGTGCTAATACCTTCCCTTCGCATAACCGACTCCCGATCATTGCAATCTCTAGTCGTGAGACCATTTCCTTTCCAGGTTTACTTCGAGCGTTTCCTTTCCCTCCTTTGGGATAAATAACGCACGGTGGCGGCTCTGTGTCTTTTCCCGTCGGTTTTTCGCGTAATGCGACACTGCTGTGTTGGATAGGATTCTTTGAAATATTGATGGCACTGAGATTGTCACAGAACAATGTCATGACATTCTGAGAGACATTGTACTCAGTCAACATCTGTTTCATCCATACCAGTTGGGAACAACTGCTTCCAGCTGCAATGAACTCAGCTTCTGCAGTGGACAATGATACACTGTTCTGCTTCTTGCTGAACCACGATATGAGATTGTTTCCCAAGAAGAAACATCCTCCTGATGTGCTTTTTCTGTCATCAGCACTCCCAACCCAATCAGCATCACAATACCCAGATAAAACAGGCTCAGAGCCATGAGAGTATAGCATACCATAATCACAAGTCCCATTGATATACTTGAGAATTCTCTTGACTTGATTTAAGTGACTCACTTTGGGTTCTGCTTGGTATCTAGCACACACACCAACTGCATAGGAAATATCAGGTCTACTGGAAGTTAGATATAGTAGACTACCTATCATGCTTCTATACAAGCATTGATCAACACTAGAACCTCCTTTATCTTTAGTTAATTTTAAATGAGTAGGTGCAGGAGTTCTTTTGTGACTAGCATTATCCATACCAAACTTCTTAACTATGTTCTTGGCATATTTGCTTTGGGAGAGAAACATAGAATCCTCTATTTGGTTAACTTGCAGTCCAAGAAAATAAGTCAATTCCCCAACCAGACTCATTTCAAACTCAGATTGCATCTGGTGAACAAAATGTTTCACCATTTGCTCTGACATTCCACCAAAGACAATATCATCCACATAAATTTGGGCAATCATGATTTTGCCATCTTCATCCTTCACAAACAAGGTCTTATCTATCCCTCCTTTTATGTACCCATTAGAGGTCAGAAATTCTGTCAACCTTTCATACCAAGCTCTAGGAGCTTGCTTCAACCCATACAAGGCTTTCCTCAACTTGTACACATGTTTTGACAGGTTAGGATCACAGAACCCTTTAGGTTGTTCCACATAGACTTCTTCATTCAAGTAGCCATTTAAAAAGGCACTCTTCACATCCATTTGGAACAATTTGAACTTCAGAATGCAGGCAAGACCTAACAGCAATCTTATTGATTCAAGCCTTGCAACTGGTGCAAAAGTCTCATCAAAATCAACCCCTTCAACTTGAGTGTATCCTTGTGCCACTAGTCTTGCTTTATTTCTAGTGATGACTCCTTTCTCATCAGACTTGTTCTTGTAGATCCACTTGGTACCAATGATGTTAGTCCCTTCAGGTCGTGGAACTAACTCCCAAACTTCATTCCTTTTAAACTGCTCCAGTTCATCTTGCATGGCATTGATCCAATATTCATCAGTCAGGGCTTCTTTCACATTTTTTGGTTGAACCTTGGATACAAAACAGGAATTTGAGCTATTCTCCCTTGATCTGGTAGTCACACCACTGTTGGGATCCCCTATGATAAGATCCTTAGGGTGGTCTTTCTGAATTCTGATTGAAGGCACCTTGTTGGATGCATCTACCTCACATTCAGAAGGAGTTTCCTGTACCTCTTCAGTCTTGACTGGTATGTCTGTTGAAGTCTCAAGGAATGTTCCAACATCCTCTATGGCATTGGCTCCTTCCTCTTTATCATCCACAATCACATTTATGGATTCCATCAGGACATTGGTCCTGGAGTTGAACACTTTGTAGGCTCTGCTGTTAGTTAGGTATCCTAGGAATATACCCTCATCACTTTTGGGGTCCATTTTCCTTCTCTGTTCACGATCTGTAAGAATGTAACATTTGCTTCCAAAGATATGAAAGTACTTCACAGTGGGTTTTCTGCCTTTCCATATTTCATACAGAGTGGAAGAGGTTCCTTTTCTCAAGGTAACTCTATTGTGAACATAGCAAGTTGTATTCATAGCTTCAGCCCAAAAGTGTATAGGAAGCTTCTTTGCATGAATCATAGCTCTGGCAGATTCTTGAATAGTTCTGTTTTTCCTTTCAACTATCCCATTTTGCTGAGGAGTAATAGGTGAGGAAAACTCATGACTTATCCCTTCAGATGAGGAGAACTCATCAAACTTGGAATTTTTTAAACTCCGTCCCATGGTCACTCCTAATTCGGACAACACAATTATCCTTTTCCCTTTGAAGTCTGATGCACAGATCTTTGAAGACATCAAATGCATCTGATTTTTCTCTGAATGAAGCTTATCCATGTGTATCTGGAATGGCCATCAACAACTACATAGGCATATCTCTTTCCACCCAGACTTTCAACCTGCATAGGTCCCATTAAGTCCATGTGCAAAAGTTCCAGAGTTTTGGATGTTGTAGGATGTCCTAGCTTAGGATGTGACATCTTGGTTTGCTTGCCAACCTGGCATTCTCCACAGACTCCTCCTTCATCAATAAGCAGCTTTGGGATTCCTCTAACTACTTCCTTTGATATGATATTTTTCATTCCCCTTAAATGAAGATGACCAAGAGGTCTATGCCACAGCTTCACCTCCTGTTCTTCCTTGGCTGAGGAGCAAATTGAGGAGTAGTTTGAGACTTTAGGTTCCCATAGATAGCAGTCATCTTTGGATCTGAATCCTCTTATAACTTCCTGATTATCTCCATTCGTCACAACACATAATTCCTTAGTGAACTGAACATAGAAACCTTGATCACACAGTTGGCTTATGCTGATGAGATTAACAGTTAGTCATTTTACTAACAGCACATTATTCAGTTTTGGAACTCCAGAACTGTCCAGCTTACCAACACCTTTGATTTTTCTTTTAGCACCATCACCAAAGGTCACATAATTGGTAGTGTGAGGTTGTATATCCACCAATAAATTCTCCATACCAGTCATATGTCTTGAGCAGCCGCTATCAAAGTACCAGTCTTCTCTGGTAGACGCCCTTAGAGCTGTGTGAGCTAACCTAGCAACCCATTGTCGTTTCTTGATGGGGGCATTATGCTTAGATGCCTTATGCTTAGGTCTGGCATGAGGGGTTTGGTTAGGATAACCATGGAACCTGTAGCAGAAGGCTTTTATATGACCAAATATACCACAGTAGTGACATCTCCATCTCTGAAATTTCTTCTTCTGATGGTTACTCATCCTGGTTCCCTGATGTTGAGACATTGGTTGTGACTTCTGCTTGAGTTTCTGAACTTCAGCCTTTGAGCGTTTGAGTTCAGCTGAGGATTTCTTAACAAAGCCTAAACCAGACATGGTTCCTGACTTCTGTCCCACCTTTAGAATCTCTTCCAACGTGTCAGTTCCTTTATTCAGCATTCTGATGGATTTTGTCATTTGATCTAGCTTGGAGGTCAGCAAGGTTATCTCACCATTTAGACCATCTATGATTGTCCGATGCTTCTTTTTCTCATCCTCCAGCTCCTTGATGAGTTTCTTCTGCTTTTCTCCTTGTATACACACTTCTGCACTTTTGACACATAGCTCTTTATATGAAGTAGCAAGTTCATCAAAAGTCAGTTCATCTCCACTTGAGTCATCATCAGAGGCACAAACACTTGTTAGTGCAGTGACATGTTTAGCAGATTCTCCTTCTGATTCACTCTCAGAGTCTCCTTCAGACCAGGTGACAGATAGTCCCTTCTTTTGCATCTTGAGGTAAGTAGGACATTCAGCTCTAACGTGTCCAAAACCTTCACATCCATGACACTGGATTCCCTTGCCTTGGTTGGACTTTTCTTCAGATGTTGATCTTTTCCTTGTGTCAGACGAAATGTTCTTGACATTTGGTCTGCCTTTTTGACCAATCTTCTTTATGAACTTGTTGAACTGTCTCCCAAACATGGCTATGGCTTCTGATATGCTTTCATCACCTCCAGTACTTCCTTCTTCTGAATCCTCTTCAGTATTAGATACAAAAGCTATGCTTTTGTTCTTATTTTCAACATTCTCACACAAGCCCATTTCAAAAGTTTGGAGAGAACCAATAAGCTCATCAACCTTCATATTGCAGATATCTTGAGCCTCTTCTATAGCGGTGACCTTCATGGCAAATCTCTTTGGTAATGACCTGAGAATCTTTCTTACAAGTTTTTCTTCAGCCATTTTCTCTCCTAAGCCACCAGAAGTGTTGGCAATTTCAAGAATATTCATGTGGAAGTCATGAATAGTCTCATCCTCTTTCATCCTCAGATTTTTAAACTTGGTGGTCAGCATCTGAAGTTTAGACATCCTCACCTTGGAGGTACCTTCATGAGTTGTTTTGAGAGTATCCCAAACTTCTTTAGCCAGTTCACAGTGATGCACCAGTCTGAAAATGTTCTTATTTATTCCATTGAACAGTGCATTCAAGGCCTTAGAGTTTCCAAGGGCTAGTGCCTCTTGCTCCTTGTCCCACTCTTCTTCAGGAATTTGCAAAATGATTCCATCTTTACCTGTCTTCGTTGGATGTTCCCATCCTTTATTGACAGCTCTCCAGACCTTGCTATCTAAAGACCTCAAGAAGGCTATCATACGAGGTTTCCAGTCATCATAGTTAGAACCATCCAGCATGGGTGGTCTATTTGAGTATCCTACATCCTTGTCCATGGTACTAGAAAGTAACGTCCCTAGATCTCACCCAGAAATTAACAGGCAGGGTGCCTGCTCTGATGCCAATTGAAATTTTAGTTAACAGACTATCGATGTCACACAGGATGTTATGACATCCGATTCTGCACAGACAGGAATGTATACAGCAGGTAAATGTAAGTGCAGTAAATAACACAAGGAATTCTTTACCCAGTTCGGTGTCACACACACCTACGTCTGGGGGCTACCAAGCTAGGGAGGAAATCCACTATTAGCAGTATTAATTCAGGCCTTAAACCACCTGTTTAATCCTATCAATTAATACCTACCCAATGCAATTTCAATCTTAAACTAAGACCAGAGTTTCTACTCACTCCCCCTCAATCACCACAGTGATTACAACCTTTAATTGGATTAAAGTTAATGACGAAGTTATACTTCAAACAACTCTTGATTGTGCTTAACAGCTTTAATCAAGATACACAGCACTCACGCTTAAAAGCTTAGAGTGACACAACACTTACAACTCAATGAACACCATAGTCCAATACAATCATCTAGGTGATAATTGCTTGGCTCACAAGTTAAACCTAATACAAGACACACATAAAAATACAGCAGTGAAGTATGATGGAACAATGAATGCGTCACGCTTAAAACCCCTGAGTTGCTGAAAGTAGGATTGCCATCCTTTTATATTGCAGGACTTAGGCCTTGTACTTGTATTTCCTAAAAATAAGGTTAAGCAAGTTAACCTAATTTCCACATAGTAGGGTGCTAACTAATAGGCTATTTGTTAGGTCCATTAATTGTAGCTCAGTTGTTAGTTTCCTGGATTTTAGCTCAGCTGTTAGATTCCTGAAAAATAGCCTGAGAAGAACACTGAAACAGAAAAACTAACCATTCTACACTTTAGCATATACTGTCAGGAATGAATGTCATAACATTCAGTTTGACGTCCAGAACATAGACCATATGATAGGTCTGTTATTCTCCTAAAAACAGACTGTACTAAATGCTGAACTGTAAAAGACCAACCAGTCTATACTTCAGTATCAGCTGCTAGAGATAAATGTCATAACATCCAGTTTGAAATTTAGACAATGGGCCATATGCCAGGTCTGATATTCTTCTGAAAAACAGACTGAAATAAATACTGAACTGTAGCAGAAAACCAACCTGCCTATTATTCAGTATATGCTGTCAATGATGAATGTCATAACATTCAGTTTGACATTCAGACAGTAGGTTATGTGCCAGGTCTGCTACTCTCTTGAAAAAAACAGACTGAACTCAATACTGAGCTATAATAGAACAACCAACTATTCTATAGTTCAGTATCTGCTGTCATGGATGAATGTCATAACATCCAGTTTGACATTCAGTAAATCCTGTATTAGGTAATCCTACAGCATGCTACTCAAGCATGTCATGACATCAGTCAGGACATCAGAGTACAGTTAGTGTTTTAACACAAAATGCAGCCAATCAAACATCTACACCCTCATGGGAAACTTTTAAAGCATCCCATAAGCTTTGGTGGTTTCACAATGGGAAACACGATAATATTCATCAACACCAAGTGTGGATATGAGAATACTTTGTACCTTCAAATCATGTGACCACTATTTCTTATCATTATCATTTCATTGTGTTTCCAATTTTGGTACAACAACACCTTTACCATTGGTTATTATAATTTAATTAGGACCATTGGTGATGACATCCCAAACACCTTTATCAACCGAGTTGATATGTATACGCATAAAGCTTTCACCAGTAAAAATGGGCACTCTATTCTACGCCCAATTTGGTTCGGTAGCCATTTTATAATAAACGTATATGGAAGCACACAATTAAGTGGAGCTTTGATACCACTTGTTAGACGATATGAAATGATATAGCAGGGGGGTGAATATATCCCAAGTTAAAAAATTAAAGAAAAATGGTTTTGAAATTTTTTATGGCGATGTAAGACCCCAATTTTGTCCCTAAGATCCCTCATGGCATCATAAGCATTGCATTACATAGCCTCAAGGATCTTTGAGCATCTTGGCTTCCTTTCCCTTTGGGTTGGGATCTCCTGTGAGTGGTTTGAGATCACCAGGCATGCTTACATTGTATATCATTGCTTTTCTTGTTTTAATCACTAACCAAAAGCACAAAAATATGTCATCTAACATTTGTTTTGCAGTCTAAGCAATCATCAGGTCAAGGCAATTCAAGGATTTCCTTTGGGCAAGAGATGATGGTATTTTCTTGAGATGAGGACCACATGATATCATATGGAGCTTATATGAGCTAGGGTTCATTTTGAAGCAAATATCCCCAAGTGGTAAAGGCCTAAGTCATTAAAGCATGTCAAGGTCATCTGAGGACCAAATAATCAACTGTGCAGTCAACTTAGGGCTTTGAGGTGGGGGAAATGATTTGAGACATCCCAATCGTGTTTAAACAAGGCCTATTCATCATGTCAAACATCTATCTTGAAGATTTTGAAGTCATGACAAAAGTTTCCAAAAATGTAAAGTGACCTGTAATTTCAAGTTTCCAAAAATGGCAAGTTTTTGGTCCACATTTAACTTGACTTTTCAACATAAAAGAAGCTTCAAATGGATTTTTGGTGAACATGAAAGTTGAAGATCTCTCTCTCCTCTTTTCAAAAAGTCCTATATCATGTCCATCTGATAATTGGTTGAGAAGTTTTGACCAAATGATCACAAAGTATGCATGGAAGTTCAACATGGCATAACTTTTGATCCAAAACTCCAAATTGGTCCACTCTTTATGAAAAATGCTCCTTGTGACCAATGCTTTCCAAATCAACCTTTGCCTTGCATGGAAGAAGCTCATATGACCACTTGTTCATACATGTGCATTCTAGAGGGAAAATTGATAATTCAAAATTGGCTCATGATACAAGTAAATTAACACTTCCATGATGACCATTGGCTGATTTTAAGTGAAATTGAAGCTCATCATGGTACTGTTCACGTGTGAATTGGTCATGCTAAGCACACTTTCCATTTTTGCAAAACACCTCACATTTCCTTAATCTTGCTTAGCTATAGCCTAATCCTGATTTCAGCATCATTAACAAGTGGTATATAAGCTAAATCATAACTGTTTTTGAGGAGGATAACAGAATTGAGATCAAATTTTCCATTTCCCTCCATTTTTCTCTCTCTTTGAAAATCCAAATTTCTTCACATAACTCCTCAATTTCTTTGCATATTCTGGTTGATCATGGAATTCTGAGCAAGGATCATCATCTGGATTGGACAATTGAGCTGGTTTTTGTGCATATCAAGAGTTTGAACATGGGGATGGAAGCTTGAAATTGAAGCAGATCTAGGAGTTTTCAATTGTTTCTTGGTGCTTAAAGCTTCAAGGCATAATCATAGGAGAAGATCTGGAAGTTCTGGAAGCTGGAGAGCACGATTTTTGATCATTGCATTTCAAGTAAGTGAAAATTCGACCATCTCTTTTTGCCAATTTCTTGCCATGAACGGATAGATCTTGCATTGCTGAGCACACTGATATGTTTACTTTTGAATTTGGCTGAGAAATGAGCTTGATATGTTGAATTAAAGTTTTGAGATCCAAAATGTTTTGCTTCGATCCATGAGATACACGATGAATTAGGTTAGATGAATGTGATATTCATGATCTATGTTGCAAGAGCTTTCCAACCATGTGTAATTTGTCAATTTCTGGAAAATTTTCGTGAAGCTCCGCCGGATTCCACCGGGGAAGACGATCGGAACCACTGTTCCGGCGTCTCTGCGTGTTGCTTGGGTTTGCGTGTGTGGCATCTGACTGTGCACGTGCATGGCCATTTGATTGGCCTTGAATCACTTGACCGTGCCTGCGTGTCTTTGACTCGCTTATGTGGCTGCCACATAATAAATGAAATGTTGCGTTTCATTAGGCTTTTGGATCCTTTGTGCGCGTGTTCGATTCCTCGCTTGTGCATTTTCTGAATTTAATTGTTTGAATTCTCATTTTCTTGAGTGCGTGTGTTCGAACCTGGCTGGTGCACATGCTGATTTATTTTCAAACTTCATTTTCCTTCCAATATTTTCATATTATTTCACATTATTTTGTTCATCTTTCAAAAATCATAAAAAATAGCAAAGTGCTTCAAATTGATCCCAATTGTTCTTCACATTCTTGTCTTGATCTCTAGTTTTTTATAGAATTTATTTCATGATTTGTTTGTTGCTGGATTTTTAATGTGTGATTTTTGATTGAACCTTATGCCAAACTGACATGTTACATTCAATGCCTTGTGAAATGCTATGTGTTGATCCAATTGATCTGAAATTTGGTGTGCTTGATCTTCACATGTGATATGATTTTTGAGCTTTGGTTTGGAATTTTTATCATATGCTATCACTGTTTTGGACACATGAAGATATGTTGTGACAATTTGTGTCACATTTTTGGTATTCAATTTGTGAATTTTTGTTTACCTATCATTTGAGATCTTCTGAATTTGATTTTTTGCATGATGTTTGTTCATAACATGAGTAACTTGCATCAAAAATTTCATGATCATTGGATGCTTTTCTGTTTTGATTTGGATTTTCTAACTTGGATGTCCATATTGTGCACATTTGCTTGCCTTTGCTTTACAGTGATCATTTGATGCGTTTGCCATGTGAATTGATGTTGGTCCTTTTGAGGACATCTTATGACATGTTTGAACTTGCTTTGTACCAAAAGATTGAGTTCTGTTTTCATCATTTGATTTGGTTTTGAACCTAGTCTTTGTACTAGTGTTTTGTACATAAACTAATTATGCTTTGTGTTTCAGGTTTGGACATTTAGCATTGATGGTTGGTTTGATCTCACTTTGTGAGATACAAATGCCTTTGAGTACTAACTCTTTCTGTTTTGTAGGTTCTAATTGATGCTCATTGCTTCACTTGAGTGCTTGAGCATTGTTCATTAAGTTATAAATATTGGATGGTTTCACTGTCTGTTTTCTAATTGGTTGTCTGAGATATTAACTGTTTAGCTTTTGTACAGGTACATTAGTTGCTTGCTTTTAGCTCTTGCTTGAGCTTTGGATTGTGGTTGATACACCACTTAGGTAGCTACTCTCTTACTCCATGTAGTCTGGAAGTCCTATCACCTTTTTGGCAGGCATTTTGGCTGAAGTCCTCCTTATGAGGCTCTGTTTGTGATTGTTTACATTTGTGCCAAAGACCTTTAAATGAGGCATGTTACTTGATAAGTCCTCCTAAGTGAAGAGGCAATTAACAGATAGAAGGGATTAGCAATCAATCCCCTATTATTCAGTGAGTCGTTCATTATGCTCGCACTACGTGCTGATGCTCTTGAACAAGTACCCAAGATCTTGTTTAGAGTTTGTCAAGTGGAATAGGATCCCATATTCTAGATCCCCACGCTTTCTTTGTCATAAGCTCACCCAGACCAGGGTTTAGAGCATGAGGTCTCATCCTCATTTCTCCATTTGATCAGCTTCACCCTAACTCTCAATGTTAATGGTTAAGAGCTCACAGATTACCATTACAGTTTGGCTTGTTTGTCGAGGTTGATATGACCCCTCTTGACTAAAGCCCACCTATTTGATTAAGCCTCTTATTTGTATATAGTGTGTGATGCATTGTTTTCTTGATTGCTTTGCATGTGTTTGCTTTTGCTCACTTGTTTGTTTTGAGGAGTTAGATATAAGTCCATCTATTGGCATTCTGTTTCCTGTTTGTTTTGAGGAGTTAGATATAAGTCCATCTATTGGCATTCTGTTTCCTGTTTGTTTTGAGGAGTTGGATGTAAGTCCATCTATTGGCATTCTGTTTCCAGTTTTTGTTGTTCTCTTATGAGACTTGCTTATTGTTTATACCTTGTGTTGCCTTATTCCAAAGGATGGGACTTACTTGGATCATCCATATGATCTCAAGAGAGCAACCCTACTTGTGTTTGCATTCCTTTATTCCCCACCTCTTGTATGCTTAATCTTGATCCTTTTTTCATCCTTAACCCAAACCAAAAAACTTTTGTGCAACCATTTCACTTATTTTCAACATTAGAAACCTAGGCCTTATGCCTTTGATTTTCAAAATTTCTTTTCATAATACTCATTTTGAATTGAACCTTAAGTCAACTTTGACCATTTTGTACATACTTCTAATTGGTTAATCTAACTCACTCAAATGTGTTTCTTTGTGGTTCCAATGTCCACTTCTTAATCAAATTTTTCATAACCTTTAGCTATTAGGTTTGAGTTATCTTTGTGGTAGGTATACTACTCACCTATATCCTTAGTGGTTGGACAATAAGTCTTCCATGCTTATTATAGGGCATAATCTCTCACTAGCATGTCGAAGTTATCCTCACATGGTGGACTTGTGGTTTTTCAAGTCAAGTTTTCTCCCTTTGATAACGAAAGACCTTAAGGCTTTTGGACCAATCAATCCACTCACTTGTTTTGAAATTTTTTACCCGAACTACGGGGTTTTGATCCTTATCTTTCATGAGAAGGTACGTAGGCAATGGGTTCATCCATCCAAACACAAAATGTAAATAAACTTGTATATCCTTTTCTCATCTCTTCAATCATGTTTGCACAAAATAATTTCATAAACAATAACCTTTTGCAACAAGCGTGAAAAGGGCTCCCAAGGAGTACCTAGGATGTTGTGGGTGCCTAACACCTTCCCATGACATAACCAACCCCCTTACCCAGATCTCTGACCCTCTTTTACTAGTTTTGTTTGTAAAACTTTATAGGTTTTTGTTCGCTTTCTAACCATTCCTTTGGATAAATAGAAGTGCGGTGGCGACTCGACTTTGTATGATTTACCTTGGATTTAGTCAATATCTCCAATGGTAACGAATACACCGCTACAGGCGAGCAGAAGTAACCCGGATCGAATCGTCTAACCGAACAACTATCAAAACATCTCCGATATGCATAATGACAATTAAAGTATGATAATGAACACAAATTTGATCAATAAAATTTAAACCACAATCAATTTAATGCAATACTAAAAGTAGAGACTATTTCCAATGGTAAAATACACAAAAATACCATTGAGAAAAATTATCGAACACCTTTAGTGTAATCGATTTTGTTTAGAAAATTCTTCAGTTTTGTTGATCTTCAAATCCAATCACAATTTAAGGGATTATGATAAACTCAATAACACCTTTTTAGAATGGTTTTCAAAAGGATGAACCAAACGTATTACTTGCACAATCGATGAATTCAATAATTTGCAAGTGAAAAATAAAAGAGTTAGATAGATAGACAGACAAATATATATATATATATATATATATATATATATATATATATATATATATATATATATATATATATATATATATATATATATATATATATATATATATATATATATATATATATATATATATATATATATATATATATATATATATATATATATATATATATATAGAGAGAGAGAGAGAGAGAGAGAGAGAGAGAGAGAGAGAGAGAGAGAGAGTAAACAAGGATTTGTTTAACCAGTTCCCCAATCGACCTCACTATAGGTACGTCTTCCTTCAATTCAAACTCAAATTGAATAATGAAATTAAACTTACTTTGCAAAAGTAGAATACAATAGAAATGTAGCAATATACAATAAATGACAAAAAAGCTCGTCCCCTTGTGTTACATATTAAAGAGACTCTAACTATAGACTCAAATGACAAGCAACTAAAGGGGGACAACACCGTCGTCAACCTCAAGCTCCTACTCAGGTGCCTAGTCATCTGTTGTCCAGAGAAGCGGAGATGTAACAACATAAAAAGGGGGTGAGTATACATTCAAAATATAAATGGTTCATAAACAATCAGGATAGATTCACACACTACAAAATCATCCACATATCATAAATGCACATCAACACAATATATTCACATGTCACACACATCACAGTCAATCACAAAATTCATAGGTCATACAAGAGTATACATCATTACACAAACATCTTATTATCATGTAATATAATGCAACAATGACTCGACTCATAATCATCACGGTCCCCACTATGAACCAGACTCACAACTCAACTCTAGATGCATGCAGTACCAACTCAACATTTGGTTCTTCATGTGAACTAGGTTCTAATCAACTATGAACCTCGAGCGTAGACTCTGAGCTCCAAGCCCAAACTCTAATATTGGGACAAGTCACTAGTCCCTACTCTGAACTAGCGAACATGCCTGTTTCACAACAACAACAACGACATATGATGCATGATAGTAAATCATGCAATAACACAATACCACTATGAATAAAACCCATATATGATTGTAAACATTCACACATCATCAACTTGGTAAGACTACAACCCTGCTCTGACTGTAATTTATCTTTCACTCAACATAATACAAGTAGTTCTCACTCCGAACCACTCGCTTCATCAATAATTGAATAATCATTTACAATTATCACACAATCATACACATGATTTGTAAGGGCAAACTGTCATACAACATACGATCATAGATTTCGATGATGACAAATTACCATCATGGATGAATTGGCATTATCGATTCCACCTCTACAAAACAAATGCAACATATCACCTATCATATCCTTTTCTATGCTCATCTAAACTGTTATATTTCATACAACATATGTGGATAAAATGTGGTCATGACAAAATGCATGAAAACCACAAAAATCTGATTTTTTGCAGATTTGCAGGGTTTGAGTCGACCGTAGGGTCGGCGCATAACTTAGTGCATTTCCTCACGGGTCAGCGCACAAAAGGCTTGAGTCGACCGCAGGGTCAGCGCATGAACCACGGGTCAGCGCACGCCGACCTATGGTCGACGCATACTGATGTGATTTTCAGACTGTCCAAAACTGCAGGCTATGCATCGACGCATAGACCTGCTATGGTCGACCGTTCGTGCGCAAACACAACTTTTTTTGTAATTCTCACTTTGTTTGAAAAGCTGTTAAGTGGGTTGGTTGGTTTGTTACTATAAATAGAAGTTTAGTTATTTTGTATTAACTAACATTTGACAAATTGATTCAAGTGTACAAAGAACAAGAAAAAGTGAAATAGGTGTCCAAGATTCTTCATCTTCATCTTCAACATCTCATAACACATCAATTACACACAACCATTTTTGAAGTGCTTTGTGATTGGTTAAAGGTGATAACGTTCGAAGCCGAGATTGGGGAATCCTGTTCGGGTTGAAGCTTGCGACAGGTTTTTTCTTGAATAAAACCTTTAGGGTTTTGTCCTCCAAGATTGGTTTGATTTTCGGGGTTTTTGGATGATTTCTTCATCAATTTTCAACTGAGCGAAGGTGATTGAGAAGAGAAAGTCTTCATCAATCTAGTAGCGGATTCAGTGATATTGAAGGGAAGATTTCGGGTTCGATTTGTTGCAGTTGAGATCAGCCGGGCCGAGGGTTTGAAGAGTTGAGAGTTATTCAATAAAGGGGCTGGAATCGGAGATCTATCAACAATAATCGAAGGACTTGATTCACCTTGAATCAAGGAACAAGGAGTGGATGCAACATTCAACGTCTTGAGAATTCTGTTGTATAATTGCCTTTAAATCCTTGTATAAACTGTTATACTCAACAGGTGATATCTATTAAAGCTATCTCAATTCTAGTTTTAGAATTGAGGGCAGACGTACCCCGAAGCGAGGACGACGGGGGAACTGCCTCATCAAATCTTTGTCTTCTCTATTTTTCAGCTTATTTGTTTGTGGCTTAAAAATAAGTGATTTTTGTATAAGCACTTTTATCAAACCTTGATATTAATTGAGTAAGAAGTTAAAACTCTGTTTTTGAATCCAAAGTACAATAAGATATTGTACTAGACTAACTGAAATCACTTACTCAACATAAATATCACTTGGAGTGTTTTTGCACACCAAGTGTTTGATAATTTTCCTAAACCAAAATTATCTTAGGTGTGTATCTAGTTTGGTTTGCTCTTTGTATCATTGGAACTAGGAATCCTAGTAAGTGAAATAAATCATTGATAGTGTGACTAGTGTAGTGATTCTTATTCTACATTATCACTAATCCATAGGCTAGACGCATATCCGATTTTCCAATAACAGTTTGTTTTAGACTATATTTTCCTCGGCCGCTTCCGCACTTAAAATAAATTTTCAAAACAAATTTTGATTGGTAGCGCCGACTCAATTTTTAATTGGGATCTATTCAACCCCCCCCCCCCCCCCCTTCTAGATCCGTGCCATAGTCTAACAAGTGGTATCAGAGCCTGGTTCACTCCGTGCTTCAAAATATAACTTTGACAGAAAATGGCTAACGAACCTAAAAGGGCTTATAATAGAGCTCCCGTTTTCAATGGTGAAAATTATAGTTATTGGAAAGACTGTATGCGGGTGCACATAAATTCCATAGATAGAAAAATATGGAACGTTATTCTCAATGGTCCAATTGAAATAACCATGACCAATGAGAATGATGAATTAGTGCCAAAGCCCGAAGCACAATGGACTGATGATGATGAAAAGAAATACAATTTTGATTGGAAAGCCAAAAATATCCTAATCTCCTCATTAGGTGTAGATGAATACTATCGTGTATCCCATTGTCCTACTGCTAATGCCATGTGGGATTCACTACAAATCGCCCATGAGGGGACGAACGATGTTAAGTTGGCAAGAATCAACACACTAACACAAGAGTTTGATCTCTTTTTCATGGAGCAAGGGGAAACCATTGCTGACATGCAAAAGAGATTTACTCATCTCATCAATCGATTACATTCATTAGGTAGGCCGGTTTCCAATGATGTTGCTACTAATAAGATCTTGAGATGTCTTAACAGGGAATGGCAGCCGAAAGTGTCCGCCATCAAAGAAGCAAATGATCTTACCACATTAGACTTGACAACATTATTTGGCAAACTACAAGAGCACGAACAAGTACTCTTGAGCCTAGAACAACACGAAAAGAAAGAAAAGAAGGACAAAACAAAGGTGAGTGAAAAGAAATCCATAGCTCTTAAGACTTCCTCCTCGAAGTCTCAAGCAAAAGAGAAAAGTGATTATTCCTCGAGCGACGAAGAAGAAGAGGACAAGAGCGAAGATATGGGGTTGTTCGTTAAACGCTATAATCGTTACGTGAGAAAGAACGACATCCAACATTCCGAGAAGAACTTGGTAAACTTCCGGAAAAAATCGAGGTACTCTAAAAATGATGACTCAAAAGGTAAAAAGACTAGAGGGTCGTGCTACACTTGTGGGAAGCCCGGTCATTACAAACCGGTATGTCCGATGAACAAGAAGACAAAGGAAAAGGAACCATCCAAATCACACAAGAAATCATCAAAGTCAAGGAGAGCATACATAGCTTGGGAAAGCGATAGCGACTCCTCCGATGATGAAAGTTCTAGTGATGAAGATGAAGCTGTAAACCTATGCCTCTCTGCACATCAAAAGAACAAGAAGAAACAGGTACGACATGCTAAATATGAAAAATCCTCTAGTATGTCTCATCATGAATTACAAGCTGCATTTGATGCTTTACACTGTGAAGCTAAAGAGGCCTTTAAAAGGCTTGCCTCAAATAACCAAATTTTTATCCATTTGGAACAAAAAATTCGAGAATCCGAAAGGAAACTTGAGGCACTCAAAGCTTCTATAGTAGAAAGCACAAAAGCAGGTTATGAGGACCTTAGAAATAGGATAATTAACTATGGGTGTGATACTTGTTATATTTGGCAAGGTGAAGTAAGAAACCTAAAGACCAAACTTGACAAGGCTCTTGAGCCCAAGATTACCTTTGCAATCAATAAATCAAACTTTCTAAAAAGTATGGTTAATCCATATCAAAAATATAATTATGTTATAAAGAATGAAGATACCAAAGGTAATCAAAATGTTAATTTCTCTTGTCTTTATTGTTGCAAGAAAGGCCACTCCATTGCTAAATGCAGGTTTAGGAGATTCTTAGTTCCTAAAGGCATTTATCAATGGCTGCCCAAATGCAACCATTTCGTTACTAACTA
This sequence comes from Lathyrus oleraceus, assembly GCF_024323335.1. Lineage (NCBI taxonomy): Eukaryota > Viridiplantae > Streptophyta > Magnoliopsida > Fabales > Fabaceae > Lathyrus > Lathyrus oleraceus. Next base: position 384,235,328 of record NC_066582.1, on the reverse strand, counting down.
TTCAGGACCCAATAAGCTATTGGGTACCTTCTCGTGTTAATTGTTGTTCCTTAGGTACAATGCCTCGAGACCACCAAGAGAAGATGGGTTCTCGATAGTGGATGCTCAAGGCACATGTCAGGAGACATATCACTCTTCATTGACTTCGTGGCTAAGAAGAAAGGATATGTAACCTATGGTGACAACAACCGTGGAGCAATACTAGGTAAAGGTAGTGTAGGTAACCCTTCTTCCACTACTATTTCTGATGTATTTCTTGTCGAAGGTCTTAAACACAATCTACTTAGCATCAGTCAATTATGTGACAAAGGATACAATGTATCTTTTTCAAAAGATTGTTGCAAAATTGTACATAATGATGATAAGAAGAGTATGTTTAATGGCCTGCGAGTGAATAATGTCTATATGTTAGACTTGAACGAAGTATCGTTAACAAGTGACAAATGCCTTGTAACAATGAGTGAAGACTCATGGTTATGGCATAGGCGTTTAGCACATGTTAACTTTGACTTACTAAATAAAGTAGTCTCAAAAGATCTAGTCTTAGGTCTCCCCAAAATAAAGTTCACCAAGGATCACCTTTGTGATGCTTGTCAAAAAGGGAAGCAAATGAGAATCTCATTTAAATCCAAAAATATCGTTTCAACAACGAGACCTCTCGAACTTCTTCATGTGGACTTATTTGGGCCGTCTAGGATTAAAAGTCTAGGAGGAAATTATTACGGTTTTGTAATAGTGGACGATTCTTCTAGATTTTGTTGGACTATCTTTTTAGTAAGAAAGAGCGATACGTTCGTCGCCTTTGAAAGGTTTGCTAAGCTTTCCCAAAATAAGTTAAATACAAACATTGTTTCAATTAGAAGCGATCATGGGGGTGAGTTCGAAAACCATTTATTTGAAGAATATTGCGGCAACCATGGTATCGATCATAACTTCTCCGCTCCACGTACTCCTCAACAAAATGGGGTTGTGGAGCGTAAAAATCGAATTTTGGAAGAATTGGGAAGAACAATGATTAACGAAAGTGGTTTACCGAAATATTTTTGGGCCGACGCCATTAGTACGGCGTGTTATGTTTTGAATAGGGTGCTCATTCGCCCCATTTTAAATAAAACACCGTATGAGATTTTAAAAGGGCGAAAGCCAAATGTTTCTCACTTACATGTTTTCGGTTGCAAATGTTTTGTATTGAATAATGGAAAGGAAAAGTTGGGCAAATTCGATTCCAAGGCCGACGAAGGTATCTTCCTCGGATACTCTCAATCGAGTAAAGCATATAGAATATATAATAAACGATTACTTGCTGTGGAAGAGTCTGTACATGTCACTTTTGACGAATCCTATCCGAGAAACGTCGGAAAGGGTAGTGTTGTTCATGGTGCAGGTACATCTATGGAAGACATACTCAAAGGTGGCGAGCCGGGGATTGATCAACCCAACAAAGTCAAAGTTGAGGAGGATAAAGATGTACACCATGAGGAAACCGAGGTAGCTCATCCGCCTTCAAACGATGATCTCCCTCAAGCTTGGAAGTCTCCCAAAGACCATCCCATTGACAACATTCTCGGAGATATCTCAAAGGGTGTTACAACTCGATCGAAGCTAAGTAATTATTGTTATCACTTCGCTTTCGTTTCACAAATGGAACCTAAAAACCCTAAAGAAGCCCTACTCGATGAACACTGGTTTTTGTTAATGCAGGAGGAACTAAATTAGTTCACTACAAATGAGGTTTGGGATCCTGTCCCTCCTCCGCGAGATCATCGAGTAATCGGCACTCGATGGGTATTTAGGAACAAGTTGGACGAAAACGGGTATAACCAAGAGGAAGGCATCGACTATGAGGAAACTTATGCGCCGGTTGCCCGACTCGAGGCTATACGCCTTCTCCTTGCCTTCGCTTGTGCGAAAGACTTTAAACTATTCCAAATGGATGTTAAGAGTGCGTTCCTTAACGATTACATAAATGAAGAGGTCTACGCTGCACAACCTCCGGGTTTTGAATCACATGAGTATCCTGATCATGTTTACAAACTAAAAAGGGATTTATATGGTCTCAAACAAGCTCCTAGAGCTTGGTATGAGCGACTAAGTAAATTTTTACTTGATCAAGGTTACTCAAGAGGAAAGGTTGACACAACTCTCTTTATTAAACGTCAAGGAAAGCACTTGATATTAGTACAAATTTATGTTGACGATATTATATTTGGGTCTACTAACATGAATCTCGTGAGAGAGTTTTCGGATCTTATGCAGGGTGAATTCGAAATGAGTATGATGGGGGAGCTCACATACTTTCTCGGTTTACAAATTAAACAACTAAAAGAAGGAACATTCGTGAGTCAAACAAAGTATTGTTTGGACCTTATCAAGAGATTTGACATGGCAAAAGCCAAGGCCATTGACACCCCCATGCCAACATGTGTAAACTTGAATAAATATTAAAACGGTAAGGACGTAGAGGCAAAAAGGTATAGAGGTATGACTGGATCACTTCTCTATCTTATTGCTTCTCGTCCCGACATTATGTTTAGCGTGTGTATGTGCGCAAGATACCAATCATGTCCCAAGGAATCCCATCTAAAAGCTGTCAAACGAATACTTCGATACCTATCCGGTACTCCGAAGTATGGACTATGCTATTCCAAAGGTAATGATTGCTCATTGGTAGGTTTCTCCGATTCCGACTTTGCCGGTTGCAAATCGGATAGGAAAAGCACTAGTGGTACTTGTCATCTATTTTCGAATTCCTTGGTCAGTTGGCATAGCAAGAAACAAGTTTCAGTTGCTTTGTCAACCGCCGAAGCGGAATACGTTGCCGCCTGTAGTTGTTGTTCTCAAATCCTATGGGTTAAGCAACAATTATTGGATTTTAATCTCAAACTCGAACGTATTCCTATTTTCTGTGACAATACAAGTGCCATTAATCTTACCAAAAATCCTGTGTTGCATTCTCGCACCAAACATATCAAAATTCGACACCATTTTCTTCGGGATCATGTAGAGAAAGGTGATGTTGTATTTGAACATGTTAACACTAAAAATCAACTAGCGGACATTTTCACAAAGCCGCTAGCTACTGAGCCTTTCTTTCATATTCGCTGAGAACTTGGTATTCTCGACATTTCGGAACGGGCGTTATTTGTTTGTGGCTTAAAAATAAGTGATTTTTGTATAAGCACTTTTATCAAACCTTGATATTAATTGAGTAAGAAGTTAAAACTTTGTTTTTGAATCCAAAGTACAATAAGATATTGTACTAGACTAATTGAAATCACTTACTCAACATAAATATCACTTGGAGTGTTTTTGCACACCAAGTGTTTGATAATTTGCCTAAACCAAAATTATCTTAGCTGTGTATCTAGTTTGGTTTGCTCTTTGTATCATTGGAACTAGGAATCCTAGCAAGTGAAAGAAATCATTGATAGTGTGACTAGTGTAGTGATTCTTATTCTACATTATCACTAATCCATAGGCTAGACGCATATCCGGTTTTCCAATAACAGTTCGTTTTAGACTATATTTTCCTCGGCCGCTTCCGCACTTAAAACAAATTTTCAAAACCAATTTTGATTGGTAGCGCCGACTCAATTTTTAATTGGGATCTATTCAACCCCCCCCCCCCCCCCTCCCCCCTTCTAGATTTGTGCCATAGTCTAACATGATTCACAACATATATTCACACATTTATCATACATTAACATAATAACTTCCTCACAAAAGCACTACCACTATGTAGTTCTATATGTGATCTCTGTAATGTTTCAAATAAGACCTCATTTAGACTTACGGAACAAAAGTTACTACCAAAATCGACGGGGAATAAAACATGTTTAACTTAGAAAAAATTTCAAAAATTAAACAGCAACAATCAATTGTAATGGGATGACAATCAATTGTCAGCTAGTTCCTTTGGTCACCGACTTTTCAAAATACACTTCATGACTCGATACAATCGATTATTTCATTCCAACAATCAGTTGACATTAATTTTTTCCCAAAAATACCCACAAGCAATCAATTGTCATCTAATGTCAATCGATTTTCATACGCAAAATTTCCAAAAATAAGGGCATGTAATCGATTATCATCTAATGTCAACCGATTGATATTTATGTAATTTTTCAGAATTCTCATTTTTCCATGCATCACTCAACTCCTTCATCACATACCTCTCACACCCAAACCAGTCCCAATTACAATAATCAAAACTCAACAAATTCACATTCTAACAGGACAAACACATTAAATATTCCTAGAATGACAATGATTCATTGTTTTCATGATGAATCAATAAATTATAATAACACCTTAACATCTTCAATTTCAGTATAATTTCATCATACTATCCATAGATTCATGGACATACAACAACACATCAGCAAAACAGAATTTGTCACATCCATCCATGGCAAAACAAAATTATCAACATGCATCTATCATACTTATCATCAAGCAATAGAGAAAAACAAAACCCTATTAGAGGTTAAGAGAAACCCATCTACCCTTTCACGATATAAGCACCCTTAGATGAAGAATCCTCTACCTTGTAATTTCAATAAAAACCAGCAAAGCAAGCTCCCAAGGATCCCTCTCTCCATCCCTAGCTCTCCCTTCCAATATTCTTCTCTCAAAGCCCCTTGTTTTCACGTACTGACATAAAAGTTCTCTAAATCTAATTTCTCTATTTTCAAAATATATAATAATCTAATGAATTTAGAATAACACTCCACTTCTCTCCACTCACCACTTAACTCTCTCAATTCACAAAATTGGCCCAATTCTTCATATTCTCTCCAACCTCTAATTATTTAATTAATTAACTCCCACTAAATTAATTAACTAACAGAAATCACCACAAAAGTTGTCACCGGCCAACTAAGTCATACATCACAAATAAGGGTGTTACAACTAGGCCTTGATTCAAAAGATGCTAGTATAAGGTTTGAATCACAACATTATTACTTATCTAGCATAGCTAGAAGGAAAGGAATTAAGGTCGAGTTGTAAAACTTAAGAAATAAGGATGAAAAATAGGTGCCAAAAGTCTGAAAAGTTATCAAGGCATGTTGTTGATGTTGTACTTATGTTGCTCATACACTACTACAACGCTACCACAATGTCATGTTGTCTCCCATGTGCATTGTACTATCATAGTACAACATAAAGGAATATGTTTTATTCTTTGGGTTTAAGTTAATGAATAATTATAACAACCCAAGATCCAAACAGAGAGACATTATGCAGATGAGAAAACTCTATAAATATAGCTACAATGCAATGAAGAAAGGGCTTCTTAAATTTTGAAAGAGTTTGGAAGTAGAAAAATTAAGGAGGAGCCAAAGTTCGCGTCAAGACTCTGGTTCGGTCATATCTGGAGAAAACAACATTGTATTTGTGAGGTATGGCAGAAGACAACAGTTATAGATTAACAAATTACAAGTGATTGGAGTGTTATATTTAGATTTATCATTTATATCTTCTTTCTTAGGAATGTGTGATTTAATATCCTTTTATGTTATGTTTACTTTACTCATTGTGAGATATCACCTCTTTGTTAGATAATGTGAAGTTTAATGAAGTAGTGTCCTTTAAAAAGTTATGAATGAGTTGTCTTGAAATATTTTGTTCATGTGAATTTATGCCACATGTTTATTCCTTTGTGTGGCCACATTAGAAGTAGATAACAATTTTATTAGTGTTACGGAATCCTCTAATAAATGTAAATCATGACAAATATGGACAAAAAAGTAAATTGGAATAGTTTCTACTTTAATTAATTTTGAGATAAAGAAATAGAGTCATAAGGGAAAGTAGAACTCAACAAAGAAATGCGTAAATGCTACTTTGAGACTTAGGAATCACTATTACAAAATACACATATGGTAACACAATATTACTATAGCCATTTTGTCAACCATAGTAATATCTCATTTTTAATGCGCATGTTTTTATTTATTTTAGAAAAACATTTTTCATCACAGTTCTTAGTATCAACCGTAGTCATAGAATATGGGTAACAAGCTTCAAATCCCATTATCAACATTTTCCATTTTTTCAATATAAATAAGCGTATGTCCCTTAACATTTATTGTTATATAAAATTGAAAGTAGAATAGCTACAATTATTTCAATCAGCTGTGGTTATATTTTCCATATTTCACTATATTTGTTTTTGTTGTGATGATTTTGTGATTTTTGTTGTTTTGGTTTTGGTTTTATAACTCAATTACAAATGAAGAAATAAATGTGGATATGAATATGCTTTAGGTTTTGGTATTATATTATTGTGATGGATATGCATATGCATATAACCATATTAGTATGTTGTTTGTGTATTATTAGTGTGGCATTCACATTAGTCTTTTGATATAAAATTCATAACTTTTTATCAATCATAGTTGTAAGAAAGATGATCGATTAGGTATGATGTATGAGAAAGGAGTTCTTGAATTCGTTGAATTCGCCGGACAAAAACTTTTCGGAAATAACAATGTCTTTTATTGTCCTTGTGTGGGTATATCAAAAAACGTTCAAAGAAATAAATATTGAATCACCTATGTTGTGATAGAATGTGTCAAAATTATACAACATGGAATTGGCATAGAGAAGTGGATAAAAGCCAAAATGCAACATCACAAATGGATGAAGATGATTAATATATGGATGATCGACTAGAAGATATAATCCATGATATTGGAGAATTATATTATATGAAAGTCCATATTTATGATACTTTATATAGTGATAAAGATGCAAATTTATATAAGGGTTTCACAAGTTATACACGATTGTCTACTTTGTTAAAACATTTTAATCGGAAGGAAAAAATTGGTGGTCGGATAAAAGTTTCACATAATTGCTTGATTTGTTGAAACAAATGCTACCAGAAGATAATAATTTGTCGAATCGTTGGCATAAGGCCAAGAAGGTATTGTGTCAAATGGGTTTGGAGTATATCAAAATACATGTTTGCCCTAATGATTGCATATTATACATGAAAGAGTATGAAAATTTTGATAAATGTCTGAAATATGGTGAGGCGCACTACAAGTTGAAGGAAAACAATTGTGATGACAATTGCAACGAAAATCTTAGTAAGAAGCGTCCTCCTACTAAAGTATTATGGTACATGCCAATAATTTCAAGTTTCAAGTGACTTTTTGCTAATGCAAATGACACAAAGATTATTAGATGGCATACAGATTAAAGAAAATGTGATGGAAATATTCACCGTATAGTTGATCCTTTGCAATGGAATAAAATTGATTCTTTGTTTCCAAATTTTGTCCTTGAGCCAAGAAACCTTATGCTTGGGCTTGCAACATATGGAATGAATGTAGTTTGACTACTAACCATTCTTCGTGGCATGTTCTTCTCGTGATTTACAGCTTATCCTCATGGTTGAGCATGAAACAGAAATATATGTTGTTAAGCATGATGTTTTTTGGACCAAGACAACCTGAAAATGACATACATATTTATCTAAGTCCATTAATTGAACATTTAAGACTTTTTTGGTGAAAAGTTTAAGATGCACGCAATATTATTTTGCACAATCAACGATTTTCCTACATATGTTAATTTGGTTGGATACACTGTCAAAGGACATAAAGCATGTCCTATATGTGATTCTAATACCAATATTAACCAACTTGAGTTTGAAAAAAAGATTGTTTACCTTGGGCATCAGAAATTTCTAAAACCCAACCATCCTTATCGTAGATTGCAGAAGGCTTTTAACAGAGACTAGGAGGTTGAAATATCTCCTAAAGCTTAAAATAATGATGAATTTTATCAATGAAAATAACACCTTATTGTTGTATTTAGAAAGAATAAAAAAGTTATCATTGAGAGAAATATTTGGAAAAAGAGATCGGTGTTCTTTGATCTTCCAGATTGGTCTAACCTCGATGTTAGACATTGTCTTAATGCGATGCATATGGAGAAAAATGTGTGTTATAGTTTGATAGGAACACTTATAAACTTTCCAAGAAAGACTAAATATAATAATAATTCCCGTTTAGATATGGTGGAGATGGGTATATGACAAAAATTGGCTCCAGAAGATAGAGGAAAAGGAACTTATTTGCCTCCAAAATGTCACACTCTATTCAAAAATGAAAAGAAAAGTTCTTGTGAATGTTTGCGTGATATCAAATTCCCCCAAGGTTACTCATCAAACATCAAGAAACTTTTAGCAATGAAATATCTCAAGTTAATTGGCTTAAAATCACATAAATGTCATTTCTTGATGCAATAACTTCTATTTGTGGCTATCTGTGGCATCCTTCCAAACAATGTAAGAGTAACTATAGCCAATTTGTGCTTATTCTTCAATTCTATATGTAATAAAGTTCTTGATTTCAAAAAATTAGATGAATTAGAAGATGTGTCTGCAATAATCTTGTGTCAATTAGAGATGTATTTTCCTCCATCATTTTTTGACATTATGGTTACTTTACTTGTTCATATAGCCAGAGAAATAAGATTTTGCGGTCGAGTTTATTTATGGTCGATGTATCCAATAGAGTTATACATTAATATATTTAAAGGATAAATAAAGAATCATCACCATCAAGAATCCTCGATCGTTTAAAGGTACATCACATAAGAAACTATTGAGTTTTGTTCAAACTATTTGTCGGAAACAACGTCTATAGGAATTCCAAAGTCTCATCATGTTAACAGATTTGGAGGTAGAGGTACTTAATATTTAAATGTTAATTCAATGGCTCATGATGTATTTCTTGAAGCATATTTCTATATATTGAATAATCTTAGGGAAGTTGAACATTACATAGCTACTCACAAAATAGTTATAAATAAAAAATATCGCCGAATGAATCACAAGTGGTTATTGACAAAGCATAATAATAAATATATAAGTTGGTTTAATAAGAGGATTTCTAATGATACTAGTGTTACCGAGATAATTAAATGGTTGTCGTATATGCCAAAATTGAATGTGATAACTAGGACAACATACGACATTTCTAATTTTTCCTTTTAAACAGAAGCAAAAGATGATCATAGTATAATGAAAAATAGTGGGGTTATGGTTGAGGCCGAATCCATATATATCTCTAGTTCGAAAGATAAGAATCATATTTTGGCAACTAGCGCGTTCTATGTTGTTATTGAGGAGATTTTGGAGATTGATGATGTTATTTTTAAAGTGTCTTTATTTAAATGCAAGTGGGTTCCCAATAACAATGTTGTACAAACTGGTGAGTTAGGATTCACACATATTTAACTTGGCAAGACAACTTATATGACCGAACCATTCATCATGGCTACTCAAGAAAAACAAGTTTGTCATGTGACAAACCCTTTAGAGTTATCGAATAGATGATCAATTATTCTCCAAATAAAATACATTGCGCATAGTCATGAAAATTTTGATATTCCTTCCACTTATTCTAACACAACACAAGTACCTACTTCATATAAAGAAGTTGATAGAAATTACGTGAATTCTATTCGTAACGATCATCAAGAAGGTATATAGGAAAATTAACAAGTAAATATTTTATATTCTTCATTCATAATTTATTGTAAGTTATAATTTCTAAGATTATTTACTAACAATTATTATTATTTGAAATTATAGGTGTTTCAAGTCAAGACACAAAGAAATAAGACACCAAGATACTATTATTTGATGTAATAATTTGTAAATTGTAGGTTGTTTGGTGCCATTTTAGTTTTGATGTAATATACAATTTTTGGTTCTTAGTGGCATTTTGTCTTTGATGTAATACAACTTTTGGTCTAATTCAATTCACAAATGGGTATGTTGTTGTTTCTTGTCTGATACAATTCAGAAAAATCCAAGTTAAAAAATTGGGATATGGCATTATAAAAAAAAACAAAAATTTCACAACGATTGTTTAGTAAAATCATTGTCATAAGTAGAGCACTATCCAGAATAATAAACGCCAAAATTGGCGTTGCTAGGTATCAAACCCAGGAACTATAAGTGATTTCACAACGGTTGTTTATAACAGTCGTTGTTATATGTAGAGCATCATCATGTTTACTACAATGGGCAATAGGTCATTTTTCTAAACTACACACTTACAATCACACCCAACCTCACAACAGTTGGTCAACCATGATGGTATCACTTTATCAACCGTTGTAAGGGGGATTTTCTATAGTAGTGAATTAGTTCCATCTGAAGAAGTGCCATAAATGTCAGATTTATGCTGATAAGATTCATGTGCCTCCGAAACTTCTCAATGTTATTTCATCTCCCTAGCCTTTCTCTATGTGGGGAATTTATATGTTTGGTATGATTGAACCCAAAGCTTCTAATGGACATCGTTTAATCCTACTAGCTATTGATTACTTCACCAAATGGGTTGAAGTAGCATCTTATGCTAATGTGACCAAGCAGGTTGTGGTCCGATTTATCAAGAATCATATTATTTACCGATTTGGTGTTCCAAGTAAGATCATTACTGATAATGGGTCGAACTTGAATAACAAGATGATGAAAGATCTTTGTGATGACTTCAAGATTGAACATCATAACTCTTCTCCTTACTAACCCAAGATGAATGGGGTTGTTGAAGATGTATATAAGAACATTAAGAAGATCATTTAGAAGATGGTTGTGACTTATAAGGATTGGCATGAGATGCTCCCTTTTGCTTTGCATGGATTCCGTACATCTGTCCGCACTTCAACAGGGTCAACTCATTTCTCTCTTGTGTATGGCATGGAAGCAGTGCTCCCTGTAGAAGTGGAGATCCCATCAATGCGAGTCTTGATGGAAGCCAATTTGTCTGAGGCTAAATGGTGTCAGAGAAGATATGATCAGTTGGATTTAATTGAAGAGAAGAGAATGACGTCCTTGTGTCATGGTCAATTATATCAAAATAGAATGAAAAAAGTGTTTGACAAGAAGGTTCGACCCCGTGTATTCAGAGAAGGTGATCATGTGCTCAAGAAGATCTTGTGTCTCAATAATGATTCTAGGGGAAAATGGACTCTCAATTATGAAGGTCCATATGTTGTTAAGAGAGCTTTCTCAGGTGGTGCATTGATTCTTACAACTATGGATGGTGAGGAGATCCCTCGTCCTGTGAATGTCGAAGCAGTCAAGAATATTTCACCTAGAAAATAAAAGAATAACTTGCTAAGTTGAAAACTCGAAAGGGTGGCTTAGGTAAAAATGAGTGTCTTGGTGGATTGAAAACCTGAAAGGAAGGTCCAGGAAAAAGTTAGAGACATAAACAGAAGATAATAATCCTGGTAGATTGAACCCAAAAGGGAAATCTAGGAAAAAGTTATGGATTATGGAAAGTAACTACATTAGGTTGGACTTGATCGTTTGAAGCAACAGTGTCTATCAAAGGTTCATATTTAGTTATTCTCGACGGAAAATCAGAACATAGTGGAATTCAAAGTTGTTAAGGAGAATAATGGTCATTGTATATCAATGTAGCCATTTCCATGTATTTACCATTTTTTCAACTTTGTAATAATCCATGGAGTCATGTCATTCGCAGACTACAATTCTATCAATAAAATTTGAGCCTTTTGCCCATTTGTTTGGTATTCTTATTTTCTTTCAGTTCACGAAATTTCATTTATTTTTTTACGATAATTTTTATAAAAAAACTATATCTAAACAATATTTTCCTCAACTTGTGAATAAAAAAGACGAATGTTAATAGCAATCTCACGGATGGTAAGATCCTGAAGAATTGAATTCAGTGACTTCCCCAGACAGGATTTCCTTTTGTTACATGAATAACAGTTTCCTCAGTATAAGATTGCATGAATGGTATAATCTCTAGCGAGATCTACGCATTGTTGAGATTAGACAAGTATCTGGTTGTACCGTGTTATCAGTCTAACTCCATTTGTGTTTGTTTTGTCAGCATATTCATACGTATATGCATAGGACCATGATGTTTGTTTTCGCATTTTTCATTTCTTAGTGCCCCACCATTTTCCGGTGTTTTCACTCCCCGCAGAATCTATGTGTCCTCTCTCTAATAGAGTGTCGACCTTAAGTAGAAAGCGCTTATCCTTTATAATTCACAACAGAGCTTGATCCTTGTGGAAATTGTTTTTTCAGTTTTCTTTTCCAGTTCATTACTTGAATGGAATTAATATCCAATTGAGTTCACATCCTCATTGGATTGAGTATTCTTTGACCATTTCTCTCCAGTTCATTCCTGGGTTGAATTTTGGACCCTTTTGAGCATATTACCTTTGTTAAACTATCACTTGACTGATAGTATGTAATAGTTCCTCTTACCTTTGATTTGTTGCCTTTGCTAAGTTATCACTCGGCTAATAGTTGGTAACCATTATGTTTTAATTTATTACCTTTGTTAAGCTATCACTCGGTTGATAGTAGGTAATATTTCCTTTTCCCTATTGATTGGTTGCCTTTGTTAAGATACTACTTGGCTGATAGTTGGAAATCATTATGTTTGAATTTATTACCTTTGTTAATTTATCACTCGGCTGATAGTAGGTAATAGTTCCTTTTTCCTGTTGATTAGTTGCCTTTGTTAAGCTATCACTTAGTTGATAGTTGCTAATCATTTTGTTTGAATTTATTACCTTTGTTAAGATATCACTCAACTGGTAGTAGGTAATAAGTCCTTTTTCCTGTTGATAGGTTGCCTTCGTTAAGTTACCACTTGGCTGGTAGTTGGTAATCATTATGTTTGAGCTTATTACCTTTGTTAAGCTATCACTTGGTTGATAGTAGGTAATAGTTCCTCTTACCTTTGATTTGTTGCCTTTGTTAAGTTACCACTTGGATGGTAGTTGGTAATCATTATGTTTAATCTTATTACCTTTGTTAAGCTATCACTTGGCTGATAGTAGGTAATAGTTCCTCTTACCTTTGATTAGTTGCCTTTGTTAAGTTACCACTTTACTGGTAGTTGATAATCATTATTTTTGAGATTATTACCTTTGTTATGATATTACTTGGTTGAGAGTAGGTAATAGTTCCTCTTACCTTTGATTGGTTTCCTTTGTTAAGTTACCACTTGGCCGATAGTTGGTAATCATTCTTTTTTAGCTTATTACCTTTGTTAAGCTATCACTAGGCTGATAGTTAGGTAATATCTCCTTTTACCTTTGGTTGGTTACCTTTGTTAAGTCAGTTCTTGGACGGTAGTTGGTAATCATTCCTTTTGAGCTTATTACCTTTATTAAGCTATAAATTGGACGATAGTTAGGTAATATTCCTCCCCTAGTGAGTTGGGATTTTCCCCTTTGATGATTTCTTTTCCTCAGTGGAGCCTTGCCTTGTTAAGTCTTCCCCGTTGGGTCTTTGTTACGGTCATTCTCTAACTATACTTTGGTTTCTTACCAAATGATGGTTATTCCCGAGTCTTTTCTTTTCGCGCGCGGAATTTTGTTTTTTCCCAGTCGGGTCCCCCTGCGGAAACTATTATTCCCCAAAGAGATCCTTGTTTTCTTTCATATCGTATCATAATCATTTTGCGGTATCTTAGGACCAAAAAGTGGGTCTTTGATATTTAAGTATCTTCAATCTTGTCGAGATAAAGATTTCAACCTTCATATCTCCAAATTGTAGAAACTTAAATAGGGTCATCTGTCATACCCTAATTTTTAACCATAAGATCCCACATACCATTTGCATCATTGCACATAAACAATATCGCATATTGGTCCTTCCCCTATTTATCTTTGGGTTTGCTTCTTCCAGGGATCACCAAGCACCTCTTTGTTGGTTTCTTTTACATTTGTGTTTATATGATTAATTGCTTATCTAACTACTAATCAAAATACCTAAACTATGTTTTGTTTCCCTTAAGATTATTATGCAACTTAGTACTTTTCAATCAAGAGCATCTCAAAGTTTTAATGCTTACTTCTCAATGAAAGTCAAAGGTTCATGTGTTTATTTCCATACCTTCTTTAACAATAAAGTTCAAGATTTGGGCAATTTAATCAATATGAAATCAAGGACACCTTATTTTGAGTTCATATGATCACCCATGTGCTTCAAAATGCAAGGAAAGTCCAAGTACACGAGCTTGTTCCAAGTGGTTTGACCAAAAAGTCAATATTTTGAAGTCAAAGTTCCAAGGATCACAACTCCTTCAATTCTCAAAAATTTTGAATGCTTATTTTTTCATATGACTCTTATCAACATTCTATACAACTTCTCTTTACATGAAAAGAGACAATTATGCTAGGAGGATCATCAAAAGTTTGGAGACAATCTAGGTCATTTGTGGACTTAGTGAAATTTGACCAATTTTCAAGTGACTTTTTCTCAAATTTCAAAGATCATAACTTCTTAAATTTTCAATATTTGTGGTTGATTCTTTTTTACCAATGTCATTTTGTATTCCATCTACAAGTTTTCTCCCAGGATCAAGGCCAAAATATGCTTGGAAGGCCATGGAATTCATTGAGACATTATAGGTCATTCTCAGCCATGGAGCACTCGAATTTTTATAAGTTATATGATCATTTTTTCATTCCAACTTCAACATGTCATAACTTTGTGCTCGAAAATCCAAATGCAACCTTTCTTGGCACATTTTAATCTTTGCCATTATGTCAACACATTGCAAAAAGAATGGAATCAAAAAGCCTCATGGGTAGGATGCCCCATTGGGTTGAGCATGGTGACTTGTAACTGAAGAAATTGCCATTGCTCGAATTTTGAACTTCATCAATCTTAATTTCAAGTCAAATTAACATGTGTTCTGGACCTTAAGATGTTTAACCAAGTCTCCAGAAGTTAATTATCCCTAAAATACATGATTTGGCAGAGTTTTGATGGATTGCACATCACACTTTTCTCACATTTGGATCAAATTTATTTTGCACAAATTTAGCATCATTCCACACGTATTTGAATCCAAACACATTCCCTATAGATAGAGGAAGTGCTGGTGTAAGCCCTAGAGGCCAATACTTTTGGTACTTGTATTGAATTATTTATTAATAATAAAAGGTTTTTTCTTAATTATGTTTGTTTAATAAAGTCCCTAGAATAGCTAGTCCATTTAATGTATCAAGTGTGACTTAATCATGAGATCCCATTAAACATAAGGACACTATTCTTAAAGTATTTGTAGTCGAGCTTTGTTGTAAAGGGGGATAACATTAAAGCATTAAGACTATTATGTATATAGACTGATGATCACATCTCATGGATCATGGATAAGGAGTTATCAAGTCTTAAACATATGTATGAATATTAAGAGTAATATTTACACTGGATTGACCTGCTATGAGAATACTATATAGAATGTTATGCAAAGTGTCATAAGTTATTCTCATGGTGATAATGGTGTATACCACCCTTCGACCTGAAACCACTATGGACCCTAAATGTATAGTCGAGTGCCTTATTGCTGATCAAATGTTGTCCGTAATTGGATGACCATAAAGATAGTTGATGGGTACTCCACGAAGCATGCTAAGGGACATGAGTGACCTAGATGGAGTTTTCCCATCCTGCGTAACAGGATAAATGTCTATGGGCCCAATATTGAACTGGACAAGGATGACATGGTCTATGCCTTGTGTTCAATATAGACATAAGGGCAAAAGGGTAATTATGCACATTAGTATTATCATAGTAGGATTTGTCAGATCACATGACATTTTCGTGTCTTGGGTAGCAGTGGTGTGTTGCTAGATACCGCTCACTGTTTATTATGTTAAATACGTGATTTAATATAATTGCCAATGTCGCGAAAACCTACAGGGTCACACACAAAGGACGGATTGATGAGAGATAGAGTAACTAAGGAACACCGTAAGGTACGGTGCACTTAAGTGAATTGTAGAACATCATAAGGTACGGTGTACTTAAGTAGAATACGAAATATGGTAAGGTACCATGCGCTTAACTGATTTTGGCATATTATAAGATATGAGCCATATACACTTGAGTGGGCTTTTTAGCTTGCAGCACGTACAAGTGATTCTATAAATAGAACCCTTGTGTAGAAGCATTAAAAAAGTTGCAATTTCGTTTCTCTCTCTCTCTCTCTCACTCAAAGCCTTCATTCGTAGCAGCTAACACTGAGATTGAAGGATTCCGTTCGTGTGGACTGAGTAGAGGCGTTGTCATCGTTCAACATTCGTGATCGCTCCGTAGATCGGCACCAAAGGTTAGAATCGCCACAAGAGGTAATGATTCTATCACTGATCATGACCATTCGTAAGGATCATTAAAGGAGAAATTTTAAATTCCGCTGCATTTTGGATCGCCCTTCTCCTTCAGTGGTATCAGAGCCACTTACGAAACCATGCATCTGATAGTTGTTTATTTTCTATATTTTTTGTATTAATACGGTTAAAAGACAGAATGAATCAAATAATAAACGAGTAATTAAATTGAGATCCATCAAGTTATATATATGATATAAGTAATCCCGATTCAAAATACGGTATATATGATATATTGTTTCTGTTTCATTCATTCAAACACTTAATGGTTGTTTTCCTTTGAGCGATCAATGGTCGTTTGCTTCTTGATCCGACATTAGTATGGTGAAGCAATGACGTATTGATCAATCATACTGAATCAACAATCGAGATGTGTTTGACGGTCTGAAATTGGTGCATTAGTGTTAATGACGGCACAAGGGTTATGTTGTCAAAGAGTTATGCGATTAGGGTTATGACTGCGCAAGAGTTGTGCTTTAAAGTATCAAGTGTTAATGCAAAAAATGACGTCGATTTCAAATGAATTGTTCATTAAAATTTTCGGCCCGTTCCCGCTGACCGGGTAGCGGACCCCCGGCTAACTCTGCGTAATGTGATCGGTCGCCGAAATTTAATTTGGTTTTAATTAATTAAAAGAATTAAAATTAATAATAATAATAATGTGTTTATTATTATTGTCTTGTGGTGATCGGTTATGGCCTTAGTTTTCCTTTATTTTGTTCTGGGTTTTAAAATACGACCTGCGTGTCGTGCCTCTCTTTTAATCTCTTAATGTAACTTCTTTTCTCATCTCACTCCCTCGTATGTAAAACGAGTTTCTTTTATGTAATGTAATGTTATGAAGAAAGAGAAGAATTCAATATCAAAGGAGGACAACCTTGAAGATCTTGCTTGGAGAAGCTTAGATCGTTATTAGGTTAACTTATGTTCTCTCATTGGCTTGGGAGAACAATTGCGCTAGGGGCCATAACTGTTTCATTATGTATGTATGTTGATGCATGTGAATGTATGTTGATGCATGTGAGAGAAGATTTATATGATAAATAAGCCGGTGAGATCAAAATAATTGCAAATTCCCTCAAATTAAATATTAAGTTTATGCTTTCCAAGTTTTAGCACTCATCAAAACTATTATCGGACAATGTAGGTTTTGCCTACGCGAGGTACATGTTCTATATTAGTAAGGTGCGATGGGATAATTGTAATATTCAATTGTTAAAACAATGGGTCAAACTTAACTAAATAAGTTATAATAAGATTATATATGTTTAGAAGCAAGACTTGGAAATGATCCATGTGATGGATTGGAATAAGGAGTTATTCACCCAACTAAAATATTCGAGAGTTGTATTAGATACAATTGGAAGGAGTTCCTACCTAAATAACCTAGTTTTGTGAAATTCGCCTACGCGGACTTAAAACAAAGTGAAATATGGATCTCGACCCACTAGAAAATCTTCCAACGGGATTTTTCGAATCAAATGGTGAGGGTCATTTGTTTTGAGTAAAATAGTGGGAGCATATTTAATTAAAGGCCTAATTAAATATGTTATTGATACTTATATTTTCATTATTTTCATATAGATTACCATGACAACAAACACCTCTAACAACATTTTCCGATCAATCCTTGACAAGGAAAAATTGTCTGGGACAAATTTTCTGGATTGGCACCAAAATCTGAGGATTGTCCTCAAACATGATAGAAAGTTGTACGTCTTGGAGAAACCTGTTTCTGAAGAGGAACCTCCTAGTTCTGCACCTAAGGCGGAAAGAGATGCTTATAAGAAGCATGTCGATGATGCCAATGAAACTGCTTGTCTCATGCTAGCTACCATGAACTCAGAGTTGCAAAAGCAACATGAGAACATGGCAGCGTTCGATATGATCGAACACCTGAAGATGCTCTATCAAGAGCAAGCAAGGCATGAAAGGTTTGAAGTTTCAAAAGCCCTTTTTCAAGGAAAGTTAGCTGAGGGAGCCCATGTAGGTCCCCATGTGCTCAAGATGATTGGGTATGTGGAGAACCTTGAGAGGTTGGGTTTTCCCCTCGAAAAAGGAACTTGCGACTGATTTGATCTTGCAATCGTTTCCAGATAGATTCAGTCAATTTGTCCTAAATTTCCATATGAATGATATGGACAAATCTCTTCCTGAACTGCTAGCCATGTTAAGAACTTCTGAGAAGAATCTGAAGTCAAAAGGGAAGTCCATTCTGATGATCGGAAATGGAAAGAGACAGAACAAAAGGCCCACCAAGTAGGGTGATAAAGGGAAAGGCAAGGAAGTTGCCAAATCCAAACCCACTGTTGTTGCTTTGAAGCCTAGTGGAGGCATAGTGAAAGAAGGCACCTGCTTCCATTGCGGTAAGACCGGAAACTGGAAGAGAAACTGCCCAAAGTACCTAAAAGACAAGAAGAATGGAGTAGAGACTTCAACTTCAGGTATATTTGTTATTGAAATTAATGTATCTACTTCTGCATCATGGGTATTAGATACTGGATGCGGTTCTCACATTTGTACCAATGTCCAGGGACTAAAAAGGAGTAGAGATTTTGCAAAAGGTGAAGTTGACCTACGAGTTGGCAGTGGAGCAAAGGTTGCTGCTTTAGCCGTAGGAACTTATGTATTGACTTTACCTAGTGGTTTAATAATTCAGTTAGAGAACTGTTATTATGTACCTGCAATTTGCAGGGATATTATTTCTGTTTCTTGTTTGGACAAGTTTGGTTTTTCATTTATAATAAAGAATAATTGTTGCTCAATTTATTTGAATGATATATTCTATGCTACTGCACAAATGAACAATGGACTATATGTCCTTGATCTTGAAATGCCTATTTATAACATTAATACTAAAAGGATGAAACCTAATGAGTTAAATCCAACTTATCTTTGGCATTGTCGATTAGGCCACATAAATGAGAAACGCATTTCCAAACTCCATAAAGATGGACTCTTGGACTCTTTTGATTATGAATCATATGAGACATGCAAATCTTGTTAATTGGAAAGATGACAAAGTCTCCATTCACAAGAAAAGGTGAAAGAGCTAATGATATTTTGGCCCTCATACATACTGATGTAGGTGGACCACTGAACATACCAGCCAAAGGAGAATTTAAGTACTTCATCATATTTACTGATGATTTCAGTAGATATGGTTATGTGTATTTAATGAAACACAAATCAGAGTCCTTTGAAAAGTTCAAGGAATTCAAGAATGAAGTACAAAACCAACTAGGTAAGAATATTAAAACTCTTCGATCAGATCGAGGTGGTGAGTAATTAAGCCTAGAGTTTGATGACCATCTGAAAGAGTGTGGGATCCTATCCCAACTTACTCCTCCTAGAACACCCCAATGGAATGGTGTATCTGAGAGAAGAAATCGAACCTTGTTAGACATGGTCCTATCCATGATGAGTCACGCCGATCTTCCAAACTCCTTTTGGGGACATGCACTATTGACAACAGCTTACACACTTAACCGTGTTCCATCCAAAAAGGTTAAGAAGACACCATATGAGATATGGAGTGGTAAGAAACCACATATGTCTTACATGATGATTTGGGGTTGCGAAGTTTATGTGAAACGACAAATTTCAACTAAGCTTGAGCCCAAATCTGACAAATGCTTCTTTGTGAGGTATCCTAAAGAAACAAGAGGGTATTACTTCTACAATCCTTCTGAGGGCAAAGTGTTTGTCGCTCGAACTGGAGTTTTACTAGAAAAGGATTTTATTTCCAAAGGAATCAGTGGGAGGAAAGTAGAGCTTGAAGAAATTCAAGAATCACAAAGCATTGATACACCTATGGAGGAATTAGAGCAGGAAACACAAGTAGTTGTGGAAGAGCAACCTGCTCAAGTAGAACAAGACCAACGTAGGTCAAACAGGATACGCCACCAACCTGAGAGATATGGATATCTCATAACTGATCAAGGTTATGTATTACTCATGGGTCAAGATAAGCATGTGACCTACCAAGAGGCCATAACTGGTCCCGAGTCTGAGAAGTGGCTAGAAGCCATGAAATCTGAAACGGATTCCATGTACACAAACCAAGTTTGGACCTTGGTAGAGCCTCCTATAGGAGTTAACCCTATAGGATGCGAGTGGGTCTTCAAAAAGAAGACTGACATGGATGGTAAGGTACATACCTATAAGGCAAGATTGGTTGCAAAAGGATATAAACAAATTCATGGGGTTGACTATGATGAAACCTTTTCACCAGTTGCAATGCTTAAATCTGTTCGAATTATACTTGCTATCGCTGCATATCATGATTATGAAATATGGCAGATGGATGTCCAAACTTCTTTCCTTAATGGGAATCTTCTTGAGGATGTGTACATGACACAGCCTGAAGGATTTGACATACCAGAAGAAGCCCAAAAGATATGTAACTTACAAAGATCAATCTATGGATTGAAGCAAGCTTCCAGAAGCTGGAATCTTCGTTTTGATGAAACGGTAAAACAATATGGATTCGTCAAGAACAAAGATGAGCCTTGTGTCTACAAGAAGGTTAGTGGGAGCATGATCGTTTTCCTAGTATTATATGTAGATGACATATTACTCATTGGAAACGATGTCCCTACCCTACAACAAGTAAAGTCTTGGTTGGGGAAATGCTTTTCTATGAAGGACCTAGGTGAAGCAGCCTATATATTAGGAATCAGAATCTATAGAGATAGATCATAAAAACTGCTTGGCCTAAGTCAGAGTACGTACATAGACAAAGTGCTGAGACGCTTTAATATGCATGACTCCAAGAAAGGATTCATACCTATGCAACATGGTCTATGTCTATCAAAAACACAATCCCCTTCAACTACGGAAGAAAGGGATCGCATGAATAAGATTACATATGCATCTGCAATAGGATCTATCATGTATTCCATGTTATGTACTCAACCAGATGTCTCGTATGCTTTAAGTGCAACAAGTAGGTACCAATCTGATCCTGGTGATGCCCATTAGGTAGCTGTCAAGAATATCCTTAAGTATTTGAGAAGGACTAAGGACTCATTCTTGATATATGGAGGTCAGGAAGAGTTGGTTGTAATAAGATACACCGATGCTAGCTTCCAGACAGATAAGGATGACTTTAGATCGCAATCTGGTTATTTGTTTTGCTTAAACGGTGGCGCTGTGAGCTGGAAAAGTTCAAAGCAAGATACAGTTGCTGATTCTACAACCGAGGCCGAGTATATTGCTGCCTCAAGTGCAGCAAAGGAAGCTGTTTGGATCAAAAAGTTCATTAGTGAACTTGGCATAGTTCCTAGCATTGTGGATCCCATTGGTCTTTATTGTTATAACAATGGTGCTATCGCACAAGCTAAGGAGCCTAGATATCACCAACGATCCAAACACATACTTAGGCGTTATCACCTCATTCGAGAGATAATAGATATAGGAGATGTGAAAATATGCAGAGTACCTACACTTGACAATATTGCTGACCCACTGACAAAGCCTCTTGCGCAGCAAAAGCATGATGGCCGTACTAGATCTATGGGCATTAGGGGCATGCCTGATTGGCTCTAGTGCTAGTGGGAGATTGTTGGTGTAAGTCATAGATGCAAATACTTTTGGTACTTGTATTGAATTATTTATTAATAATAAAAGGCTTTTTCTTTATTATGTTTGTTTAATAAATTCCCTAGAATAGATAGTCTGTTTAATGTATCAAGTGTGACTTAATCATGAGATCACATTAAACATAAGGACACTATTCTTAAAGTATCCGTAGTCGAGCTTTATTGTGAAGTGGGATAACATTAAAGCATTAAGACTATTATGTATATAGACTGATGATCACATTTCATGGATCATGGATATGGAGTTATCAAGTCTTAAACATAGGTATGAATATTAAGAGTAATATTTATACTGGATTAACCCGCTATGAGAATACTAAATAGAATGTTATCCAAAGTGTCATAAGTTATTCTCATGGTGATAATGGTGTATACCACCCTTTAACCTAAAACCACTATGGACCCTAGATGTAGAGTCGAGTGCCTTATTGCTGATCAAACGCTGTCCATAATTGGATGACCATAAAGACAGTTGATGGGTACTCCACGAAGCATGCTAAGGGACATGAGTGACCTAGATGGAATTTGCCCATCCTGCGTAACAGGATAAATGTCTATGGGCCCAATATTGAACTAGACAAGGATGACACGGTCTATGCCTTGTGTTCAATATAGACATAAGGGCAAAAGGGTAATTATGCATATTAGTATTATCACAGAAGGATTTGTCAGATCATATGACATTTTCGTGTCTTGGGTAGTAGTGATGTGTTGCTATATACCGCTCACTGTTTATTATGTTAAATATGTGATTTAATATAATTGCCAATGCCGCGAAAACCTACAGGGTCACACACAAAGGACGGATTGATGAGAGATAGAGTAACTAAGGAACACCGTAAGGTACGGTGCACTTAAGTGAATTGTAGAACATCATAAGGTACGGTGTACTTAAGTAGAATACGAAATATGGTAAGGTACCACGCGCTTAGGTGATTTTGGCATATTATAAGATATGGGCCATATACACTTGAGTAGGCTTTTTAGCTTGCAGCTCACACAAGTGGTTCTATAAATAGAACCCTTGTGTAGAAGCATTAAAAAAGTTGCAATTTCGTTTCTCTCTCTCTCTCTCACTCAAAGCCTTCATTCGTAGCAGCTAGCACTGAGATTGAAGGAATCTGTTCATGTGGACTGAGTAGAGGCGTTGCCATCGTTCAATGTTCGTGATCGCTCCGTAGATCTGTACCAAAGGTTACAATCGCCACAAGAGGTAACGATTCTATCACTGATCATGACTATTCGTAAGGATCATTAAAGGAGAAGTTTTAAATTCCATTGCATTTTGGATCTCCCTTCTCCTTCATGGATGACCATAAAGACAATTGATGGTTACTCCATGAAGCATGCTGAGGGACATGAGTGACCTAGATGGAATTTTCCCATCCCGCGTAACAGGATAAATGTCAAAGGGTCCAATATTGAATTGGACAAGGATGACACGGTTTATGCCTTGTGTTCAATATAGACATAAGGGCAAAAGGGTAATTGTACACATAAGTATTATCATAAAAGGATTTGTCATATCACATGACATTTTCGTGTCTTGGGTAGCAGTGATGTTATGCTAGATACCGCTCACTGTTTATTATGTTAAATACATGATTTAATATAATTACTGTAGTGGTAAATTCATGACCATTAAGCTATGGATAAACTTAACGTCAATAAAACCAAAGTCGCCACTGCGCTTTTTTTGTTTCCAAGGGAAAAGGGAAAAGTACTAACAAAACCCAAAGATAATAAGTTTTCAAATCAAAACTAATAAAATTCCATAGATTACAGGTAAGGGGGTTGGTTACACAGAGGGAAGGTGTTAGCACCCAAAGTGTCCTAGGTACTCCTAGGGAGCCCTTTTTTTGTGTGCATATGTGTTTTTGTACAAAATGATGTTTGCAATAAATAGAGTGTGGGGATGAGAAAATCATTCATTAATTATATTTTTGCGTTTGACAAGACCTTCGGACTTGTGAGTACGTACCAACATAAAAATGAGGGATCAAAACCTCGTAGTTCGTGGTAACAATTTCAAAGTGAGTGAATTGTTTTAACAAAATTTAGGTTTAAGAAAGGCACAAAGGGCCTAAAAAGGTTTGAATGAGTGTTAGTTCTTTTTGGCTTTTGAAGTTTTAAGTCAATATGATTAGATTCATTTTACAAGTTTGATTAAGAAAAGAGTTTGAAAATGCAATGACATAAGGCCAAAGTTTCTAATTTGCAATAAAGTCTAGGTTTAGAAGTCACAAGCAAAGAATACTTTAAAAGGAGGGAGATATTTGAAATTAAAGAAGTGGGGAGGATATGATGAGACTAATCCTAAGAAAAAATTTAAAAGTTGAGAGTTGAAAAGATCTTACCAATGGGGTGCAATCCAATAGACAAGAATGTCATATAAAAACCCAATTTTCCCTTGGACTTTAAGCAATATCAATACACAAATAGCAAGATGAAGTGCAAGGCATCAAATAAAGATAGCCACATTCAAGCTAGCAACTCCATGATCTTCAATGTATCAGATGAAATACTCCTTGATTGGCTCAGAATAATGCATTAGGCACAGGTTCAAAGTAACAGCTTCATCAAAACCATGTAGCAGATGAACTCAAATGGATCTTCAATACTTGCATCAAATGAAAGTTCACTTCAGAAGCACTTGGATTCATAAAAGTTGGCATTGGCCAAGTCCTTTTGCATAGGTAGTGTTGCCTAATTCTAAGTCCAATGTCTCAGATCAAATCCGACAGTCCGCACAAATGTCTTTTAGGGTTTTTGTTGTTATTATGTACATTAAGGTCAAAAGACCTAAAAACCAAACAAGATACACAAACAAGTATATATAATCATAATACAATCACAAAGTATGGCTCAAGTGAGCAAAGTGAAAATGGCATTGAAGTAAACAAGTTAAATGGTATAAATAATGGAAAATGAATAAAAGCTTGAATTTAAAGTGCATAAAAGTAAATGGCTGGAAATTAAATGTTAGTTTTATTTGATTAGAATTTAGTATTTCTTTTGCTTTTGTTTTCTTTAAGTCATTCTTTAGAGGACACTCAACCCATTATTCACAAGCATGGATCCTTGAACCAAGACATCTTCCAAAGGAAGGAAAAAAGGCCAACTTTCCACAAAATAACATGAAAGAGGGGAGACTAACAATCTCACTTACTAGAATGATATGTCTTTTATGTCAAAATTTAGCATTATGTTAAGCAATCGTAATTGGACTTATATAGAAGTCACAACTATTTGAGGCCGATCAATAGAAATTTTGGTGTTAATGCATGTTAGAGACATGGTATAATGAACCATGCTCCTAAAACATACCACACACAAAAAGAAAATAGAAAAAGGGTGGACCTAATGTCATCCATACTTATGTTGATTTTGCAATCAACTAGCCTTAAGATATAGAGATATCATAGGTCAATGAAATGGATGGGGATAGAATGGGATTGAGATGAAGAGGGAGGGGAAATGAAATCAACATAAATTGGTCAAAAGAGGAGTTTTATCAAATTAAAATCATTCATTCATTTTCGGAGATGAAATGTACATTTCATCAATCCCCTAAATCCAATGATTTTAATCCAACAAAGTCAACTATACCTTGACCAAGGCCCAACAACAAAAGTCAAACTCAACAAGTCAATGGAAATAGCTCAACACAATTTAATTGCAATTAAACAATTAAAAATACATTAAATTAAATTATGGTTGGTCAAAATACTAAAACCTCATCAAAACACCAAATAAATGGCCATGAGATTTATCATAGGTCAAACAAGGTCAAAGGACCTTGGAGAAAAAAATTCATTATTTTTGGAAACATAAAACTATTTTTAAATAATTAAAAATATGCACAAAAATAATTATATCATGAAAATATTAATAACGATCCAAAAAATATTTTTAATTCAGAAAATGAAACAAGAATTTAGTTGAATTTATTTGGTGAAAGTCCCATATTTTTTGGATCAATATTAAAATTAATATGAATTAATGAAAATAAGTCAAATAAAATGAAAATTAGAAAATACTAAAAAACGTGGACCACTTGATCTTCCTCATTAATTGAGGTGGCAGATCAAGTGGATCTGAGCGAGTGTTCCATGATATTCCCTGGTTAATGTGTCGCATGCGTGGTAATCAGTTTGAACGCTCAAGATTAAAACAAAATAAGAGGATCATGTGGTTTTGTGAGGCGTTCCAACACACCACCGGAGCCAGAGCTCCGGTCTTCTTCTCCGGTGGACCTCACCGGACTGGTCCACCCTTAACCATCACCAAAATGAAAAATGAGGACATGAATTTAAAGTAAAAATGCTCAGAAGCTCGAATCTGGCCTCAATTTCACCTAACTCCAAGTATATAGAAAGATACAGGGAGTTGAATTTTGAGGATCATGATCTGAGTTGCTTCGATTTGACCTCAAAGCAACTCAATCTTCTTGCCTACATTGGTAGGACTTCATACAACCAAAAATTAAGAAGAATTATGGAGAATTTAGTGAGAATCGAAGAGATGAAAAATTGAGAAATTCACCTTCAATTCACTGCAGGTTCAGATGGCCACAATCTTGCTCTCGATTGTGTTTGGCCTTGCTCTAGATGCTTGATATAGTGGAAATGGATCAAATAAGAAGCAGGACTCTTGGAGATTTGAATCTCAAAATAGTGGAGATTCAAACTCGATTTTCAATGAAAATCCTCAAGGTTATCCTTTGAATGAGAGAGTTTAGGGATGGAGATTCAAAGCTGGCGCGCAAGGGTCTCCAATTCTGAGTGAATGAGCTTCTATTTATAGCCAAGGCATTGTTATTTGCATACTTGTTTCAAACTTTCAAAAATAGAAATTTCACTTTGCATAGATGCATGGGTGTGTGATAGGCCCATGTAATGATTCATTTAGGTCCAAAATCATGTGTAAGCATTGCTGAAGTCAGTTTAGCAAGCCATGCACTCGTGTATGGAAAATGGAAGTTCAAACAAGCCAAATGGTCATCCAACTTTAAGCCATGCACAATTCACTCATACTTTGTCCAAATGGGATGAATTTAGACTTTTTGGAAAGGTTAGATCAAGAGGAACAACTTTCATGTTGGATGCTTCTTTCATTTGAAGCTTGGATCATGATGAATTTTGAGGTGGAAGTTTGGAAAATCAAACATATCAAAAAAATTCTAAGTGTCAAGCCATATGTTCACTTCTTCCACCTTGGGTAACTTTTTCTATGAGCTTCCAATGAGAAAAAATCCTTAATCAAAGATGTAGCTCACTCAAAGTCCTTAAATTTGATAATAAATTTGACCTCATTTAGATTTAGCATGAAGGCGTTATGCCATTTAGAAGTTGAGGAAAATCACTTGTTCAATGGTATTGGGCCAAAATGACCTATAATATTTCCTCATATCAAATGCATTTAAAAGTTGAATTTTCTCTTCTTCCAAACATAAAAGTCAAATTAGACATGTTGAATTTGA
The DNA here is from genome assembly GCF_024323335.1 of Lathyrus oleraceus. Lineage (NCBI taxonomy): Eukaryota > Viridiplantae > Streptophyta > Magnoliopsida > Fabales > Fabaceae > Lathyrus > Lathyrus oleraceus. The sequence goes on along the minus strand of NC_066582.1, from coordinate 384,208,040 downwards.
TTATGGAACTTGAATGGATTTCATCTCATAAAAATTGAGCAAGTTATGGTCTTGGGAAGTTCACCTCCAAATTAGGGTTTAGACAAAATGACCTATAATCTTTCACCATAAAAAATGACTTTCCAAGCAAAACTAGCTCTAGACCTCAACATGAAAGTTGTTTGGAATGTCATTTAGAGTAACTTACCACTTGGAATAATTTTCATATGACAAAAAATGTAGGAGATAGGATCTAGGGAACCTAGTTTTGATCAGATGAATTCCTCTGTCAACCACCATGAACTAACTTGCTAGCTTGCAATTCTCTTGACTTTTGGGACTCATGGGAGATCATGTATGCATAAGATGATGAATTTTTAAGTATACCTTCAAATATTTGATCAATTGGTGAAGAAGCTTGTTGAAGAAGTTACATAAGATGCCCAGATGAATTAGGGTTTCCAAGGCAAACCAATTCCGAACTCTTGATGAATTCTTGACCAAAATAACTTATGAATATCATGGGGATTTATATATGATGACTAGAGCCATAGTAGATAATTTCTTGATTGAGCTCCTTGTAATGAGGATCTTAAACCCTAGATGTGAGCTTGATAGATCAAAGGTGAACATGTGCACTACCTACAAAAAGAGTCAAACTATACAATGACATATTTTTGTTATTTTTGTTAGTAAATGATAAAATAAAAAGTATGATACAAACAAATTGGTGCTTGGTGATCTCTCCCAATACAAACCCAATGAATGAGGGGTAAGGAGGATGCCAGGCTGTGATTCCAATGCTAATGAATATGATGAGCATAGCATGAGGGATCTTAGGGTCAAAATTGGGGTCTTACAGCTGCCCCTATTTAAGGACATTCTAGCTGAGGAGATGAAGGTTAAAATCTTCGCATCGACTCATTAGAATGGACTTAAATAACCACATACAAAAACAAATTTTGGTCCCTAAGAGACCTCATGATGCATATGATATAAATGTTAAAATAAATCTTTGTGGGGAAAAATGTTGCCACAAAGGGAAAAAAAAGAGACTGAAAGTCCACGGGAGTACAATGCATTTTGTAAGGAAAACTCATTGGGGAGACAAAGACTATGGAGGGAAAAAGGTTGGGCGTAGGCCAGGCTACGACTTTAAAACTACTGGGGGATGCGAGGGATTCCATGAAAATAAATCAATGGAAAAACTCAGTCGGGGAATAAAGGACATCTGCAAGGGAAACAAGTAAATCAGGACAAAGCTGAAATTCCTGAACCAAACAGGGAAATGCGATCTCACTAAGGAAATACGCACTCAAACTCAATTGGGGAAGAAATGATCTTCAACCTAGGAGTAACAGAAGTATAATATCCATTACCGATTATTGGGTAAAGGGATAACAAAATCTGTCAGGGAGGACATTTGTTACCAGTTAGGGTAAACATATCAAAGATGACTCACTGAGGGCAACCAGGAGGTGTATTTGTTACCATTTACTGGGTAAGAATATCCTGCTGGGGAAAAGCATAAATAGGATTTACAACTACCAGTTACTGGGAAGAAGACTAAAGGAAGAGAATATCCATCACCGGTTAAAGTGAACATATCAAGGATAGACTCGAAGGAAAGAAAATTCGTCATCGGGTAAGATCAACATATCAAGGATAAACTTGCTTGGGGAAAGTTAGGAAGGATATCCGTCACCGGTTAGAATGAACATATCAAGGATAAACTACCTGAAAAAGTAGGAATTACATCTATCAGATATTGAATAGAATACCAACAAGATAATATTCGTCATTGGTTAAGATGAACATATCAAGGATAGACTCAGAGGGAAAAATAGGAATTATATCTATCGGTTACTGGATAGAAAACCAAAAAGAGAATATTCGTCACTAGTTAGGATGAACATATCAAGGATAAACTCTGCAAGGGGAAGCAGGATATACAACTACCAGTTACTGGGTAGAAGACCGCAAAGAGAAGGAAACCCGTCACCGGTTAGGATGAACATCAAGGATTGACTCTTTGGGGGAAGAAAATAGGGATTACAACTACCTTTTTACTGGGTAGAATACCAACAAAGAGAATATCTATCACCGGTTAGAATGAACATATCAAGGATAGACTCAAAGGAAAGAAAATCCGTCATCGGTTAAGATGAACATATCAAGGATTAACTTTCTAGGGAAACGTGAAAACGAATCCGCTGGGGAAACAAGGTTGCTCTTTCCGGGTATTGGGCAAAAGTGACATGCTCGCAAATTGAGAAGAATATTACCAGTTACTTGGTAATAGACTCTTAGGGGACCAAAAGCATCTATCTAGGTAAGATCTAGAAAGAAACTGTCAATCAAAGACTCAACCCAATGAGGATATAACTCAAGGGGAGTAATTCCACCCAGATAATCAACTGAGGAAGAAACTGAAATAAAAATTATCCACGAGGAAAGAACTCAGTGGGGAAAGGAGAAAGGATGAATTTTTTTTACTTAATGGGCTAACACTCTATAATTGAAAGAGGACAAACACACCAAATTTGCATGCGGGAAAGGACACCACCCTAGCAGAGGTTCAAATAAGCAATTAATCACAAAGTGCAAATAATGAAATTACATGAGTGCATATGTATATGTATATATGATGATTATGCTGACAAAATGATCACAAAGGATACAAATGTTGCTGGTTTGAATCATCGATACAACTCCTATCCAATCCTCACAGGAGGGAAACAACTGATGGAGAGAGGTCAAACATCTCGAAGGCTCAATCCTGGATGGGGAAAGCACAAGGAGAGGATCTACTGAGGAAACTGCTATCAACTCTGTGGGGAATTTTAGGTCAAAACCATATCAAATGGGAGACAACCCTACAGGGGATAACGACAATAGCTGCTTAGAATCAGGGCTAACAAATATTAGGGATGAATTTGATGATGACTTGTAGGGAAGCAAAATTTTGCCGAAACTATGCAAATTGCCGGAATAACGTGCCAACTGCTTGGGGAGAACCAACAATGCTCCACATTTAGGGCTCACCGCTTTTCAAATCGTTGTTGATATTCCTTTAAATTAGATCAATTGCTTTTTAAAGTAACTACTTTTATATATTTAAGAAAACATGATTTTGATTTAAAATTTAATTTCAAAAATGATCATAATAAAATTTAAATCTATTTGGCTGAATAATAAATAAGAGTAGAAATTTTTTGGATAAAACCTCAATTTTATTTAATAGAATGGTAGTCTGTAAATGACAAGACTCCATAGATTTTTTTACAAAAGTTGAAAAATGGTAGTTTACATGGAAAAAGGCTACATTGAATATAATGATCCAATGTGATCTTGGCGTCGGCTGGGAATGATGAATCAGAATTGACTGACTTGCTCAAGAAAGTCTTTAAAACTGAAGATCAGCAGGATGCAGTTACTTGCCATAATCCCTAATTTTTGCATAAATTGCCCCAAGGTGGGGTACTCAATTTATCGGGATAATATTTTCTATTTTATGTCTCTAATTTTTTCCTGGGTCGCCCTTTCGAGTTTTCAATCCACCAAGATGCTCATTTTTGCCTAAATCGCCCTTTCGGGTTTTCAACTTAGCGAGTTATTCTTTTCTTTTTTTAGGCGAAGTATTTCTTGACTGCATCTGCGTTCACAGGATGAGTGAACTCTTCACCATCCATAGTTATAAGAATCAAAGCACCGCCTGAAAAGGCTCTCTTAACAACATATGGGCCTTCATAATTAGGAGTCAATTTTCCCCTAAAATTTGGTTTGAAAGATAGAATCTTCTTGAGCACAAGGTCACCTTCTCTAAATACACGAGGTCTAACCTTCTTATCAAAAGCTTTCTTCATTCTCTGCTGATATAACTGACCATGACACATGGCAGTTAACCTCTTCTCATCAATCAAATTCAGCTAATCATACCTGGTCTGACACCATTCGGCTTCAGTCAACTTGCCTTCCATCAAGACACGCAATGATGGGATTTCAACCTCTACTGGGAGCACAACTTCCATACCATAACCAAGTGAGAAAGGGGTTGCCCCTGTTGAAGTGCGGATGGATGTACAATACCCGGTCAAAGAAAATGGGAGCATCTCATGTCAATCCTTACATGTCACAACCATCTTCTGAATGATCTTCTTGATATTCTTGTTTGTAGCTTCAACAGCCCCATTCATCTTAGGTATGTAGGAATAAGAATTATGGTGTACAATCTTGAAGTCTTTATAAAGAGCTTCCACCATATTATTATTCAAGTTCGATCCATTATTAGTAATGATCTTGCTTGGCATACCATAACGACATATAATCTGATTCTTGATAAACCTCACAACAACTTGCTTGGTCACATTTGCATACAATGCCTCTTCAACCCACTTTATGAAGTAGTCAATAGCCATCAGAATGAAACGATGTTTGTTCGAAGCTTTGGGCTCAATCATGCCAAACATATCAATTCCCCACAAGAAGAAGGGCCATGGAGAGGAAATGACATTCAACAGTGTCGGAGGAAAATGAATCTTATCTGCATAAACTTGACACTGGTGGCATTTCTTCACAAACTTGCAACAGTCAAATTCCATTGTCAGCCAATAGTAACATGCTCGCAACATCTTATTTGCCATTGCATGTCTATTGGAATGAGTACCAAAGGAACTTTCATGGACTTCAGTCATCAATAGGTCTTCTTCGTGTCTATCTACGCATCTGAGCAGAACCATATCGAAGTTTCTCTTGTAAAGCACATCACCATTCAGGTAGAAGTTTCCGGCTAATCTTCTCAAAGTCTTCTTATCTTTCAAGGATGCCCCAGACGGGTAAATCTGACTTTAGAGAAAACACTTGATATAAAAATACCACGGACTCTCATCTCTGATCTCTTCAACAAAAAACACATGAGTTGGCCTATCAAGACGCATTACAGTCAAATTAGGAACTTCATTCCAAAATTTCACCACAATAATTATAGCCAACGTTGCAAGAGCATCTGCCATCCAGTTTTCATCTCGGGGGATATGATTAAATTCAACCTTTGTAAAGAAAGTTGAAATCCTCCTCGCATAGTCTCTATACGATATCAAACCGGGTTGATTCGTCTCCCATTCACCTTTGATTTCATTCACAACCAAAGTTGAATCTCCATAGACGTCTAAATACTTGATTATGAGATCAATGGCCTCTTCAAGCCCCATAATGCAACCTTCATACTCAGCCATGTTGTTTGTACACTTGAAAGTCAATCTAGCTGTAAACGGAAAATGCGTGCCTTGAGGAGTAATAATCACTGCCCCAATTCCACTACCATACTGATTAACAGCTCCATCAAATACCATGCCCTAACGGGAACCAGGTTCTAGCCCTTCTTCAAGCAATGGTTCATCACAATCTTTCATCTTCAAGTACAAGATCTCTTCATTTGGAAAATCATATTGCACTGACTGGTAAACTTCAATTGGTTGGTGAGCCAAATGGCCATCCAAGACACTACCTTTGATAGCTTTTTAAGATCGATATTCAATATCATACTCAGATAACAACATCTGCCAACGGGAAATCCTCCTAGTTAAAGCAGGCTTCTCAAAAATATACTCGATTGGATCCATTTTGGATATCAACCAAGTGGTATGATTCAACATATACTGACGCAGACGCTTAGCAGCCCAAGCCAATGCGCAACAAGTCTTCTCTAGCATAGAATATCGAGTTTCACAGTCGGTGAACTTCTTATGAGGTAGTAAATAGCCTATTCTTTCTATCCAGTTTCGCCTTGCTGACCAAGAACGCAACCCATACTCTCTTCAAGCACAGTCAAATACATGATCAATGGTCTTCCTTCAACAGGCGGGGACAGAATCGGAGGCTCAAGCAGATACTCTTTGATACTGTCAAAAGCTTTTTGGCAATCTTCGGTCCAATCACCAGACTGATCTTTCTGAAGAAGCTTGAATATAGGCGCATATGTGGCAGTCATGTGCAAAATGAATCTTGAGATATAATTCAAGCGGACGAGAAAACCTCTGACTTGCTTCTTAGTTTTGGGTGTTGGCATCTCTTGTATTGCTTTGACCTTGGCAGGATCAACTTCAATACCCTTCTCACTGACAATAAAGCCCAACAACTTACCAGAACGAACACCAAAAGTACACTTTTAGGGATTCAAGCAGAGTTTATACTTCCTCAAATGCTGGAATAGCTTCAACAAAAGCCTAACATGCTCTTCCTCATCACTGGATTTAGCAATCATATCATTAACATAAACTTCGATCTCTTTATGCATCATATCATGAAAAAGAGTAGTCATTGCTCTTTGGTAAGTTGCACCAGCATTCTTTAAATCGAAAGGCATCACTCTATAACAGAATGTTCCCTAAGGTGTAATGAATATGGTCTTCTCCATGTCTTCGGGTGCCATTTTGATCTGATTATATCTGGAAAATCCGTCCATAAATGAAAATACTTTGAACTTAGTCGTATTGTCTACCAACATATCAATGTGTGGCAGACGGAAATCATCTTTTGGACTAGCTTTGTTCAAATCTCTATAACCAACGCACATGCGGACTTTTCCATCCTTCTTCGGAACAGGCACAATATTGGCCACCCACTGCGGATATTCAGTAGTAACAAAGAAACCAATATCAATCTGCTTTTGCACTTCTTCTTTGATCTTTACTGCCATATCAGGATGAGTTCTCCTCAATTTCTGCTTGGCTGGTGGACATTCTGGCTTCAACGGCAATCTATGCTCTACAATCTCAGAATCCAAACCAGGCATGTCTTGATAGAACCAAGCAAACACATCTGAATACTCTTGGAGAAGATCAATCAACCCTTTCTTAACTTCAAGACACAATCGAGATCCAATCTTGACCTTCTTCACATCATCCTTAAAACCCAAGTTGACTAGCTCTATCTGTTCTTCAAATGGCTAAATGGCTTTTTCCATGTGCTCAAGAAGACGAGCCAATTCATTAGATACTTCTTCATCACTTTCTTCCTCGGCCTCAAACATAGGGAATTCAAAGTTTGGAGAAGGAGTAGGATCATTGTATTCAATGAGTTTAGAAACCAACCTGCATAATGATTTGAGATTTCGATTTTAGAGAAGTGAATTGTGACCAAATATTATATAGATGGACAATTATTATTTATTTATTTATGTTTTTTGTGATTACCATTTTTCATAAAAGCAAAAAGTAAAAATAAAACATCATAGACGTGGATGAATAGAATTGCATTTTATTAATGATCAAATTTGAAAGTGCCAAACAATGTTCACTTCTCCCTTAGTCATAGGAGAAGGATTTTCAAAAACAATAAAAGCAATTACTTAGAATGGTGAACAATAATAGGAACATCTACAACGGTCCAATTGTTGCATGTTTTTCTATGCGTCACAAAATTGGTAGAGTCTTCATCTTCATCACCCTTGATCACTGCAGCTAAGTGTTTCATTGCCATGAATGAACCCTCCACTATGGAAACTGGGTTGCACATCTTCATCTCTAATCACAGACAACCCTTGTTGGAATCCCAAACCGGCTCCGCTCTGGTTGTTGGCGACCTCTACCATTCGGCCCCACTGATCAGAATTACTGTCTTCAACAATTTTCTACGCGTCTTTGAAGGAGGACATAGGTGCCCCAACTCTCTTTTCTTCAGCAATAGACAAAGCTTGGAACGGAGTTCCAATCTCATCCTTAACTTCAACATATGAAAACGACGACAGATGGCTTACCAACATAGCCTTCTCTCCACCGATGATAACAAGCTTTCCATTCTTCATAAATTTCAACTTCTAATGCAGAGTTGACGTAACAGCTCACGCCTCATGAATCCATGGCTTTCCTAACAAGTAGCTATAGGCGGGGTGGATATCCATTAATTGGAAAGTAATTTGGAAATCACTCGGACCTATCTTCATAGGAAGGTCCACCTCACCAATTACAGTCTTACGTGAACCGTCAAAAGCTTTAACGATCACGCCACTGTATCTCATTGGGGCTCCTTGATATGACAATTTGGAAAGAGTTGATTTCAGAAGTACATTCAATGAAGATCCAGTGTCAACCAATACATTTGAAAAATCATCTTTCTTGCAGTTCATTGATATGTGCAATGCTAAGTTGTGATTTCTGCCTTCCTTGGGAAGTTCTTCATTACAAAAGCTCAAATTATTGCAGGAAGTGATGTTAGCCACAATATGATCAAACTGATCCACCGTAACATCATGTTCCACACAAGCTTGCTCCAATAACTTTTGCAATGCTTCTCTGTGTGCTTCAGACTTCATGAGCAGAGACAACACTGAAATCTTGGAGGGAGTCTGGAGCAGCTGCTCCACCATATTAAATTCGCTCTTCTTGATTAAACGGAGTACCTCATCATCATCGTTAGGCTTCAAACCGGCGTATTCACCAGACTGACATCTCGGAGCGCTAACTGGATCCACTGCAGGCATTTCAACCCTCTTATCAATATCCTTTACATCCTTCGGGAACACATGCCCAAAAACACGACCACTACGGGTCACCTTCGTAACATCAGCAATGCTCATAACAGAACTGGTCGTAGGCAAAGGGACCTCTTGACCATTCTCTAACATGGTAGCATTATACTGGTACATAACAGCTCTATCGGATGCATATGGGACTAGACCCGCTAACCGTATTACCAATGGCGATATTGATTTATTGACATTGTTATTGTTGCTGCTATCAAACTGAATTACCACCCTCTCCGGGGTCTTGAATACTGGGACAATGACATTCACAACGTCAACGAAGTGGCGGGATTGAAAAATCTGGATCATACCTTCATCCATCAACCTTCGGATGTCCCTCTTCATAATCACACAACCTCGAGGATTAACACTGCAAATTGCACAACCATCATGGCCATGCTCAGAATCACTCACTAAACAGATATCTTTGTGCATCCTTACCAAGGACCTTATAATGAAACGAACATGATATATCTTGAATTCCCCGAGACAGTCGTCCACCATATTAACAGAAGGATTACCATGAGCAGGTAATGGATTTGCTTTTACATTCGGGGCATGGTCCTCGAAGGATACCATCCCACTCTTTACCAACTTCTGGACTTTGTATTTCAAGGAGTAGCAATTCTCAATATCATGACAGGGAGCTCCTTGGTGAAAGGCACAACGGAGTTCTGGCTTATACCACATAGGAAGTGATTCTGGAATCTATGGAGGATTTCTCGATTGAAGAAGGTTCTTGAGAACCAAAGATGGGTACAATTCGGCATAAGACATAGGAATAGGTTCAAAAGAGGCCTTCTACCTCTTAAAATTTTGTTGTTGTTGATTATTGTTGGTGTTGTTGTTGTAGTTGTTTGTTCTTTGTTGTGGCTGTTGTTGATGTTGTTATTGAATTGGTGTTGATTGATTATTGGAAAATACTGGAATGACAGATGATACTTGATGATGGTGTTGACGGGGTTGTGGACTTCTTCTGACATGAGGCCTCATCTGCCTACCCATAGATACTGCATTAGTCTCGCCTTATTTCTTTCTGGCAAACCCATTGCCGTACTTCTTACTAGACGAAACCTCCTCTTTAGACAACCGTCCCTCTAGGGCACCCTCTTCTAATCTCATCCCCATGTTTACCATTTCAGTAAAGTCACTGGGGACACTGGCAATCATCCACTCATAGTAAAATGAGCTCAGGGTCTTGAGAAAAATCTTGATCATCTCCTTTTCTTCCAAAGGAGGGTTGATCTAAGCAGCAAGCTCTCTCGATCGCTGGGCGTACTCTTTAAACGTCTCCTTATCCTTCTCAGACAATGACCTCAAATGGTCCCTATCCAACACCATATCCATATTATATTTGTACTGCTTCATAAATGTTTCACCTAAATCATTGAATGTGCGAACACTCGCACTATCCAATCCCATGTACCACCTCAGAGCGTCACCAGTCAGACTGTCTTGGAAATAGTGAGTCAGCAACTGATCATTATCAGTTTGCGTCGACATCTTTCTAGTATACATAACGAGATGGTTGGGCAGGCAAGTATTCCCCTTATACTTTTCAAAGTCAAGGACTTTGAACTTCATTAGGATCTTAACATTAGGAACCAAGCAAAGTTCCGTAACACTCTTACCAAAAAAATATTTTCCCCTCAAGTTCTTCAACTCCTTTCGCAGTTCAAGGAATTGGTCTTTCATTTCATCCATCTTCTCATAAACATCTGGACCCTCAGACGACTCAGAATGATAGATGGTGTCCTCAACACGAGGCAGAGTATGGACAACCGGTGGTGGAACAGACATGATCGGGCTAGATGCCAACATGGAAGAAAAAGTAGGCGCAAAACCCTCGGGCACAAAGTTGGGCGGCATTCCCCATGGGAATCCGGCAGGCATATCAGGAGCAAAATGAATGGTAGCAGCAGGAATGGTTGAAATAACAACCTCTGATATGACAGTCCTATAAGGAGGAGGATTTGCAGGTGTTGGAGAAGATTGACTTTGAGCAGCTAACACAGACTCCATCATGGCAGTCAGGCGAGCGATCTCGTCCTTCAGTTCTCTGTTCTCTTGTTCTCGGATGATTGGTGCGGGTATTGTATCGATGAGTCAGCTTGGCTGAAGCACAGAAGAAGAACCAATAAGACATATCGTGAAAGAGAAACCTGCCATGAAAATGATGCATGAAATGAAATGCTTTGATTGTTTTTATTTTCAAGGAACTTACTGTTTTATTTACAAATATATTTATAATAACAACAATTTCAACCGTTTGATTGACCATAAAAATCTCTTTTATTTATATAATTGGAAGGATTACACTGAGTATAATTTCAGAAACCAAAATACAAAATACAAGAGGAAAGGAGACTAATCATTCTAAGGATCCCTAACAACAGTGTCAGAAGATCTGGTTGCGGGTGCGTACTTCCTTCGGATGCGTCGAATCTCGGACTCAAAGGAAGTCTTCATCTGAGCCTTCTCAAGGACAAGCTGATCCACAATCTTCTTCCAAGCACCTGAAGGTTGCGGCATACTAGAGGAAGATGAAACCTCTAGCTCTCTTTGTCTCTCCATTGGTTGATCTTCAAGAAGCTCAATAAGTGCATCTTTGTCCTTAGACTCAAGCTGCAATTCCTCATGCTTTCGGCTCAAAGCATGGAACCGTTCTTCCCACATATCCTTCTCTTGCTTCATCTTGACGAGTGCGTCTTCCAACTCCTCTACATCTTGGTTAGGGAGAGTTAATGGCTCAACCACATCCATAGACATAGGTCTCTCACAAGCATAAGGCATCTTCAATTCCAAAGCTCTCTTCTTTACCCAAGTAGTGTAAGCTTCCAAAGCTACACAGTTGTGCGGGCCAAGCTTAAATCTTCCTTTCCTATGTGTAACGGTGTATTCGTTACCATTGGAGATATTGACTAAATCCAAGGTAAATCATACAAAGTCGAGTCGCCACCGCACTTCTATTTATCCAAAGGAATGGTTAGAAAGCGAACAAAAACCTAAAAGTTTTACAAACAAAACTAGTAAAAGAAACAGAGATCTGGGTAAGGGGGTTGGTTATGCAATGGGAAGGTGTTAGGCACCCAAAACATCCTAGGTACTCCTAGGGAGCCCTTTTCACGCTTGTGAAGGTTGTTTGTTTTGTGAAAATTTTATTTGTGCAAACATGATTGAAGAGATGAGAAAAGAATATAGAAGTTTATTTACATTTTTGTGTGTTGGATGGATAAACACATTGCCTACGTACCCTCTTATAAAAAGATTAGGATCAAAACCTCGTAGTTCGGGGTAAAAATCTCAAAACAAATGAGTGGATTGATTGGTCCAAAAGCCTTAAGGTCTTTTGTTATCAAAGGGAGAAAACTCAACCTAAAACCACAAGTCCACCATGTGAGGATAGCTTCAACATGCTAGTGAGGGTTTAACCCTATAATAAGCATGGAAGGCTCATTGTCCATCACTAAGGACAAAAGTGAGTATTATATCTACCACAAAGACAACTCAAACCTAATAGCTAAAGGTTATGAAAAAATTTGATTAATAAGTGGACATTGGAACCACAAAAGAAATTTGAATGGGTTATATTCACCAATTAGAAGTATATACAAAATGGTCAAAGTTGACTTAAAGATTCAATTCAACATGAGTGTTATGAAAAGAAAGTTTGAAAATCAAAATCCTAAGGCTTAGGTTTCTAATGTTGAAAACAAATGAAATGTTTGCACAAAAATGGTTTTGGCTTAGGTTAGAGTGGAGATGAAGAAGGAGGGTTAAGTCCTAAAGAGAACAAAAATGTGAGGGTTAAGAAATGAAACCACACTAGGAGTTCCTCTCTTGAGATCATATTGATGATCCAAGTGAATCCCATCCTTTGGAATAAGCAAGCACAAGGTATAAGCAATCAAACAAGTCTCATAAAAGATCCTCAATGTATTTTGTATCTTCCACTTAGATGAGCATGGTAATGATCTTTCAATTAAGCTCAAATGGAAACTCCTAGTTCAAGAGCACACACATCAAAAGTTCACAAGAAAACAAAACATCACACACTATATACATACAAGAGGCTCAAACAATGGGTGGGCTTTAGTCAAGAGGGGTAATGTCAACCTCGACAAACAATCCAAACTGTAAATGGGTAATCAAGTGAGCTCTTAACCACTAACATTGAACGTTAGGGTGAGCAGATCAAAATGGTAATGAGGATGAGACCTCATGCTCTTAACCCTGGCCGGGGTGAGCTCATGACAAAGAAAGCGTGGGGATCCAGAAAGTGGGATCCTATTCCACTTGACAGACACTGGACAAAGATCTTGGGTACATGTTCAGAAGCATCAGCATGTAGTGCGAGCATAAAGAACGACACACTGAATAACGGGGGATTGGCTACTAATCCCTTTTATCCGTCAATTTCCTCAACTATTGGAGGTCTTATCAAATAACACATGCCTCATCTTGGAGGCCTTTGGCACAATTGTAAACAAACACAAACAGAGCCTCTGAAGGAGGACTTGCCAGCAAAATGCCTGCCAAAAAGGTGACAGGACTTCAGACTACATGAAGTAAGAGGCTAATTACCTGAGTGGTGTATCAACCATAATCCAAAGCTCAAGCAAGAGCTAAAGTAAGCAAGCAACTAAGGTACCTGTACAAAGGCTAAACAGTTAGTACTTCAGTCATTAAACCAACAGACAAACAGTGAAACCACCTAACAGTTACACAATTCAGTGCATAAGTGCCTTAGCACTCAAATGGGCTTATGAGTTCACCACATCAATTAAAATCCTACAAAACAAAAATAGGTCAGTACTCAATGCATTTTGTATTCCACAATATCATCAATGAGTATCCAAACCTGAAACAAGTGACAAAGTTAGTTTATGTGCACAACAAAACACTAGTGCAAAGACTAGATTCAAAACCAAATCAAATGACCCAAACAAAACTCAATCTTCTACACATTAGACATTCAAACAATCATCTAAATGTCCTCAAAAGGACCAGCATCAAGTCAATAAGCAAATGCCTCAAATGGCTCATGTAATGCAATGACCAAAAAATATGCACAAAATGGACTTCCAACTTAGAAAATCCAAATCAAATCAGAGATGCATGCAAAGGCTTTGAAATTTTTTATATGAGTTTCTCATGTCATGGATGTTCAACATACAAAATATCAAATCCAGAAAGATGCAAATGCTATGTGAACAAAAATGCACCAATTCAATGTCAAAAATGTGACACAAATTGTCACATTTATCTCCATGTGTCAAAAACAATAATAGCATGTGAGAACAATTCCAAACCAGTGACCAAAAATTCACATCATGTGTGAATATCAAGCATGCAAAAAATTGGATCAAATGGCTCAACATAGAGAATTTCACAAAGCATTGAACACAATATATCAATTTAGCACAATGTTCATTCAAAAATTCACAAGTACAAATCCAGACATCAACAATTCATGATATTAACATCAAAAAATAATAGACATCCATACAAAACTAGGAAAAAAATTGGGACTCATTTGGATCATTTTTGAATTTTTTATGATTTAAACAAAATGAGCTAAACAAATGAAATAAAACAAGAATATGGAGGGAAATGTATTTATTTGAATCAAATCAGAATAATCCACAGCCATTGGATCTGGCGCGCAAACAGATCAAAGGTCCACATTTAAACTAGCTAAAACGCACCGTTTCATTAAACGGTCAGCATGCATAATCATCATTCAAAGCACACGCGGCATTGGTCAAACAAATCACAGCCAATCAAGCGTCCACGCAATGGCACACAAGGCAAACACAATCATCAAACCCTAACACACTCAGACGCCGGAGCTACAGTCTCCGGTCGTCTTCTCCGACGCGATTCCGGCGAGTTCAGACCAAAAAATTTCCAGAAATCATCAAGCCTTACATCATTCGAACCTCCTTGCCATGTACATTCCAAATATCATAACCAAATCTCCTAATTCCTCATGGATTTTCCAGATCGAATGAAAACATTTCCTAAATCTAAACTTATAGTTCATCATACATGCTCAATTCTCAACCATTTTTAATTCTAAACATATCTACATAACCTACACATCATGCTCTTCACATCTATGATCATAAAACAGCAAAAGGAAAGGATGAATTTCAACTCACCTAAAATTGGAGCTTCCTCAATTCACGATCTCACAGGCTATGAAGCTCCAGATCTACTCCTTTGACCTTGCCTTGAAGCTTTGTGCAAAGAGAATCAGTTGAAACCACCTGGATCTACTTCAATTTTCAAATTCCATCAACATGAGAGTGCACATGAACTGCTCGAAATCTAGTTGAATTGCTCAAACCAGTGGATGATTCTTGCTCAATGAAGCATGATGATCAAGAATATGCAAGAATATTTGGTGTTTGTGTGGAGAAAATCAAAATTCGAAGAGAGAGAAATTGGAGGGAATTTTGAATTTTCAGATCTGAAATGGCTTTGTTATACAGTTAGGATTAGGGTTTTGGTATTTATACTCCATGCTAATCACAATGATAATCACATTAGCCTTTGTTTAATCATGATTAGTGAGTATTGAAGCACATTGCCAAAATGCAAATTAAGCTAGCATGGCCAAAATACACGTGTTTTTTCCCATGTTAAGCTTCTAATCCACTCAAAATCATCCAATGGTCATGCTTTGAAGATTGATTTGCTTGCACCTTAAGCCAAAAATGAATAATGAATATTTTCTTCAAAATGCACATGTGTGAAATAGTGAGCATACAAGCCTCTCTCATGCATGGAAATGCTCATTTTGAGAAGTCTTGATCATGAGAAGCATTTTTCAAAAAGAATGAACCAAATTGGAGCATTGTACAAAAAGTTTGGCCATTTTGAATTTCCATGCACACTTTGTGATCATATAGACATGAATTAGGACTTTTTGGAAAGGGGAGACAAAGATCTATAACTTTCATGTTCACCAAAAATCCATTTGAAACTTCTTTGATATTGAAAAGTCAAGTTGAATGTGGACCAAAAACTTGCCAAATTTGGAAACTTTGAATTACAAGTCACTTTCCATTTTTAGTAACTTTTGCCATGACCTTTGAATCTTCAAGATGGATGTTTAGAATGATGAATAGGCCTCATTTGAACATGATTTAAGTGTCTCAACTCATTTCCCCACCTCATAGCCCTTAGTTGACTGCACAATTGACTTTTGGTCCTCAAATGACCTTGAAATGTCTGGATTAACTTGAGCCTTTGCCACTTGGGGAAATTGCTTCAAAATGAAACCCTAGCTCATGTAAGCTCCTTATAATAATCATGTGATCTTCATCCCATGAAAATACCTCATCTCTTGCACAAAGGATCTTCTTGAAGCTCTGACCTGGTGATTGCTTAAGCTATAAACAAAAGATGTTAATGACATATTTTTGTGCTTTTGGTTAGTGAATAAAATGAGAAAAGCAATGATATACAATTCAAGCATGCTTGGTGATCTCAAACCACTCACAAGAGATCCCTACCCAAAGGGAAAGGGAGCCAAGATGCTCAATGATCCTTGAGGTTATGCAATGCAATGTTATGATGCCATGAGGGATCTTAGGGACAAAATTGGGGTCTTACACTATGCATATTATGTCAAGCGTGAACTATTTTCTGCTTCAAATGTTAGGGATATTTAGCCTCTTGATAAAAAAAGACCTTCTAACTGAGTGTTATTAGGTTTGTCTCTCAAGGGGAACCCAAGTTGATGACGAGCCAAAGCAGGGTTGTAGTTGATTCCTCCTTGTGTACCAATGAGAGGCACATTAGAGAATTCACCACAACTATCAATAATATCCAAGCTACTCAATGAAGAATCATACCAAACTATATCATCATTAGTGAGAGACATAAGTCTCTGAGACCATCGTAGACATTGTTTGTTCTCCATAAAAGCAGGTGTTTGAGGAAAGTGAGAAATAAACCAATGGAACAGAAGAGGAACACAACACACAAACGTTCCACCGCCTTTAGAATTCCTCAAATTCAAAGAGAAGTACATATCACCCAACAGAGTAGGCACAGGATTCCCAATCAATAAAATTCTAATGGCGTTAACATCAACAAAAACGTCAATGTTAGGGAACAAAGTCAAACCATAAATGAGCAACACAAAGATAGCTTCAAAATCATCTACATTACCGGCTTTAGCAAAGGCAGTAGCTTCCTTGATGAGGAACTCAGAAGTCAAACCAAACATTCCTCCTTTCTTCACCCAATGAGCCTCAATCTCATACTTCTTCAAATGAAGAGCTTTAGCTAAAATATGAGATCTGGGAATCTCCTCCAATCCACTAAAAGGAACTTTGTTAGGAACAAGTATTCCCAAGAGATGGGCCTACTCCTCTAACGTAGGAACAAGCTGATAATCAGGAAAAGTGAAGCAACGGTAGAGAGGGCCATAAAACTGAACCAACACACTCAAGAGTCCTTCAACCACATCAGCAGACAAAACAGATAGAAGTTTCCCATGACGTTGCTTAAAGTCCAAGGGATATAATACAAAAGATGATAGCGTCCTTAACTCTTTCAAGTCGCGACATCTGAAACTGTACTTCTTAGTGTTCCTTCATCCATAATCCATGGTCTGAAAATATTTGCAAATAAAACCTCGGTTCCTTGAAGTTATTTTTTGTGTGATGAATGTCATGATGCGCATGAGTGCATGAATGCAACAATCACAAATAAGGGATCACACACAAGGCAAACAAAAGTCAAGGGATGAATCAAGTTATTGTCAATATCAATCATCCATTTTTGTGGATTATGGTTTTCACCTTATCAACACCCAAGTTCCATTGATATTGACAAGACTTGATTGGATCAACCAAGAATCAAGGGTGTGTTGTGAGTCACGAGCATGGAGTCTGGGTAAGAACCATCCGAAAGGAGTGAACTAAGGATAAAAAACCTGTAGATCATGTACTAAAAAGTTCCCAAAGTCTTAGTTCTGTCTATCGGATATTATAGGTTAGGATGACTAACTCATCAACCCATAATATTCTCAAGAGAAACTCGTCTGAGTGTAGTATCGCGTAACAATTGTTATCAAGTCTACACTTGAACAATCTCCGCCCTACATCTTAAATAGGCCAAGTTAAGTTAAGTGTTCTACGGTCCTCAGCTTCTCGGACCCCAGATTAGAGAAAGTAATGCCTAACCACAAATAACTTGTGTGATATCAACAACTCCAAAAGGGTCTCCACTGAGTAGATGAGTCTCAAGCCAACTTGTTAAGGACTACTCCACATAAGTCGAACATGACTATACCATCCTCCTATCTTAATTGCACTCAAGTTTGGGTTAGAACTTATCTCACCACTCAGAGATCACCAAGCACAACAAGCAGATTATATCATACAAAGAAATATACATACATCAAATATACAATTATATACACACAAAAAAGTAGGCTAAACCCACTGAGGACTACTCCTCAGCAGAGTCGCCACTTAATTTTTGTAGCGGTAAATTCATGACCATTAAGTTATGGATAAACTTAACGTCAATAAAACCAGAGTCGACATTGCGCTTCTATTGTTTCCAAGGTAAAAGGGAAAAGTATGAACAAAACCCAAAGATAAGAAGTTTTCAAATCAAAACTAATAAAATTCCTGAGATTACAGGTAAGGGGGTTTGTTACACAGAGGGAAGGTGTGAGCACCCAAAGTGTCCTATGTACTCTTAGGGAGACCTTTTTTTGTGTGCATATATGTTTTTGTACAAAATGATGTTTGCAATAAATAGAGTGTGGGAATGAGAAAAGAATTCATCAATTATATTTTTGTGTTTGACAATACCTTTGGACTTGTGCCTACGTACCAACATAAAAATGAGGGATCAAAACCTCGTAGTTTGTGGTAACAATTTCAAAGTGAGTGAATTGCTTTTAACAAAAATTTTGTTTAAGAAAGGCACAAAGGGCCTAAAAAGGTTTGAATGAGTGTTAGTTCTTTTTGGCTTTTGAAATTTTAAGTTAATATGATTAGATTCATTTTAAAAGTTTGATTAAGAAAAGAGTTTCAAAATGCAATGGCATAAGGCCAAAATCTCTAATTTGCAATAAAGTCTAAGTTTAGAAATCAAAAGCAAAGAAGATTTTAAAAGGAGGGATAGACTTGAAATTAAATAAATGGGGATGAGATGAAGAGACTAATCCTAAGTAAAAATTTAAAAGTTGAGAGTTGAAAAAATCTTACCAATGGGGTGCAATCCAATAGACAAGAATGTCATATAAAAACCCAATTTTCCCTTGGACTTTAGAATCAAGCAATATCAATACACAAATAGCAAGATGAAGAGCAAGGCATCAAATAAAGATAGCCACATCCAAGCTAGCAAATCCATGATCTTCCATGTATCAGATTAAATACTCCTTGATTGGCTCAGAATAATGCATTAGGCACGGGTTCAAAGTAACAGCTTCATCAAGACCATGTAGTAGATGAACTTAAATGGATCTTCAATACTTACATCAGATGAAAGTTCACTTCACAAGGACTTGGTTTTAGAAAAGTTGGTATTGGCCAAGTCCTTTTGACTAAGGAGTGTTGTGTAATTCTTAGTCCAATGTCTCAGATCAAATCAGACAGTCCAAACAAATGTCTTTTAGGGTTTTTGTTGTTATTATGTACATTAAGGTCAAAAGACCATAAAACCAAACAAGATACACAAGCAAGTATATACAATCACAAAGTATGGCTCAATTGAGCAAAGTGAAAATGGCATTGAAGTAAACAAGTTAAATGTTATGAATAATGGAAAATGAATAAAAGCTTGAATTTAAAGTGCGTAAAAGTAAATGGCTTGAAATTAAATGTTAGTTCTTAGTTGATTAGAAGTTATTATTGCTTTTGCTTTTGTTTTGTTTAAGTCATTCTTTGGAGAACACTCAACCCACTATTCACAAGCATGGATTCTTCAACCAAGACATCTTCCAAAGGAAGGAAAAAAGGTCAAGTTTCCACACAATACCATGAAAGAGGGGAGACTTACAATCTCACTTACTAGAATGTTATGCCTTTTGTTTCAAAATTTAGCGTTATGTTAAGCAATCATAATTGGACTTATGTAGAAGTCAAAACTATTTAAGGCCGGGAAATAGAAACTTTGGTGTTAATGCATGTTAGAGACATGGTATAATGAACCATGCTCCTAAAAGATACCACAGAGAAAAATGAAATGGCAAAAGGGTGGACCTAATCTCATCCATACTTATGTTGATTTTACAATCAACTAGCCTTAGGATATAGAGATATCATAGGTCAATGAAATGGATAGGGATAGAATGGGATTAAGATGAAGAGAGAGGGGAAATGAAATCAACACAATTTAGTCAAAGGAGGATTATTACCAAATTAAAATCATTCATTCCTTTTGGGAGATGAAATGTACATTTCAACAATTCCCTAAATCCAATGATTTTAATCCAACAAAGTCAAATCAAACTTGACCAAGGTCCAACAACAAAAGTCAAACTCAACAAGTCAATGGAAATAGCTCAACACAATTTATTTGCAATTAAACAATTAAAAATCAATTAAAAATACATTAAATTAAATAATGATTGGTCAAAATCCTAAAAGGTCAAAGGACCTTGGAGAAAAAATTTCATTATTTTTGGAAACTTAAAACTAGTTTTAAACAATTAAAATCATGCACAAAAACAATTAAATCATGAAAAATATTAATAATGATCCAAAAAAACAATTTTAATTCAGAAAATAAAAGAAGAATTTGTTTGAAATTTTTGGGTGAAAGTTCCACATTTTTTGGATCAATATTAAAATTAATATGAATTAATGAAAATAAGTCAAATAAAATGAAAATCAGAAAATGCTAAAAAAGGTGGACCACTTGATCTCCCTCATTAATTGAGGTGGAATATCAAGTGAAACAGAGCGCGTGTTCCATGATGTTCCTTGGTCAATTTGCCACACGCGTGGCAATCAGTTTGGACGCTCAAGATTAAAACAAAATAAGAGGATCATGTGGTTCTGAGGCGTGCCAACACACAACCGGAGCCAAAGCTCCGGTCTTCTTCTCCGGTGGACCTCACCGGACTAGTCCACCCTCACCTAATTCCAAGTATATAGAAAGATACAGGGAGTTGAATTTTGAGGATCATGATCTGAGTTGCTTCGATTTGACCTCAAAGTAACTCAATCTTCTTGCCTACATTGGTAGGACTTCCTAAAACCAAAAATCAAGAAGCATTATGGAGAATTGAGTGAGAATCAAAGAGATGAAAAATTAAGAAATTCACCTTCACTGTAGGTTCAGATGGCCACGATCTTGCTCTAATTGTGCTTGGCCTTGCTCTGGATGCTTCATATAGTGGAAATGGATCAAAGAAGAAGCAGGACTCTTGGAGTTTTGAATCTCAATACCGTGGAGATTCAAACTCGATTTTTAATGAAAATCCTCAAGGTTATCCTTTAAATGAGAGGTTTTAGGGCTGGAGATTCAAAGCTAGCACGCAAGGGTCTCCAATTCTAAGTGAATGAGCTTCTATTTTTAGCCAAGTCATTGTTATTTGCACACTTGTTTCAAACTTTCAAAAATAGCAATTTCACTTTGCATGAATGCATGGGCATGCGATAGGCCCATGTAATGATTCATTCAGGTCCAAAATAATGTGTAAGCATTGTTGAAGTCATGTTAACAAGCCATGCACTCTTGTATGGAAAATGGAAGTTCAAACATGCCAAATGGTCATCCAACTTTAAGCCATACGCAAGTCATTCATACTTTGTCCAAATAGGATGAATTTGACATTTTGGAAAGCTTAGATCAAGAGTAAAAACTTTCATGTTGGAGACTTTTTCATTTGAAGTTTGGACCATAATGAATTTTGAGGTGGAAGTTTGGAAAATCAAACATATCAAAAAAATTCTAAGTGTCAAGCCATAAGTTCACTTCTTCCACCTTGGGTAACTTTTTCTATTAGCTTCCAATGAGAAACATTCCCGTATAAAAGTTGTACCTATCTTAAATTCCTTCAATTTGATCACAAATTTGACCTCATTTGGGTTTAGAATGAAGGAGTTATGCATTTTAGAAGTTGAGGAAAATCACACGTCCAATGATATTGACCCAAAATGACCTATAATGTTTCCTCATATCACATGCATTTAAAAGTTGAATTTTCTATTCCAACAAACATAAAAGTTGAATTATACATCTTGAATTTGATTATGAAAATTGAATGGCTTTCATATCATAAAAATTGAAAAAGTTATGGTCTTGGGAAGTTGACCTCCAAATTAGGGTTTCGACAAAATAACCTATAATCTTTCACCATAAACAATGACTTTACATTCAAAACTAGCTCTAGACCTCAACATGAAAGTTGTTTGGAATTCCATTTAGAGTAACTTTTCTCTTGGAATCATTTTCATATGACAAAAAATGTAGGCGATAGGGTCTAGGGAACCCCTGTTTTGATCAGTTGACTTCCTCTGGTCAACCACCATGAACCAATGTTATAGCTTGCTATTCTATTTACTTTTAGGCCTCATGGAGGATCATATATGCATAAAATGATGAAATTTGAAGTGTCCCTTGAAATATTTGATCAATTGTTGGAGAAACTTGTTGAAGAAGTCACACATGATACCTAGATGAATTAGGGTTTCCAAGGCAAACAAACTTCAAACTCTTGATGATTTCTTGATCAAAATAACATGTGAAGATAATGGTTATTCACATATGATATATATATAGATCCATAATAGACCAATTCTTGATTGATCTCCTTGCAATAAGGGTCTTAAACCCTAGATATGAGCTTGATAGATCAAAGGTGAGCATGTGCACTACGTACAAAAAGAGTCAAACTATACAATGACATGTTTTTGGTATTTTGGTTAGTAAATGATAAAATACAAAGTATGATACAAACAAATTGGTGCTTGGTGATCTCTCCCAATTCAAACCCAATGAATGAAGGGTAAGGAGGATGTCAGGTTGTGATCTCAATGCTAATGCATATGATGAGCATAGCATGAGGGATTTTAGGGTCAAAATTGGGGTCTTACAATTACCAATGTCGCGAGAACCTACAGGGTCACCCACAAAAGGAAAATTTGATGAGAGATAGAGTAAATAAGGAACACTGTAAGGTACGGTGCACTTAAGTGAATTGTAGAACATCGTAAGGTACGGTGCACTTAAGTAGGTTACGAAATATGGTAAGGTACCACGTGCTTAAGTGATTTTGGTATATCATAATATATGGGCCATATACACTTAAGTGGGATTTTTAGCTTACAGCCCACACAGGTGGTTCTATAAATATAACCCTTGTGTAGAAGCATTTGTGCAGTTGAAATTTAATTTCTTTCTCTCTCTCTCTCTCTCACTCAAAGCCTTCACTCATAGCAGCTAGCATTGAGATTGAAGGAATATGTTTGTGTGGACTGAGTAGAGGTGTTGTTACCATTCAATGTTCGTGAACATTCCTTAGATATGCATAAAAGGATTCAATCGCCACAAGAGGTAATGATTCTATCACTGATCATGACCATTCGTAAGGATCACTAAAGGAGAAAATTTTAATTTTCGCTGCGTTTTGGATCGCTATTCTCCTTCAGATGTATCAAAGCCACTTACGAAACCATGCATCTGATAGTTGTTTATTTTCTATATTTTCTGTATTATTACGATTAAAAGACAGAATAAATCAAATAATAAACGAGTAATTAAATTTGGCATCATGTGTGTACAATTTGGATGATTGATGTTGACTATGCTTCGGAATCCGACGTTAGTATGGTGAAGCAGCGATACATTGATCGTCCATAGGTTACACAATTGAGATCTATCAAGTTATATACATGATATAAGTAACTTTGATGTAAAATACAGTATATATGATATATTGTTTCTCTTTCGTTCATTCAAACACTTAATGGTTGTTTTCCTTTGAGCGATCAATGGTCATTTGCTTCTTGATCCGACATTAGTATGGTGAAGCAATGACGTGTTGATCAATCATACTGAATTAACAATCGAGGTATGTTTGATGGTATGAAATTGGTGCATTAGGGTTCATGAAGGTACAAAGGTTGTGTTGTCAAAGAGTTATGCGACTAGAGTTGTGACTGCGCAAGAGTTGTGCTTTAAAGTATCAAGTGTTGATGCGAAAATCGACGTCGATTTCAAATAAATTATTCATTAAAATTTTGCGTCGGGGCGCTGCCCCTAACAAGCCCACAGGGGGCGCTTCCCCCTTGACCCTCGTCCGTTGAACGGTCAGTGGAACCACCATCTGTTGACCGGGCAGCGGAACCCCCGACTAACTCTACGTAATATGATCAGTCGCCGAAATTTAATTTGGTTTATTTAATTAATAGAATTTAAATTAATAATAATAATAATTTATTTATTATTATTGTCTTGTGGTGATCGATTATGGCCTTAGTTTTCCTTTATTTTGTTTTGGGATTTTCAAATACGACCTACGTGTCGTGCCTCTCTTTTAATCTCTTAATGTAACTTCTTTTCTCATCTCACTCCCTCGTATGTAAAACGAGTTTATTTTATGTAATATAATGTTATGAAGAAAGAGAAGAATGCAATTACAAAGGAGGACAACCTTGAAGATCTTGCTTGGAGAAGCTTATAACATTAATAGCTTAGCTTACGTTCTCTCATTGGTATGGGAGAACATTTGCGCTAGGGGCCATAACTGTTTCATTTTATATGTATGTTGATACATGTGAGAGACGACTTATATGATAATAAGCCGGTGAGATCAGAATAATTAAAAATTCCCTCAAATTAAATATTAAGTTTACGCTTTCCAAGTTTTAGCACTCATCAAGACTAGTATCGAATAATGTAGGTTTTGCCTATGCGAGGTGCATATTCTATATTAGTAAGGTGCGATGGGATAATTGTAATATCCAATTGCTAAAACAATGGATCAAACTTAACAAAACAAATTATAATAAGATTATATATGTTTAGAAGCAAGAGTTGGAAATGATCCATGTGATAGATTGGAATAAGGAGTTATTCACCCAACTAAAATATTCGAGAGTTGTATTAGGTACAATTGGAAGGAGTTCCTACCTAAATAACCTAATTTTGTGAAATCTGCCTACACGGACTTAAAACAAAGTGAAATGTGGATCTCGACCCACTAGAAAATATTCCAACGGGATTTTCCGAATCAAATGGTGAGGGTCATTTATTTTGAGTAAAATAGTGGGACCATATTTAATTAATGGCCTAATTAAATATGTTATTGATACTTATATTTTCATTTTTTTCATGTAAATTACCATGACAACAAACACCTCTAACAACATTTTACGATCAATCCGAAAAATTGTCTAGGACAAATTTTTTGGATTGGCACCGAAATCTGAGGATTGTCCTTCAACATGATAGAAAGTTGTATGTCTTGGAGAAACCAGTTCCTGAAGAGGAAACTCCTGGTTCTGCACCTAAGGCGGAGAGAGATGCTTATAACAAGCATGTTGATGATGCCAATGAAACTACTTGCCTCATGCTAGCTACCATGAACTCAGAGTTGCAAAAGCAACATGAGAATATGGCAGTGTTCGATATGATCGAACACTTGAAGATGCTTTATCAAGAGCAGGCAAGGCATGAGAGATTTGAAGTTTCAAAAACCCTTTTTCAAGGCAAGTTAGCTGAGGGAGCCCCTGTAGGTCCCCATGTGCTCAAGATGATTGGGTATGTGGAGAACCTTGAGAGGTTGGGATTTCTCCTCGGAAAGGAACTTGTGAATGATTTGATCTTGCAATCGTTGTCAGATAGATTCAATCAATTTGTCCTTAATTTCAATATGAATGATATTGAAAAATCTCTTCCTGAACTGATAGCCATGTTAAGAATTGCTGAGCAGAATCTGAAGTCAAAAGGAAAGTCCATTCTGATGATCGGAAATGGAAAGAGACAGAACAAAAGACCTACCAAGAAGGGTGATAAAGGGGAAGGCAAGGAAGTTACCAAACCCAAGCCCATTGCTTCTTCTTTGAAGCCTAGTGGAGGCATAGCAAAGGAAGGCACCTGCTTCCATTGCGGTAAGACCGGACATTGGAAGAGAAACTGCTCAAAGTACCTGGAAGATTAGAAGAATGGAGTAGAGACTTCAATTTCAGGTATTTTTGTTATTGAAATTAATTTATCTACTTCTGCATCATGGGTATTAGATACTAGATGCGGTTCTCACATTTGTACCAATGTGCATGGGCTAAAAAGGAGTAGAGATTTGGGAAAAGGTGAAGTTGATCTACGAGTTGGCAATGGAACAAATGTTGTTGTCTTAGCCGTAGGAACTTATGTATTGACTTTACCTTGTGCTTTAATAATTCAGTTAGAGAACTGTTATTATGTACCTGCAATTAGGAGGAATATTATTTTTGTTTCTTGTTTGGACATGTTTGGTTTTTCATTTATAATATAGAACAATTGTTGCTCCATTTATTTGAATGATATACTTTATGCTACTGCACAAATGAACAATGGACTATATGTCCTTGATCTTGAAATGCCTATTTATAACATTAATTCTAAAAGGATAAAAGCTAATGAGTTAAATCCAACTTACCTTTGGCATTGTCGATTAGGCCACATAAATGAGAAACGCATTTCCAAACTCCATAAAGATGGACTCTCGGACTCTTTTGATTATGAATCATATGATACATACAGATCTTGTTTAATTGGAAAGATGAAAAAGTCTTCATTCATAGGAAAAGGTGAAAGAGCTAATAATCTTTTGGCCCTCATACATATGGATGTATGTGGACCATTGAACATACCAGTCAGAGGAGATTTTCAGTACTTCATCACATTTACTGATGATTTCAGTAGATATGGTTATATGTATTTAATGAAACACAAATCAGAGTCCTTTGAAAAGTTCAAGGAATTCAAGAATGAAGTACAAAACCAAATAGGTAAGAATATTTAAAATCTTCGATCAGGTCGAGGTGGTGAGTATTTAAGCCTAGAGTTTGATGACCATCTGAAAGAGTGTGGGATTCTATTCTAACTTACTCCTCCTGGAACACACCAATGTAACAGGGCATCTGAGAGAAGAAATCAAACCTTGTTAGACATGGTCCGATCCATGATGAGTCACGTCGATCTTCCAAACTCCTTTTGGGGACATGCACTATTGACAGCAGCTTACACACTTAACCGTGTTCCATCCAAAAAGGTTGAGAAGACGCCATATGAGATATGGAGTGGTAAGAAACCACATATGTCTTACATGAATATTTGGGGTTGCGAAGTTTATGTGAAACGACAAATTTCAACTAAGCTTGAGCCCAAATCTGCCAAATGCTTATTTGTGGGGTATCTTAAAGAAACAAGAGGGTATTACTTCTACAATCCTTCTAAGGGAAAAGTGTTTGTCGCTCGAACTGGAGTTTTTCTAGAAAATGATTTTATTTCCAAAGAAATCAGTGGGAGGAAAGTAGAGCTTGAAGAAATTCAAGAATCACAAAGCATTGATACACCTATGGAGGAATTAGAGCAGGAAACACAAGTAGTTGTGGAAGAGCAACCTGCTTAAGTAGAACAAGACCAGCGTAGGTCAAGCAGGATACGTCACCTACCTGAGAGATATGGATATCTCATAACTGATCAAGGTGATGTATTACTCATGGATCAAGATGAGCATGTGACCTACCAAGAGGCCATAACTGGTCCCAAGTCTGACAAGTGGCTAGAAGCCATGAAATCTGAAATGGATTCCATGTACACAAACCAGGTTTGGACCTTGGTAGATCCTCCTGTAGGAGTTAACCCTATAGGATGAAAGTGGGTCTTCAAAAAGAAGACTGACATGGATGGTAAGGTACATACCTATAAGGCAAGACTGGTTGCAAAAGGATATAAACAAATTCATGGGGTTGACTATGATGAAACCTTTTCACCAGTTGCAATGCTTAAATATGTTCGGATTTTACTTGCTATCGCTGCATATCATGATTATGAAATATAGAAGATGGATGTCAAAACTTCTTTCCTTAATGAGAATCTTCTTGAGGATGTGTACATGACACAGCCTGAAGGATTTGACATACCAGAAGAAGCCCAAAAGATATGTAAGTTACAAAGATCAATCTATGGATTTAAGCAAGCTTCCAGAAGCTGGAATCTTTGTTTTGATCAAACATTAAAACAATATGGATTCATCAAGAATGAAGATGAGCCTTATGTCTACAAGAAGGTCAGTGGGAGCATGATCATCTTCCTGGTATTATATGTAGATGACATATTACTCATTGGAAACGAAGTCCCTACCCTACAACAAGTAAAGTCTTGGTTGGGGAAATGCTTTTCTATGAAGGACCTTGGTGAAACAACCTATATACAAGGAATCAAGATCTATAGAGATAGATCACAAAAACTACTTGGTCTAAGTCATAGTACATACATAGGCAAAATGCTTAGATGCTTTAATATGCATTATTCCAAGAAAGGATTCATACCTATGCAACATGGATCGTGTCTCTCAAAAACACAATCCCCTTCAACTAAGAAAGAAAGGGATCGCATGAATAAGATCCCATCTGCATCTGCAATAGGATCTATCATGTATGCCATGTTATGTACTCGACCAGATGTCTCATATGCAATGAGTAGGTACCAATATGATCCCGGTGATGCTCACTGGGTAGCTGTCAAGAATATCCTTAAGTATTTGAGAAGGACTAAGGACTCAATCTTGATATATGGAGGTCAGGAAGAGCTTGCTATAATTGGATACACCGATGCTAGCTTTTAGACAAATAAGGATGACTTTAGATCGCAATTTGGTTATGTGTTTTGCTTAAACGATGGCGTTGTGAGCTGGAAAAGTTCAAAGCAAGATACAATTGTTGATTCTACAACTGAGGCCGAGTATATTGCTGCCTCAAGTGCAGCAAAGGAATTTGTTTGGATCAAAAAGTTCATTAGTGAACTTAGCATAGTTCCTAGCATTGTGGATCCCATTGATCTCTATTGTGATGACAACGGTGCTATCCCACAAGCTAAGAAGCCTAGATCTCACCAACGATCCAAACACATACTTAGGCGTTATCACCTCATTCGAGAGATAATAGAGAGAGGAGATGTGAAAATATACAGAGTACCTACACTTGACAATATTGTTGACCCACTGACAAAACCTCTTGCACAACAGAAGCATTATGGCCATACTAGATTTATGGGCATTAGGGGTATGCCTGATTGGCTCTAGTGCTAATTGGAGATTATTGGTGTAGGACCTAGAGGCCAATACTTTTGGTACTTGTATCTAATTATTTATTAATAATAAAAGGCTTTTTCTTTATTATGTTTGTTTAATAAAGTCCCTAGAATAGCTAGTCCATTTAATCTATCAAGTGTGACTTAATCATGAGATCCTATTAAACATAAGGACACTATTCTTAAAGTATCTGTAGTCGAGCTTTGTTATAAAGTTGGATAACATTAAAGCATTAAGACTATTATGTATATAGACTGATGATCACATCTCATGGATCATGGATAAGGAGTTATCAAGTCTTAAACATAGGTATGAATATTAAGTGTAATATTTATACTGGATTGACCCGCTACGAGAACACTATATAGAATGTTATGCAAAGTGTCATAAGTTATTCTCATGGTGATAGTGGGGTATACCACCCTTCGACCTGAAACCGGTATGGACCCTAGATGTAGAGTCGAGTGCCTTGTTATTGATCAAACATTGTCCGTAACTGGATGACCATAAAGACAGTTAATGGGTACTCCACGAAGCATGCTAAGGGACATGAGTGACCTAGATGTGTCGCATTACGCGAAAAAACCGGCGGGAAAACGAAACAACAGAGCCGCCACCATGCGTTATTTATCCCAAAAGAGGGAAAGGAAACGCTCGAAGTAAACCTGGAAAAGACATGGTCTCGCGACCAAAGAGAGATGGGATCGGGAGTCGGTTATGCGAAGGGAAGGTATTAGCACCCCTACGCATTCGTCGTACTCGACGGGATCCACGCACAAAAGGAAAGATAAAGGTTGCTAAACACTGCTCAAACAAACATCAAACACTGGCTGAGAGAGACACAAGAAAACAAATGAAACTAACTCGGCAGGATATCGCATCCTGGGCCTACGTAGTCTATCAGGCATAGACATCAGAGTCGACGTAGTTCGGACAGGGGAAAACGTGCTCGCTAGGATGTCGCATCCTATGCATACGTATCTTCTCGGACTAAAGAAGAATCAAAGCACTCGTAGCTCGGCTAACACACGCCAAACAAAACCACACAGGAAATCGACTGCCAATCGCTGGACTTACGTCAGACTCCACACGAAACAGGCAAACATGGAAACTGAATGCCAATCGCTGGACTTACATCAGACTCCGAACCAAACACACACACACTGGAAACCAAATGCCAATCGCTGGACTTACATTGGACTCCAAGCACACTACAAGAGGATACAGAATGCCAATTGCTGGGCTTACATCCATCTCCTAACACACAAAGACAAAACAAAAAAAAAGCGCCCTGAGAGATCAGCTCATCTCCTGCCTACGTACCTCATCTGGTATGAGGATCAGGGCGACGTAGTTCCCCTACGCAGGGACAAAGGACTAGCCTAACCAGAGACTGGGAAACACCAACTACTAGGGAGACTACGACTCGAGCCTAGAAGTTGTCATGCAAATTCACCATGGTCCTAGGTTAAGGTTTCTAGCTAACTTGCACAGGGAGAAAGCTAAACCTAAGCAGCACAAGCAAAGCAATCAATCACACAAATAGCACACACTATATACAAACAAAGTGGGCTCACACAAAGGTTAGGCTGTGAAACACAAGCCAACTGGAATCGGGTGATGTTAGCTCTTAACCCTAACATTGAGAGTTAGGGTGAAGCAGATGAAATGGGAGGTGAGGGGTGTGCCTCACAGCTCTTATCCCTGGCCTGGGAGAGCTTGACTCAAATAGAAGGCGTGGGAGTTCAGAAAGCATGAACTCTTCTATCCACATGACTGACTCAACAAGGATCTTGGGTTAATATCCACAATGCATCAACATGTAATGTGAGCAAAGGGATGACACACTGAATAGCAGGAGATGGACTACACATCTCTTTTATCTGCCAATTGCCTTATCAAAGGTCTTTTCCTGCTTGGCACAAAGATAGACAAACACAAGCATTGCCTCTTAAGGAGGACTTCAGACAGATGCCTGCCCAAGTAACAGGACAGGTCTTCCAGACTACATGAAGTCAGAGAAGTTATACCTCAATGCTTAAGCTATCAAGCAAAGCAAAAGCAAGTTCACAATGAACTAAAGCAACTAATGTACCTGAAAACAATCCAACACAGTCAGTATTCAACTTAAATGAACTAAACAGAATTGTCAACAGTCAACTGTACACAGTCAAACAAACAAGCAAGCATTGCACAATGCACAAGCTCAACTCAAATGAGCTAAAAGCCACCTACAAAACCAATCAAGGTTAGTCAACATTAACAAATAAACCAACTCAAGCAATGTGAATAAATCCACCTAAGACAATGCACTTCCTTAACCTGAAACCAAAACTCAACCATAAGCACAAACCACTAGGACAAGGCCTAGGGTCAAAGTGGGAGAAATAATCCAAAACAGAACATGAAAATTGACATGAATCAAATTAAACCAATCAAGAACACAATCCAAGTGGTCCCATGTCAATAGCATCAATCAATTTCATTTCACAATGCACATAAGGCAAAGCATGCAAGTTGAGAGCTCATAGAAGCAAACAGAATGAACCAATCCACATCAACTCAAAAATGATTCAATAAATCCCAAGAAAAATCATGGCTAAACAGCACACATCACATGATCATCACACCAAAATTCAAGGCATTTGGACAAGTAGAAGCATGGCAATTAAATTCATCAAGTCATGGTAAGCACAAACAAGCTCAAAGAAGGCACAAATTGATACATCAAGTTCACACAAGCCTAAAACAGAATCCACACATGATAAATGTCTCAAACCAAAGCCACAATAAACTTCAGAGTCTCTAGAATAAATGTACAAAATTTCAAGCTCATAGGATAAACATCAAGCATTTCACAAATCTTTTAAATTCATGACTATCCAAAAGTGCACAAATGATCAACCAGCAAAGAAAATCCCAAACAAATCAGAAATGCATCCAAAAATTCTACAAAAATTCACAAGCAATCCTAACATCCAGAAGTAGCATCATGCAAACAATCTCATCAATTGGCATTTAAATGGCATAGTAAAGAAAATCAACAAGTTGAGCAAGCAATGGTGTGACACACATTGTCACACCTACCTTAAACAGATCATATCTCAACAACCAGAAATGAAAAAAATGCAAACTCTATACCAAAATGTCAATTAGGATGTCTAGTTTAAGCATGCAAAATTTC
Source organism: Lathyrus oleraceus (assembly GCF_024323335.1). Lineage (NCBI taxonomy): Eukaryota > Viridiplantae > Streptophyta > Magnoliopsida > Fabales > Fabaceae > Lathyrus > Lathyrus oleraceus. The sequence goes on along the minus strand of NC_066582.1, from coordinate 384,176,072 downwards.
ACAATCATTGGATTAAAACTCATCATTTCATGAAGCATATGGCAAGGTAGGTGCAAGATAGCATACACATGAACAATCCCTAAGCCAAAACAAATTCCATCCGGGCACAATTTGTAGAAAAAATCTCATAAAATACTAGAGATCATGAGGAACATCATGCGAAAAATCCCAGGTCAATTGGATTAATAATCATGGAGATATGATTTTTTGAAATGGAGAAAAAATTAAAAATCACATAGAAAGCATAACATGAACATGGATGGAATAATGAACAAAAATGCTAAAGCAATATTGGATTTATCCAGAGCGGGGAATCGAACCACGTTGGAATTCAAAACTAGCGCGCTATCAATGAAACACTGTGTTTCATTAAAGTCTACGTGGACCTGGCAAGCGCTCGTGACCAATTATTCAGACACATAGGACACACGTGGTCCAATACATGGCAAGAAACACCAAAATGCATGCAAAACGAGCGCTCATGGATCAAACAACCTTCTGGAAACGAAAACCTAACGCGTTCATCATGTTCATCACAAATTTTCCAGGTTATGAACAAAAGTACCAGAAATGCAAAATGAATACATCATTAGCTTCATCTTTCAACACACAACATGGATCGAGGCTTGGATTTCTCTAATTCTACCTATGTTCAAAGATTCGCATGCAAGAACATTCATACTTCAAACTTAGATTCGACATAACTCACTCATTTCTTCATGAAAATCAATGAGACAAAGCTCAGCATACTCAGGGATTAAAGATCTACAACATGCATATCCTAATTTCATGAATTATGATGATCGAATTCTAACCTTAATTGAAGTGCAGAAGTGAAACAAGTGGATTCAAGCTCAAAAATGCAGAAACAACTGATCCTCAACTCCTATATGATGGAATGGATGAATGCTGATAGCTCAATCTTGCACGATTCTTGCAGAAAATCCAACTGCCATTGATGATGCAAAGCTTCAACAGTTCCAAAACCAGCACGAAAATGATGGATTCTTGCTTCAATCTTGTTCAAAAATGCTTGTGGATCAAGGATGGATCACGAACAATGCAATGTTGATGAAGAAACTTGATGAAAAAGTGAGAGAAAAAGTTTGAAGAGATTTTTCAAAATGGATCTAGATCTGAGATTTTGATGTATTAATCACAAAATAGTTATGATTATGCTATATATATGGTCTGGTAATGAAGTTCTTAATCACCATTAGCCAAATGCAAGTGGATTAAGTGAAATGAAGGTGTTGATGCAAATTGTGCAATTCACCTCATGTGCATGAAATGGATGCTACAGTACACGAAATTTGTGCCAAATCCACTCAAAAGTCTGTTTTGGAGCCAAGGCAAGTGATTGGAAGTGAAAGCAATGCCTATTTTTCAAATTGTAATTTTCCCTCCAAATTTCAAATGAAAAATGCCAAAATTTTGTGATCAAAATGCATCGTATGTGATGCATGTTTTGGATAGCTCATGTCAAGAGAGAAATGTTACAAAAAGAACCACTTCAATTGGCCTTGTGGTTCAAAAGTTATGCACTTTTGAATTTCAAAATCCTTTGACCATGATTGATCAATAACTTCTCAACCATACATGAGAAATTCATGTTCTTGGACTTTTTGGAAAGGTGAGAGCAAGATATTCAACTTTCATGTTGGACAAAATTTCATTTGAAGCTTGCTTTATGATGTAAACTTGAGGAGAAAACCTTTCCATTTTTGGCAATTTCAAATTACAGGTCACTTACTATTTTTGGAAACTTTTCATCTGACCTCAAATTCTTCATTGTTGATGTTTGGAATGTCAAATGAGACTTGTATGGACATGAATGAGGCCTCTCTAACCATCTCCCACCTTTAAATCCATGATTGAATTGACTGTTGACTTTGGTTGACTTTCTAGGGTTTCAGATGAATTGCATCTTGACTGATGATCTCTGAACATCCAATCTGTGGCCAAACCACTTCAAAATGATCCCTAGGTCACATGAACATAATGAACCAACCCTAGGTCTTTGCTTCAATAGGAAATGCACTTGCTTACTTGCACAACTAGATCTCCTGACCAGTCTTGACTGATGGCTTGCACTAGGCAATGGACAATGCAATGCTATGCAGTGGACAATGCTAATGTTAATGACCTAAAAATGAAAATGAATGTACAAAATGGGAGGTGCAAATTTGAGGTGCTACAGCTGCCCCTATTCAATCAAATGGGAACCCGAACGGATGAGAGCAACGACTATCAGACCTTCAGGGTAAACAGGGATTGAATACCGAAGAACCGTAGAAATTTGCACAACTGCGGGGATCCACCAGTAACTTCAACTGGGATTTGATATTTATTATTGGGGATTTTGATTTTCATCAGAAGAAAGGGATACAACCAATCGTCAACGGACGAAAGGGAAAAACTCAACGTTTACCGAAACCAACCGAGAGGTAACTCTACTGGGGAAGAGAAATACATCTAGATGTCAACGGACAACTAGGAAAAACTCGACGTTTATCGAAACCAACGGAGAGGTAACCAGACATTAACGAATGACTGGGAAAGACTCGACCAGACGTCAACGGACGAAATGGGAAAAGCTCGACGTTTATCGACACCAACGGAGAAGGAGAAACTCGACATTTATCGACACCAACGGAGAAAGGAGAAGCTCGACGTTTATCGACACCAACGGAGATGGAGGCCCTACTGGGGATGGGGGAAATACATCCAGATGTCAGCGGACAACTAGGAAAAACTCGACGTTTACCAAAACCAACAAAGAGGTAACTCTACTGGGGACGACCAGGAAAAACTCGACGTTTACCAAAACCAACGGAGAGGTAACCAGACATCAACGGATGAATGGGAAGACTCGACCAGACGTCAACGGACGAACGGGAGAAGCTCGGCGTTTATCAACACCAACGAAGAAGGAGAAACTCGACGTTTATCGACACCAACGGAGAAAGGTGACCAGACAGGACGTTTACCGACGACTCTACTGGGGATCGACCAGACATTAACGAATGACTGGGGAATAGGGTATACAATCAGACGTCAACGAACGAATGAGAAAAACTCAACGTTTATCGAAACCAACGGAGAAAGGTAACTCTGAGGGGAAGGGTACAACTATACGTCAACGGACGAATAGGAAAAACTCAACGTTTATCGAAACCAACGGAGAGGTAACTCTTCTGGGGGGAGGAAATATGACTCAACCAAACGCCAACGGACGCAGGGAAAAACTCAACGTTTATCGACACCAACGGAGAGGAGAACTGCTTGGGGAATCAACAGACATTAGCAAATGATCTGTGGGGAATATGCAACTATACGTTAACGGACGAATAGGAAAAACTCGACGCTTATCGACACCAACGGAGAGGTGACTCTTATTGGGGATAATTAAACTAGACGTCCACGGACGAATAGAAAAAACTCATCGTTTATCGACACCAACGGAGAGGTGACCTCCGGGGAGGGTTAAGGGTATTACGAACATCAAAAGATGATGTTTACCGACATCAAAAGAAGACCAGACATCGACGAATGACTGTGCGAGACTCGATGTTTACCGACACCGAAATAATGGTGTTGACCGACACCAAAGAAAGAACACACGCGGGTGCTGACATGACACCGACCGTTATCACAAAAGGACATCTACACATGTCGAGGCAAGGCTAAACACTTGCTAGGGATCCCACTGGGGAGAATCAAGCTTTCCTGTCACCAACGGATGAGGAAATAAACCTCTCTGGGGGGTACCAATCCTGAATGTTGTCAGGAGCAACTGTAGCAAACGTGCCGCACAGATGTTGAACAAAGATCCGCCTCTGCCGGGGATATGGTCTGATAAGGTTAACACATGAATGCATATGTTTGAATTTTTCTATGGCGTAATGCTCCATATTGAATGGAAATGCTACGCATTTTTGAGGATGCAATGATTACTACATGCCAAATGCAAAATGATGAACCCCGCCGGGGAGCCAAAAGATCAGATACTCCAACTCTGCGGGGAGACTCCGCTTGAGGAATACTCTGCGGGGAGAGCACCGACTTCTCACTCGTGCTGGAGAAAGTACTATTGCTGGGGAAAGGATAGACTCCGCTGGGGACATCCTTCATAAGACCCAATCCACTCGGGGACTCCGCTTGGGGAAACAATCAATACAACTCGCTGGGGAGAATTGCCAACAAGTAGGATAAACTCTGCTTTGGGAAATAAATGCTACTCCGCTGGGGAATAAACAAGGCGACTGCGCTGATGAACCATCAATACGACTCCACTGGGGGAAGAAATAAGGCGACTTCACTGGGGAAAACTCAACCAATCCCCAAGTAGGATAAACTCTGCTTCGGGAAACAAACGCTACTCCGCTGGGGAACACTCATCCAATCCCCAGGTAGGATCTCTCTGCTGGAGATAATCTTCACCAAACCTGATCCACTTGGGGAGCTTGCCGGGGAAAGCCATCAACACAAAACCTCTGCTCGGGAGATCTGCTAGGAAAAGCAACTCTGTTGGGGATAACACACCACTCTGCTGAGGAGGAGCATACTCTGGTGGGGAAAGTAATATACCAGACCACGCTGGAGAAACAACCCTGCTGGGGATAAGCGCTCAAGACCATGCTGGGGATAACAGTACTTCAAGCCCGACTGCTGGGGAATAGCATCATTCCAACTGACACCTCCGTTGGGGATACAACATCCTTCCAACTCAGTGGGGATCTCAACTGGGGCAATATTCGCTGGGGAATAAACCCACTTCCAGGCCTGCTGGGGATAGCAATTCTTAGATCTGCTGGGGATAGGAAGCACTATCTACAGGTGTCTCTGCAGGGGAGAATAGCTCTGAAAGCTCTCATACTTGCTTGGGAAATATCTGCTGTGGAATCGTCCTCACAGATGACAACCTGCAAAACAGCACAACATACAGGCCCCAGGGGTTGCATGGACAAGATATGCTCAAGTGTCCTCAACATTCAAAATGATTTTCAAATGTTTTATCTTTCTGCACGTTATTGTTTAGCCTTCATGTTTTTATATGCAATGCTTATCAAAAATTCGGACGTTTTTGCAAACAAAACAGTAAAATAAAAACAAGAGAGCTATTTATCTGAATAACGACTTTTATTGATTGAAAATGGGCCTGAAAAGGCGAATACATCGGGAAGCAATTCCTAGAAAGAGGTAATTGCGCATAAAAGGAAAAATCTATCCTAATGGCAATGTGAACACGGCATCCACTATTTCCCAATTCTGTTATAACTCACAGATCATCAGTTTTCCTCCCAAATCCCCTGCTTTCCGAGAAGAATGACTGGACCGATCACATCTTTTGAGATGGCAGACGACGAAGCATGATGAAGTACAGATAACTCAGACTGTAGTCTTCGCTTTAATCCCTCTTTTCCCTGGATCGCCCTTTCGGGTTTTCAATCCACCGGGATACCCATTTTTGCCTAAGCCGCCCTTGCGGGTTTTCGACTTACCGGGTGTACAAATTCTTTTCATTTTTATCCCTAATTTTTGCCCGAACCTTTTCTTTCTGTTTTTTGGTTCGTCGGGATGCCCTTTTTTGCCCGGACTCTTTTATTCTTTTTGTCCAGCGGGTCAATTTATGCAAAGTATTTTCTGACTACATCTGAGTTAACAGGGGACGGAAAATCTTCACCATCCATAGTTGTAAGCATCAAGGCTCCACCGGAGAAGACCTTTTTCACAACATATGGGCCTTCATAATTAGGAGTCCACTTGCCCCTGTTATCTGTACCGGGAGGAAGGATCCTCTTCAAAACTAGATCACCAGTTTGATAGCTTCGAGGATGCACTTTCTGATCAAAGGCTCTCTTCATCCTTCTCTGATACAACTGCCCATGGCACACAGCTGCTAGCCGTCTCTCTTCGATAAGGCTCAACTCGTTAAACCTTGTTCGAATCCACTCGGCTTCATCAAGCTTGACATCTAACAAGACCCTCAGAGAAGGGATCTCCACTTCAACAGGTAGGACTACTTCCATACCATACACAAGGGAGTACGGGGTTGCCCCGGTCGACGTACGTACTGAGGTACGGTACCCATGCAAAGCGAAAGGCAGCATCTCATGCCAATCCTTGTACGTCACGACCATCTTCTGCACAATCTTCTTGATATTCTTGTTTGCCGCCTCTACAGCACCATTCATCTTCGGTCTGTAAGGAGAAGAATTGTGATGTTCAATCTTGAAATCTCTACACAGCTCCTTCATCATCTTGTTATTGAGATTCGAACCATTATCAGTGATGATTCTCTCAGGAACCCCATAACGACAGATGATTTCCTTCTTAATGAACCGGGCAACCACTTGTTTGGTAACGTCAGCATAGGAAGCTGCTTCCACCCACTTGGTGAAGTAATCAATCGCAACCAGGATGAAGCGATGTCCATTCGAAGCAGTAGGCTCAATCTTCCTAATCATATCAATGCCCCACATGGCAAACGGCCAAGGTGAATTCATGACATTCAGAGGGCTTGGTGGTACATGCACCTTATCAGCATAGATCTGGCATTTATGGCACTTTCGAGCGTACTTGAAACAATCGGATTCCATAGTCATCCAGTAATAACCGGCTCTCAACAATTTCTTCGACATTGCATGACCACCAGCATGGGTACCAAACGAACCTTCATGCACTTCCTGCATCAACATGTCTGCTACGTGCCTATCCACGCATCTGAGCAAGACCATATCAAAGTTTCTCTTGTACAGCACATCATCCTGATTCAAATAAAAGCTTCCAGCTAGCCTTCTCAGGGTTTTCTTGTCATTCTTCGACGCGCCTTCAGGATACTCCTGGCTCTTGAGGAAGTTCTTGATATCAAAGTACCACGGCTTCTCATCAACAACAGACTCGGCTGCAAACACATACGCAGGCCTCTCGAGTCGATTTACCGCAACATGTGGCACATGGTTCCACCAATGAACTTTGATCATCAAAGACAAAGTAGCCAAAGCATCAGCCATCTGATTCTCATCCCGGGGGACATGATACAACTTCACCTTCTTGAAGAACGTCAGTATTCTTCTGGTGTAATCTCTATATGGAATCAAATGCGGCTGATTCGTATTCCAATCTCCATTGACTTGGTTGATCACTAGAGCGGAATCTCCATAAATGTCAAGCGTTTTAATTCTCAAATCAATGGCTTCTTCTATCCCTATGATACAAGCCTCATACTCAGCCTCATTATTGGTGACATCAAAAGTCAATCTAGCAGAAAAAGGTATATGAGCACCTTTAGGATTGATCAATACTGCACCAACACCGTTACCATTCACATTCACAGCCCCATCAAACATCAATGTCCACTTGTCATCAGGATCCGGTCCTTCCTCGACAAGAGGCTCTTCACAATCTTTCATCTTAAGATACATGATGTCTTCATCAGGGAATTCAAACATCATACGCTGATAGTCATCAATCGGTTACTCGGCGAGATAGTCTGACAAAACACTACCTTTGATGGCCTTCTGTGACGTGTACTGGATATCATATTCTGTTAAGATCATTTGCCAACGGGCAACACGTCCGGTGAGAGTCGGCTTCTCAAAGATGTACTTTACTGGATCCATCTTAGAAATCAACAAGGTAGTATGGTTCAACATATACTACCTCAGTCGGCGAGCAGCCCAGGCTAAAACACAACAAGTTTTCTCGAGCTGTGAATATTTGATTTCACAGTCGGTAAACTTTTTGCTAAGGTAGTATATGGCATGCTCTTTTCGACCAGACTCGTCATGTTGTCCCAATACACACCCCATCGAATTCTCAGTCACTGACAGGTACATTATCAGCGGTCTCCCTGGAACTGGAGGTATCAGGATTGGAGGTTTCTGTAAATACTCTTTTATCTTGTCAAAAGCTTTCTGACAATCATCATTCCACCTGATTGCTTGATTCTTTCTTAGCAATTTGAATATCGGTTCACACGTGGCAGTTAGGTGAGATACAAACCTTGCGATGTAGTTCAATCTCCCTAAAAACCCACGAACCTGCTTTTCTGTTTTCGGTTCAGGCATCTCTTGAATAGCTTTGAATTTTGCTGGATCAACCTCAATCCCTTTCTCACTGAGAATGAAGCCTAACAGCTTCCCGGATCGCACACCAAACGTACACTTGTTCGGATTCAGACTCAGCTTGAACTTTCTCAGCCTATCAAACAACTTCTGCAAATTAACCAGGTGCTCCTCCTCTGTCTGCGACTTCGCAATCATGTCATCCACATACACTTCAATCTCTTTGTGCATCATGTCATGAAAGAGAGTCGTCATAGCCCTCTGATAGGTAGCACCGGCATTCTTCAGCCCAAATGGCATCACCTTATAGCAGAACTTGCCCCAAGGTGTAATGAATGTCGTCTTTTCCATGTCCTCTGGCGCCATCTTAATCTGATTATACCCAGAGAAGCCATCCATGAAAGAGAAAACCGAGGATTGAGTCGTATTATCAACCAATACATCAATGTGAGGTAATGGGAAATCGTCTTTCGGACTTGCTCTATTCAAATCCCGGTAATCGACACACATCTTGACTTTGCCATCCTTCTTCGGCACAGGAACGATGTTGGAAACCCACGGTGGATACGTTGTCACTGACAAGAAACCCGCATCGAACTACTTCTGAACCTCTTCCTTGATCTTCACGGCCATATCATGACTCGTTCTCTGCAGCTTCTGCTTGACCGAAGGACAATCTTCTCTGAGAGGTAGTCTATGAACCACAATGTCGGTATCCAACCCAGGCATATCTTGATAAGACCAGGCGAATATCTCCACATACTCTCTCAGCATCTCAATCAACCTGCTCTTGACCTCTGTCTTCAAAGCAGCCTCGATCTTAATATCTCTTCTGGCATCCTCAGTACCAAGATTAACAATCTCCAACTCCTCCTGATGAGGTTGGATGACCCTCTCCTCTTACTTCAATAATCTAACCAATTCTTTCGGGAGTTCACAGTCTTCCTCACTCTCCTCTTCAGCTTGGTAGATGGGATTATTGAAATCATACTGAGCCATAACAGAACTGTTCATAGTGGATTCCGTGAGATCACTTCTGCATGTTTAATGCTTTGTTTTAGAAAAAAGAGTTCAATAAAGTCACAAAAACAAAAACATTGCCATTTTTATTTTTTTGAAAAAACGAAAACAAAAATAGAAAGACAAGGATCACAAAATTGTTTGCAAAACGTCCTTTATTAATGATAATCATTGAAAACATGTTGAGGCCCTACAATGAACCACTACGTCTTGGGAAGAACGTAGGGTTTTGTGCAAAATGAAAAAACAAAAGAAAATTACTCTGTTTGAAGAGTAACTTGGACTACATCCTCTGCCGTCCAATTGTTGATCACTTCCCCTGGTGCACACGGGCGAACCCAGTCGTCGAGATCACAATCACTGTCACCATCTTCACTGCCGACCGCAAAGACGTCACCGTGATTCATCAGCCCAGCGCTGGTAAAGGTACTTGGACCTGCTTGCACACCCTGCTCCGCTTGCAGAGGTTGATAACCAATACCGAATTTATCCTCTTTGACAGGCAGATCCACCATTTTGCCCCAGCCTTCAGCCTTTCCAGAGTCAACAACCTCCTTGGCCTGTTTGTACGAAGCAATCGAAGCACCCGGCTTCTTCTGATCAGCAAACGCCACCATCTCGAGAGCAACAGTCTCAAACGCCTGGCATAAGGTTTCGTGGATCTCGCCATCCACCTCTACATATTTGAAAGAAGACAGGTGACTCACCAGAATATCTTCTTCGCCGCACACGGTCACAATCTGACCGTTCCAGACATACTTGAGCTTCTGATAGAGAGTTGACGAAACTGCCCCTGCTGCATGGATCCACGGACGCCCCAACAAACAACTGTACGCGGGCTGAATGTCCATAACATAGAAGATGATGTCAAAAACCTCCGGACCTATCTTCACCGGCAAGGTAACTTCACTAAAAACATAACGTTTGGATCCGTCGAATGCACGAACTATCAGGTCACCCGGAGTAAGCACAACCCCTTCAACAGATATCTTCTACAGAATCTGCTTGGGCAACACGTTCAGCGACGAGCCAGTGTCTACCAATACGTGAGACAAAACAGCACCCTTGCATTCCATGGTGATATGCAAGGCCTTATTATGATTACGTCCCTCAGGCGTCAAGTCTAGGTCAGTGAACCCCAAACCATGCCTGGTGCTCATGTTGGCAATCACACCTTCCAGTTGGTTGACAGAAATCTCTTGAGGCACGTAAGCCATATTCAGCATCTTCAACAAGGCGTTACGATGTGCCTCAGAGCACAGCAGCAAAGAGAGTATTGAAATCTTGGAAGGAGTCTGATTAAGTTGATCTACAATCTTGTAGTCACTCTTCTTGATAATTTTCATGAACTCCTCCACATCTTTCTCGAATGAACCTTCAGGCACCTCCTTCTGAGCCGGTTCTTCGTCAACCACAGCCTGTTTGCCCTTAGCCTTGGCGAGAGCCTCGGCATTGTTGTCTCTTAGCGGTTGTGGAGCAAACAAACGTCCACTGCGAGTAAAACCTCCTGGTCCACCAACGTTGTCCACAACTGGGCTTGCAACCACAGGAGTTCTCACTGGCACACCAATAGTCACAGGCGCTTGATTTCCTGGTCTGGTCTGATTCTCAGCCCTTCTGTTATTACGGTAGGCGTTGTCATATTTCCACGAAACAGCCCGACTGTCCACAACTCTTCTGGCTGGCGCAACCATGGTTGTTGGATTACTGGCAGTTACTGGTGCAGAAATGGTAACAGGCGTACCACTTGTTGTAGGCGCACTCACAACCCTTTGACCACGTCCTTCAGACGGTTTGAAGTAGATAGTGACAATTGACACTGACCCACGATCTCTGACAGCCCGACTGAATTGCAAACAGCCCTCATCCATCAAACCCTGGATACCGGCCCTTAATTGATCACAGCCATCCTCAGCTTCAGCACAACCAATACAACCCTCATCACAGCCAGGGTAGACACCCCCATTCAGCAAACGGCTTTTGACAACTGACAGAGAACTCTGAACATCCTCCACACTGACAACCAGATCTTCAGCCTCTGCCCCCTTAATACTATTTACTCTGTGTGCACCATGCGGCGGCATTGGGTTATTTACAACATTCGGCACAGGAGAAAAATTGATAGTTTTGGCATCAATCAGGTCCTGGACTTTATGATGAAAAGCCCTGCAGTTTTCAATATGGTGCCCCGGCGCACCAGAGTGAAAGTCACAACGCACGTTGGCATCATACCCAGGTGGTATTTTTGTCAACGGTGCCATTGTCCTCAATTCCACAAACCCTAGTCTGAGCAACTCAGGCAGCAACTCAGCGTAGGTCATTGGTAGTGGATCAAAACGTCTATCAGGCATCCTCTGTCTCGGCTGATACGGACGTTGTTGTTGTTGTTGTTGTTGTTGTTGTTGTGGCATTTGTTGTTGAACTCTCTGTTGTTGCGGTTGTTGACGTTGTTGAGGTGTTGGAATGGTCACTGCAGCAACCTGACGGTACTGATTTCTATTCCCAGTTCTTCGGCCATGTTGCACAGCACTGGCTTCACCCTCTCTCCGACGAGGTGCCCCAGCAAAAGGTTTCTTGGACGACGAGGACCCAGCATCTTGAATTTTTCCGGCTTTGATCAAGCTCTCTGTCCTCTCTCCGCAGATAACCACATCCGAAAAACTACCGAATGGGCAGCTTCCCATCCGGTCCATGAACACACCCTGAAGAGTACCAATGAACATGTCAGTTAATTCCCTCTCCAGCATAGGGGGTTGTACTCTAGCAGCCAGTTCACGCCACCTCTGGGCGTACTCTTTGAAGCTTTCTCCGGATTTCTGACAAAGACTCTGCAACTGAGTCCGGCTAGGCGCCATGTCCATATTGTGCTTATACTGCCTCAAGAAGGCCTCACCCAGGTCTCTCCAACAGCGGATAGAATCTCTCTTAAGCTCCATGTACCAATCCAAGGAAGCCCCAGATAGGCTGTCCTGGAAGAAATACATCCACATCTTTTCGTCATCGGTGTAAGCAGAGATTTTCCGATAATAGGCCTGCACATGGGTGCGAGGGCAAGAAGTACCATTATACTTGTCGAATGAGGGTGCTTTGAATTTGTACGGGATCCTCAACCCTTCCACTAGACCCATATTGGTCACATCGAAACCCAAGGAATTCTGACATTCCATGGCTCTTATCTTTTCAGCAAGGGCATCCACCTTCCGATCCCTATCCTCAACTCTTCCGACCACCTCATCATCTTCACTCAGCAGCGTGAACATGTCCTCTTGTCTATCAACAATTGGAGCAGGATGACGAACTGGAGCCCGGGTAGCTCTGACATTGACAGTCTCTGCAGCAAGAGGTTGTCCGTTGATTCTGATCCCCCTTAACTCATCACCCACATCGTAGTCGTTGGCGGGAGCAGCAGCATTAACATTGTCCTGAACGGGCACGCCCACCGGCGACGCGCGGTTGGACTGCGGAATCACGGTCTCTTGTCTCTGAACCAGGGCTCTAAGCTCCTCCTGACCTTGCGCAACCCCTTGCATCATCGTCATAAATTGGGCCATGTTTGCCCTCATCTCAGCCAACTCCGTCTGAACTTGATCCATACTTCTCTGTTGATTGAGTCTGGTTGAATAACGATGCGGTCTTCGATCAGCTATCCTGCCTGACACAGGAACCAGAGTGAGAAGTCACGAACAAGAGCACCTGTTATGCAATATGATATGAGTATGATGCTAATGCATATGATGCACATGATATGTTCATTTCTCAGGCATTCAAAGAGCCTGATTCATCTTCAAAAGATCGCAACCTGCAGCAAGACCAACACAGGAAGCACAGAAACAACATACACAAGATCAATGAGTACAGAGTGAAACCAACAACCTCATCTATATATGAGCAACCTGGACCATACAACAATGTCAACAAAGATCCAGAGTAAACCAAAGTACAAAAATGAATCCCACCCAACAAGCCTGGGGGTGATTCTCAACATACACATCAGAAATACCAGCTAAGACAAACGACTTCCAGGAATGAGCGTCTTCAAGTAGTGACACTGGTCTATCAACAGTTCACACTCTGAACATTCTGGCAAGGGAGTGAGCTTCTCCTTCAACTGTCTTCTGAGCTCTACAACTTCTCCTTCAAGTTGGTTCTCTGATACATGTCTCTAATCAACTTCCTTCTTCAACTGGATATCTTTGTCTCTGAGTTGCTTCTCCAATTCTCTGATCTTTTTCAGATAACTGGCTTCAGCTCTCTGCAATCTCAAACACTCTCGGTGCTCTGCATTCAGCAAGTTCTCCATCTCTTCATAAGATCTCTTCTTGCTCCTTACTCCACCAACATCTACACTCTGGATGTCTCTGAGTTGATGAGTCAGGTTCAACCTATCAGCTTTGGCTTGGTACAACTCCATCTAGGCATCTTGCTCTTTCTCCTTCAACCTGCGATTCTCCATCAGGGCTTGTTTGTACTGCTCAGCAGGCACACTCTCATCAAGGATCAAAGGTGGTTGCACTTGCAACGGATTCATCCTATCATAGGGCAACAACAAAGTTTCCACTCTCTTCTTGACCCACTCAGTGTAGTCAGGCATAGCAATGGCAAACTTCTTCCCTAAGACGGCTCCATCTTGGACACCAATAGACTTCCAAGCTCTTCCCACTCGCTCCAAGCTAACAGGGTCACTTCGCTTCTCAAAGTATACACTCTCAGCTATCTCAGCGTCAAGTGGTCTTCCACTCATCACGAACCCCAACTGGCGAAGAGAAAGAACCGGATTATAACTAATGCAACCCTTAGTCCCTACAAGTGGCACATTCCGGAATTCTCCACAACTCATAATAACATCACGCACGTCCATCCGGTATGACTTCCATCTGATATCATATGAAGTAAGAGACATAACCCTCTGAGTCCACCTATGAGTGCTCTGTGCATCCACAAAAGGTCCACTGACTGGCAGGAGAGACAAGAACCATCTGAGCAAAAGTGGCAGGCAACATCTGATAGCTCCACCCTTACCATGCCTACTGTGGATAGCATAGTAAGTGTCAGCTAACAGAGTAGGAACTGGATTTCCTCCAATGAAGATAATGACTGCAGCATAGTCCACAAAGTTGGGCATACTCGGGAACAAGATAATCCCATAGATCATAACAGCTAACTGAGCATGAAAAGCTTCCCAATTCCCCTTCTCTGCTTCTTCTCTGGCAATCCTCAACAGGAACTTCAAAGGCAGACCCACAACATCCCCACTGGACCTCCAATTATCACTGACTTCCTTGATACCCAAATGGAGAGCCCTGGAAACAACTCTGAAATCAACCTCTTTAGGCACATCCAAGAAAGGAACCTGATGTCGGATAGGAATACTCAGCAAGATGGAGTACTCCTCGAGAGTAGGCGCCAACTGATAATCCTGAAAGGTAAAAGAACGAAGCTCTGGGTCGTAGAACTGTAGAAGAGTCTGCAATGGCACCGGATCAACTACCATCCTCAACAGTATCAGAATATCCCCATACCGATCAACGAACCCCTTCTGATTTCCACTGATCACAAGGTTGCTCAACTCTATCAGAGACGTCAAAGGCTCATGGTGAAAAATGTAGAAGCAAGTCTTCCGCTTCAACTCTGGGACTGTTGCCATCTCTATCAGTGAATAGAACTCCTGAATGAACCTGAGAAATGATATGCATGCAGAGATTAGTTTTTTTCTTTTCTTTTTTTTCAATCTTCATTTTTTTTATTGCGTATCTTTTTTGAAAATAAACATGCTATGATGCAAATGATGCAGACAAGACTGGCAGGCTGTGCGTCTCGGAACACAGGATCGAAGCTTCATCTTGAACTCGGAACCACAATTCATTTGAAACCCAAAGTCATCTGATAAACTGTCATCTGAACCCAATCTGAGGAACCAAGTCACCAACAGGATCACAAGTCACCAACAAGTCACCGACAAGTCACCAACAGTACCTGTAATAATGATCATTCCCTCCCCACTCACGGGTGTCATCTAGGCCAGGGTAAGGTCGAAAGAAACGTAGGATAAACAACCCTTTCAAGAATATCATCTTGTGCACACCCGATGTATGCACCGATAATACCCCATCAGAGTCTGAACTGCTCGTGATATCAATGTTCCGCTAAGTGGCGCATACCACCCGCTTCCCATGAATCACTCTATTCCTAGGTTTCCTAGATTTCACTCATAGCCTGGGTATTGGGCCTTTTACCTCATGTAACTCCCACCCCAACAGAGAAACAACACAGCACAGCCAGATGAACAGATGAATATGAATGAATGCAAACATAAATGCAAACATAAATGCAAACAATAAATAAATGAATGCAATAAATAACAGCAAACAGCAACCAAAACTCTAACCTAGAGAGCGCTAGGAGAGACTCGCTTAGGGAAGATGGACCAGCAAGAGGTCAACTTCTTTATATCCCCAGCAGAGTCGCCAGCTGTCGCATTACGCGAAAAAACCGGCGGGAAAACGAAACAACAGAGCCGCCACCGTGCGTTATTTATCCCAAAAGAGGGAAAGGAAACGCTCGAAGTAAACCTGGAAAAGACATGGTCTCGCGACCAAAGAGAGATGGGATCGGGAGTCGGTTATGCGAAGGGAAGGTATTAGCACCCCTACGCATCCGTCGTACTCGACGGGATCCACGCACAAAAGGAAAGATAAAGGTTGCTAAACGCTGCTCAAACAAACATCAAACACTAGCTGAGAGAGACACAAGAAAACAAACGAAACTAACTCGGCAGGATATCGCATCCTGGGCCTACGTAGTCTATCAGGCATAGACATCAGAGTCGACGTAGTTCGGACAGGGGAAAACGTGCTCGCTAGGATGTCGCATCCTATGCATACGTATCTTCTCGGACTAAAGAAGAATCAGAGCACTCGTAGCTCGGCTAACGCACGCCAAACAAAACCACACAGGAAATCAACTGCCAATCGCTGGACTTACGTCAGACTCCACACGAAACAGGCAAACATGGAAACTGAATGCCAATCGCTGGACTTACATCAGACTCCGAACCAAACACACACACACTGGAAACCAAATGCCAATCGCTGGACTTACATCGGACTCCAAGCACACTACAAGAGGATACGGAATGCCAATTGCTGGGCTTACATCCATCTCCTAACACACAAAGACAAAACAAAAAAAAAGCGCCCTGAGAGATCAGCTCATCTCCTGCCTACGTACCTCATCTGGTATGAGGATCAGGGCGACGTAGTTCCCCTACGCAGGGACAAAGGACTAGCCTAACCAGAGACTGGGAAACACCAACTACTAGGGAGACTACGACTCGAGCCTAGAAGTTGTCATGCAAATTCACCATGGTCCTAGGTTAAGGTTTCTAGCTAACTTGCACAGGGAGCAAGCTAAACCTAAGCAGCACAAGCAAAGCAATCAATCACACAAATAGCACACACTATATACAAACAAAATGGGCTCACACAAAGGTTAGGCTGTGAAACACAAGCCAACTGGAATCGGGTGATGTTAGCTCTTAACCCTAACATTGAGAGTTAGGGTGAAGCAGATGAAATGGGAGGTGAGGGGTGTGCCTCACAGCTCTTATCCCTGGCCTGGGAGAGCTTGACTCAAATAGAAGGCGTGGGAGTTCAGAAAGCATGAACTCTTCTATCCACATGACTGACTCAACAAGGATCTTGGGTTAATATCCACAATGCATCAACATGTAATGTGAGCAAAGGGATGACACACTGAATAGCAGGAGATGGACTACACATCTCTCTTATCTGCCAATTGCCTTATCAAAGGTCTTTTCCTGCTTGGCACAAAGATAGACAAACACAAGCATTGCCTCTTAAGGAGGACTTCAGACAGATGCCTGCCCAAGTAACAGGACAGGTCTTCCAGACTACATGAAGTCAGAGAAGTTATACCTCAATGCTTAAGCTATCAAGCAAAGCAAAAGCAAGTTCACAATGAACTAAAGCAACTAATGTACCTGAAAACAATCCAACACAGTCAGTATTCAACTCAAATGAACTAAACAGAATTGTCAACAGTCAACTGTACACAGTCAAACAAACAAGCAAGCATTGCACAATGCACAAGCTCAACTCAAATGAGCTAAAAGCCACCTACAAAACCAATCAAGGTTAGTCAACATTAACAAATAAACCAACTCAAGCAATGTGAATAAATCCACCTAAGACAATGCACTTCCTTAACCTGAAACCAAAACTCAACCATAAGCACAAACCACTAGGACAAGGCCTAGGGTCAAAGTGGGAGAAATAATCCAAAACAGAACATGAAAATTGACATGAATCAAATTAAACCAATCAAGAACACAATCCAAGTGGTCCCATGTCAATAGCATCAATCTATTTTATTTCACAATGCACATAAGGCAAAGCATGCAAGTTGAGAGCTCATAGAAGCAAACAGAATGAACCAATCCACATCAACTCAAAAATGATTCAATAAATCCCAAGAAAAATCATGGCTAAACAGCACACATCACATGATCATCACACCAAAATTCAAGGCATTTGGACAAGTAGAAGCATGGCAATTATATTCATCAAGTCATGGTAAGCACAAACAAGCTCAAAGAAGGCACAAATTGATACATCAAGTTCACACAAGCCTAAAACAGAATCCACACATGATAAATGTCTCAAACAAAAGCCACAATAAACTTCAAAGTGTCTAGAATCAATGTACAAAATTTCAAGCTGATAGGATAAACATCAAGCATTTCACAAATCTTTTAAATTCATGACTATCCAAAACTGCACAAATGATCAACCAGCAAAGAAAATCCCAAACAAATCAGAAATCCATCCAAAAATTCTACAAAAATTCACAAGCAATCCTAACATCCAGAAGTAGAATCATGCAAACAATCTCATCAATTGGCATTTAAATGGCATAGTAAAGAAAATCAACAAGTTGAGCAAGCAATGGTGTGACACACATTGTCACACCTACATTAAACAGATCATATCTCAACAACCAGAAATGAAAAAAATGCAAACTCTATACCAAAATGTCAATTAGGATGTCTAGTTTAAGCATGCAAAATTTCACAATCATTGGATTAAAACTCATCATTTCATGAAGCATATGGCAAGGTAGGTGCAAGATAGCATACACATGAACAATCCCTAAGCCAAAACAAATTCCATCCGGGCACAATTTGTAGAAAAAATCTCATAAAATACTAGAGATCATGAGGAACATCATGCAAAAAATCCCAGGTCAATTGGATTAATAATCATGGAGATATGATTTTTTGAAATGGAGAAAAAATTAAAAATCACATAGAAAGCATAGCATGAACATGGATGGAATAATGAACAAAAATGCTAAAGCAATATTGGATTTATCCAGAGCGGGGAATCGAACCACGTTGGAATTCAAAACTAGCGCGCTATCAATGAAACACTGCGTTTCATTAAAGTCTACGTGGACCTGGCAAGCGCTCGTGACCAATTATTCAGACACATAGGACACACGTGGTCCAATACATGGCAAGAAACACCAAAATGCATGCAAAACGAGCGCTCATGGATCAAACAACCTTCTGGAAACGAAAACCTAACGCGTTCATCATGTTCATCACAAATTTTCCAGGTTATGAACAAAAGTACCAGAAATGCAAAATGAATACATCATTAGCTTCATCTTTCAACACACAACATGGATCGAGGCTTGGATTTCTCTAATTCTACCTATGTTCAAAGATTCGCATGCAAGAACATTCATACTTCAAACTTAGATTCGACATAACTCACTCATTTCTTCATGAAAATCAATGAGACAAAGCTCAGCATACTCAGGGATTAAAGATCTACAACATGCATATCCTAATTTCATGAATTATGATGATCGAATTCTAACCTTAATTGAAGTGCAGAAGTGAAACAAGTGGATTCAAGCTCTGAAATGCAGAAACAGCTGATCCTCAACTCCTATATGTTGGAATGGATGAATGTTGATAGCTTAATCTTGCACGATTCTTGCAGAAAATCCAACTGCCATTGATGATGCAAAGCTTCAACAGTTCCAAAACCAGCACGAAAATGATGGATTCTTGCTTTAATCTTGTTCAAAAATGCTTATGGATCAAGGATGGATCACGAACAATGCAATGTTGATGAAGAAACTTGATGAAAAAGTGAGAGAAAAAGTTTGAAGAGATTTTTCAAAATGGATCTAAATCTGAGATTTTGATGTGTTAATCACAAAACAGTTATGATTATGCTATATATATGGTCCGTTAATGAAGTTCTTAATCACCATTAGCCAAATGCAAGTGGATTAAGTGAAGTGAAGGTGTTGATGCAAATTGTGCAATTCACCTCATGTGCATGAAATGGATACTACAGTACACGAAATTTGTGCCAAATCCACTCAAAAGTCTGTTTTGGAGCCAAGGCAAGTGATTGGAAGTGAAAGCAATGCCTATTTTTCAAATTGTAATTTTCCCTCCAAATTTCAAATGAAAAATGCCAAAATTTTGTGATCAAAATGCATCGTATGTGATGCATGTTTTGGATAGCTCATGTCAAGAGAGAAATGTTACAAAAAGAACCACTTCAATTGGCCTTGTGGTTCAAAAGTTATGCACTTTTGAATTTCAAAATCCTTTGACCATGATTGATCCATAACTTCTCAACCATACATGAGAAATTCATGTTCTTGGACTTTTTGGAAAGGTGAGAGCAAGATCTTCAACTTTCATGTTGGACAAAATTTCATTTGAAGCTTTCTTTATGATGTAAACTTGAGGAGAAAACCTTTCCATTTTTGGCAATTTCAAATTACAGGTCACTTACTATTTTTGGAAACTTTTCATCTGACCTCAAATTCTTCATTGTTGATGTTTGGAATGTCAAATGAGACTTGGATGGACATGAATGAGGCCTCTCTAACCATCTCCCACCTTCAAATCCATGATTGAATTGACTGTTGACTTTGGTTGACTTTCTAGGGTTTCAGATGAATTGCATCTTGACTGATGATCTCTGAACATCCAATCTGTGGCCAAACCACTTCAAAATGATCCCTAGGTCACATGAACACAATGAACCAACCCTTGGTCTTTGCTTCAATAGGAAATGCACTTGCTTACTTGCACAACTGGATCTCCTGACCAGTCTTGACTGATGGCTTGCACTAGGCAATGGACAATGCAATGCTATGCAGTGGACAATGCTAATGTTAATGACCTAAAAATGAAAATGAATTTACAAAATGGGAGGTGCAAATTTGAGGTGCTACAAGATGGAATTTTCCCATCCCACGTAATAGGATGAATGTCTAAGGGCCCAATATTGAACTGCACAAGGATAACACGGACTATGCCTTGTGTTCAATATAGACATAAGGGTAAAAGGTAATTGTACACATAGGTATTATCATAAAAGGATTTGTCATATCACATGACATTTTCGTGTCTTGGGTGGCAGTGATGTGTTGCTAGATACCGCTCACTATTTATTATGTTAAATACATGATTTAACATAATTACCAATGTCGCGAGAACCTACAGGGTCACACACAAAAGGACGGATTGATGAGAGATGGAGTAAATAAGGAACACCATAAGGTACGGTGCACTTAAGTGAATTATAGAACATCGTAAGGTACGGTGCACTTAAGTAGAATACAAAATATGATAAGGTACCACGTGCTTAAGTGATTTTGGTATATCATAAGATATGGGCCATATACACTTAAGTGGGCTTTTTAGATTACAGCCCACACAAGTGGTTATATAAATAGAACCCTTGTGCAAAAGCATTTGTGTAGTTTAAATTTTGTTTGTCTCTCTCTCTCTCTCTCTCACACACACACACACACTCAAAGCCTTCATTCATAGCCGATAGCACTGAGATTGAAGGAATTCATTCGTGTGGACTGAGTAGAGGCGTTGTTACATTCAACATTCGTGATCATTCCTTAGATCTGCATCAAAGGATTCAATCTCCACAAGAGGTAATGATTCTATCACTGATCATTCCCATTCGTAAGGATCACTAAAGGAGAAAATTTTAATTCTCGTTGCGTTTTAGATCGCTATTCTCCTTCAGGAAGCTACTGCATTCATTTCCAAGCTTTGGAGAGCCAAGAAATCCCTGCTGCAACTTGAAATTTTCCAGAAAAAGTCAACTATCGTGTTTTGAGTTTCAGCTTATTTCAATCCAATTTCTTGATTCTATTAGCATCTTCGGCATCCTCTGAAACTTTTGCAACAATTCCCATGCTCTGAGACCTTATGAAGTGCTTTAACCAGATCGAGCTTCATCAACCTCTGATCACCATCTGGACAAGGTAGTTCTGAGCAACATCTGAACTCAAACAAGTTACCACAATGTAGTCCTTCACTCTTGGATGAGTTTCCCTAACTTATCTAGTGTTGATTGATTGTGTTCATCATTTAATTTTATTTTTTGTGGCTTGCTTGTTTTTGAAACTTCTATTAAATTCCCTTTGCTCAGTTTATATAAATGAGTTTGGAGCATAAGGTTGAATTTGGGATGAGAAGAGGATCATAATGGTGGTGGTCTCGTGTTCTGAATTTACCAAATGATGAAACTCATGTGAGAGCTCACTAGAGAAGATGATCGGAGTGTTCCAGGTCGTCTGAGTTTGACCACACACGTTAGAGAAATGAAATGTTCTGATTGGTTCAATTTGAATTGGATTATGTGTATTGCTTATAGCGTGTTTGTCATACCCCGATTTTGGTCCTGAATTTTTTTCCCATCAATCACTCGTTTGCATTCTTTCTTCACTCACCTTCATATCCTTCATTCATGTTCATATTTACTATTTCATATTTTTTTTACATTTTTTACATTCCAAATTTACATTCATATTTTCTTCATTCACATTGAAAAAAATTCCATTAATATTAAAGGAATTCTACATAATCATTCATATTTCAATTACGTCATTCATTCATTTACATGCATGATCTTAAAGTATCTCACATGAGTACCTGGAAGTTCTAAGGCAAAGAACAACTATGTTTTGCTACAAGGACACCAATTTTTCATTCACATCCAGTGTTATATTACAAGTCATGAGTTTTTTTCTAAGCTTACAAATTTACATATTGGACATTGGGACCATATTAAAATCACTTCAAAACTACCAAAAACTAATTCCAATTAATATGCCAAATCATCATCCAGCTTCAGCCTGACCACGTCGGTTCCCATGTGTTATTGTCAAACCTTTATGCTTCAAAAGGAAATTGGGGTGATGTTCTTGAAATTAGAGCATCTAGCTATGTCTAACACTACAAAGGTTTTGGATCCTACATTCCATGGAGTGGGTCAAAGACTAGGAACTGAAATATGGAGGATTGAGAATTTTCAACCGGTTCCATTGCCCAAATCTGAATATGGGAAATTCTACATGAGAGATTCATACGTTGTCTTGCAGACATCACAAGGCAAAAAGCTTGTGAAGAATTTTGTATTGCTTTGTCACTTTGGGAAAAAGGGGAAAAATGGAACATTTTCCAGGTTTAGTCCCCCGTCCACATTGCAAGGATGTAAAAGAGATGAACATTGTTAGAGTTCTCTATGAAGTTAATATATTGAAGATAAAAAAACAGATGAAAAGATAACTTCCATCGGCTCTAGATGTTCTAATTGAGGCATGTCAAAAGATAACACCAATGGATGTAGAACTGTATTTCAATTGCCATTACAGAAAACTGAAAATACTCATGGCATTGATGAGTTTGAGTACAAGTATTACATCACTTAAATCTTCTGACCCAAACACATGGTTTCAGTACACCTTTTAATGACTCAAATGAAAGCTCTATCTAGCACTGTAGCCATTTGGTTGCGGAGGAAGTGAAGGCCCTCTCTGACTGTATATCACAAGTGAAGAAGATTATTGATCACTATGGAGATTCTGACGGCCTCGCTGTTCCGACAAGCAGCATTTGTCAAATGCAATCTCTGATGCTGTTAACATGGGCTATGTCGCGAATATACTCATGTGCAACATAACCTATGCACAAGTAATATCTGATCAAGTGGAAAGCAACTGTTTTGTTGATGCCGCCGTTGTTTCTGCAAACTTCAGCATCATAGCCGGACCACACCTATCGAAACTCAAGTTGATTTAATTGTTGCAACACATGACATGCTTGTTGAATATGTGGTTTGGATATGAAGTTCAAATCCAGCTTTAACCTTAAAAATAAAGAACCAATGCGATGCGAAGAAGCATCCAAAAACAGTGTTGTCAATTTATCTATGGAAGATTCAATATAAGATACATTAGATTTCCAAATTGATTGGACAGTCATCAATGCCAAATGTGACCTGCAACATGGACGTTGATGGTGGAAAACTTCCTGTCCAAAACAGATCATACATCAAATGGTCATGCACAAATATAAATGACAAACCAAAACCAAAGCATAATAATCTACAATTCAAATCTTAACAGCCTTACATCAAGCCAAGAATGCAATATTACCACAGAATCCGTTTTATATTACACAGTTACCTATAGAGAGAACTTTGAAGGCTTTGATATTATTGCATTGTTGATGTGGAAAGGCGCAGAACAACAATTCAATAATAATAAGCTCATGTTGAGGAGCTTGTTGAGGTCTGCTGGAGATGTACATGCTGAAAAGGAAAGCGACTCATGGATGATAACCGGTGGAAGATCTATGCTGATCCAAGGAGAAAGGCATATGTTGTGCAGAATCTCTTGACAAGTCTTAGATAGCTTCCCAGTAGATATCACCCAAAGCTTGTACTGTATTATTGCGAGGTGCCAATAAGGATCTCTTAAATGAGGTTGAAAGGAACCTACAGGATGCTATGTCTGTTGCTAGGAACATGATAAAAAAATCCAAAACTTGTTCCTGGAGGTGGTGCTGCAGAGATGACCGTGTCGGCTGCTTTGAAACAGAAGAGTTCTTCTATTGAAGGCATAGAGAAGTGGCCATATGAAGCTTCTTCCTGCCAAATTAAAATCAAGAAAGATCACTGGTAATGCAAAATTGTACATTGAAAGGATGCTGCAAAAAAAACGATAAATCTCAAGGATTAAAAGTCCCATCTGTGGGTGATGAATCACCTGTGTCAGTTGGCTTTCTTTCTGTCGACGAAGACGGTAGAAATAACTCAAATACTTGCTTGCCAAATTTGTAGCTTCTGCCTCCAACTCAGTGGCGATTAATGAGCCTATCTCAGGAAATGCAGAGTTGGATCAAGATATAACAGGTTTTGGAATGGGACAAGGTGATAACAAAGCAGAGGTCTCTCTTCAAACCCGCGGGCACGTGACAGAAAAGCTTTTAAGCAAGTCTTTAGCTCCCATAAATTCACAAAAACAGGAAAAGGAAAAACAGGCATTGAAACATCAAAGAAGGGTTCCGGGGTGAAGAGTACGAAACGCGGGAAGGAATTGAGGAAGAAGCATCAATGATCTTCATCTTCAAGAACACGAATCTCCATCATTCATCATTACAACATGCACAATCATCTTCACTTTTCATCACAAACGAAGCAACAATCATCGTCGCTCATCATCGCCAAACACACAATGAACATAAGTGTTCCATCATAATCGAAGAAAGGATTAAAGAATGCATCAGATGTTGAGTAATGCCGGAATACAGGATGTACCCGTTCTGTTTCAATTGCGCCCCTGGTCCATAACCAATCATACCGCCATAATTCATGTTAACCGTGGACCTGCATAACCCAAACCATAGCAAACCAAAGCTCCAATCTTCACTGCGGTAAAAAAAAACAAAATTAATTAGTCAAAGCTGCAGAATTTTGAAAAAAATCCCAATTTGGCATTAAGATAAAATTCAAAGAGAAAGCATGAGTTCATATTACCGTTTCTGATTTAGCATCGAATAGGGCAATCCAAAACTGAGAATCCCTAAAGGGATTTTGCAGAATACTCTTTTGAACTCCATATGCCAATCTGAAAACCCTAATCTGCAGGAGATAAATAGAGAGAAAGAGATCAGTGAACAGGGGACGGAAAACCTAGGAGGCGAACAAAATTCCACCAAGAACCCTAATCCCCAAATCAGAAAACAGACCTGTTTTGAAGAGGCAAAGGAGTGAGGTTTGAGCTTCATTGTTACCGTCGTCACCGCCGAAGGTGAGCTTTTTTATGTTTCAGCCATGGATTCTTGCATGATTCAGAGTGACTGAGTGAGACGTGAGCGATTGGGTTTGATTGAGAGAGGTGAATGCATTTGAGAGAGGGTTTGATTGAGAGAGGCGAGCGAGGTTAAAACAGCCTGAGCGATGGATGAATCGTTGAGAACAAGAGAGAGGTTCATGGAGAATGGGCTTTGAGAGTGCGATTCAGTGAGTGGTTGGAGAGGGATTGAGGACGGAATAGTTCCTCTCACCATTTTCCTTTTATTTCTTTTCTTTCTTTTTTTTTTTAAACAGAATAAAATTTTGGAAACCATTAATTTTTTTTTATGCTTAAAATTCCTAGGTCTTAGTTAATAATTGTTTTTTATATTTTCAATTTATACCCCATTGAAAAACCCAACAGCCAAGCGGCTGGGTTTAATTTTGATAGTCCAACAGATTTCTTTTTTTATTAGTTTTATATTTTAATTCAAATTTTTAATCTATCTTGGTTTATATATCCAAGTTGTTGTTGTAAATAATAACTAGTCATGAATGGCCTAGTGGAGAGAGGGTAGTTTCTAAGTCTTTAGTGGAGTGGGTTCAATACCCACATATGTAGCATTTTATTTCTTTTAGCATTTTTTTTATGTTTATGTTTTTATTATACTCATAGTTTCATTATTGTTTAATAACACCGATTTGTTTTCTTTTAATTTCATCATCCATTCAAAACCATTTTAAACTATTAAAATCACATTTTTTCTCGGTTCAATGTCGAGCCCATTTCCATACCCTTGTAAGTCGATTGCTTTTAAGCATCGCCATCAACCTCACATAGCTTACTCTTGGGCTTTCTTACAATGAGCCGGTTCTCTTGCACTTACACTCATACTTTGTATTATTTGTTGTTTGGGCCCGATTTAATTATTTCATGATTTTGAATCCCCATTTGACAAAATGTACCCCACTCCCCCGATGTGTAATAATTTTGTACTGTTTAGTTCTTTATTTGTTTGACTGTTTAGTTAGATACTAACACAAGAATAAAATCAACCATTTCCAAAAAAATACAAAAATAAATGACTCGATCCAACGTCGAGTATTTTCTCAATAAACAAATCAATTCATTTTTCCCTCCTATTCTATTCCATTTCTTTCAAACTTTCATCAAACGCCTGATTCAACGTCAAGCCATTTTTTCTAATAAAAACTCAAAAAATATTAATTCATAGTTAAGACCTTTTCAAAAAAGATGGAAGTGGAACGTGGTGTATACCTCGCACTCCTGAGACTAGGATTCGAGATGTATATCTCGCCAATCCTAGTTCTCGCCATCATCCAAATTTACCCACTTTGTTTTCTCTCGAATACTCATTCAAATCTTTCTCAAACATCCATCAATACTTGATCTAGGGTCAGGTCATTTTCACAACAAAAACTCAAAATACCTAATTCTTATTTAACACTTTTTCAATAAAGGTGGAAATGGAACGGTGTATACCATGCACTCCTGAGACTAGGATTCGAGATGTATATCTCGCCAATCTTAGCCCTCGCCATCATTTAAAATTGTCAATGCGGTTTCTTCAAACCCTTTCTCAATCAAATTCCAAAAAAATACTTAATTCCTATCTTAACTTCTTTCAATAAAGATGGAAATGGAACATGGTGTATACCGTGCACTCCTGAGGCTAGGATTCGAGATGTATATCTCGCTCATCCAAGTTCTCGTCATCACTCAAAATACATCCAACCAATCAAACTCTTTTCTCGCCGCCGTGCGATTAATCAAAAACCTTTTTCATAAATGGAAGATATATTGTCTTAAGTGATACAAAACAATGTTTCGGCCACGATTGTTGAGTAGAGATAAATGACGCTTTTCCGAATGTAGATTTATAAATCCGTTCGATGTGTGGTATGTGTCTACTCCTCATCTGTTTTGGGTAAACCGATGTTTTCGTCGATTAATACAATATAACTTTCGCTAAAATCGCCCAACAAACAAACATTTTTCTACCCAGAACTACGTAAGCCTTGATTTCTCTTTTGAGATACGTAGGAGCAGGATTTTTAAATCTTGTCAGGCCCACTAATAAAAAACTTAGGTTTAGTCCTTCGTCAAAAATCCAAAAACATTCTCTTCTCATCTTTTATTTCTTTCCCACCTAATAACTTGAAAAGCCTAACATGTCAAATTAACATTAACGCACACAACTGACCTAATGGTTCCCGTTGAGTACAACGGACGTGAGGGGTGCTAATACCTTCCCCTTGCGTAATTGACTCCCGAACCCTAATTTGGTTGCGACGACCAATAATCATTGTCGTTTTGTCTTGGGTTTTATCGATATTTCCCCTTTCCTTTTTAGGAATAAATAAAGTTCGATGGCGACTCTGTTCTGTCCATCATTGCGAGCGTGCGATCGCACTTCGCTTTGAAGTCGTATCCCCATTTTTTCGAGGTGCGACAGATGGCGACTCTGCTGGGGAAACAGTCCTACGCGAGTCAAGCCTAGTTAGGACGTTTGTGTGCCTTTGTTTGTTTAATTTTGTGGCTTTTCCCTTATTTGTTGCTTTTTAATATCTTTATTGTTATATTGATATTTGTTGTATATTGGTTCCACTGTGTTGGGTACTTGGATCTTGATTGCAAACCATGTGGGAAAGACTCTACACCCGAGTCTAGAGTGAAAAAAAACATAAGATAGGATGATGGTTGAGTAGTACGGACTCCCGAGGTGGATACTTCGTAAGAGTCGGTACGATAACCTCACTTAGAGTAGATTCTTTTGCAAATATTGTCGCCCGAGGTGTATACCTCGTAAGCTTCGATGTTTCAAAGGGGTCCATGACTCTAAGAACCTTTTAGAACATTGAAACTTTGGCCAATTAGAAATGATGGTTGCGTAGTATGGATTCCCGAGGTGAATACTTCGTAAGAATCGATACGAGAACCTCGCTCAGAATAGATTCCCTAGATGGAGTTGATGACCGGAAAGTATTTTCCGTAAGCGTCAAACAGTCTTTTGAATCCATGACTCTGAGTACCCTGTCTAGAACCCAGTCGATGGTTGCGTAGTACGGATTCCCGAGGTGAATACTTCGTAAGGGTCGGTACGAGAACCTCACCCAGAATAGATTCCCTTGATGGAGTTGACGACCGGAAAGTATTTCCCGTAAGCGTCAAACATTCTTGTGAATCAATGACTCTGGGGATCCTAATGCATATCACAAATATGCATGGCTTGCATCGCATTCATTCGCATTCCATTTCATCTGCATCGCATCATAATGCATATCATTTTCCAGACAAAATACAAAGAAAAACTCATTCATCCTTTGTCCGTGATCAAAGCAAAGTGATTCTCAACACACGTTTAGAGCAAAGAACCATGTCTCAGGAGATGATGGACGAGCTAAGGAAAAGCCAAGAAGCACTGAAGGAGGAACTTAACCTTTTGAAGAGCCAAATGAGATGGGTCTTGGAAACCCTGCAAGTCTTGTTGAGAAAAGAGGGTCACCCAATATACACTGCTGCAACAAAGAGAGCTACTACCCCACATCCATCTAGTGTTACCCCAAGTCAAGGGAAATTCTATGTGGCAACTCCTTATTTACCAGTATATGGGCCTCCCTCAAGACGTCATCATCAACATCCTCTGGCTATTTCTCCTCAAAGTCACCAAAGCCAGGTTCAGAACAAAAATTAGAATCAGAACAAGGGGAACAAGGATCACAATGACTCAATTCCGGTGCCATATAGCAAGCTCTACCCGCAACTGATCCAAAATGCTTTGGTGACCCCTCGAGCTCTCACACCTGTGTCACCATACCTGCCAAGGTACAATCCAAATGCAACATGTGAATTCCATAAAGGGGCATTGGGACATGACCTAGATTCTTGCTTAGCGCTAAAAGCCTTGGTACGAGGACTGATTAACAAAAAGAGCTTAGTTTTTGAAGAAGATCACCCGAAGATCAAGTGCAGATACCATACTGGAACAATGGGGCACTCCATCGAGGAATGCAAGAGTTTTACGCTCAAGCTGCAAGGATTGATTGACATAAGGTCACCAACACTCAAGGAGGAAGGCTTAAGTACATATACCTTGATTTCTGGGCCAGGTAATGAGAAAGGGAAAGGACCCTTCAAAACCCTCAGGCTTAAGTACATATACCTTTATCATTTTTAATTTATTTTTCTTTTAAAATTCATAGTAATTCCATTTTCATCCAAAAAATCCCAAAATAATTTCTAAAATTCTCTTTTATTTTTCTTCATTTGATTTTTAGTTTTTCACATTATATTTCACTAATTTTCTATTTTTCATGAATTTTCTCTTTTCTTCTTTGTTTTAATTGGTTTAAAAATATTTTTCTGCATTTTAAAATTCTTAAAGTTTCATTATATAATTCTCATTTTATTTCCAACCTTTCCATAATTTTCATGGTCATTTGTTTGGTGTTTTGAAGGACTTTGTGGATTTTCCATTTTATTTCCATTTTAAAAATCATTTAAAAATATATTTGATGCATTTTTATTTCATTTAATTGCATTTTAAATGAGGCGTCAATCCAATTGTGTATGTGTATAACACATACGACGAGGTGTCAATCCAATTGATGATATTGTACAAACATGTAGGAGAGAGAATGTATTATCTCTCTTATAGATTTGTACATTGTCGCCAATTTGATTGACGTTTCCTTTTATGTGTTGTACATACACGCCAATTGGATTGATGCCTCTTTTATGTTAAAATATTTTTTATTTGAAAGTGAGTTATTTTGGAAAATAGGTGAAAAAAATGGGTTAGTTTGAATATTTATTTGAAAAAATTGGTTATTTAGATAAAAAAAATGAGATTAATTGAAATACACTGTCAGTGTAAAAGGGTTTTACACCATCACTTAATTATAGACGTTGGATATTAAAAGAAGTTTGACTTTTATTTTTAAAATCTAAAAAGTAATACAAACGGGTGATGGTGATGAACCGATAGTGTAAAATTTTTTACACTGACAGTGTATAGTAATTAATCTCATAAAAAATTCTAGCACGTCAACATAAATGCTATCATAATTTTTATCAAGAAAATAATAAATATAAATATTTGATTAGGGGGAGCTGAACTCCTGACCTTTTACTACCTAAAAAT
Organism: Lathyrus oleraceus; assembly: GCF_024323335.1. Taxonomy (NCBI): domain Eukaryota; kingdom Viridiplantae; phylum Streptophyta; class Magnoliopsida; order Fabales; family Fabaceae; genus Lathyrus; species Lathyrus oleraceus. Next base: position 384,145,664 of record NC_066582.1, on the reverse strand, counting down.
TAACTTCTCCGCTTAGCTATTTATCAAATTAAACTAGAATATCATAATGTTTTTATATATTATAACTAAGACTCTATTACAAGATAAACGAATATTTAAAGAAAAGATTTATTTCATCCTCAAATTCACTCGTGTTGTTCATCTAATACATTTCCGCTTTCAACAAATTCATCAAATCTTATAGAAATTTCAAGTTTTTTTCTTTTAATTTAAAGTTCACTATCTTCAAAATTTGAATTTTGCCCGTAGAGCTCTAAAATTCCATCAATTTACTATGTTATATCTAACCCTAAAATTCCATCCATTTAGGTTACCTCGAACCCTAAAACAACTTTGATTTGTTGTGTGATTTCTCCTAATCCTTCTTCAAACAACAACGACGTCAATACTAATGTAATAATACCTCGTAGCTCCATTTGCACTAGAATCATCATTATCGTAGCTTGAGGAAGAAATTTTGTGGTTGCTAGCAGAGGAGTTATATATAGTGAAACCTAGGTTAGTGTCACTCACGAGTTTATCGTTGCTTTTGAATTCTCCGGTGCTGGAAGTTGAACCGGAACCGTAGTCGATGAAGTTTGTGTTACTACATTGTTTTTTTCTACATAGCTGTTGAATTTTCCACTAGGGTGAGTTACGGCTATGTTGTATTTTTTGAACAAGTCGTTGCTAAGAATATCTCATTAAATGTTTGTGATTTAACACAAATATAAGAATTATACATAAGTAAATCGTTTGAGATCATAACATCTTTGCCTATTGTATGTTTATGTTTGAGAAGTACCATACTAAAATAAAATAAGTATTGTTTTAAAAAAATACAATTTAAATAGTTTATTAAGATGTGTTTACCTTATTTTACTCTTTTAGGTGGTAATGGAGAAAATTAGAGAAAGAATATAAGTTATGCAGGAAGATAAAAGAATACAGATTACCAAAAATAGTGTTGGTTGGGTTTGAAGAAACTTGATTTTTAGCAGCATCATCAACCAACCTTTGAAAATCAATAAAAGCCACAAAAGAAGGTGTAGTTCTGCTTCCTTGATCATTGGAATGATCCATGCATGATTGTTTTTCCTCTGCCCAACTGCTACACATATGTTATTCCCAGATAAATTCCAATGGCAGGACCTAGGTATTTTTTGGACATTGTTTTTTCAAAGTGATTGAAGAATGTTTAGGAAAAATCTCTGAATACAAACTCTAAAAAAAGCAAGGTAGCATAGCATTGTTTGATACTCTATTTTGTCGCTACCGCGAAAAAAACTGGAAACCATGCATTCTCTTTAAAGAAAGATGATGAACACATAAAGTCGCCATCAGATTTAATTTATCCCAAATAAGAAGGGAAGGGGAAATACAACAATTAAACCCTCTAAACGAACTCTCCAAGGAGATGGGAATTCGTCTCGCAACCAAAATGATGGGTTCGGAAGTCGGTTACGCAATGGGAAAGTATTAACATCCCTAACATCCATGGTACTCCATGGGAACCTTTTAGGTATTTATGTTTGTATGAGTATATTTTATCTTCTTGGCTTCTACTGCTAAAGTTTATTGGCTAACAGGGGGAAATGGGTGGGTTTTTTTTATTAGTGTGGTCGCGGGGGATTTGAGCCCTCATGCCTACATACCTTTATTGCTTAATGAAGAATCAGAGCAACCATAGTTAGGCCTACAGTGAGTTAAAGATTGTGTGTTGTTGTACCTTTTAAAGAAAAAGGCTTAGGGAGTTCCTTAAAGAAGGACTTTGATTGCCTTAAAAAAGGACTTGAGGTTGCCTTCAAGAAGGACTTGGTTTGATTGGTGTCCTAAGACACACAAAAAAAGATTTGGATGGTATGGGTTGAGGTGATTATGTCAAACTACCAAGCAAACGTATCGTGTTTAACATAATCATAATGGTGGTATGAAAGCTCCATTCACATTCATTCTCTTCCACTTAAGGCTCATGGCATACAAATTTTATCATAGTTTTAATGTATTTTGATTTGATTTGAGAAAAAAAGGCCACTTTACATTGGATCAAGGGTTTGTTATTTGATTAGGAAAAAGTTTGAAGTTATTTTATCCCTAATGAGTTGCTTGCAAATGGAACAATACAAAGAAAAAGGATTACAATTCAAAAGGGGAGTGGGGTACAGGTAAAATTTACAAGGGATGATCAATCTTAAAAAACAAATGAGTTCATTGTTTAGTATCCCAAGTGGAGGAATTTTTGTCTGTGCAAGTGATTATCATTCATAACAAATGGTTACAAATAAATCATAAGAGAAACCTACACCAAAAGGTTAGTAAGTAATCAAGCTCATAAGAACTTATAACATAAGGTTAATAAGTGCATCAATATGAAACAAGGAAAACGTGTAAACAAACAAACTCACAAGTATGTAACCCTGATGTTAACAAACAAAAATCATAAATGAAATTCAAAGTTGAAACTTACAAGTACACTCAATTGATATATAAGCAAGTTATTAATGAACAAATAGACAATCAAACAAAATGCACCAAGAATGAATCAAGTAAGCATGTAAAAGGTGAAGCCCTAATTATCACAAATATGAAATCCTAATTAATGGTATGTGAATGAATCAAACAAAAATGAAGTAAAGACAACAAACAACTCAATCATGTTCGAACAAACAATCAATATATTTTTGGTCTTTTATTATAATGTAAGTTAAATTGAAATAAAATCAAAGAAATAATGCATGGTGACATATATATAATGTATGAACATGAATCAATACAAATATGAAAATCACAAATTGATATTAGGTGATTATAAGATGAATTAAACATGATTAGGTCAAGAACAATACTTAGAAAACCCAAAAATCAAGTAATACAAAATTCTGGTCCAGGGGCAAAAAGGTCAATTCACAATGCCCAAAAAAATATGCAAAAAATATATTTAGTATCCTAACTTCATAAGGAACAAATCTTATGTTGGGAATTTTTCCAGAATTAATGATCTTAAGAGCCAAAATAAATCATGAGATTAGTGGTATAAAAAATTAAATAAATAAAATAAATAAGCATGACAAAAAGAAAGAAACAAGGAAACAAAAATAAATGGGACCTGAGCTGAGGTCTTGGAGTTTACCAACACATTGGAAAACCAACTGAGCTACAATCCCTTTGATGATAAGGAAACGGGCCCACATGAATATATTTAAAGCCTAGCAACATGAACTGAAATTAACATACACATGCAGAATATTTTTCATCATTTTTCTTCTCTTCAACACAAACTCAACCATTTTTTAACCAATATATTCAAACTATTTTAGCCAATATTTTCACCACAAAATCATGCTATTGATAACCACAAACATCATGTTATAAAAACAGAATAAAATCAAACAAAGTTTCATATTCTCTTCATGAAGAAATAGTAGTCAACAAAGAATGAAAAAAATGATATTCACATGGCCATACCTTGTTTCTTGAGAGCAAGTGAGGGAGTCTCCTTTTGCTTTGGTTCTGAAGTTGAATGAAGTTGAGAGTGAGAGCTCCCTTTTTCTTTTATTCTTTTATTCTTTTATGAAGTGTGTAAGTGTATTTGATGTTGATCAATTTTTTTTAGCAATGTGTGAAGTTGATGGTTATGTGTGCAGACCCTTCTTGCTGGCTTTGAGGTGAAATTACCTTTGTTGTTGGCCTTCAAATGGTACAAGAACTCTATTGTCCAATGGCTTAAGGTTTTCACCATGTTCATTTTTGTCCATAACTTATTAATCTTGGCTTGCTTGTGAGGAGTCTTTGGCCTATTGAATTAATGTGTAAACTTAAACAATATGCTGAGAAAAGATGGATTCCTTAGGTTTTGTGGCTTGCATGTTGAGATTTGGAAATTTGAACCAAATTCAACATGAAACTCGAGCTTGCTTTTGTTAAAGTTTTGCCACTTTAATCATATGCTACAAGTTCAACCTTTTGAAATTTGAAAAAACTCTTAAGATCAAAGTGGAAGTATCTCAAAATTTGTGATTATTAGAGCTTCTCATTCATGTTTTAAGACTTAGGAATTTTTTCTAAGTGTTGGACTTTTTCAAGCTAAAAAATCCTAGCTTTCATGGCCATGTAAGATGATGATCCTTTGGGAATTTGAAAATGTGTCCAACATCAAAGTCGTATATCTTGATGAGATTTACAACTTTCATTCTCAAGGTTTTATCTAAAAACATAAGGATGAAGGTTAAAAGTTATAGGAAACATAGCATCATGAATAAGGTTAAAAACAAGGAAATTTTCTAAGTCCCAAGTGGGAGCTTCAGTGGGGAACATGATGAATCAAAGGTCAAAATGAAAATTGGGATATTGAACATGTTTAGGGATGTACTTTTAAACAAATGTTATCTCATGGAAGCAAGGCAAAAAAGGCTTCTACCAATGAGAAATCTGACAATCAAGAAATTAGGATTTACACCTTTTCGGATGGCTTTTTCAAAGGAACTTGTTGTAGAAATGATCAATGGAGAAAAGTGGCTATTGAAAAAGCTTAATAGTGTCCTTTTAAACAAAAATTCCTGAAATGGTGCATGCCAAAAGATGGAAGGAACTAGGTCAAAAGATTCAGTCAGTTAAACTAGGGTTTATACCTTTTTTGAATTTAATGCATTAAGTATCTGACCAAACCTAATGATCTAGGGTTTTGGGAGTCCTCAATATGGTTTTAATAGGTTAATATTGAAGCATCTTTGAGTTTTTTTGAATGGTTTAAGTTTGGTTGGTGGAAAATTAGGGTTGAGAGGCCAATTTGCTGATGATTTGAGCTTGATCCTTAGGGTTTTTAGTCACCACAAGTTGCCAATCCACATTGACGAACTCCTATGGGTTTGATGATGTGATTAAACAAGTTCCAACCATTTCAAAATGATTCGTGCTCCTTGATTAGGGTTTTGAACCCTTGAACAACTACTTACTAGCTCCAAATTAGGGTTTCGAATGATCTAGAGCAATCAAACCCTAATAAGGCGTATCCATTGATATCTTGATGTTAATTTGAGTTAAGTTTGACCATGTGAACTTGTTGATGAAGACATCCTTTGGATTCAGGAGATGCTTGAGGGAGAGTTTGACCATGTCAGGTCAAACCTCTTGAAAGAGATGATGATGAATCAAGACTCCTATATTTGTATATTCTTTGCATTTGATGAACCTCTAGCTCTTGAGGTGATTACCTCCTTGTATGAGGTGATTACCTCTTTGCATTTGATATTAATTTTATCATCAAAAACAGTGAATCTAATCATTTTTTTAAGAAGTGTGAATGGTTCATATTAGACATTTTTTATGACACAAGGGGTATCTCGGATTGGTTGGTTTTTATGCAAGTGGAGTAGTTAATGTGGGAGCACTAATATTATAGTTGTACTTTGCATGCGTGTGTCTTGAATCCATGAAAATAATTTAATTATCTTCCTATATGAATGGATGACTGTTTATTATCCTATTAAATTTACAGGTTTGTCTCAAGAGTGTTAATTTTGAGACTTCTGAATACTCTTCTCAATTACTCCTAGTATCATAAGGTCACTTAATGTCCCTCGGATGCTATTAATGTTGCAAATAGATGCAAGGTATGAGTTCTATGGTAACATTGCTAATATTTGTTAAGAGTTTTATAATTTTGAAGGAAGAATCTCTGGAGACTTATAACATAAGTATTCTTATGCAAAGAATTGAGTTTATGTATGGTTATTGTTAAAAAGCTTTTATGATTTTAAATTCATTCAATGTTATAAGTGGTTGCTAGCATACACATATCTATCTTATTTGTAATTAATCACATGAAAGAGCTTGTATCAAAAGCTGAAATTTGTAAATTCATTCAATGAAAGTGTTATTAAGAAAAATAATTCTTTTAGTTGATGAACCTGCCCCCCTATACAATTCTCGTTGAAATGAAATGTTTCTTAATCTTTGTGAAAAATAAGAACAACAAATGAGAGAAATAATAATTCTCTAATTCATAAAGGAAGGAAATAATTGTGTTAGTAAACCTTTGGTACCATTTTATATAAATGGTTCTGCATTGGTTATTTAAGTAAGCCATCAATGGAAAAATTTCGACAAGCCCGACATCATATGTTCAAAAACATACACTTTTGATTCATTAAAGAGCTTGCATGTGTGACCTTGATGATTAAGAAGCCACGAGTGAAAGAATTCAAGGATTAATTTGGTGAAGAAGGGGATTTTGGAGGTATTAAGTGTGCAATTCGTATTTGGTATACTTCAGTGTTTGGGTCATATCTTTCGAACTGTAACTCTGTTTTAAATTATTGTTAAGTTGCAGAATCGAGACGAAATTCCCTTCATGTTGGACACCTATTTTGTACGATTTGGAGTAGTATTATGGTCGGAATTCGCGTTCGAAATTGGAACTCTGATGCTGGAAACGCTGAAAACACTGGAAATTCTGCATACGAGTTTAGTGCTTGGGACTGTTTTAAAGCTCAATAAATCCAAGGTGAGTTCCTTTAGCTTTAGAATCCACCATGGGTAGTCCTTGGCCTTTAAAATGTTAAATTCATAGCTAGAACTGATTTGAGTAATTGCATGTATGAACATGTAACTCTTTTCTGATTTTAAGAAAATTAGGAATTGCAAAATAAGGAATGATAAATTGTAAGTAATAAAACCTATTTATTGAAAATTTGTATTGAAAAAAGTAATTGAAAAATTAATTTTATATTTTTATTAAAAGAAAATGCACTATTTCCAAGATAATACTTTTTCGTTTAGTTCTAAATTTATGCTCTTAGGGTACACTTAGCATTATCTTTGCAAAATTCATAGATTAAGCCGAGATTAATTCCCCAATATCGTTGTATGTGTTTACTTATTCTTAAATTAAACTTCAAAAATACATGTTTTTATTACTCTGGAATCTTTTGAATAATATTTTCTTTAATAAGTGTTTTTAAACCATTTTGCCCTGTTACTGTTTTCACGTTCTGGATTCTCAATTTCAGAGCTTGCTAGGCAAAATTCTTGCTCGTTAGGCGAGCACATAAGGTTGGAAAACTGAAGAATGTGTTTTCGCTTAGAGAGGGAGAGATTCGCTGGACGAGTTTGCCCAGGTTTTCAAACTTAAATGATTTTAACACATTCCAATTCTTTCTAAAGCCCTTATAACGAAGAATTAAGGCTAAGTATGGTAATCGAACTAATACACGTATGTTATAAAGAATCATTTAAGATAAGTTGAATAAGCCAAGTTAGGTATTATACACTAGGTAGCATTCTATGAAGAGTCATTAAGGATTGGTAAAGTTTAAAACTCAGGTAATATTAGACTTATGTGAAAATTCGGGATAAAACTTAGAGTGTCATGACTCGACTCTAGAGATGATTAGTGACGAGATGACCATAGGTTAAGTCATAAGAAATGACTGAAAACAAGAATAAGCTTAATGAATGTTTATACATTTTTAGTGGGTTTGGACCATGTAACTTAATGAATGAATAATTATGTTACAAAAGAAATGATGCATCACATCCTTCGAGGCTCTAGATCATGCCAGATGAAATACTCCGATAGGAATTTCTATGGAATATCTATGTGATAATGAAATGTTGAGTTGTGTTCCTTTCGAGTCCCTAGACTTTCAACTGGGTGAACTATCTAGAAAGCGTAGTCACAACAACAAGAACGAACATAAAGACCGTGTTGTAGCCCTGATATGATAGGGAATTTAGCCAATAATGGGATATTTTGAGACAACTCAACTCAGAATATTTGTAAAATCAACTCAGATAATTGTGTGTCACGCTTTATTGTTTCATGTTATGAATGAAAATAAGAAATCATGTTCGGAAAATGTCAGAAATGATAGTTATCCTTATGATGACTAACCGATAGAAATGATAGTTTTCCATGAATCATTGATCAATAAAATAGGATTTTCCCCAAACTTGATAAGCAATGTAGATTATTAACAATAAGGGTTTAAATACCTACTGAAGCATATAACTTCACTTAGAAAATGCTAACACCCTATGATAGGTGGAACTCACTTGAGACATGTCGTCTCATCCCTCGCTTTTTTTCTTCTTTAGATAGCATGATAAACGGTAAAAGGAAATAGGGAAAGTTGGAGCCGAAGTCAAGGAACATGATGCATACGCTATTGGATTTATTTTCTTGTATTGTATAGGGTTATGTAAATACAGGTTACATAATAACTTGATTACTCCTTCCGTTGTATATGTTTAACACTTGTAATCAGTGTAATTATACGATGTAATTAAGTTGAAATTTTTCTGTAGTTTCATAGCTAGAAAATTCGTTTTTAATGATCAAATCAGTGGCTGAAAATTTTGGTCACTTCAGACACCGAATAACTACTGAATTTTACATCATGTTCGTAAAATTTTAAAAGTCACTAAATCGGTCACTAAATAAAATCAGTCACCGAATTAGCAATTAAAATTTTGCGACCGTAATATTCAGTCACAAAGAAATATCTTTTTATAAAATTATTTTTTTTGAAAAATTTAGTGACCGAAATTTTGGTCACTAGCCATTTTTTTTTCCTTTTGTAAATTTACTCTTTTTGAATTTTACCCTTTCTTTTTTGAATATTTTACATTTAGAATGTTTATTTTTTATTCAAATTTTAAATTATATTATTTTAAAAAATAAATTATATATTTATATAAAAAAAATTGACGACATAAATATTTAAATTTTACTAAAAAAATGTTATTTTAATAATAATAATAAAAATATCAATTTTGTTAATAACATGTATGGACGTTCATGTATATGTTTGACAAATATTATCATGTGTCCAAGCGGTACAAGTGTTATTGTATCTAACTGTGGAGCGAAGCACGTGAGTTTGATCATCCATGGGTGTAGATTTTGATTTATTTCACATTTTCTAAGAAACTAAAAACGGTCACAATATCGGTCATTGAATAACTCGCTAAATATTAGCGACTAGCACTTTTCAAACCAAAAATTGGAAGTTGTTTTATTGATCGCTAAAGATAATAGTGATTGATTTTTAAGCTTTTCTGGTCACTAAATGCAAAGTTATTAGTAGTATTCTAATGTATCTGGATTCAATAATGTGTATTTCATTTGATATACTAATCAATCGAAACAGGGCATTTTTTTTATATTCGCATTTTAAGTAGAAATGTTGTGTTGTTTTTATTTTAATATTGAGTAACAAAAATACGTATTTATAATTTTGATAGTTGAAAATAAAAGAAAAATAAAGGTCTTTAATAGCGTTTTTTTACAAAGCGTTATTCATGTATAAGTCTATGATAGGATAATGCCCCCAACTTATTATTTAAGCATTTTATTTAATTGTTTGCGTTATTTTATCCTTATATGAGAATTGTGATATTTTCGGAGTGTATGAGTATTTTGATAATTTACTAATTACTAGAGTTAAGAGTAGAGATATCATATAAATAATATTATTTTAATAATGACTTAATCATTGGTAATAAAATAAAATAATATGAATTGAAGATTCATGATCAAATAATTATTTAATTGAATATTTATTTTATTTAAATAATTATTTAATTGATGTAATAAGAGAAGTGAGACATTTAGGTGGTTTCAGGCTTGTAGGATAGTGAGGGTTCTTTACCCTCCTATCAGCGTCCTTAGGAAATATTATGGGTTTCCATTATTTTCCTTTACGTGAATTATGAACTGCGTTTTTTTCTTGCATATGATTGAATTATGTGGAATTGTTGTTCTGTGTTTTCTCGTAGACCTTAGTGAAGAATTTGGGATAAATCCCCTCAAGTCGCTATGCCTCATTTTTAGAGGTGATAAACTTGTGATCTGACCTGATTACATGAATACCCATTTCTTTTTATTTGGTTGTTGTGTTGAACCTTGCCTCCGAGTCCTTGAGACTTTTTTAGTCTATTTGAGTAGTTTGATGAGTTAAGGACAACTGGTAATAATATAACTTTACCTTTTGAGATAACTGATTGAATTGTTTTGAAAATATATTTGTGAGTATAGTAATCCAAAAAGGGATTACAGTGATGGTCTTGAAAGGCATTTTAAGCATAGTAACCTAGAGAGGGATTACATGATGGCCGAGTATGGAGAATTATAGGTTCAAGAGTGGAAATGATTGAGACTTATGTGTTGTTGTAATTTTGAGATGATGTTGACGTTGCACGTTATGTTATTTGGTGATCATGCATTTATGTATTTCAGAGATAGGTAAAACTTTGGTATAGCAATGACCTAGTTCATATAGGAACTATGGCAGTCTCACGTCCAGAGAGGGATGCGATTTAGAGAGGAACCAAAGACATGGGAATATCAGTAACATACCTCTGATCCCAATGATTTTTGTACCACATGCATTTGAGATGGAGATGGAAGCATTGTTATGCATTTGCATTATGATCTGTTGATTTTGTTTGAGTGTATTTGAGAATACTGTGATATTGTTATTTATATCCTGTTAGATGTATTCTAACCCCTATTTTTTGTTGTGGAGTCTTTGCTCCTTGGGAGTATAGAAAATCAGGAACATGAGTAGCTGTTGAGTTAGGGGATGGTGTTTATTCCCCCTTTAGCTTTTATCATTGGGTCTTAGAGGAGTCTCTCTGATATGTAGCACTGGGGATGGGATGTCTTTCTTTATTGTGTTATATTTTATTTTGTTCGTTGGAGTCTGTTGTTGACACATTATTTCAGACTTTATTTAATTTTCGCTTCTTATTTGACATGACTATATGGTATTTGAGGATTTTTATACTTTGGTGAAGTATGCATGACGTTATAATATGTGATTTTTATTTGAAATATTTTATTAAATGTTGAGTCGGGGTTTAGGGTGTTACAGATAGAGCTTTTGGAAAATGCGCTATTAAAATCAGAGCTAATAATAACACCTTTCTAAAAAAACGTTATTAATTCCTATTCAAAAACAAGAGCGATCGCACAAAATTGCGAAACAATTTTTGGGATTTCTGGGCACTCCTACGGGTCGAAGCTGCTACTATGTGTCGTAGAAGCTGCTATGGGTCGTAGAAGTTGTTACAGGCGGACGTAGCATCCTTCTAGTTTTTATACCAATTGCGTTCCCAAAGGGGGAAATGGTCGGGGAGTGCTACGGGTCGTAGCAGCTGCTACGGGTGGTTGTAGCAGCTCTTTGGATTTTGTATCAAGCGAGATATTTTCGAGCGTAACTTGAGTTTCGTAACTCCGTTTGAGGTGTGGTTTGAAGTGTTGGATAGTTGAAGTGTAACCTTACCTTATAATATTGTTTTAAAGAGTAAACATGTACATGAAAATATGAATGATGTATTTTATTTGTGATGGTACTAATACATGTGTTGTTGTTATACTTATAATATTATGCATGAATGATGTTATGCGATGATGAATTGATGTTGTGAAATATTAATAATTGTTGTGGATGTCATGTGTGTATGAATTATGCAATGGTGGGTCATAATTGAGCATGATCTTGTATGTTGTGTTGATGGCCTTATTTGGCGTATAGTTGCATGTGTTATGCTTCATGGTGTACGAACTTCGATTCGGTTTTTGGTGTGCTCTGGTCCAATGGTGTGGATTCATAAGCGAGTAGATGGTTCTAGATGGGAATCGATGAAGCTTTACTTATGGTGATAGTAGTGATTTTGGTGTGCTCTGGTCCTATGGTGGGGATTCAGGAGCGAGATGGACATGTTTATCCATAATGATATCACATGCACTGTTGAGTCGTGGTGTTGAGAAAATTTGCAGTCATTGCTTTGTATATGTGTTGAATGATCATGTTGGTGTTGGTGATTGAGAATTCTTTGGTGATGTATGCGATTGAATTATGTTGAATAATTATTAATGTTTGTTTAGGTACCCTTTCATACTTTTGCATCATTTTATATCATGAGCGTATTCTCACCCCTTTGTTATTTGTGTGGTTCTGTGCTCCTATAGGGGTACAGTTGAATAAGTAAATGAGTAGCTTCTTAGAACATGAAGGATGGTGTTGAGGTTGTTCTTACTTCTATTCCGTTTTATGCGATATTTTAGATTTTGTTACTCTAATATGTAACACTGGGCAAGCGAATGTTTGTTTTATAATGGTTTTGATATTGTTTAGGTTGAAGGCATTTGTTGTAACTATGTTAATGTCATTAGACTTATTAGGTTAAAGACAAGAGGAAAACAAGACAAAGCTAACATTCATCGCAAAGCTAGCTAAACTAGGTTTGACTCACTAGGAGTCCCCAGCAGAGTCGCCAGCTGTCACGGTGCAAAGGGAAAGGAAAATGTCCTAAAACCCTTAAAGAAAAAATAAATTGGTCATCATAACCGAATTCGGGTTCGGGAGTCGATTATGCAAGGGAAGGTATTATCACCACTCACATCCGTTATACTCAACGGGAACTATTTTGTTAGCTTTGCGAACAAGAGTGCTTGACAATATGTAACCAAATTCTTCTAATTATTAAAAGTTTGACAAAAAGAAAAGGGCTAAAAATAAGTTTTTAATTAGGGTGTTTGACGATAAATTTAATCTCGTTGCTACATATGCCCATGTGTGGTGGGAAACTCAAAGCTACGTAGTTCTTGGATAGAAAAATATATTTTTGGATTTTTTAGTTATGGTGCTTGACAAGATGTTGAATCTCGCTCCTACATATCCTTTGGTGTGATGAGGAATGAAAAATTATGTAGTTTTGGGTATAAATTTTTTTTGTGTTTGTCAATTAGCAAAGGATGCTTAGGTCTCATTCGAGCGGAAAAATATTGCTTGCCACCCAGTCATGCAAGTAGGGAATGTTGTGAGTCCATCGCGTAAGAATGCATAAAATAGGATACAGATTCTAACATATAGTGTTTTAATACCATTCGATCAGACATCGTTGCTTGCTACTCGCGCACGAGAGTATTGAAGCTTTAGTCTGTGTTTCGCGTCGGAATGAATAAAGCATCATGCGTTTGTGAAAAGTTTGCGGCTGCGCTAGGGCGAAAAATGAGTTTGATTGATTGAGTTTATTTTAGGTGAAAGATGAATATTTGGTAAGACCAAGGTGTGTTCCCCAGGAACGATTATTCGGGGTTTCAAAGGGGTGTGCATCCTAATATCCTTTTTCATATAATTGTTTATATAAAATTATTTACGGAAGACGAATGCTCGGTAAAACTAAGTTGTGCGGCCTGAGGCCGATTATTCGCAGTTTCAAAGGGGTGTGCACCCTAATGTCCCTTTTCATCCTAATTTTGATTATGTGTTTGATGGCGGAAGACGAATGGTCGGTAAGATTAAGGTGTGCACCCCCTGGCCGATTATTCGGGGTTTCAAAGGGGTGTGAGTAACACCATAAATTTAATTAAATTATTTAATTAAATTTAGTTTAGTTTTATTTAATTATTTAAATTAAATTATATGCTTTTATTTGGATAATTGGTAAATATATGTGTCTTGGTGAGTATTGGAGAGACTTAAGGGAATGGTAGAACTTAATTAGATTAGTTTTAATTAATTTAAGTTGAGTGGAATAATTAAAAACGAGGTAGTTGTAGAAAAATAAGAGAAATAGTAGAAATTGGTAAAAAAAAATTGACTTATTAGAATTAAAAATTAAAAATAAAAGAAATTAGAAGTTAGTAAGAGGAGTAGAGGTAAGATGAGGAATATGAGAATAAGTTGAGGGTAATAAGAGAATAACATAATTAAGGGGAATTAGGTCTTGGTTTAAATAGAAAAAAGTGAGGGTTGGAACATTTACAGTATGTATTATTTTGTAATAGGAGAAAAAAGGTAAGACAGGTAACCTAGAATTTGGGGGGAAAAATACCATTGTTGAGGAGCATAGTGCTTTGCTGGAAATCTAAGGTAAGGGAGAAGATTACTCTACTATGGGTGTATATTGTATGAAGGGTAGAGATGGATCCTCACCTTCTTCAAGGCTTTTCTTTTGATTTCATCATTATTGACGAGTTAATGTGTTCTTGATGAAAATAGTGTAAATTACATGCCCAATTGTTGTGATTCATGATTTTATATGTGTGTTATGACATGATTAATTGTTATTAAGTTGATTTATGTTGTTAAATTCATGATATTATGTGTTTAGGGGTTACAATATGAACTTGTATGATGTATGAAGGTTAGGGATTGGAAAAGATGAAGTGGACGTGATTAAAACTGGAATTTTTAGAAACTTGACTGAGGATAACCGATTGACCCCGTTCTCGATCGATTGATCACATGAAAAATTAGAAAAATTTGAAAGAAAGAACGATGTCAATCGATTGGTTGGTTACTGCAATCGATTGATGCTAGTGTAGTGAACAAATTGGAAAAATAACAGGTGTCAATCGATTGACACCTTGGGTAAATCAATTGATGTCAATCGATTAATAGGAAGAATTAATTGATTAATTCCATTCTTTATGCAAAACAATGTTGAAACTAGAAAAAAATTTCATTTTAGTGTTTTTGCCATAACTTTAGTTCTATAAATCCAAATGAGACGCGGTTTAAAGTGTTGGAATGCTAATGAGTATGGCTATCCCATAGTGATGTATTAAGAGGTTAGATTAGTACTGGAATTTGTGGAAATTAAATCTTTTACTTGTTACGTAATAGTTGACGGTAACCAACAAATGGTTAATTATTGTAAATGAATGAATTAATGATGAAGCGATGATAATATGAATTAATATGATTATGTGATAGTTGAAGGTAACCAACAAATGTGGATGTTTATTTGATGTGTGAATATATGATGTGAAGTGCAAGTATAATTATGTGAATTGTTGTAAATAGTTGCTGATGATTGTTGAAATGTGTAGTTCGGAGTGAGAAATGTTGTTGATGTAGTTAAATGCATGATTATTTTTTGTCAACATGGGGATGTAATCATTGTTACGCCATTGTCATCTTATGATTGTTTACAGCCAGATGTAGGGTTGTAATCATTGTTGTGTTATTTTTGTTTCTTTATTGTATGCCATACAATATATGTTGTCGTTGTTGTGAAAAAGGTGAGTCACAATTTCAAATGTTGGGACTTGTGATTTGTCCCAAGCTCGAATGAAGGGGCTTGGAGCTCAGATGAAGGGGCTCTGGGTTTAGATGTTAGGACCTGGTTCGCATGAAGAACCATTTTTGAGTTGGTACCCCATGCATATAGAGTCGATGTGTTGTCACATTGCATACAAGTTTGCATTTGTGAATTGATAATTGTTGTGTGAACACGTTGCTTATTGATGATTATCGTTGTTGTTTATGCTACCCTTCCCGATCGTCTGCACCGTCTCGCACCGCGAAAAATACCCGAGTACATTGCATGCTCAAAGATACAATAGAGTCACCACCTAACTTTATTTATTCCAAAGGAAAGGGAAAGTATTTATAAAACCCAAGGGAAAGAGAAAAGGGGTAAGGAATATGGTTATTCAAGGGTAAGGTATTAGCACCCCTCACATCCGTTGTACTCAACGAGAATTATTTTTTATTGTTCTTTACGCATATGGGTATTATTATCTAAAGGCTACTTGCGATCAATTTTAATAAAAGGAAAAATAAGTTTATTAATTAATATGATCGCCAAGGATTCAAACCCGCGTGCCAATGTAATCTCATAGTACAATGAGAAAAGCAAAGCTTCGTAGTTCATGGTAAAAAAATAAGTATTTGTTGGTTGTTTTTAGGGAATGTTGTAATAATCGTATCCT
Organism: Lathyrus oleraceus; assembly: GCF_024323335.1. Lineage (NCBI taxonomy): Eukaryota > Viridiplantae > Streptophyta > Magnoliopsida > Fabales > Fabaceae > Lathyrus > Lathyrus oleraceus. The sequence continues at coordinate 384,129,958 of NC_066582.1, read as the reverse complement.
AGAAGTGCTTTGATGTTAGCTGATTCTGGTCCATGTTCAGATGCTCTAAGCTTTTAGTTTGACTCCTAAGGAACGGATTATAACAGTTCTTTTGTGAAAAAGAAAAGAGTATTGTTTGAAAATAAAAAAAATTATTGCTTGAATTAAATTGAAAAAGAGTTTGTGAAGGAGTTGGAAAAGATTAGTTAAAAGGTGAAGTTATTGTAAAGGTGTTGTAAAAGTATTGTTTGCACCAGGATGTGTTGTTTGAGCCCATAGATTGGTGTCTAAACCAGGAACATTTCATTTAACCAATAGGTGGTGATTAGTCAATATAGAGTTGTAGGATTTTTCCTAGATCCAGGGATCAAGACCTACAAAGAAGGGGGGTCTGCCTAAGCCTGAGTCTTATAAGACAGATATGCAAAAGGATGAGGGGTTTGCCTAAGCCTGAGTCTCACAAGGCAAACATGCATGAAGGGGTTTGCCTAAGCCTGAATCTCACAAGGAAAGAATACCTGAAATGTTTTATCTAAGCCTAGGTCTCACAAGATATATATGTGTCGCAACCTGAAAAATACAGTGCACGAAAAAAAACAACCGGCGAAAGAAAAAGACAGAAGAGTCGCCACCGTGCGTTATTCATCCCAAAGGAGGGAAAGGAAACGCTCGAAGTAAACCTGAAAAAGGAAAGGACAAGACGGGGTCTCACAACCAAATCTTGGGTTCGGGAGTCGGTTATGCGAAGGGAAGGTATTAGCACCCCTACGCATCCGTAGTACTCTACGGGATCCACTTTTGTGGTTTTTGTCTAAAGGGTGTGAGTTTATCTTGTGCTGTTTACCAAAAAAAAAAGGGTTAAATGAAAATGACTCGCGCGGATGTCGCATCCACTGCATACGTATCTCATCTGAATATGAGAATCAGAGTCTTCGTAGCTCGGCTGACCTATGGGTTGGGGGATGTGTGCTCGCTAAGACATCGCGTCTTATGCCTACGTATCTCATCTGGAATGAGAATCAGAGCAAGCCGTAGTTCGGCTAACTACGGGGTTGTGGATTGGGTTTTGGACGAACGACGTCACTACGCAATCTACCGGATGCTCGACCTTTGGAGACTTACTCGCCTGTAGTAGAAGGAGTAAACGTGTGTTATGGAGAAGAAAAATCAATGAAGGGTTTGTTTGCATTGTAGGAACGCGCATGCAAAAGGGTAATGAGGATAAGACCTCATAGCTCTTAACCCTGGACAAAGGAACCTGCATAAAGTAAACACAAAAACATTGCCTCCTATCGAGGTCTTCCAGCTAGGAAAGCAGTAAAATGCGGGAAAAATGTAAAAGTACCACGCGGATAAAGATCCGAAGTAACAGCAATTAGAGGAATGGGAAACCCTGAGATCCTTCCAAGCTAACATCATCAAAGAAAGTGGGTCAGTACAGGTAATCGGAATGAACCTCCAGGGGTTATCCCACAAATAAAGTGGGAAACCACGCAAGTTATCCCTGCAAAAGTCATGTGAGCCCTCACAAAAACTCAACAAAAGGGTTAGTGAAACACCATAAGCATTTTTTTCATGGATAACAGTATGGTTTCAGAAACCTCAAACCCTATGGCATACACTTCAGAAATCATGTGATTAAACATTCAAGGCATAGGTTTCACCCATTCATAATACATCACACATTTAGAACATTCAAATTGAAGGCGTAAAATAATGGGAATAGGGCAAACCTGATTGGAGAGCTTGATTGAAATTGAGTTGCACCCGTGAGGCCCTTCAGGGTTTGGAGGCTGCTCTGAGTTCTCTATCAGGTTTCTCTTCAGGTTTTGTCCAGGGTTTTGTTCCAAGGAAACCTCAGAGTATTTTGCTTCTCTTCCTTTTTCTCAAGTGAAGCCTTGGTATTTATAGACTGAATTTCATGGTTTTGTGGGCTCAAATGAGAGAGACCCAAGTCCAAAAATTTTTATTATATTTTATTTGTTTTTTTATTATTTTTTTTATTTTTTTATTTTTTTATTTTTATTTTTTTATTTTACTTTTTTTTTTTGTAAAAAATTATTTTCTTTTTTTTTTTCGTTTTATTTTTTCTTTTTTTTTTCGTTTTTTTTTCGTTTTTTCTTTTTTTTTTCTTTTTTTTTCTTTTTTTTCGGATCTAATTCTGATTGACATGATGAAATGCAATATGAAATGTTAAATGAATGCATGAATGAGGAGGGCAAATTTTGGGGTGTTACAGTTGTCCCTATTCAATCATCAGCTAAACCGAGTAGGATGAAAGCGAACAGCTTATCAGACAAACGGGGTGAGCTGTGATTGAATACCAAAGATAGACCGAAAATTTGCGCTCCGAGAACACCACAAAAACGCGGAAATACACCGTGCTGTTTATTTTTCTTCCGATCCTCTGGCTTAATCTGGAGTTTCGATCCTCTGGCTGGATATTAATTTTGATCCTCGGGCTGGATACGATTTTGATCTTCTGGCTAGATCTTCTTCGATCTTCTGGCTAGATCTCCTTCGTTTCGATTCTCTGGCTGAATCTATTTCCTTTGATTCTCTGGCTGAATCTACTTCGATCTTCTAGCTAGATCTGAATTGTTTCGATTCTCTGGCTGAATCTATTTCCGGTCTTCGGGCTAGACCTGACTTCGATCTTCTGGCTAGATCTTCTTCGATCTTCTGGCTAGATCTCCTTTGTTTCGATTCTCTGGCTGAATCTATTTCCTTTGATTCTCTGACTGAATCTACTTCGATCTTCTGGCTAGATCTGAATTATTTCGATTCTCTGGCTGAATCTATTTTTGGTCTTCGGGCTAGACCTGACTTCGATCTTCTGGCTAGATCTTCTTCGACCTTCTGGCTAGATCTCATTTGTTTCGATTCTCTGGCTGAATCTATTTCGATCTTCTGGCTAGATCTGGATTGTTTTGATGATAAATTCCCATCATTAGGATCCCGCATCTGAGGCATGCGCTGGTTGACCCTCTTTTGAAATCTACACCCAACCTTCATATTAGATATGCAGCTTCGAGCATATTCCACTTTTGGGCTTCGTACATATTCTTCGGGCTAGAACATGTTGTAACGACTCCTCAATTAGACTTGGGCTTGCTGGGGAAATAAAGCTTGTAGGCGACTTCACTGGGGAATCTTCAAATTGAGCCTTAGGCTGGCTTACTGGAACACGATTCTCAGGCTGAATCTTCGAAATGACCCTCAGGCTGGATCACTGGAACACGATTCTCAGGCTGAATCTTTGAAATGACCCTCAGGCTGGATCACTCACGCTTGATCCTCTGGCTGGATCTCATGACCTTGGTTGTAAAGTAATTCTTCAGTCTGCTTGGAAGAACCTGTTTATCAGCTTATGTGTATGCTTGATATGATATGCATGCAAATGCAAATGTTATGCATGGTGTAAAAAGAAATCTGCTTGGGGAAGCAAACTCCCGTAGGGAACAGATCGCTGTATCAATCCTTGAATGCTCTGTGGGGAATGATCCGTCTGCCGGGACCAATGAGCCACCAAAAATAAATTGGCTGCTTGAAAAGTTGACCTTGCGGGGGGAGTATCAACTATGGAAACTTTTCTCGGTGAGGCTCTGTGAGGAGAGTCTGTGGGGAAAACACTTCCTGGGGAAATGTCGTAGGAAACGACCTTTGCTGGGGATATGAACTTGCTAATCGTCCTCAAGCTGGGGATTAGAACAAATCTGTTAGAAATAATCTGTTGGGGATGAGATGAACACTGGGAACACCACCCTCTTGTCCGTTGGTTATGCAACCACTCCGTTGTTGCTAGGAAGATACAGTCTGACACTGTCAACTCCACTGGGGATATATAGTCTGGATACTGTCAACTCTACTGGGGATAGACAGTCTGGATACTGTCAAATCTGTTGGGGAACATGCTCTGCTGAGGAGAGACTTTGTCAACCGCTTGGGGATGAGGATTCATGACTTGGCATCCGGTTCCTGTGACCTGCAACCAAAAATACACGTATGCCTCGGGGGAATTACTCGGTTTGAATTCACCGTTCGGGATTAAGCACATTCAAAGCAATTTTAAATGTTTTCCTGTGCAAATCATCTGCAAAAGCCACCATTATGTTCATATGCAATATGTTTTATCAAAAATTCGGACATTTTTGCAAACAAACTGATAAATGAAAAATAAAGAGGCTCTTTAACTGAATTATTCGACTCTTAATGGGGAGAAAATTTGTGCCAGGAATAGGCGAGGGTATCAGGAAGTTGATCCCTGAAAAGAGGTGATCGCTATAAAAAGAGAACTATCCTAATGACAACGGGGATACGGGGTCCCACTGAGTTTCGACTCTGCTATGACTCGTATGTCCTCAAGACGCTCTGCTCATCTTGCTTTCTGAAGTGGATGATTAGTCGATCTTTAACCTTCGAAGATTGCCGGATTGAATGAAACGGTGATATAACACTGATGAACTCAGATCACAGTCATTCGCTTATTCCCTAACTTTTGCCTGGATCGCCCCCTTTTCGGGTTTTCAATCCATCGGGAAACCCATTTTTGCCTGAGCCGCCCTTTTGGGTTTTCGACTCACCGGGTGTACTCTTTTTTTATATTCCTAATTTTTGCCCGAACCTCTTTATTCTCTTTTTTTTTTGGTTCGTCGGGATGCCCTTTTTTTGCCCGGACTATTCTTTTTATCGTCCAGCGGGTCTATTTTATGCGAAGTATTTTTTTTTAACTGCGTCTGAGTTAATAGGGGACGGGAATCCTTCGCCATCCATGGTTGTTAGCATCAAAACTCCGCCATAGAAAATCCTTTTAACCACGTACGGACCCTCATAGTTTGGTGTCCATTTGCCCCTGTGATCTGTGTTGGGAGGAAGAAATATTTTGAGTACCAATTCACCGACTTGATACCCCCGAGGGCACACTTTTTGACCAAATGCTTTCTTCATTCGTCTCTGACCGAGATACGTCAATTCTGGGTACGTAGTTCCAGCATAGCACCATTTCCCGTTGGTTTGATTGATGACCAAAGCTGAATCCCCGTATACATCCAGGGTTTTAATCTGTATATTGACGGCTTCCTCAAGTCTTAGGATACAAGCTTCGTATTCGGCTTCATTGTTGGTGCAGGGAAAAGTTATTCTGGCACCAAATGGCATATGAACCCCCTTCCGGTGTGATCAACACTATACCAACTCCGCGACCATTGACGTGGACCGCCCCATCAAACATCATAACCCATTTGGATTCAGGGTCAGGCCCCTCCTCCGGGAGTGGTTCCTTTCAATCTTTCGATTTGAGAAACATGATGTCATCATCAGGAAAGTCAAACCTCATAGGTTGGTAATCATCAATCGGTTGCTCTGCAAGATAGTCTGACAAGACACTTCCCTTGATGGCTTTTTGTGAAGTGTATTGGATGTCATACTCTGTCAGTATCATTTGTCACCTAGTAACCTTTCCGGTAAGTGATGGCTTTTCAAAAATATACTTAACTGGATCCATTTTTGATATCAATAGAGTCGTGTGAGTCAACATATACTGTCTTAGTCGGCGAGCAGCCCATGCCAAAGCGCGGAAAGTTTTCTCGAGCAATGAGTATCTTTGTTCACAGTCGGTAAACTTTTGCTAAGGTAGTATATTGCATGCTCTTTTCGACCTGACTCGTCATGCTGACCGAGCACACAACCCATTGACCTTTCTAACACAGTCAAGTACATGATCAACGGTCTTTCCTCTCGGCCTGTAGATTGGCCCCGATCTTGATCTCTTTCTTGTCGTCTTCGGTACCAACGTTGATGGTCTCAACCACCTCCTGATAAGGTGTAATAGATCGGTCCTCCTGTTTCAACAATCTGGCTAACCCTTCAGGCAATTCACAATCTTCCTCAGCCCCTTCTTCGGCTTGATAGATAGGATTGTCGAAGTCATACTTGGCCATAGCAGTGTCGTTAGCAGTGAGATCCGAGTGGTCGGCTCTGCATGATGGAGGATCATGCTTTACCTTAGAATGAGAGATTTTTTTTTGAAAGAAAGGAAAAACGAAAAAAGAAACATTGCCATTTTTTTTTTGTAAAAAGTAAAAAAACTGAAAGAAAGAGAACACAAAATTGTTTGCAAAAGCCGTCCTTTATTGATGATAAAAATAATTGCGAAACGTAACTAAATGGATGGCCCTACAAATGAGCCGTTACACCTTGGGCAAAGTGTAAGACTTTATTATGCATGTAATAAAGGAAAACAATAAAAATCACTCTTTCAGCAGAGTAACCCGGACAGTTTTTTCAGACGACCAATTGTCGAGCTTTTCTCCCGGGACACACGGGCGAATCCAGCTATCTAAGTCACAGTCGCTGTCAGCCTTGTCTTCATCTGCAGCATTGACGATGTGGGGGGAAACCAAACCCCCGCTGGAGAGAGTACCGGTTTCATTCTTCTGAGATCCCGGAGCATACCCCAATCCAAACTTGTCTTCTTTGATGACTGGCTCCACAAATTTGCCCCAGCCTTGGGCATTACCAGCTTTAACCACTTCGACAGCTTGCTTGTGTGAAGAGATAGAAGTCCCGACCTTCTCAAACTCAGGTGAAAAGACAGCTTCGGGCGCGACCTCATTGATGTTTGTAGTTTCGAAGCCCTGACACAGCATCTCATGCATCTCGCCATCCATCTCTACATACTTAAATGTAGACAGGTGGCTAATAAAAATATCCTCTTCACCACATACAGTGACGATCTGACCTTCTAGTTCATATTTGAGCTTCTGGTGGAGGGTAGAAGTAACAGCACCGGCAGCATGAATCCAAGGCCGACCTAGCAGACAACTGTAGGCAGGCTGGATATCCATCACATAAAAGGTGCTCTTGAACACCTGCGGTCCAATCTTAACCGGCAACTCAACTTCGCCAAAAAAAGCTCTCTTAGAGCCATCAAAAGCCCTCACAACTAAGTTACTTGGCCTCAGGATGATGCCATCGCAATCCAACTTCATTAAGGCTTTCTTTGGAAGAACATTCAGAGAAGAGCCTGTATCAACCAAAACATGGGAAAGCACCACCCCTTTGCACTCCATTGTGATATGCAAGGCTTTGTTGTGATTCCTGCCCTCAGGTGTCAGGTCATTATCGGTGAAACCTAGCCCCCGGCTAGCGTTTACATTGGAAACTACCGACTCCAGCTGGTTAACAGTTATCTCCGGTGGAACATAGGCCATATTCAGTACTTTCAACAAGGCTGCTCTGTGCGCCTCAGAGCACAGCAATAGTGAGAGAATGGAGATCTTTAAGGGTGTCTGATTTAGCTGGTCGACTACCTTGTAGTCACTTTTCTTGATAATCCTCATAAACTCATCCACTTCCTTCTCGAATGCGGTCTTAGGAGGATCTTCCTCAGTAGTAACCTCTTCGGTGGATACCTGTTTCCCTTTAGCCTTGGCAGCTGCCTCGGCTTCAGTATTCGCGCATAATGTTGATGGTGCAAATAGGCGTCCACTGCGAGTGAAGCCACCAACCCCTCCAACATTGTCTACAGCGGAGCTACCAATGTCAATGTCTTCTTCGTTAACTTTCTGCCCCTGGCAGTAGATATCAGCCCCATAGTGCCACGGGATAGCACTGTCTTTCTCATACGGAACAGGTCCTGGTACCGTGATGGTGATTGGACCAACCAAAGTCGGTTGAGGGCTGTCAGAGTAAATTGCGACTGGTGCTGAACTTTCGATGTTCACCGCTGCTGGTTCTGTACTTTCTGGGAAATATATTATTGTCGGAGCGAGTCTCTCGGGAGCATATATTTCTTCAGAAGTGAAATAAAACGTCACCGTCGATACATCATTCTTCACCGGACGGGCCTGATCGAACTGAAGACAACCTTCATCTATCAGCTGCTGAATACCCCTTCTCAAACTGTCACATCCGTTTTCGGCAGCTTGACAATTTCTGCATTCTTCCCCACAACCCGGGAAAATCTGTCCTTTCAGAAGTCGGTCTTTAACCACCGATAGCGAAGTCTTCACCTTAGTCACATCAGAAACCAAATTCAAAGTTTCCCCACTATCAACAGCATTAATCCTCTGCCCGCCGTGAGCCGGCATCGGGTTCTGGATAACGTTAGGCACCGGAGCAAAATTGATAGCCTGGGCATCTCTCAAATCTTGTACCTTTAATTGGAGAGCCTTGCAATTATCTGTAGTATGGCCAGGTGCGTTGGAGTGAAAAGCGCATCTAGCGTTGACATCATAACCTCTAGGCAAATTATTGGGATCGATTGGTGGGGCCAGAGTTCTCAATGTAACCAGATTCATGTCAATCAGCTTGGGAAGTAATACTGAATAAGGCATTGGGATTGGCTCGATGACCCGGTCCGTCTGCCTTGGACGTTGTTGATAGTGTCTCTGCTGACCCGGATTACCTCCTTGTTGTTGATTGTTGTACCTGGGTTGTTGTTGCGGATGATATTGCGGTTGAGGAACAGGTGTTGGAATAGTGACTGCGGCCACTTGATCTTGATAATAATTAGGGCGTCCTTTATTCCTGCCTCTGCCGGCATACACAACGCTTGCCTCGCCTTCTTTTCTTCGCTGACCGTTACCAGCAAACGGTCTCTTGGGACCTGATGGGTTGGAAACACTATTGTCTTGAATTCGGCCCATCTTCAACAGACTCTCGATTCTTTCTCCAGCAATTACTATCTCTGCAAAGCTGATTGACGGGCAAGCAGCCAATCTCTCAATATAATTGCCTTGAAGAATGTTCATGAACATGTCCGCCATCTCCCTTTCAGACATAGGGGGTTGGACGGACGCAGCAATCTGTCTCCAACGCTGAGCATATTCTCTAAAGGTCTCCTTGGCAGTCTGGGACATACCTTGCAACAAGGTCCGATTTGGAGCCATGTCCAAGTTGTATTGATATTGCTTGACAAAAGGCTCTGCCAAGTCTTTCCAGCTCTTGATGGTAGTACGAGACAAATGAGAATACCATTCACGAGAAGCTCCAGTTAGACTGTCTTCAAAATAGTACATCCACAGCTTTTCATCTTCCGTGTGAGCTCCCAACCTTCCCAAATAAGATTGGAGATGAGTGCGTGGGCAAGAAGCCCCGTTGTATTTCTCAAAATTAGGGGGTTTGAACTTGTGAGGAATCCTTACTCCCTGAACCAGACCAAGATTTGTGACATCAAAGCCTAAGGAATTTTGAGACTCCAAAGATTTGAGCTTCTCAACAAGCTCATCCATACGGCGAGTGGTCTCGAGGGCCTCGTCGTGCAAAGAAAATTGATCATACTGATAATCTTCAGTAACGGGGGGCCCGTTAATCCGAATTCCTTGATTCACATTGTACCTTCCGCCAATACCATTTCCAACATTCCCTGTGTTGCCAACATTACCCGGGTTTCCATCAGCATTTGCGTTACCCGCGTTACCAGTGTTCACAGGGTTATCAGCGTTCCCAGGGTTACCAGGGTTTCCCTCAGCATTTAGTATCTCCACCTCAGGCCTCGGTTGCCCAACCAATTCCCTCAGCTTTTCTTGACCTGCTGCCATACCAGTCATCAATGTCATGAACTGATCCATCCTTTCACGCATATCAGCCAGCTCTTTCTGTACTTGGTCCATCGCTAGTCGTGGACGGTTTTCCTTTGTCGGGTATCTGTGAACTCGCTTGGGACCAATAACTGCCTGATACAGGGAACAAACATTAGACACTGCGGTGACACCTGCAAAACAGACAAGGGTTAATATGCATGGTATGCGATGCACTGCTTGTTCAGTTTTAAGGCACCCCCGTTTTGAAAGGGAATACCCTACAAATGAATAAGCATGAGATGTTGGATGCAAATATGCAGATGATGTTACGCAATGCAAAGGCATGTCAATCAGAATTGATGGATCCGCTTGAACATCTGTCAGGTTGCACTTCCTGGAGAGAAATTCACTGAGGAATATATTACAAGACCAAAACTCTGCTCCAGAAAACCGGGTTGGTTGGAGGTTAAGGTTTCCTGAATTTAGCCCACCCCTCACTGGTAGGTTCTAAGAACAGAAGTTCGTCAGCTTCAGCCCTTCAGTCGCGAATAATACGTTTACCACTGAAGGTTTGGCATTATTACGGGATAAAAGACCTCCACTGACTCCCCTCAACAGGACATCCTAAAGCAAGTTCCCAGTCTCGGGGTCCTCGGATTGATCAGCGAGAATGCGCCCACCAGAGCTAACATAATCACGTCTCGGAGGAGAGGCCTCGACTGAGTTCTCGGGAAATGGTCACCAGAGTCGACGATTTCTAAAGGAACACCATGTCGTTACGGAACATCCGTAGGACATAATATATCCAAAAGAAACCTCGTCTGGGTGTGGTTCTTCACGAACGACTTAACGTAGCAACATGCCACGCAAGCCTCATGATCATCCACTCTAAAACCTGTGTGTACACTCAAGCCTGGGTAATGGGCTTATCTCTCATAGAACATCCCATCCCAACAAACAAACAAACAGATCCAATAGATACAACAGATGCATGCAAGCAGGTAAGCAAATAAATGTACAAAAGCATGAACACCCAATAAACAAGAAATCACACAAGCTAGGAGGGACTCGCTTAGGGAAGATGGACCAGCAAGAGGTCAACTTCTTAGTCCCCAGCAGAGTCACCAGCTGTCGCAACCTGAAAAATACAGTGCGCGAAAAAAAACAACCGGCGAAAGAAAAAGACAGAAGAGTCGCCACCGTGCGTTATTCATCCCAAAGGAGGGAAAGGAAACGCTCGAAGTAAACCTGAAAAAGGAAAGGACAAGACGGGGTCTCGCAACCAAATCTTGGGTTCGGAAGTCGGTTATGCGAAGGGAAGGTATTAGCACCCCTACGCATCCGTAGTACTCTACGGGATCCACTTTTGTGGTTTTTGTCTAAAGGGTGTGAGTTTATCTTGTGCTGTTTACAAAAAAAAAAGGGTTAAATGAAAATGACTCGCGCGGATGTCGCATCCACTGCATACGTATCTCATCTGAATATGAGAATCAGAGTCTTCGTAGCTCGGCTGACCTATGGGTTGGGGGATGTGTGCTCGCTAAGACATCGCGTCTTATGCCTACGTATCTCATCTGGAATGAGAATCAGAGCAAGCCGTAGTTCGGCTAACTACGGGGTTGTGGATTGGGTTTTGGACGAACGACGTCACTACGCAATCTACCGGATGCTCGACCTTTGGAGACTTACTCGCCTGTAGTAGAAGGAGTAAACGTGTGTTATGGAGAAGAAAAATCAATGAAGGGTTTGTTTGCATTGTAGGAACGCGCATGCAAAAGGGTAATGAGGATAAGACCTCATAGCTCTTAACCCTGGACAAAGGAACCTGCATAAAGTAAACACAAAAACATTGCCTCCTATCGAGGTCTTCCAGCTAGGAAAGCAGTAAAATGCGGGAAAAATGTAAAAGTACCACGCGGATAAAGATCCGAAGTAACAACAATTAGAGGAATGGGAAACCCTGAGATCCTTCCAAGCTAACATCATCAAAGAAAGTGGGTCAGTACAGGTAATCGGAATGAACCTCCAGGGGTTATCCCACAAATAAAGTGGGAAACCACGCAAGTTATCCCTGCAAAAGTCATGTGAGCCCTCACAAAAACTCAACAAAAGGGTTAGTGAAACACCATAAGCAGTTTTTTCATGGATAATAGTATGGTTTCAGAAACCTCAAACCCTATGGCATACACTTCAGAAATCATGTGATTAAACATTCAAGGCATAGGTTTCACTCATTCATAATACATCACACATTTAGAACATTCAAATTGAAGGCGTAAAATAATGGGAATAGGGCAAACCTGATTGGAGAGCTTGATTGAAATTGAGTTGCACCCGTGAGGCCCTTCAGGGTTTAGAGGCTGCTCTGAGTTCTCTGTCAGGTTTCTCTTCAGGTTTTGTCCAGGGTTTTGTTCCAAGGAAACCTCAGAGTAGTTTGCTTCTCTTCCTTTTTCTCAAGTGAAACCTTGATATTTATAGACTGAATTTCATGGTTTTGTGGGCTCAAATGAGAGAGACCCAAGTCCAAAATTTTTTATTATATTTTATTTATTTTTTTATTTTTACTTTTATTTTTTTATTTTTTTATTTTTTTATTTTTTTATTTTTTTGTAAAAAATTATTATTATTATTTTTTTTCGTTTTTTTTTTCATTTTTTTCGTTTTTTTTTTTTTTTTCGTTTTTTTTTTCGGATCTAATTCTGATTGACATGATGAAATGCAATATGAAATGCTAAATGAATGCATGAATGAGGAGGGCAAATTTTGGGGTGTTACAATATGCATGAAAAAAAATTACCTAAGTCTCGTAAGGCGAACATGCATGGGAGGGGCTTGCGTAAGCCTGAGTCTCATAAGACAGACATGCATGAAAATGAGGAGTTTGCGTAAGCCTGAGTCTCATAAGACAGACATGCATGAAAATGAGGAGTTTGCGTAAGCCTGAGTCTCGTAAGGCGAACATGCATGGGAGGGGCTTGCCTAAGCCTGAGTCTCACAAGGCAAGCATGCATGAAAAGGGTTTTAACCATGAAAAAGGTGATTAACCGAAAGAGGTGTTTAACCAAGAGAATGTAATTAACCTAAAGAGTTGCATGGTTTAGAGATGTGTGTTTAACCATGAGGAGGTGATTAACCCATGAAGGAAGTGATTAACTAAGGGAAGGTGATTAACCTCAAGAGTGTATGGGTTTTCAAAGAATATTGTGTTTCGTCTGAAGAGAAAGGCGTTGATGATGTAGATTATTGAAGTGTGATCTATGGATGAAAGGTTGAAAGTTGTTTTAATTTGAATTGCACTAAAGTCTATGAATGAAGGAGAATACTATGAATAACTAGGGCCTACATTCCCTATTCAAAGACATTCAAAACAAGGTTAGGAATAATCCCTCTCATTCTTATCCATTGTTTAAGGCTCGTGGTGCACAATCCACATCATAATTAAAGAGGTGTTTTGAAATTAAAAGGAGTTTTTATTTTGAAAACGATGAAGCAAGGTGTACTTGAATGGATGAAACTCAGCGTGAACATGTCTTGATGTCCTTCTATCTTCAAGGTCTTGAATATGATTTTGCTTGAGGTTGACTTGATGGATCCAATGTAGTGAAAGTGTAAAAGTTTAACTCAATCAAGTGATCAAGGGATATATGATCACTTGAATGAATAAGGATCTTAAGGGGAGTATGCCAATTGCTTATGAAAAGTCATACAACAAGCTTAATTCACAACAAAGTAATTAATTGATCAAAAATAAATTTGATAAACTAATTAATATATGATCAGGTTAAGGATCAATCATTAAGCACATGGAAATCATGAGGAAAATTTAAAGGAATAGAAAAATGAGTCTAACACATTCAACTAATTTCTAACTAATTTGCCTTTAAGAAAAAAACCTAAAAATTAAAGTCTAAATAAAACCTAATATAAATGCATGTTTTGGAATGATTATAAAGATAATGTGAATTTTATGTATTTTTATAATGTGTTTTTAATATGTATTTTATGTGTGACAAAAAAAAAAAGATTAAAAGAAAACAAGCCAAAAAGAAAATTTAATGAAAAAACCACTCTGCATGGGGGTGTGAATAAAGGAATGAGAGTGTGAAGTTGAATGGGCGTAGGGCACATATGCTAAGTTTTTGTTTAAGTTCAGATGGGGGAGGTGAGCTAGTGGAAACGACGCATGCCAAGACTACAGTGGCCTAAATGTTATCATTGTTGTTTTGATTCAAAATTGTGGGGATGTGTAAGTAATTAGGGCGTGTAGACTATAAAGCCCTTTGGGCTTGTGCATGGTGAAGCCCAACGCGTGGGCCAAAAGTTGGTGAGTGTCCATATTCTTTGCTCATTTTAGTTTCACTCTCAGACACGTTTCTCTTCCTCTCTTAGCTACTTCTTGGATGGAAATCGCTCTGCCACGGTGGGGCAACCCAAAACCATACGAAATTACCACTAATGGAAACCTCTCGTCCTCTTCTCTCTATTTCCCACTTCCAAACAAACCAAACAAACCACAAGAAAAACCCCATGAACCCTAATTCATTCAAAATAAAATTAAACACAGTGGGAGGGGAATCAAAGCATGAAACCTTGGGCCTTTAATTCCCCTCAACCTAATCTACATGATGGTAACACGTTTGAGGTAAAGAAGTGAAGATTTTTAAAAGAACCTACCTACAGGACGGAGGCTTATCCGGGAAATTGTTGAAGGTCTTGAAGAAGACGATGCTTAGAGAATACTAGAGGTAAGTGCTTCCCTCCTTTGCTTTTTGTGTTGATTCCTTCTTCTTCTTCTTCTATGAACCTAGTCTATAGGAATTTGATTGAGTGTTATTGTTGTTGTTGTTATTGAGTGAAGCGTGATGTAGAGGCTTAGCTCGGTTGAAGCAAAACTTCAATGTCAAGTTTTGCTCAACAATGGAGAATATTGAGCATTGAGTGTGTTGGTGAGGTGAGAGGAGAGAGTGAATTTGCATAGTCTTGTTTTGAATTGAGAGTAAATTGTGGTTGTTGTTAAAGATGATTGTAGAGGAGATTTGTTTATATAGAAGGATTGAATGCTAACTGAATTGGGCATCTAGGGCAAGGTTGTTAGAGTTTGGTCAGCTGTTATAGTTAGGTCATTCATGAAAAATTAGTTAGAGTTAGTTAACATTATTAATTTTGATTGAAGTTAGAAATGTAACAGTTAGAGGTGTTAGTTGATGTTAAACTGTTAGTGACAATTTGAATTGTGATTGAGTTAGTTAACTGTTAATGACTTTCGGAGATTAGTTTGGATTGTCATGTTAGTGAATTCAATTAGTAGTTAGTTGATTGTGTTAATGTGACTGATATGGATTTTGGAATGGGTTAAGAGAGGGATTGTTAGTTAACTTGGATGTTAAACTGTTAGTGAGGTTATTGAATTAGTTAGTTGTTAGTTGAACTGAACTGTTAGATTAATTTTAGTTGATGCTAATTAGATTGTTAGTCAATCAGCTTGGAAAAATGTTGGTTAGGTCAAAACAATTAGGTTGGTTTGAATTGGTGTTAGGATTTGCTAGAAATAAATTAGTTTGAATGAGTGATGTGAAACAATTATGGTTAAAAGCTTAACTGTTAGGCTAATATTTTTGTCAGTTAGAGAAATTGTTAATTGGTTAATGGAACTGTTATGCTAAAGCTAGTAGATTAAGTAATTTTTGTTAACTATTAGTGAATGTTAATTGAATGTATTTGGAATGTTCCTAACGGCTCTGATTGAATTAGAGTCTGATAGTTACAAGTTAGCTGAAATGGTTAATGATTAGTTGAAATGTTATGTAAATTTTCATGTCAATGAAAAAACTAGTTAGTGATATTGGGTTATTAATAGTCATGTCATTGTTGAATTATTTGATTGGTTATGCATGTTAGTTGGCAATTGGATAGGAAGGTGTGAATTGAGCTAAGTAATGCTTCAGCTGGATGTGTGTGATTTCCATTTGGACTGTCTAGATGTTGGTTTATGGACATTGTATTGATGATCATGGCTTATGAGTATTGGATTGTTAGTTTGCATTGCATTGTATGGTATGTATGTTGCTGAATGTTGGATGTGCATGTGTATGTGTTTGTGCATTAAATGTCATGGTCTTAACTAGTATGTGTGCAAGTGTGAAATGTTTGTTGAATGTCATGGTTAGACTTGGATTTGTGTAGGTATGCATGGTACTTGGTTTATGCATATTTGAGTGTATGTATGCTTAATGTGGCTTAGGTTTTTTGTAGGGTTACTACAATCTTGATGTCGTGAGCCTTAGGCTTTGGACATAGCATTTCAACATGGCAGAGGCTTGGCATGGCATCATGAAGGTATTTTGCAAGGCATGATCAAGATTTAGTATAAAGAAGGATGCTTAGTATGAACATGAAAGTATTTTAGAATACACTTGAAGTACTTAAAGGACCACATGAATAATTAAGAGAAAAATAGACTTAGAGTAGGTTTATGACTAGTTTGGCTTTTGGTCAACTGTTTGACAAAAAGTCAAAAGTTGACCAAAAGTCAACCTTAGGTCAAAAAGTTTTTTTTATAACCTTGTAATCTTTGGTCGGTGTGTAATAAAATTCTTTGGATTTTGTAATTGAATATTGGCCATTTGAATGTGATTTGTAACTTTTTTCACAAGTTATATGCATTCCTTCCAATTTTGAATTTGAATTTGAACTTGAAATCCTTTGATTTGAATTGAATCCTTGAATTTGAATTGAATCCTTGAGTTTGAATTTATTTTTCTTGAATCAAACGAACAAAGCCAATCAACTAATCATGCAAGACCTCATGAGAAAATGGTCAATAAAAAGTCAACCTCCCATGGTTGACTTTGTTGACCAAAGTCAAACTTGCACAAGACTTCTAAATTTTATCTGTCTGAAATGCCTTGACCAAGATAATGGTTTCCAAAGACTTAACCTAAGAAAGTGGTTCACCACATATTTGTTGTGTCAAAATAGTCAAGATGTAGTATAATGAAACCCATAAGTGTGCATTCCATAACTCGGTGCCTTATATAAATAACAAGAAGCTTTTGAATCAATGATGTTTCTTGCAAGAATGTAAATGATGTTGAAGTTAGTAGAAATATACCCGAACGTATCACATACTCGAACATACAACATAGTCACCATCAAACTTTATTTATTCCCGAAGGAAATGGAAAACATCGATAAAACCTAGGGGAAAGAGATATGTTGGGTAAGGAAGTCGGTTATACAATGGGAAGATATTAGCACCCCAAACATCCATGGTACTCCATGGGAACTGTTTTAATTATTCTCGCTCGAATAGGTGTTATATCTGAAGATTACTCGCAAAAGAATGGAGAAAGGAAAAAGGAATAGATAAAGTGCTCGGTGAGGATTAGGGCCCTCATGCCTAAGTATCCTCATAGTGCAATGAGGAATTCAGAGCTCTGTAGTTCAAAGAACTAGTGACGAGAGGTGAAAAGAATTGTGATAAATAGTATGGTCTAAATCAAAGGATATTGTTTTGAGCTCCAACAAGGGTGAAAACATGAATCCAAGAGTAAGATGGCTCTTACCATTATGTGGGCTAGCATGGCTTCCGCTATAGGGTAATGCCGAAAAAAATGAAGAAATAGGTCTTTGGCACATTTCCAAACATCTCTTGGTTCACAAGGTGACGCAAGAAGGAGCACAAAGAGGTAGTGTATTTGACCCAAAAATAACCGATATATTATATGGAGTGAAGGAAGGTAGAATATGAAAGTATCATGGAGATGAACGAAATGAAGTGACCAAGGTCACATAATTGAATATTTGGACATAAGTGACTTAAGGAAGTATTGTTTGAAACCGAAATGTGAAAGTGTATTGGAATCCATAAGAGAAATGAGATTTGTACCATAGAGGGAAATAACTTTAACCGATACGTGGACTAGCATGGCTGCCACTATAGGGTATTCAGCTAAAAACAAAGACTAAATTAAGTGTTTGGGCACAATCCCAAACAACTCTAGGTAGAAATGCAGACTTTTCGCTAGGCGTCCTAAAAGGGTATGTATGGATATCCAAGGAAGTGTGTTTCGATGTCAAAGGAATAATATGTCACTGGGTGAACGATTTATGATCGAGGGTAGATGATGGATCATGAAAGATATGAGTGGTTCCCTAAGGCGGAAGGAGGAATACTTAGAAGTATGCTCACCAAGGATTCACATCCTTGTGCCTACGTATTCTCACTGTGCAATGAGAAAATCAGAGCAATCGTAGTTCGTGGAACCACGAGAATAGAGAGAAATAAGGGTGATGAAAAGTAAAACTTGTACCAACAGAATGGTATCAAGGGAACCCACAAATGGGTGGAACTTGGAATCGAAGAGTAAACATGCATTTACCAGTACGTGGCCTAGCATGGCTGCTGCTATAGGGTAAAGTCAAAAACAAAGACTGAATGAAGTGTTTCGGTGCAGTCCCAAACAATTCTTGATTCGCAAGATGGACTACCGTTATATCATCCTAAAAGGGTATAGGTCGGGCCCAAGAGAAAGTATTATTGTGTACAAGGAACAATATTACTGGATGGGAAACAAACAGTTCGAGATCAAAGAAGAATAGTAGCCTAGATCCAAGAAGAGATAGACTCTGAATCAAAGAACAATGTAGGCATTTACCAGTACGTGGGCTGGCATGACTGCCGCTATAGGGTAAAGCCAAAAACAAAAACTGAATTAAGTGTTTGGGCACAGTCCCAAACAACTCTTGATTCACAAGACGGATTGCCGTTATATCGTCCTAGGGTGTACAAGGAGTCCAAGGAGAAATATATTTGATCTCAAAAAGATGGTATTGATTGAATGAATGAAGAATGATTGATTGATAAATAGGGTAACTCGCGAAGAAACTTGGTTCTCCTACCTACGTATCCTTATAGTGCAATAAGGAAATCAGAGCTTTCGTAGTTCAGCCCACTAGGGCTGAAAACAAAATGATTAAGGAGGCAAGAGGAGATGATTGGATGATTGAATGAGAGAAAGGAATAGACTCTATAGTTATTGGAGAAGAACCACACTAAAGTTTATGAGTAAAGGTGGATACAATAAGCAACTGGCTAAACGTCCTGCATCAAAAGATATCCAGAATGAGTGTAGGAAAACTCCAGTCTCATTCCTTCTTTACTACTTAAGGCTCGTGGCGCATAATTTCATCCTAACTTTCCAGTTAGTTAAGGAGAATCTTTGTTGTTTGTTCGTTGTGATTGTGAAGACCTTATCAATCGTTCGATTCGAATTGCACTAAAGTCTATGAATAGATGTGAATACGATGAGCGTTGGGTCATTCTTCCCATACCAAAAGATATTCAGAATGGGGATAGGAATTCTCCAGTCCCATTCCTTCTCCATTACTTAAGGCTAGTGTCGTACAACTCGAATCATGATTGATAAGTTGTTGATGTAGTCCTTGCTTTTTACGTGATGCTTTGTGAGGGGAGAGACTTGTCAATCGTATGATTAGAATTGTGCTAAAGTCTATGAATATAGGTGAATACGATGAGTGTTGGATCATTCGTCCCATACCTAAAGATATTCAGAATGGGGCTAGAAATTCTCCAATCTCATTCCTTCTCTATTACTTAAGGCTCAAGCCACACAATTCTAACTTTGATTTAACAAGCTCTTGAAGATGCCACCTTTGATATGCTTGTATTATCCACTGCTTGGTATGACTGAGGATGCCTGGTTGAGAATCTTATCTTGAGGCCTTGAGCTCCACAACTTACAGAAAAAAGTCATATTAAGTGACCAATGGTCTTTTGGTCACTCAATTTAGACTGTGGGATGATACAAGTTCAAAAGATTTAATTGATCAAAATTTCTTTTGATCAATTTGAATCTGAGGGTTTGAAACAATTGGAAATTATGTTAAAACATTATCTAATGGTGAAAATTTAATCAAACTATCCTAAGGGAACATGTAATAGTTAGTCATGGTTTGATTAACATTCTAAGCCTAAGGGATCAAGCCTTGAAAATTTGATTAAAAGTTCTAAGTCAAAATTCCTAAGGGAGCATGTCAAGTTAAATGGTCAAAAACAACACAATAAATCCCAAAGGGTAAAATGGTCACTTAACAAAATATGGTATTGAATACAAATTAAATTCTAGTTGAAATCTAACTATAGCCTAAAAATTGATTAAGTCTTTAAGTAGGTTTTAACCTAACGTTTAGAAATTAAATTAAGTTCTAAAATCAACTAAAATCTCAATATTCCTAATTTCTAATCTAATTAAAACTATATTAATAATCCAAAAAAGAACTATACAAAATTTCAATTAATCTCTAAATCCTAACTAAATCTAATTAAACCGAAATTCTAATATTTAAAACTAAATTCAATTCTAATCGCTATTAAAAACCTAATAGCTAATTAAGCCTAATTAGCTCTAATTCTAAAATTAAAAGAATTCTAAAATTCTAATTAAAACAATTCTATAATTCTAAATTATCCTAATTGGTATCTAATCCTAATTAATACCTAAATCAAATTATCCTAATCAAGATGATCAACAAGAATTAACCTTAATTCTAAGACCTAATTAAGCTAACTAAATGGATTAAGCACTTAAACCAAACAGAACCCGGATAAACGGGGGTGTGCATGACGAAGCACGCAGGAGCCCATCCTTAGGCCCAATAGCCGCTACTGAGTGTTTTTGGAATTGCTTGAAAGGCCAAAAAAAATCTGTGGGCCTTAAGCCCAAAGAGCCAGGTCTAGTGAGGTTCAAAGTTGAAAATAGGGTGCGCCATGGAGGTGTCTGGGCCCGTAGCTTGACCCAGTCCAGGATGAAAGATATCATCTTCTCCGTTCTTTTCAAAGTCGCATCGTATCTCCAAACTTCAACAGAACGATCTGAAATGCGAACCTTTGCTTCTTCGCACACAAAACTCCTTCCATCACCGCGATTCTCCAGTACGTCATCTCGTGACCACCTACCTGCTCGTCCGTGAACTCCGCCTCGGTGGTCTTTTCCGTCAAAACGCAGAAGCGCGTCGAAGCATCACGTATGTTCGTTCGTTTTCTGTAGAGACACACGTAATCCAAAACGAGAAAAGGGAAAGAAGGCGCTCGTCTGAAGCATGTTCATTCACAGAAGCAGATAACGTTCTTTATTCGCTTTTCCACATCAACTTCGCCGCGATTTCATGATCAATAGCTACGGCGGCATGCTTATGAACTTAGCTTCTCATGTTATGTAGCAAAATTCAGCATTCATCAGATGGCATTATAATGCATTTTGAACATTCAATTGCTTCGTCAACCACGAATTCGGCACCGCAACAGCATCAACCGAAATTGAGACGCAAAGTGGATTGAAAGAAAACTCACTGGTACTAATTCTTTTTCTCTGATTATGATCAGCGTCTTTCGTGCGTATTATTGATTTCGGTTGCAGGGTGAAGACAAGGATGACGATGACGCATAGTGAAGAGGAAAGTAGGTATTGTTGATTGAAGAAGTTGCAGAAGTTTCTGAATACCTCAGTGAAGCTTGGAGCTATTGAATCTCCTTGAAGGTGGGTGAAGAAGATGAAGATATCTCAGAGTCTCTAATCCCCCATTCTGTATCAAGGTACTCTTTATATGGTGCTTCTAAATCGGTTAGATTTACACACCTTCTCCTTTATGTTATCATTCTGTTAGGTTGTTTCAAACAGTTGGAAAATAGTGAGATGGTTGGATAGTGAACGATAGTTAGTTAGCAGTTTAGAAGTTAGTTAGAGTTGAAGAGGGGATGAAATTCTGTTATGATTTTTGAAGTGAGAGGTTAGGGTTTGTTTGAAATGAATAAGCTTGAAATGGATTATGCTATCAATTTTTAACCGTTCTTGAATTTGTTTTATTTTTTTTTACTCTGTTATGGTTTTCTATGAAGTAAGTTTGGAACATTTATTGTAGGTTCTCATTCAATCCTTTTGGTTTTTTGGTGAATTTATGCATGTTGTTTTTGTTCACTCATTCTACTAAGGGGATTGGCCAGTGTAGCGGGATATTCGTTACCATTAGAGATATTGACTAAATCCAAGGTAAATCATACAAGTCGAGTCGCCACTGCACTTCTATTTATCCAAAGGAATGGTTAGAAAGCGAACAAAAACCTAAAAAGTTTTTAACAAAAACTAGTAAAAGAGAAACAGAGATCTGGGTAAGGGGGTTGGTTATGTAATGGGAAGGTGTTAGACACCCAAAACATCCTAGGTACTCCTAGGGAGCCCTTTTCACACTTGTTGCAAGGTTGTTGTTTTTTGAAAGTTTATTTGTGAAAACATGATTGAAGTGATGAGAAGAGAATATACAAGTTTATTTACATTTTGTATTTAGATGGATAAACCCATTGCCTACGTACCATCTAAAAAAATATTAGGATCAAAACCTCGTAGTTCGGGGTAAAAATCTCAAAACAAGTTGGTGAATTGATTGGTCCAAAAGCCTTAAGGTCTTTTGTTATCAAAGGGAGAAAACTCAACCTAAAAACCACAAATCCACCATGTGAGGATAACTTCAACATGCTAGTGAGGGGTTAACCCTATAATAAGCATGGAAGACTCATTGTCCATCACTAAGGATATATGTGAGTATTACATCTACCACAAAGATAACTCAAACCTAATAACTAAAGGTTATGAAAAAGTTTGGATTAGAAGGTGGCAATTGAAACCACAAAAACATATTTGAATGGGTTTTATTTACCAATTAGAAGTATATACAAAATGGTCAAAGTGAACTTAAAGATTCAATTCAAAATAAGTATTATGAAAAGAAAGTTTGAAAATCAAAAGCATAAGGCTTAGGTTTCTAATGTTGAAAACAAGAGTTAAATGTTTGCACAAAAGTTTTGGCTTGGGTTAGAGTGGAGGGAAGAAGAAGAAGGGCTAAAGTCCTAAGTAAAACAAAAAAAGATGAGGGATAAAGAAACAAAACCACAATGGAGTTCCTCTCTTGAGATCATATGGATGATCAAAGTAGCTCCCATCCTTTGGAATAAGCAATCACACAAAGTATAAGTTCAAGCAATCATCAATCAAAGTGAACTCTTGGAAAGACTCCTCAATGCATCTTGGATATCTCTCTCTTAGAAGCTCATGGTAATGGTTTCCCAAATAAGCTCAAGTTAGAACTCCTAGCACAAGAAAACACACATCAAAAGGTTCTATAACAGAATCAAAGAATGGACAAGAGGGAGTTTAGAATATGGTCTTTTCAATGTTCATCTTCAAGCTTAAGCATTCTAAAGGCTCAATGCCTAGTTGCTCTTTGACTTTTTATAGCACTCTAAAGGCCCAATGCCTAGTTGCTCTTTGACTTTTTATAGCACTCTAAAGGGCCAATGCCTAGTTGCTCTTTGACTCCAAATTTGCGTAGGGAAAGTCCTAAAGTCTAAGTCCATTTGTCCAATTCTTTGCATTTGGTTCACAACAATCAAAACAAAACACAAGCACAATAGTATATACATAATTATGTGCTCAAGTGAGCAAAAGGCAAATGGCATTAACATAAACATGTGCTCAAGTGAGCAAAGGGAAAAGCAAATGGATAATATGTGCAAGAATAGTAAATTGCATAAAAGTAAAGTGCAAAAAGTAAATGTTAATGGTTAATGGTTAGTAGACGGGTAATCTCGTCAGGAATCTCTTCAACATCATCTTCTTCCGCCTCAAATACAGGGAATTCAAAGTTGGGAGATGGTGTTGGGTCATTATGTTCAATGGGTTTGATCAACCTGCATAATGATTTTGGATATGAAAAGCTTTAGAATTCAAACAAGGCAAATCATTATGCAGATGAAAAGATTGTTTTTCTTAGGTTTTATGTGATCACCAAATTCATGCAAAAAGCGAAAAGGGGAAATAATTGGAAAACAAACATTTAACATGAATCTATTGAATGAAAATATCATTGTATTTATGCGCCAACAATGTCATCACTCCTCCTTTTGGCATGGGAGGAGAGTTTTTAAACACAATGAACATTACTTTGACTTATGGATAACTGTGAGAATATCTACAGCGACCCAACTATTGCAGATTCCCCCAGGGATGACGAAGTTGCCAGAATCCTCTTCGTCCTCTTCCAGAATGGCAGCAGCTTCCTCGCCTTAACTAGTGTGGATGAACCCTCCACTCTTGAACAACCCTTGCGAATTAGAAACCCCAGAAGAATAACCGATGCCAGCCTGACACTTGTTGTCTTCTAGCTCAATCATTTTCCCTAAGCCAGCAGTTGCACCACGCTCAATGGCCAACTTTGCATCTTTATAGGAAGCAAATGAAGGAGTTCTCTTCTCAATAGGCTCAACAATAGATAAAGCTTGGAAAGGAGTTCCAACTTCATCCTCAGCATCTATATATGAGAAGGAAGACAAATGGCTAACCAGGAGAGCCTTTTCTCCCCCTACCACCACCAGCTTCTTATTCTTCACGAATTTCAGTTTCTGGTGTAGGGTGGATGTCACGGCGCCTGCCTCGTGAATCCATGGTCTGCCTAAGAGACAACTATACGATGGGTGAATATCCATAACCTGGAAGGTAATCTGGAAATCACTTGGTCCAATTTTGACTGGGAGATCAACTTCCCCAATCACAGTTTTGCGAGACCCATCGAAAGCCTTCACAACTACTCCACTCTGCCTCATGGGAGGCCCTTGATATGACAGCTTCGTAAGAGTGGTTTTTGGCAATACGTTTAATGATGACCCAGTGTCCACCAGCACATTGGACATGGCGTCGTCTTTGCAACCCATAGATATATGCAATGCCAAGTTGTGGTCTCTTCCCTCCTCGGGGAGATCAGAGTCACAAAAACTCAAATTGTTACAAGCAGTAATGTTTGCAACAATGCTATCGAATTGTTCTATCGTGACATCGTGATCCACATATGCCACATCCAAAACCTTCCGCAGAGCCTCTCGGTGTGGTTCTGAATTCAAAAGCAATGATAACACCGATATTTTGGATGGCGTTTGTAGAAGTTGGTCTACAACATTGTACTCGCTTCTCTTGATGAGCTTCAGCATCTCATCGCAGTCTTCTTTCGCATTGCCGCTTGGGCCAACAGAAGCAGGAGTTCTCAATGTAGAGGAGGGATTAACAAAAAGTGCCGGATTCGGAGTGCTCACAGCATTCCCAATCGGGCGTTCAACAGAATCAGCATTAGCTTGGGGCTTTGGCGGTGCTGAAAATACACGATCGTTACGTGTCAGACCGCTAACATCCGCAATGTTGATAACAGCTGAAGATGGCAAGGACACCTCTTTCCCATTTTCTACCGCGACAACATTGTAGCGATAGGGGACTGCATTTTCAGAAGAGTATGGTACTGGTCCGGCTGGCTTGATGATTAATGCGGGAGAAACCTTTTGCTTGCTACCATCATACTTGATGATAACAGGCTCGGGGATCCGAAATACTGGAGAAATTACGTTGACCTCGTCAACATCTTCGTCAACATTTCTGTTTTGAAGGATCTCAATAACTGCTTCATCCAACATTTCTTGAACATCTTTGCGCACCTGGCGACAACCTCTCTGATTGACCGAACAAACTCGGCATCTATCGTGGTCATGCTCATAATGACTATAATCACATAGCAAACGATGCATCTCGACCAGAGATTGTCGAATATGACTGACATATTTGACCTTGTACTTGCCAGGGCAGCCCTGGACCATGTTAACAGATTTCCCATGCTCGGGCAATGGGTTCTTTTTTACGTTAGGACCTACGTCCTCGAAACAAAAAATGCCACACCTCACCAGGTCTTGAACCTTGGTCTTCAAAGGGTAACAATTCTCCACATCGTGACCGGGAGCACCAGAATGGTAAACATAGTGTAATTCGGGCTTATACCACCACTGGGGGTTAGCAGGTATAGCCGGTGGGTCCCACAGAGTAATCAACTTCCTCTCTATCAAAGAGGGATATAACTCTGCATACGTCATCGGAATAGGATTGAAGGTGACCCTTTTCCTCTCGTAACTTGTGCTGGTTTGATTACTGTTTCGAGGTTGGTAGGCCTGCTGTTGCGGACGGTGTTGTTGTTGTTGATATTGCGGATGTGGTTGCTGATTGTTGTTATGTTGCTGGTACTGTTGATTATCTCTGAAGACAGGTGCTATGTGAGCCACCTGGTGCTGGTTACCGGCGGGACGCACGGTCTTCCTCCTCACAGAGGGTCTTCTTGGTTTCATATGAGAAGTCACAACATGTGCCTCTCCTTCTTTCTTCTTCGCAAACGACCCATAACGTTGGGCAGAAGAGCCTTCTTCTCTGGTCAGACGTCCTTCTCTAACCCCCTCTTCTAGACGCATCCCCATATTCACCATCTCGGTGAAGTCAGAAGGAGCGCTAGCGATCATCTGCTCATAATAAAAAGAACTCAAGGTCTTCAAAAAGATCTTAGTCATCTCTTTCTCTTCTAGCGGAGGCACGATCTGTGCTGCTAACTCTCGCCACCTTTGGGCGTACTCTTTGAATGTTTCCTTGTCCTTCTGGGACATGACTCTCAATTGATCCCTATCGGGAGCCATATCCACATTATACTTGTACTACTTGACGAAGGCCTCGCCAAGATCGTTGAAGGATCAAATGTTCGCACTGTCTAAACCCATGTACAAACGCAGAGCGGCACCGGACAGACTGTCCTGAAAGTAGTGGATGAGCAATTGGTCATTGTCGGTTTGAGTCGACATTTTCCTGGCATACATGACCAGGTGGCTGAGAGGGCAGGTGTTTCCCTTGTATTTTTCAAAGTCAGGGACCTTGAATTTCACAGGGATCTTCACATTAGGAACCAAGCAGAGTTCGGCAGCAGACTTGCCGAAAAGATCCTTTCCTCTGAGAGTTTTCAATTCCTTGCGAAGCTCAAGAAATTGATCGTTCATCACATCTATCTTCTCATAGACATCTGGGCCCTCAGACGACTCAGAATGATAGATGGTGTCGTCTACTCTAGGCAAAGTATGCACGACAGGAGGAGGAACAGCAATGACCGGGCTAGATGCCGGCATAGAAGCAAAGGTGGGAGCAGGACCCTCAGGCATGAAATTGGGAGGCATCCCCCACGGGAATCCGGCTGGCATGGCCGTTGGAGCGAAGTGTGCCTTGGCTGCAGGCACAGTCGAGGAGACAATCTCAGAGATGACTGTCCTTTGGGGAGGAGTTGAAGGTGTCGGAGAAGACTGGCTCTGAGCAGCCATGAATGACTCCATTAAGGCACTTAATCTGGCCACTTCCTCTTTCAGCTCGCGGTTCTCTTGTTCCAGATTATCCATCAGTCTTGAAATGTTGGCTCTGGTGTAGTACCGGTGAGTCAGCTTGTCTTCAAAATAAATGAAGAACACAGAGTTAGACCACAAGACAAAAAGCCGGGAACAAAACCTGCTTATGCACATGATGCATGCAATGCTTGTGCATATGATTTTTCTTTCAAAGGAACTTTAGGGTTCTATTTGCAAATTTGGAAATATTAAACACTTTTATATAGACGCATAATATCTGGGAAATATTTTTTACCAAAAAAGTACAGCATTGGTAACCATATACAAGAGAAAAGGAAAATAATCATCCTATGGATCCCTAGAAATAATCATCTAAAGCTCGGGACACAGGAAGATAGGATGCGTGAAGCCTCTTCACCTCCCTTTCGTAGGCTGCCTTCATATCTGCCTTCTCCTTGGCGAGTTGGTCGTACTTCCTTTTCCAAAACCTAGAAGACTGAGGAAGTAGAGAAGTCCATGCATCATCAGGATCATCAATAACCTGATGTTCGAGGAACTCTATCAAAGCATCCTTCTCCTTGATTTGCTGGAGCAACTCTTCTCGTTCACGGATCCAAGCACGTGATCGGTCTTCGTCTCTCAACTCCTCTACTCCTTGGTCAGGGAGGGTTGAAGGCCCAGCCGTAACCAAAGGTGTAGGTCTCGGATACTCATAAGGCATGAGATAATCAGACGCTCTCTTCCTAACCCAAGCAGTGTAAGGCTCCATAGCAACACAATTCTTAGGACTCAACTCTTTCCTTCCTTTCCTATGGATCTTGCGCCAAGCGCAGACCATTCTTCCTTTCAAGTTTTGGGGATCTTTACCCTCCTGAAAGGACACACCCTCTAACAGAATGTTATTGGGTTTATCCTTTAGGGGGAACCCAAGCTGACGACGTGCCAAAACAGGGCTATAGTTAATCCCACCACATGTACCAAGAAGAGGTACATTGGAGAATTCACCATAAGAGTCGATAATCTGTACACCATCATACACACGGTTGTACCAAGAGATATCAACATTAGTGAGAGACATGAGTCTCGTGGACCACCGTAGACATCCCTTGTTCTCCTTGAAGGCGACCGTCTGCGGTAAGTGAGAAATAAACCACTTATATAACAGAGGCAAACAGCACACAATGGCACCACCACCCTTTGCATTCCTCATATGCAAAGAAAAATAAGTGTCACCCAACAGAGTCGGAACGGGATTAAGAGTAGAGAAGATCCTAATAGCGTTCACATCCACAAACTTGTCGATGTTGGGGAACAACACCAACCCATAGATGAGAAGTACAAATATGGCTTCAAAGGCATCCTCACTCATGGCCTTCCCATACATAGTAGCTTGAGCAATGAGGAACTCAGAAGGGAGACCTTGAATTCCACCTTTGGTAGTCATATGGGCACCAACCAGAGATTCATCTATGTGCAACATGTCAGCTATCTCTTGAGAAGTAGGAATACTCTCCAAGCCACTGAATGACAACTGGTCTAGAATAGGTATACCCACAAGGTAGGCATACTCCTCAAGTGTAGGCAAAAGCTGGAAGTCCGGAAACGTGAAACAACGGTACAATGGATCATAAAACTGCACCAATACACTCATCAACCCTTCGTCCACCTAAGTAGTCAGAAGAGGAAGAAGCTTCCCAAAACGAGCCTTGAAACCCATAGGATCTAGTACATAAGATGTCAGATTCCTTAACTCTTTCAAGTCTGGTTGTCTGAAACTGTACTTCTTTGTATTCCTTCTTTGTCTTTCCAAGTCTGAAAATTTGCAAATAAACCCCTTAAGTTCCTTGAAAATTTTCTTCATTATTGATGATATGGATGCAAATGGGTGCATGAATGCATGAATGCAACAATCACACTCAAGGATCAAGCAAAGCACGCCAAACAAAGGTCGTGGGATGGATCATATCATCCTTAATATCAATCATCCATTTTGGTGGATTGCGGTTTACACCTTATCAACACCCAAGTTCCATTGATATTAAGGATGAACGGATCAACCACGAATCAAGGGTTTGTTGTAAGTCACGAGCATGGGGTCTCGGTTAAGAACCACCCAAAGGGAGTGTACTAGGGTTCAAACCTCCCAAACATGTTCTACAAGAGGTTCCCATAGTCATCGTCCCATCTTTCGGATATTATCGGATAAACGACTACTCGTATTCCAAAAATATTCTTAAGAGAGACTCTTATGAGTGTAGTATCGCGTAACAGTCGTATCAAATCTTACATTTGAACGACTTTCGCACTACATCCTAAGAATAGGCCAAGATAGGCTTGGTAAACTAAGGTCCTTGGCTTCTAAGGTCTATATTGGAAAGAGTAATGTCTAACCACAACTTACTTGTGTGACATTATTGATCCCAACATGACATCCACCAAGTGAATGGACTTGCAAGTCAACTTGCTAAGGAATAACTCCACACAAGTCAACAAGACTACGCCATTCTCCTATCCTAAGTGCACTCGAGTCCGGGTATAGAACTCATCTCACAAAGATCACCAAGCATACAAGGAATTAATATTCAAGCAATTCAATCATTACATACAATACAGTAATCCCAAATTGCACAAAAATACATCACAAGACAATACAATACAACAAGTATGAAAAGTTGGCAAAACCCACTAGTCTAGTTCCCCAGCAGAGTCGCCACTTTTCTGTAGCGGGGTATTCGTTACCATTAGAGATATTGACTAAATCCAAGGTAAATCATACAAGTCGAGTCGCCACCGCACTTCTATTTATCCAAAGGAATGGTTAGAAAGCGAACAAAAACCTAAAAAGTTTTTAACAAAAACTAGTTAAAGAGAAACATAGATCTGGGTAAGGGGGTTGGTTATGTAATGGGAAGGTGTTAGGCACCCAAAACATCCTAGGTACTCCTAGGGAGCCCTTTTCACACTTGTTGCAAGGTTGTTGTTTTGTGAAAGTTTATTTGTGCAAACATGATTGAAGTGATGAGAAGAGAATATACAAGTTTATTTACATTTTGTGTTTGGATGGATAAACCCATTGCATACGTACCATCTAAAAAAAGATTAGGATCAAAACCTCGTAGTTCGGGGTAAAAATCTCAAAACAAGTTGGTGAATTGATTGGTCCAAAAGCCTTAAGGTCTTTTGTTATCAAAGGGAGAAAACTCAACCTAAAAACCACAAATCCACCATGTGAGGATAGCTTCAACATGCTAGTGAGGGGTTAACCCTATAATAAGCATGGAAGACTCATTGTCCATCACTAAGGATATAGGTGAGTATTACATCTACCACAAAGATAACTCAAACCTAATAACTAAAGGTTATGAAAAAGTTTGGATTAGAAGGTGGCCATTGAAACCACAAAAACATATTTGAATCAGTTTTATTTACCAATTAGAAGTATATACAAAATGGTCAAAGTGAACTTAAAGATTCAATTCAAAATAAGTATTATGAAAAGAAAGTTTGAAAATCAAAAGCATAAGGCTTAGGTTTCTAATGTTGAAAACAAGAGTTAAATGTTTGCACAAAAATTTTGGCTTGGGTTAGAGTGGAGGGAAGAAGAAGAAGGGCTAAAGTCCTAAGTAAAACAAAAAAAGGTGAAGGATAAAGAAACAAAACCACAATGAAGTTCCTCTCTTGAGATCATATGGATGATCCAAGTAGCTCCCATCCTTTGAAATAAGCAATCACACAAAGTATAAATTCAAGCAATCATCAATCAAAGTGAACTCTTGGAAAGACTCCTCAATGCATCTTGGATCTCTCTCTCTTAGAAGCTCATGGTAATGGTTTCCCAAATAAGCTCAAGTTAGAACTCCTAGCACAAGAAAACACACATCAAAAGGTTCTATAACACAATCAAAGAATGGACAAGAGGGAGTTTAGAATATGGTCTTTTCAATGTTCATCTTCAAGCTTAAGCATTCTAAAGGCTCAATGCCTAGTTGCTCTTTGACTTTTTATAGCACTCTAAAGGCCCAATGCCTAGTTGCTCTTTGACTTTTTATAGCACTCTAAAGGGCCAATGCCTAGTTGCTCTTTGACTCCAAATTTGCATAGGGAAAGTCCTAAAGTCTAAGTCCATTTGTCCAATTCTTTGCATTTGGTTCACAACAATCAAAACAAAACACAAGCACAATAGTATATACATAATTATGTGCTCAAGTGAGCAAAAGGCAAATGGCATTAACATAAACATGTGCTCAAGTGAGCAAAGGGAAAAGCAAATGGATAATATGTGCAAGAATAGTAAATTGCATAAAAGTAAAGTGTAAAAAGTAAATGTTAATGGTTAATGGTTAGTGTTAGTAGTTAGTGTGCCATAAGGCAAAATTTAGCGCTATGTTAAGCAATCGTAATTGGACTTATGTAGAAGTCACAACTATCTGAAGCCGGTCAATAATAATGTGGGCAACAACACAAGTTAGAAGTCTTGATTAGTGAACCAAGTTCCAACAACTTGCCATGCCAAAAAGGAAAAGAGAATTGATCTTGTATTGGTTTAAGCCTTTTGCATGATTTAGAAAACAACTTATCCTTAATGCAAAGCCATTCACTTGATCAATTGATCAAGATGAATTAGATTTGAATCAAGGAAGATTAAGTCTCCTTAATCAATGTTAACTTATCAACCTTCAACTCATTGATCAAAAGAAAGAAGAAGAAGAAGGAAGAAGGAGATGAAGAATGGATAAGGAAATGGAAAGATCAAAATACATAAGATGAAATAAGATATACCAATCCATATGTATTGACCAAATGACATTGAAAGTCAAAGTCAAACAATAAGAAACCAGAAATGAGATGGAGATTGGAGATCAAACCATAAGCATAATATTTTTGGCATTTTTAATATTAAAATAAACTTGAATTAAAAATAAAAGAAAGGTCAAACTTCAAAATTACTTCAAATCAACCTTGAAAGGTCCAAGTAATTTATCCCAAGTTCAACAAGGTCAAACAAAGTTTGATAAAAAATTTCAGCATTTTTAAAAGTCAGAAACTATTTTTAATCAATTAAAAATGAATAAAAATAACCTAATTGAACTAAAATCTCAAATAAATCTCAAATCAATTAAACAATTGATGAGAATATTTTTCATAGATCCATCATCATTCAAATAGGTTAGGAAAATATTTTTGTATTTTTTGAATATCAAGAACTATTTAAAATGAATTAAAAATAACCAGAAAAGAGAAAATTCACAACAAATATCAAATGATGAAATAAAAAATATTAAAAATCAAAATTAGAAACTAGAAATTATTTGGAGAAGAATGCAATTGGTCCCATAATTTTTGGACCAATAATAAAAGAGATATGAATTTTTGAAAATTATTGGAATAAAAGAAATTAAATCAGAAAATTGGAAATTCAAAAAAACTAGGAGCGTCAGATCTGAGATCATTAATTGAGCTGGCAGATCATGCGCTCCAGATGCGCGCTTCCACCATAGACCAAAGTCAATGTGCTACACAATGAATTAAAATGAGTCATAACAAGCGAGGGCCAGGATTAGATCTGGAAAACTCAATCCAACGATCCACATTTAAACTGGCAATGGGACGGCCACCAGAGCCACCTTCTTCTCCGATGAGCTTGTGTTTTCCGGCCAAAATTGCAGACAACCAAATCTTAACCAAAATACACAATCTATATATCTTTGGAAAGCTAGGATGATGTACATCATCCCTGTGCCACTCAATTCCACTCTAGATCTCTATATTGAGAGAAATCAGAGATGGAAGTTCTGTGGTGTTCATCTTGAATTTAATGGATTTCAAAAATTAAATGCACAATCATGATGCCTCCATTGAGAGGACTTCAGCCAACACAAGATCCAAGCAAATAGGTCAATATATGATGAGTTTCGAAGAAAATACCAGTTGAAGAACAAACTTAAATTCTGGAGATTTGAACTTGATTCCTTGCTTTCTTTGCCAAAACAGAAGATCAATGAGCTGAAGGATGAAGGTTTAGAAGCTTTAGATCCAAGGATTCAACCAAATGTAGTTGAATTTTGGAACTGAAAAATTTGAAGAAAAGTGAAATAGCTTCTTTGGTAATGGTTATGAATTCAGTTGTGCATCATCTCAGGCGCCATTAGGTTGGTTTATGATGGAGGTATGCACCTCTATTTATAGCAAAACCTGATGCAAGCAAGGTGAATTTTGTGTGCATGAAAGTTGAAGGCCTCCATGCATGGGCCTGTACAGGCGCATGGAGGGCCCAAAAGCCAATGCAAATGGATACTGAAATGATTTGGAGAAGGTTTGGACGTGTGGTTTGCACTCCAATAGCTTGCATATGAAGTTTCACCATGTTATATATAATTGAACCAAAAACTTCCCCTCTTCGAAAATACCAATTGCCAAATCCAAACATGATCATGTGAGTAATGATTGGAAAGGTTTTGATGTAAGGAACAATTGTTATGTTGGGCAAAAATCCATTTGAAGTGTGAAAATTGGTGAAATTGGAGTTTAAAGTGTAAGGTACAAAACATGTAAAGGCAAAGTTTCTAAATTTGGCCAATGTTCAAGCCCTTCTGTTTTGATGATGCAAGCCTTAAATGAAAAAACCTCCAACATCAAAGTTTTAGATCTTTTCAAGAAAATCACAATGGACTTAAATTTTGCATCATTTGGAATTTTGATGAAAGAGTTATGGGCACTTGAATTTGGACCTTTTTTGCCTTTTAATGCATTTGGCCCAAAATGACCTATAATGTCTTGCATTATCACATGTATTTCCTTTGAGATTTTGAAATTTTGTTAAACATAAAATTTGAATTAGACATCTTAAGATTTCTAATGCATTTGATCCCACCTCAAAATCATGAAAAATGAATGAGTTATGTCCTAGGGAAGTTGACCCAAAATTAGGGTTTCAATCAAAATGACCTATAATGTATTGGAATGGGAGATGACCTTCCAAGCTTCAAATAAATTTTTGATGAACATGAAAGTTGTTCATATTGTCCTTAAGAAAATTTTTTCTTTTGGAATCATCTCCATTTGACCAACACATAAAAATTTAGGCTTCAGTGCATTTCAAAATAGTCAGATGAATTGACTGATCAACTTCTCAAGTCCATGACTCATATCTTGATGAATTGATGATTTAGGACACTCAAATAAGTTCAAAAATGCATGAAATGATGAATTAAAGAACTTCCCTTGATTGCATTTGACCATGGGCTGAGGTTGCTTCATGAGCAAGGCATTGTGGTGCATAGATGAATTAGGGTTTCTCTGAGGAACAAACCTTAAACCCTTTGACTTGCTTTGATAAAAATGATGAATTGAGATGTTAGGGAGGCATATTTGATGGATGAGAGCTTTGGTAACCATTACCATGCTTGCTTTCATCTCCTCTTGGCCATATCCTTGTACCAATGATCTCCTTGAAGCTTTTGACCTTGTGATTGCTCAAGCTACAAACAAAAGATGTTAGTGACATATTTTTGTGCTTTTGGTTAGTAAACAAAATGAGAAAAGCAATGATATATAATTCAAACATGCTTGGTGATCTCCAACCATTCACAAGAGGTCCCACTCAAAGGCAAAGGGAACCAAGATGCTAATGATCCTTGAGGCAATGCAAATGCAATGTTATGATGCATGAGGGATCTTAGGGACAAAATTAGGGTCTTACAGCCAGAGTTGGAGTGCGTTTCAGTTTAGATTGATTTTATGCAGGTTCGGTTGCAGTTATAATTTACACCATTGCCTTCTTGCCCAAGAATAAGAGCCAGGGAAGCGAGAACAAATCCATTTCCACAGCCTATTTCCATGCACATTGTTGGATGATGTTCTAAAAGGCTAGTGCAATCAACTAGAAGAGCGTCAGCCAATGCGACATAATCATCACATGGTTCATAAACCTCGTCATCTGAACTAACAAGGCGAATCTGGTAAGTTTTCATGTGAAGTCATCATTGTCGTTGTTTAATTTGTTTGTGATTGTTTTGTGATGGTTGTATACCCTGGCTGTGATTGCAGAGGAGCTAATTATACACCTGGACAGGATGCTGATTCTGGAGCTACCTACTTTGAGGATTCAAGTTTATATTGGATTAAGGGGCTCCCACCTGCATATTTGGATGAGGCAGAGATTGGGGAACATGACACTTCTGAACTGCCTGCTGATAAGGAGAGATTTGCATACGATTCTAGTTGAAGGATCTGTATAATAGCAACATGAACTTTCTTGTAAAGTTCTTCAATCCGTCAAGTTCAAACGCCTTCTGGTTCATCTTTAATCGAATCCTTCATGTAGGAAATGACATGTCTACCAAAGATACACTTCCTGTGAATTTCGGCATTGTAACACCCTTCTAAATACCCCAAATATTTAATTAAAACAACAGCATATAAATCAATATCAGAGTAATCATGCACCAAGGGTGTCACATAATACTTCACATAATTCACCGTAAAAATCAGTCATGCTCATTATTTAATCCAACATGAACACTTCTTTAAAAATTCGCAGCGGATAGAAACATTCAACATCTGTAATATCTTAAAATTAACATTTATTCAACAAATAAAACATCCCGTCCCGATGTTACATCTATCAGAGCATGACCCACTAAAACCACTCTAGACTTCAAGCACTAGCTTCTACTCAACTCATTGCTCGTTACCTGAAAAATATAACTGTAAGGGTGAGTTCCTCAATCGATATAACAAATATTATAAATCATCATGTTATGTTAAGTAACTTTACACGTTAATCACCCACATCATATCATGCATTCGGTAGCAGCATATTCAACTCAACATCATATTCAAACACAACGTAAATGCAACTCAAATGAGACTCGACTCTTCATGCATGTGGTACCATTTGGAGTAAAACTCCCAACTTAAAATCATTGCCAGTTTAGTGGGCATCAAGGCATAAGCCTTCAACTTTCAACTTAGAATTTTTGCCAATCCAGGCCAACGTGGTGTGAGCAAAAGCCCCATAACTTTGCCAATCCAGGCCAACGTGGTGTGAGCAAAAGCCCCGACTTAATGCATATGAATGTATATGGCATGTACTACTTGAAGTTCCACAACATAATAACAACGACAACATAACAGCTTTTTCAGCAACAACAACTTAAAAATCAACTTTGGCTCATCAGCCTACAACTCAGCATTTTCAACAAAACAACTTATATTCAACTTTGGCTCATCAGCCTACAACTTAATATTTTCCACAAAAACAACTTATCAACATATTTGCATCAACATTTCGCAACATAGACTCCACGAATTTATTTATCACAATTGGATACAATAGGCCAATCACCAATTACACTTACATCATAAAAATCAACCATTTTTACATACTGCAACAGTGTTAACCGGTTAACGCTATAGGTTAACCGGTTAACGCAGGAAATTTACACTTCCAGGCAAAACGCAACAGTGTTAACCGGTTAACGCTATAGGTTAACCGGTTAACGTAGGCAAAACTCAACATTTTTCACAATTTATAACAGTGTTAACCGGTTAACACCCTGGGTTAACCGGTTAACGCAGGCGAAACAGCAGTTCCTGCGCTAACACAAGGCAGAATGCAGAGTTTCCGCATTTTCCGCCGTTGGAGGGCTTCCGGACCTCCGATTCAACTTCCGTAAAAAAAGCTATACGCTCAGAAATTCACAATACACTCAACACAAATTCAATTTCAGCTTTAATACAACTTATTCAACATAATTTCTCAGCATTCTAAATCCCAATTAGGGTCAATCGACGGCTTATCACTACCCATTACATGTTAATCGATAATACCCATTAAACGACGATAAACCCCCCTTACCTTAACAATCCGACAACTCTTCGAGCTTCAAGCTTTTCCGTTCTCCAACCTTCGCTCTACAGCTCTTTGCCCTTTTCCTCTTCTCTGCAGCTTCTCAGTTTTCACGTAAAAAAACCTTTTCCAAAAATGAAAACCTTTTCTCTTATTCCACTTATATATTTCCAATAATAATTATTATTCCAAAATAATAATAATAATCCAATAATTCAATTTATTTAATTAAATTATTAAATATATTATTAACTTAATTAAATAATTCTTTTACTTTATTTGGGGTGTTACAACTCTCCCCCACTAAAAGAGTTTTCGTCCTCGAAAACATACCTCAAACAAATAACTCTGGATAGGACTCCTTCATCTGACTCTCCAGTTCCCAAGTCACATTGCCACCTGCTGGTCCTCCCCAAGCTACCTTCACTAAGGCAATCTCTTTACCCCGCAACTGCTTCAACTCTCGATCCTCGATCCTCATAGGCGATGTTTCAATAGTCAGGTTATCTCTCACCTGTACATCATCCACTTGGACTACATACGACGGATCATGAATGTACCTCCTCAACTGAGACACATGAAAAACCTCATGCAAATTCGCAAGTGACGGCGGTAAAGCGATACGATAGGCTACCTCTCCTATCCTCTCTAAAATCTGATAAGGACCAATAAATCGAGGTGTCAACTTCTTCGACTTCAAAGCCCGACCAACACCTGTTATCGGAGTAACACGAAGAAACACATGATCTCCCTCTTGAAACTCAAGTGACTTCCTCCTCTTGTCATGATAACTCTTCTGACGACTCTGAGCCATCCTCATCTTCTCCTGAATCATCTTAATCTTTTCTGTAGTCTGTTGAACAATTTCCGGTCCGACCACAGCACTCTCACCGGACTCACACCAACATAACGGTGTCCGACATCTCCTACCATACAAAGCTTCAAACGGCGCCATACCAATGCTCGAATGAAAACTATTGTTGTAGGTAAACTCAATCAACGGTAAATAACAATCCCAACCACCTCCTTTTTCCAAAACACAAGCTCTCAAAAGATCTTCTAATGACTGAATCGTCCTCTCAGTCTGACCGTCAGTCTGCGGATGATATGCAGAACTCAATCTCAGCTTAGTTCCCAAAGCTCTCTGCAAACCTTCCCAGAACTTCGATGTAAATCTAGGATCTCTGTCCGAAACAATACTCGACGGAATACCATGCAAACTTACAATCTTCTCAATATACAACTCAGCCAATTTTTCTAACGGATAATCCATTCTAATCGGAATGAAATGAGCCGACTTTGTTAATCTGTCAACAATCACCCAAATAGCTTCAAAATTCTTACTTGTCCTCGGTAAACCAGAAACAAAATCCATACTGATACTATCCCACTTCCACTCTGGAATAGCCAACGGTTGCATTAGCCCAGACGGCTTCTGATGCTCAATCTTTGACTTCTGACAAGTCAAACAAGAATAGACAAAACTCGCAATTTCTCTTTTCATTCCCGGCCACCAAAATAACTTCTTCAAATCATGATACATCTTCGTAGCTCCAGGATGAATACTCAGACCACTACGATGTCCTTCCTCAAGAATACCCTTCTTAAGCTCGGTAACATCCGGAATACACACCCGACTACCAAACTTCAAAATACCATTCTCATCAACTCTGAATTCGCCACCTTGACCTTGATTCACTAGAGTCAACTTATCAACCAAAAGCATATCAGATTTCTGACCCTCTCTGATCTCATCCAGAATACCACTCGTCAACTTCAACATTCCCAATTTAACACTATTGTGAGTACTCTCACACACCAAACTCAAGTCTCTAAACTGTTCAATTAAATCCAATTCCTTAACCATTAACATAGACATATGTAATGATTTCCGACTCAATGCATCAGCCACTACGTTTGCTTTACCCGGATGGTAATTCAACCCAAAGTCATAATCCTTCAGAAACTCTAACCATCTTCTCTGCCTCATATTCAGCTCTTTCTGATCAAACAAATACTTTAAACTTTTATGGTCACTGAAAACCTCAAATCTTGACCCGTACAAGTAATGCCTCCATAACTTCAGAACAAACACCACAGCCGCCAACTCTAAATCGTGCGTCGGGTAGTTCCTCTCATGAACCCTCAGCTGTCTTGAAGCATAAGCTATAACCTGCTTATTCTGCATCAACACGCCACCCAAACCCAACAATGAAGCATCGCAATAAACTTCAAATGATTCCGACGAACTCGGTAATATCAGAATAGGAGCAGTAGTCAACCTTCTCTTTAGCTCTTGGAAACCTTCTTCACATTTTGAGTCCCAAACAAACGCTTGCCCCTTTCTAGTCAACATCGTCAACGGTAACGCCAACTTAGAAAATCCCTCAATGAACTTCCTATAATAACCAGCCAAACCAAGAAAACTTCGAATCTCAGCAACAGACTTCGGAGCTTCCCACTTAGATACCGCTTCTATCTTAGAAGGATCAACAGCCACACCACCTCTTGAAATCACATGACCAAGAAAACTTACCTCCCCTAACCAAAATTCGCACTTGGACAATTTAGCAAATAACTTCTTTTCTCGTAGGACTTCTAAAACCACTCTCAAATGTTCAGCATGCTCTTCTTCAGATTTCGAATACACCAAAATATCATCAATAAACACCACAACAAACTTGTCTAGGTACGGATGGAAAATCCTATTCATATACTCCATAAATACTCCAGGTGCATTAGTCACACCAAAAGGCATTACAGAATACTCATAATGTCCATACCTTGTTCTGAAAGCAGTCTTCTGAATATCCTCTGTTTTCACACGGATCTGATGATACCCAGATCTCAAATCTATTTTACCGAACACACTTGCACCAACCAACTGATCCATCAAATCATCAATCCTCGGCAAAGGATACCGATTCTTGATCGTCACTTTATTCAGTTGCCTATAGTCCACACACAACCTCATAGTACCTTCTTTCTTCTTAACCAATAGCACTGGTGCACCCCACGGTGACACACTCGGACGAATAAATTTCTTATCCAACAGGTCTTCCAACTGACTCTTCAATTCAGTCAACTCAACAGCAGACATACGGTACGGAGCCATCGATATCGGCCTAGTACCAGGTACCAAGTCAATAGAGAACTCCACTTCACGCTCTGGCGGCAATTCATTCACTTCTTCCGGAAACACATCAGGAAAATCACACACCACAGCTAGATCGCAAATCACCAGTTTATCTTTAGCCTCCAAAGTCGCTAACAGCATAAACAACTCTGCCCCATCAGCTACTTCTTCATTCACTTGCCTTGCTGATAGAAACAAACTCTTTCCTTCCTCACTCCCAGGAAAGACCACAGTCTTATCAAAACAATTGATAGAAACTCGGTTAAACACCAACCAGTTCATACCCAGAATAACATCAATCTGCACTAGTGGAAGACACACTAGGTCCATTCCAAAGTCCCTACCAAAAATACTCAAAGGACAGTTTAAACAAACCAAAGTAGTAGTCACTGAACCCTTCGCAGGAGTATCAATCACCATACTACCAAACATCTCAGATATCTCTAACTTAAGTTTCACAGCACAATCCAAAGATATAAAGGAATGAGTCGCACCTGTGTCAATAATAGCTACAAGAGGAAAGCCATTAATATAACACGTACCTCGGATCAAACGATCATCTGCAGAAGTCTCAGAACCCGATAAAGCAAAGACCTTGCCTCCTGACTGATTCCCTTTCTTCGGCTTCTGACACTGACTTCCAATATGCCCTTCTTCTCCGCAATTAAAACAAATCACTTCCTTGTGCTTGCAATCAGCTATTGCATGGCCAATCTTACCACAGCGAAAACACCTCTTTACTTCAGCAGTGCATACATTACTCTTATGACCAGCCTGACCACACTTGAAGCAAACTATACCAGTAGGAGCACCTCCCCCACTAGCTCTCTGAGCCGGAGCAGCTCTTTGTCTCCCTTTTCCAGCTGGAACATCATACGGCTTGCCACGGTTTTGATGTTGCCTGCCTCTGCGGTCACTGACAATCTTGTAATGAGCATTATTGTCTTCTTCAAATATCCTGCAGCTATCAACCAAATCAGTAAAAATGCGTATCTTCTGATACCCAACAGCCTTCTTAATTTCAGAGCGCAATCCGTTCTCAAACTTGATGCACTTCGAAAATTCAGCACCACCACCAGTGTAATGAGGATAAAATTTGGACAACTCCACAATTTTCGCAGCATAATCAGTGACAGACATGTTTCCTTGCTTCAGCTCAAGGAATTCAATTTCCTTCTTACCACGGACATCTTCCGGATAATACTTCCTCAGAAATTCCCTACGGAATACATCCCAAGTAATGACTTCACCTGCCACGGTCAACCTCTCGTGAGTCTCTAGCCACCAGTCATCAGCTTCGACTGCTAGCATGTGAGTACCATACCGAACCTTCTGAGCTGGAGTGCAATCCATAACACGGAAGATTCTCTCAATCTCTTTCAACCATCCCAAGGCTGCATCTGGATCATGCTTCCCTTTAAACACCGGCGGATTCTCTCTCTGAAAAGTCGCCAAGCTACGTGACCCAGCATCACCACCAGCATTTGGCAAGTTCTGCACCGCTTGTGCCATTGCTTGCATTGCGGCAGCCATTGCAGCGTCATTCCTTCCAGCCATTTCAACTTATCAATACAACACAACTTAACGTTAGATTAATAACAATTACACAATTGTTAGACAGTAACGACACGACAACTGGCCGGACAGACCAACCAGGCTCTGATACCACTAATGTAACACCCTTCTAAATACCCCAAATATTTAATTAAAACAACAGCATATAAATCAATATCAGAGTAATCATGCACCAAGGGTGTCACATAATACTTCACATAATTCACCGTAAAAATCAGTCATGCTCATTATTTAATCCAACATGAACACTTCTTTAAAAAGTCGCAGCGGATAGAAACATTCAACATCTGTAATATCTTAAAATTAACATTTATTCAACAAATAAAACATCCCGTCCCGATGTTACATCTATCAGAGCATGACCCACTAAAACCACTCTAGACTTCAAGCACTAGCTTCTACTCAACTCACTGCTCGTTACCTGAAAAATATAACTGTAAGGGTGAGTTCCTCAATCGATATAACAAATATTATAAATCATCATGTTATGTTAAGTAACTTTACACGTTAATCACCCACATCATATCATGCATTCGGTAGCAGCATATTCAACTCAACATCATATTCAAACACAACGTAAATGCAACTCAAATGAGACTCGACTCTTCATGCATGTGGTACCATTTGGAGTAAAACTCCCAACTTAAAATCATTGCCAGTTTAGTGGGCATCAAGGCATAAGCCTTCAACTTTCAACTTAGAATTTTTGCCAATCCAGGCCAACGTGGTGTGAGCAAAAGCCCCATAATTTTGCCAATCCAGGCCAACGTGGTGTGAGCAAAAGCCCCGACTTAATGCGTATGAATGTATATGGCATGTACTACTTGAAGTTCCACAACATAATAACAACGACAACATAACAGCTTTTTCAGCAACAACAACTTAAAAATCAACTTTGGCTCATCAGCCTACAACTCAGCATTTTCAACAAAACAACTTATATTCAACTTTGGCTCATCAGCCTACAACTTAATATTTTCCACAAAAATAACTTATCAACATATTTGCATCAACATTTCGCAACATAGACTCCACGAATTTATTTATCACAATTGGATACAATAGGCCAATCACCAATTACACTTACATCATAAAAATCAACCATTTTTACATACTGCAACAGTGTTAACCGGTTAACGCTATAGGTTAACCGGTTAACGCAGGAAATTTACACTTCCAGGCAAAACGCAACAGTGTTAACCGGTTAACGCTATAGGTTAACCGGTTAACGCAGGCAAAACTCAACATTTTTCACAATTTATAACAGTGTTAACCGGTTAACACCCTGGGTTAACCGGTTAACGCAGTCGAAACAGCAGTTCCTGCGCTAACACAAGGCAGAATGCAGAGTTTCCGCATTTTCCGCCGTTGGAGTGCTTCCGGACCTCCGATTCAACTTCCGTAAAAAAAGCTATACGCTCAGAAATTCACAATACACTCAACACAAATTCAATTTCAGCTTTAATACAACTTATTCAACATAATTTCTCAGCATTCTAAATCCCAATTAGGGTCAATCGACGGCTTATCACTACCCATTACATGTTAATCGATAATACCCATTAAACGACGATAAACCCCCCTTACCTTAACAATCCGGCAACTCTTCGAGCTTCAAGCTTTTCCGTTCTCCAACCTTCGCTCTACAGCTCTTTGCCCTTTTCCTCTTCTCTGCAGCTTCTCAGTTTTCACGTAAAAAAACCTTTTCCAAAAATGAAAACCTTTTCTCTTATTCCACTTATATATTTTCCAATAATAATTATTATTCCAAAATAATAATAATAATCCAATAATTCAATTTATTTAATTAAATTATTAAATATATTATTAACTTAATTAAATAATTCTTTTACTTTATTTGGGGTGTTACAGGCATCAAGCTCATTCTTTCATTTTTTTTATTTGTATCATGTGAACATGTGGGTATGATGATGTAATGTGAAAATTTATCCATGATTGTTTATGTAACAATACATATGCAATGCAAGCCATCCTTTTTCCTACATCAAATTGGTTATTAAACCTATGTATGCAATTATTAATGAATGAAAGCTATACTTGGTATATCAACTTTAGTAATCTTTGTTAATCCAAAAATATGAATGTAAATGCAAGATGTGTAGTAAATTGTACATCGCCCCATGGATAAAATTGAATCCCATCATTGCAATGAAAACATAAGTAACAAATGACTATATAAAGTGAAAACAGATTGAATATATGGCCCATAAAATAATACTTGAAACAACCACAAATGGGATTGTTGACGTTGGTCAATTGGTTGACCAAAAAGTCAACCGTTGACCAAATTCAAAATTTGTAATTTCTTGTATGGACATTTGTAACATGATCTTGTTTGAATGAAAATGATATGTGTTATTATGAGTTGTACTTTAAATTCAAATGAAAACCATCTTGCAACCAATGCCTTAGATAAATTCTGAAACAAATTTGAATGTGTGGATGACATGGATGTTGGTGGACCAATTGTAACACCTTGAGCAAGTGTACAATGAAATTATATTAATGGAGCTAGACCACTTGTATGGATCCTGACACATCACTAGAACATGAGACCATGATTAATTAATGCCCTAGTGAAATCAAGAAAATTGTGAATGGAATGTGGATAATACGAAACTTTGATCAAATTGGCCATGAGAACATGAATGTGAATGAAATGCAAGCCATGAATTAGGGTTTTAGCTAGGTCAAATATCCAAGTGCCAAGCTATAACCAAGAGTCTCAAACCCTATAATTTGTTAATGCCATGAACCAATCTAAGGTTTCCAACCTTTCAAAACAAACCACAAGGATTACCAACTCCAGGATCAAGGATTAGGGTTATAACCCACATGATGAGCAACAACATGATCTTCGAACCAAAATCCTGATTTTATCAACCATAAACCTTGAATCTATGATACTTATCAGTAAATGTTAGCCATGAATGAAGGATGCACATGGGAGCAATATGAATGAGTATAAATGGATCTCAAGTTATAGGTTAGATGGAAGGCAAAAGGGAGGGCAAATTCTGGGGTACAACAATTGCCCCTATTTAATCTTCTTGAACCTGAATACAAGAATTGCGAGAGCTTTTCAGTATTCAAGGTAGAAGAGGATTAAATACTAACGTATTAAAAAAAATCCCGTCGAGAGTGGACGTAATATGATGAGAGTTTTGTGATTTGTCAAACAAAGGTTAGGCTTTGGGTTGAGTCAATAAGACCGTATTTTTGGTTTTTCTCGTTTG
The DNA here is from genome assembly GCF_024323335.1 of Lathyrus oleraceus. Lineage (NCBI taxonomy): Eukaryota > Viridiplantae > Streptophyta > Magnoliopsida > Fabales > Fabaceae > Lathyrus > Lathyrus oleraceus. Next base: position 384,085,380 of record NC_066582.1, on the reverse strand, counting down.
CAAGGCTTCATGTTATGCTATATGAATGATATGCATGAATGAAACGACATGATTGATACATGATGATGATTTATGTAATGGTTAAGCCATATGCTCATATAGAGGGAGGTGGGAATTTGGGGCTAGGATAAGGGATCATCCATACGTGATTATCGGACACCTACTTCAAGCTAAACTGTTGTCGTGACACCTCTAAATTGTGTTTGAAACATGGAGAGAGCTTGTACCTGCATAGCCTTCCCTGCCCCAATATACTGAATATCTGCACCAACTACCCCAGTTATAAGTTGTGGAGTAGTCTCATCATATGAGTATCTCAAACTAGCCTGCGACAACGTGTTGAAACTGTATTCCCTTGATTAACCATCTTGGGAGTGACGACTTATCATGTTCTTGAGGTGCCCTGCCCCAATATGAGCCTTAAAGTAACTTCTTCCCCTATCCGGCTGATTCAGAGAGATTTGTAGAATCTCTACGTGGTTGCCCCAGATTGACTGACTCTTGAAGAGATATGAGCCATGGGATATCAGGAATTTGTTCAACCTTCCCAATATCTAAGCTTCCTTGAACTCAGATGTCTGTTCTCATGTAGAATGCTTATTTTGAAAATGATAATTGTAATGTCATGATCATGCAAGGTTTGAAAACTCAAGTGTGTTCACTAAGGAGTATGACATCTAGTGAACGATTCACTGATAGAATGCCATATCAGTATCAATACAGATGACAAACAAATCTTTAGGAGCCATCTTAACGCTATAAGACCCCAATTTTGACCCTAAGATCCCCCATGCTATCTCATCATATGCATTGGCTTTGAGATCACGCCTTGGCATCCTCTTTACCCCTCATTCATTGGGTTTGCATTGGAAGAGATCACCAAGCATATTTGATTGTATAATACTTTGTTTTTCATTATTTACTAACCAATATGCCAAAAATATGTATATGTATAGCTTTGTTCCTTTTGTAGGTAGTGTGTGCATCCACCACTGCCTCATCAAGCTCAGAATTAGGGTTTGAGACCCTCAATGCAAGGAGATTAGTCAAGAGATGGTTAAAATTGGTTCTAGACATCATATATGGGTTCCTATAATCTTCACTTATCATTTTGATTAAGAAATCATCAAGAGTTTGAAGCTTGTTTGCCTTGGAAGCCCAAATTCATCTAGGTATCTTGTGTGACTTACTCAGCAAGTTTCTTCAACAATTGATCAAATATTTAAAGGGGTACTTCATATTACATCATCTTACACATATATGATTCTGCATGAGACCCAAAGAGCAAAGAAACTTCAAGTCTTCAAGATGGTTCAAAGAGGTTGACCAGAGAAAGTCAACTGGTCAAAACTGGGGCTCCCTAGACCCTATCTCCTACAATTTTTGTCATATAAAAATGATTCCAAGAGAAACGTTACTCTTTATGACATTCCAAACAAATTTCAGGTTGAGCTCAAGAGCTAGTTTTTCTTGGAAATTCATATTTTATGGTGAAAGATTATAGGTCATTTTGTCTGTGCCCTAGTTAGGAGGTCAACTTCCAAGGACCATAACTTGCTAAATTTTCATGAGATGCAGGCCATCAAAATTTCATGATCCATTTCAATATGTCCTCTCCAACTTTGATTCTTTGAGAAACTTCAAATTCAAATTGCAAGGGCATGTGCCAAGAGGAAACATTATAGATCATTTTGGGCCATTACCATTGAATAAGCAATTTTCCTTAACTTCTAAAATGCATAACTCCTTCATGCCAAATCCAAATGAGGTCAAATTTGTAACTGAATTGAAGTGGTTTGAAATATCTACAACTTTGATGATGGAACTTTTTCCATTTGAAGCTCATAGAAAAAGTTATTCAAGGTGGAAAAAGTAAACATTTGACTTGGTACTTAGAAAAATTTCAATTATGTTTGATTTCCCAAACTTCAATCTCAAAATTTATCATGATCCAAGTTTCAAAAGGAAAAGTGTTCAACATGAGAGTTGGTCCCCTTGATCCCACCTTTCCAAAAAGTCCAAAATCACTTCATTTGGATAAGGTTTTGAATGACTTACGTGTGGTTACTCTTCATGGTTCCATTTGGGTGAATCTCATGATCACTTCTCAATTTCAAATGCATGGCTTCATGTTACACTTTCAGTATCACTCATGATCATTTTTGGACCTTTTGACATCATTTCATGGGCCTATCATACACCTATGCAAGCATGCATACTTGAATTGATATTTTTGGCATTTTAAGAAAGTGTGTGAAAATCAATTGTCAAGCCTATAAATACATTGCCTCCTGTTCAGAATTAAGGACACCTTGCCCAAGCTTTTCTCCTGCATCCTCCCCACCACCATTAGAGGATAATCTTGAAGGTTTTCAATTGAAAATCGAGTTTCAATTTCACTTCTGTTTTGAAGTTTAAACTCCAGGAATCCAAGCCATTAGAGGAGTATGCCCGTCTCTTGGGAATACCTGTATCGGACAAAGTACCTTTTAGTGGATTAGAGGAGATTCCCAGATCTCATGTATAGCTGAAGCTCTTCATCTGAGGAAACCTAAGATTGACACTCATTTGGTGAAGAAAGGAGGTATTCTTGGGTTGACTTATGGGTTCCTCTTTGGAAAAGCTACTGTCTTTGCTCAAGCCGGTAGTATGGGCGCTTTTGAAGCCATCTTTGTATTGCTCATCTATGGTTTAGCCTTGTTCCCTAACATTGACGGTTTCATTGATGTTAACGCCATTAGGATCTTCTTGATTGGGAATCATATCCTCACTCTGTTGGGTGACATGTATTTCTCTTTGCATTTGAGGAGTTCTAAAGGGGGTGGGACTATTGTGTGTTGTGTTCCTCTTCTATACAAGTGGTTTATTTGCACTTGCCACAGACGTCTGCTTTTTTGGAGAACAAACAATGTCTACGGTGGTCTCAGAGACTTATCTCTCTCACTAATGATGATATTGTTTGGTATGATTCTGCATTGAGTAGCTTGGATATTATTAACAATTGTGGTGAGTTCTCTAACGTGCCTCTCATTGGTACACAAGGAGGAATCAACTAAAATCCCGCTTTGGCTCGTCGTCAACTTGGGTTCCCCAACACTCAGTTATAAGGTCTTTTTTATCAAGAGGGTAAAGATCCCCAACACTTAAAGAAAAGGATGATACATGCTTGGCATGATGTGCATAAGAAATGAAGATTTGAGCCTGTCCCATGCAACTGTGTAGCTTTGGAAGCTTACACTATTTGGGTGAAGAAGAGAGCTTTGGAGCCTCAGATGTCGTATTCTTGTGAAAGGCCTATGTCTGTGGTTATGGTTGAGCCATTAACTCTCCCTAACCAAGATGTAGAGGAGTTGGAAGACACACTCACCAAGATGAAGCAAGAAAAAGATATGTGGGAAGAGCGCTTCCATGCTTTGAGACGAAAGCATGAAGAGTTGTACCTTGAGTCGAAAGACAAGGATGCGCTTATTGAGATTCTTGAAGACCAGGCAGTGAAGAGACAGAAGGAGCCAGAGGGTGTATGTTCCTCTAGTATGCCCCAGCCTTCCGGTGCTTGGAAGAAGATTGTTAATCAGTTAGTCCTTGAGAAGGCTCAAATGAAGACATCCTTTGAGTCCGAGATTCGACGCATCCGAAGGAAGTATGCACCCATAGTCATGTCATCTAATGCAGTTGCTAAGGGATCCTTAGGACGATAGTTTCCTTTCTTTTGTATTTGTACTTTGGTTTCTAAAATTCTACTCAGTGTAATCCTTCCAAATTTTATGAATAAAAAGAGATTTTATGGTCAATCAAATTGTTATTATTATTATTATTTGAATATATATATATATATATATATATATATATATATATATATATATATATATATATATATATATATATATATATATATATATATATATATATATATATTTGCAAATAAGACCTCATATATTCCTTGAAATTAAAAACAATCAAGAATATTACATTTCATGCATCATTTGCATAACAGGTTTTCTTCCGCTAGATGTCTTATCAATTCTTATTTTGGGCATCAACCAAGCTGACTCACCGCTATAATACTCGCGCTAATCAACCGAAGAGAATAGAGCCTCTAGAGAAAGAGAACTGAGAGCTAAAGGACAAGATCGCCAGACTTACGGCACTGATGGAATCTATGATTGCTGTCCAGAATCACCCATCACAAACCCCTGCAACTCCTCCTCCTCAGAGAACCGTTATTTCTGAGGTTGCTACTTCAATTGTTCCAATTTCTGCTGCTAGTCAATTCATTCCTTCCATGCCTGTTGGATTCCCTTGGGGAATGCTGTCGAATTTTATGCTAGAAGGGTATGCGCCCACGTTTGTTTCTCTGCAGGCATCTAGCCCGGTCATGTAAGTGCCGCCTCCGATTGTTCACACTCTTCCTCGTGTTGAAGACACTATCTACCATTTTGAGCCGCCTGAGGGTCCAGATGTATATGATAAAATGGATGAAATGAAAGATCAATTCCTCAAGTTGCGCAAAGAGTTGAAGACTCTGAGTGGTAAAGACTTGTTTGGGAAGCGTGCTGCTGAACTCTGCTTGGTCCCCAATGTTAAGATCCCAATGAAATTCAAGGTGTCAGACTTTGAAAAGTACAAAGGGAATACTTGCCCGCTAAGCCATCTTGTTATGTATGCTAGAAAAATGTCTACTCAGACTGATAATGATCAGTTGCTGATTCATTATTTCCAAGACATTTTAACTGGAGCTTCCTCGAGGTGGTACATGGATTTGGAAAGTGCAAGCATCCGTACTTTCAATGATTTAAGCGAGGCCTTTGTCAAGCGGTATAAGTACATTGTGGATATGGTGCCTGATAGAGACCAGTTGAGGTCTATGTCTCAAAAGGATAAAGAGACATTCAAAGAATATGCCCAGAGATTGAGGGAATTGGCTGCTCAAATAAGTTCACCTCTTGAAGAGAAAGAAATGACGAAGATCTTCTTGAAGACGCTGAGTTTATTTTATTACGAACGTATGATTTCAAGTTCCCCCAATGATTTTACCGAAATGGTAAACATGGGGATGAGGCTAGAAGAAGGAGTCTATGAAGGATGTTTGTCTAAAGAAGAGGCGTTAGCCAGTAAGAAGTACGGTGGTAGTTTCTCTAAGAGGAAGGAAGGAGAAGATAATTTAGTGTGAGCAGGGAGGCATAGGAGGCCTCATGTCAAAAAGAGTTCTCAACCTCGTCAACATCAACATCAAGTTTCTTCAGTAATACCGATTTTTTCCAATAACTCTAATAATCAATCAGTTTCAATTCAGCAAAAACAACATCAACAACAACCACAACAAAGAACCAACTACAACAACAAAAATAATCAACAACTAAATTTTTAGAGGAAGAATGTCTCCTTTGACCCTATTCCTATGAGTTATACAGAGTTATACTCGTCATTGGTCTTCAAGAATCTGATCCAGCCAAGAAACCCTCCATAAATTCCTGAGCCACTACCATGGTGGTTCAAGCCTGATCTTCATTGTGCTTTTCACCAGGGATCCCCTGGTCATGACATAGAGAACGGCTATCCACTAAAATATGAAGTTGAGAAGTTGGTAAAGAGTGGTATGGTGTCCTTTGAGGACAGAGCACCAACCGTAAAAGCAAATTCGTTGCCTCCTCATGGTAATGCATATGTGAACATGGTGGATGGTTGTCCTGGTGAGTTCCAAATTTATGATGTCCGCTATATCAGAAGATCTATAGTGGCAATGCATAAAGATATTTGCTTGGTTAGTGGTTGTGAACATGACCATGATGGTTGTGTAATCTGTAGCATGAACCCTCGCGAATGTGTAATTGTTAAGAGGGATATTTAAAAGGCTGATGGATGAAGGACTGATTCAGATTTTCCAGTCCTGTCATTTGGGTGATGATGTGAATGTGATTGTACCAGTGTATAAAACCTCTGAGCTGGTAGTCATTCAGTTTGATAGAAGCAACAATAATAATGTTAATAGATCAGTATCGTTGTTGGTTTTAGTTAGCAGGCCATATCCCCTAGTCATCCGATAAAGCTGTGACATACCAATATAATGCCACTATGATTGAAAATAGTCAAGAGGTTCCTCTACCAGTTGGAGAGTCAGTGGTAAATATTGTAGATATATCGAAGGTGACCCGTAGTGGTCGTGTGTTCAGTCTAGTGTTTCCTAAGATAGTAGAAGATGTTGCAGCAAGTAAGAAGACAAAGATTCCAATAGTGAATCCGGTTAGTGATCCAATGTGTCACTCTGGTGAATCCAACAACTTGAAGACTAGTGATGATTATGAGGTGCTAAGGTTAATTAAGAGAAGTGAATTCAATGTTGTGAAGCATCTGCTCCACACTCCGTCAAAGATCTTTGTGTTGTCACTGCTGATGAATTCCGAAGCGCACAGAGAAGCATTGTAGAAACTGTTGGAACAAGCTTATGTTAAGCATGATGTTACTGTGGATCAGTTTGACCACATTGTTGCCAACATTACTTGTAAAAATCTGATTTTTTGTGATGAAGAGCTTCTCGAGGAAGGCAGGAATCATAATTTTGCACTCCATATTTCTATGAATTGCAAGGAGGACGCTTTGTCCAATGTGTTGGTTGAAACTGGGTCATCATTGAATGTGTTGCTAAAATCAACTTTGTCAAGACTTTCTTATCAAGGCGTCCCGATGAGGTATCACGGCGTAGTTGTCAAAGCGTTCGACGGTTCTCGTAAAACTATCATTGGAGAAGTGGACCTTCTAGTGAAGATATGTCCGGGTGATTTCTAAATTACTTTCCAGGTAATGGATATCCACCCGGCCTATAGTTGTTTGTTGGGAAGACCATGGATTCATGAAGTTGGCGTTGTGACATCTACTCTGTACCAAAAGCTGAAATTTATGAAGAACGGCAAACTTATCATTATCATTGGAGAGAAGGCGTTATTGGTGAGCAATTTGTCATCTTTCACATATGTTGATGCTGAGGAGGAAGTTGGAACGCTATTCCAAGCTTTGTCCATTGCTGATAAATTAAATAAAGTTGGGGCACCCTTATCTTCTGTAAAACATGTACAAGAGGCTATTCAGGCTAGTAGCATTGACAAGTGGGTTCTTGTTATGGATATCGCCGAAAACAAGAACAGAGCCGGGCTAGGATTTCAACCAGGGTCGTTCAATGTCACAGCCAAAGTTATGCAACCAATTTTTTTCGCAGTGGAGGGTTCATTCATGGGAATGATCAACACTCGGCTGCCATTATTGAAGACAGTGATAATGAAGACAAAGCTTGCGCCAACTTTGTGACACATGGCCAGACTTGCAACAATTGGTTTACTGTTGATATTCCTATTGTCATTCATTGTTCTAAGTAATTTTTTTTAAAGAAAAATCCTTCTCTTATGCCTAAGGTAGAAGTGAACATTGTTAGGTATTTTTATTACTATCATCAATAAAACACAATTTTATTCATCCACATCTATGATTTTTATTTTACTTTTTGCTTTTTCTGGAAATGGTAATCACAAAAAATATAAATAAATAAGTAATCTTTCCATCTTCATAATATTTTTCTGCACTCCACTTCTCTAAAATCAAAATATCAAATCATTATGCAGGTTGATTCTCAAACCCATTGAATACAATGATCGTACTTCATCTCTAAACTTTGATTTCCCTGTGTTCGAAGTTGAGGAAGAGATTGATGATGAAGAAATATCTGATGAATTATCTCGTTTGCTTGAGCACAAGCAAAAAGCCATTCAATCATTTGAAGAGTAGATTGAATTAGTCAACTTGGGTTCCGAGGATGATGTGAAAGAAGTCAAGATTGGGCCTCAACTGTCTCCAGAAGCTAAGAAGGGGTTGATTGATCTTCTTCGAGAGTATCCAAATGTGTTTGCTTGGTCCTATCAAGACATGCCTGGTTTGGATTCTGAGATTGTGGAGCATAGATTATTGTTGAAGCCAGAATGCCCGTCGGTTAAGCAGAAGTTGAGAAGAACTCATCCTGATATGGCAGTAAAGATCAAAGAGGAAGTGCATAAGTAGATTGATGCTGGTTTTCTTATAACCTCCGAGTATCCACGGCTGGTGGCCAATATTGTGCCTGTTCCTAAGAAAAATGGAAAAGTCTGCATGTGTGTTGATTATAGAGATTTGAACAAAGCTAGTCTGAAAGATAATTTTCCTCTGCCACACATTGACATGTTGGTAGACAATACATCTAAATTCAAAGTCTTTTCGTTTATGGATGGATTTTACGGTTATAATCAAATCAAAATGGCACCTGAAGATATGGAGAAGACCACATTCATTACACCCTAGGGAACATTCTGTTATAGAGTGATGCCTTTCGGTTTAAAGAATGCTGGAGCAACGTACCAGAGAGCTATGACCACTCTTTTTCATGATATGATGCATAAAGAGATTGAAGTTTATGTTGATGATATGATTTCCAAATCAAGCGATGAAGAAGAACATGTTGAGCATGTGTTGAAGTTATTCCAGCGTTTGAGGAAGTATAAACTCCGCTTAAATCCCAATAAGTGTACTTTTAGTGTTCGTTCTGGTAAGTTGATGGGCTTTATTGTCAGTGAGAAGGGTATTGAAGTTGATCCTGCCAAGGTTAAAGCAATACAAGAGATGCCTGCGCCCAAAATTGAGAAGCAAGTCAGAGGTTTTCTTGGCCGCTTGAACTATATCTCAAGATTTATATCGCATATGATTGCCACATGTGTGCATATATTCAAGCTTCTTTAGAAAGATCAGTCTTGTGATTGGACCAAAGATTGCCTAAAAGCTTTTGATAGTATTAAAGAGTATCCGCTTGAACCTCCAATTCTGTCTCCTCCTGTTGAAGGAAGATCGGTCATCGTGTATTTGACTATGCTTGATGAGAGTATAGGTTGTGTTCTCGGTCAGCAAGATGAATCTAGAAAGAAAGAGTATGCAATTTACTACCTCAGTAAGAAGTTCACCCTGTGAGACTCGGTATTCTATGCTTGAGAAGACATGCTACGCATTGGCTTGGGCTGCTAAGCGTCTGCGCCAGTATATGTTGAATCATACTACTTGGTGTCGTACCTCGAAAAATGAGAACACGACCTAGCGAAGCGCAATCACGCGTTCACAATGATGGACTGAATAGAGTCGCCACCAAACTTTATTTATTCCTAAAAAGAAAGGGGAAATATCGATAAAACCCAAGAAAGAACGACAATGATTATGGCCGTCGCAACCAAATCAGGGTTCGGGAGTTAAGTACGCAAGGGAAAGGTATTAGCACCCCTCACGTCCGTTGTACTCAACGGGAACCGTTAGGTTAGTTGTGCGCGTTAGTGTTAGTTTGAAATGTTAGGCTTTCTAAAGTTATTAGGTGGGAAAGAAAGAATAGAAAAGAGAAGAAAGTTTTTGGATTCTCAACGAAGGAGACTAAACCTAAGTTTTTTATTAATGGGCCTGACATGATTTACGAATCCTACGTATCTCCAGGTGCAATAGAGAACTCAAGGCTTACGTAGTTCTGGGTAGAAAAATGTTTCTTTGTTGGTCGATTTTAGCAAAATCTACTTTGTGTCAATCGACGAAAACATTGTTGGACTACCCAAAACAAGTGGAGAAGGGAACGTTCGCATCACGGCCGAATGGATTTACAAATTGACATTCGCGGGCAACGTCGCAAGCTTACTCACACGTTCAAGTGGACGAAACATTGCTTTGCATCATCTTGGATCAAAATACCTTTCGTTTGAGAAAGGGTTTAAGGGTCGATCGCACGACAGTGAGAAAAGAGTTTGATTGGTTTTAGTGTGTTTTGAGTAATGGCGAGAACTTGGATGGGCGAGATATCCATCTCGAATCCTAGTCTCAGAAGTGCATAGTATTCACCATGTTCCATTTCCATCTTATTTGCGAAAAGGTTTGATATATTTATGTGTTTTTGAGATTTGATTGAGAAAAGAGTTTGACAAAACTGTGTTGACAAGGTTGAATAATGGCGAGAGCTAAGATAAGCGAGATATCCATCTCGAATCTTAATCTCAGGAGTGCATGGTATCCACCATTTTCCATTTTCATCTTTATTGAAAGGTGCTTAAATAAGAATTAAGTATTTTTGAGTTTTATTATGAAAATGGCTTGACGTTGGATCAAGTATAATGTGATGGACATTTAAGAAAAATTTGAATGAAGGTTGAAAGAAATGGAATAGATAGATTTTGATGATGGCGAGAGCTAAGATAGGCGAGATATCCATCTCGAATCCTGGTCTCAGGAGTGTGTGGTATCCACCATGTTCCATTTCCATTTTATTGAAAAAAGTCTTAAGTAGAAATTAAGTATATTTTGAGTTTTTTATTGTGAAAATGGCTTGACGTTGGATCAAGCATTTGATGGGCAATTGAGAGAGATTTAAATGAAGGTTTGAAAGAAATGGAATGGATGGAAATGGATTGATTTGTTTATTGAGAAAATACTCGACGTTGGATCGAGTCATTATTTTTGATCTTTTTTTGAAAATAAGTTGGTTTTATTCTTGTGTTAATAACTAGCTAGACAGTCAAGCAAATAAAGAAATAAGACAGTAAAATTATTACACACCATGGGAGTGGGGGTACATTTTATCGAATGAGGATTCAAAGTAATGAAATAATTAAAACAGACCAATTAATGAATAAGCAATGCATGAGTGTAGGAGCAAGGGAACCGTCTCATTGAAAGAAAGCCCAAGAGTAAGCTATGTGAGGTTGATGGCGATGTTTAAAAAGCAATTGACTTACAAAGGGGGTGGAGATGGGGGAGTGACAACTAAGCAATGTGCTCAAAACTAGTTTACGCATCGTGACAAACATTGTATGATCATGTGCGACAAATCAAAACGCGGCAAAATGCTATCGCTATCTCGATAAAATAATCATGGATAAACAACATGAGAACGGCCGAATCCATAGATTAAAAATCGGCGTTTAACCAAAATAAATCAAGGTGCAAACGTTAAAATCAATGAGCGTCGGAGAAATGACAATAAAACATATATAAAATAAAATAAAATAAAAAGATTAGAAATAAACCTAAAAAAATGGATTGTACAAGGGGGAAACCCACCTAAAACATAGACTCTGCCACACGCAGGTATCGAACCCGCGACATGGGAGGGAACAAAGAAGCTCCACGCCCACCCGACCAAGAGACATCAGCTGTTAAGCTATGGCCAAATAAAATACAAAAAGGAAACAATAATCAACTAACGAGAAAAAACAAAGGCTCCAACATGGGCCGCGGGATATGAATTAGATATAGCCCAAAATGAAAATCTTGGACCATCTGGCCCCGGGTCAGTGAAGATCTGTTTAACAAATTGACCCACATGGAAGTAAACGGGGGAGGCCAATGGCTAAACCCTAGCCGCATGGCTGTTGGGTGCGGACAACGAGGGCCAACCACCATTAATGCTAGCTGGCATCATTTAATGGAAAGTTGCTGCAAAGAAAAACCAACATGCAGACTTTAAGGGGGCACAATAACCGAACGTTCAACCAAAGATTCCCCCCAAAAAATCAAAATAAAGGACAAATCTATAGGAACCAAAGTGAGGCAAACGAAAAGAAAATTCGTATCCTATTTTTCCATAATCCAACCTTTTCACAAAAAAACTAGTTCTTTCATTTTTGAACTGAAAAACTCAACAGAGGAAAATGAAAATGAACAAAATAAAATTTCATCTAAAAGTCATACAGGGACGACAGCGAGCAACGTTCAAATCGAAAAAGTAAATGAAACTCAGCATAACAATAACCTGTTCCTCATTCAACCTAAGGTCAGGAATGGATCATTATCGGTCATGATCAAAACGAGAACCAACATGCATGATTCGCTAAGAAAGCTTACCCGTTACCACAAGACCAAACAATGATTTGAAAAGGTAACACCTCGTTTGACCCTTGTCTTTAACTCGTGCTTCTTTCTCCTTTCTTCTTCTTTCGAGTGGTTCGCGGGTTCTTTCTAGTGAGGGTTCACCGTTTTCCTCTTCTACTCCATAACAAATTGATCTCCCTTTTTGTTTTTTTTGGGCTCTTTATTTGGATTCAAACCTAATTACCCCCTCTCATCTTCGAAAAATATCCTCTGTCCTTCTAATCGTTGGCTTCCTCTGAATTAGTGGAGCGAGTCCGTATGGAAAAGACTCTTGGAAATTTTTGTCCGCATCCACTCTCGTGGTCCCTCTTCACTTCCTTATCTTAATCTTTTATTGTGGGTAACAAGTATTTTAATGTTGTGAATTGTTTGATGAACTTGAACAGGTTAGAACATATGTTTTATGATATTATGCTGATTTGGTGTGTTGTGTTGTAACGGTTTCAACGTGATTTTGGTTGGTCTTGGCATGGACTTGGTAATGGTTATGTTTGCTGCAAGGCTATGATAGTTGCAGGGTTTAGGAAATGCTTCTGATATGGATTTACTACAGGGTCATGTTTGCACGATAGCTCGGCAATTGGTGGTTGCACGATGGTACTTGTTGATTTGGTATGGGATCATGGCGTTGGACTGCTATCAACGTCTTTCAAAGCATTGCATAAATTATTGAAAGCTTCACAAAGCATGAGGGTCATATGCAATAGCTCCTTGAGGCATCCCTAAAGCCTTGTATACATCCCCAAGGTTCGATTATTCACCAGGGAAGAAAGATTTGAATTTAACAGCTTCCTCATAATACTGCAGGGCTCTGTTGGAATCACCTGACTCCATGAACGGACCAACAAGATTTGACCATGCAATGGAAAAGGTAGGTTGAATATGCAAAGCCTCAAGGTAACAACTGTATGCTTTTTGGACCGACCCTTGAGCTTCCATTAAATTACCCAAGTTTCTAAGTGCATCAACCATTAGAGGGTTGATAGCAAATGCTTGACGACAGCATTGAACTGCTTCAGTAAATCCTCGTTTACGCATGTATGCACTGGCTAGGTTCGACCACGCATCGGAAAAATTGGGACGACACTCCGTGGCAACCAGTAACAGCGACTCGCGGTGCTTTTCTATCCATGCATTTGGCATATTACCTTAACATTCGGCAAAGTGTGGCTCGAACCTAAGAGCTTTCCTTTTCTTTAAAATTTCCATACACATATCAAAATCATGCAACTTGTAATAAATTACAACATGAAGCAATAAATTGTTTGTGAAAAGCGAATTTCTCCCATCGACATTGTTGTTGTGTCCTAATGCTCTTTTTATAATTTTCGGTCTTGTACATGTGATGTGAATGAAAAATTGGTGCTTTTGGTAGCAAGACAAAGTTATTTCCTTGTACTTAAAACTTTCATGTATTCATGTGATGACACTCTAGGATTATGAACTAATCATGTGCCATGTAAATGATGACTATGATTGAATGAATGTGAGAAAACTCTTGGACATGAATGAAATAGTTGGAATATGAATGAATATGTGAGTTCTTAAATACGGATGAATAGAAAATTTCCCAATACAAAGTGAATAATTTGGACATAAAATGGAGAATATGAATGTGGATAGAAGATATGTGGAAAATTAATTTAATCATGAATGAATAGATAATGAATATGGATGATGACCAAAACATAATGTTTTGCACTTGGCACAGAAATCTATTGAAAGGTGGCGCAAACCAATAATAGGACCATGAAAGATGAATGATCACCTATGTGAATAACTTGAACAAGGGATGAATGATGTCTCATGTGGGAAAAAACGTGGATTGAAATTGGACACAAGAAAGAGAGTTGTGAGGTTCCTCCCGATTGTATCAAAAGAAAAGAGGTTCCAAACCTTGCTTGACTATGGAAATTAATTATCTTAGACCGAAACAAAAGGAAAAAAAAAACAAAAGTTATGGAATGACAAGTGATATTAAGTCTAAACAAAGAATGCATGTAGGCATCATGACCGGATGAAAAGGTCATGATAAGCGATGCAAAGGAATGATTGACTGAGAGGAGGTTTCAGGGCCAAAATCAGGGTATGACAGTTGCCCCTATTTAAGTATCTTTAAACCAGAGAATATGAAGCAGGACACTCTTCATATGATCATAGTGGGAGATAGTTAAATACTAAGAATACCCAATTTTTGATCTTGAAATGAAAATGCTATGATATGATATGAGACCCTTAACAATAGATGATATACTAGACAAACTAATCTGCGGGGAATAATGATGGCCCACAGGGAAATAACAAATGGGGTAAAGCAACTCGTTGGGGATAACAATCTTGCTAAAGAGTTAGACACATATTGGGGAGTACTCAAAGCGAAAGTTGACAAACGGCACTTGGAGTACAAGAGATTTCGACAGTAAGTTTATGCATGACTTACTAATAACTCGAATATATTATTTTAGAAAATTCCAAAAACAGATTCAGACATGACCTGACAACACTAGAATAATCAAATAAAAGGTTATTCAAAATAGATTCAGACATGACCTGGTAATCTTGGAATAAAAAGTTCTGCAACAGGTTCATACATGACCTAATAATGTTGGGGAATATCAGTAAGTTCTGACAGCAGGTTCAGACATGACCTGACAACATTAGAAAATTCAAAGAGAGTATATCAACAAGTTCATACATGACCTGATGATAACTTGAACATTCTTTACAAAACCAGAGATTTATCACAAGCAAATCATCCGATTGAAGATCCTGGAAATTCTTATTCAATGAAAGAGTCCAAACGACAACTTTCTAAGAAGCATTAGGGCTAACAGGATAGAAAAACTCTCTATAGGTGCCAACAAGAATTGGACTTGACAGGTAATGCCAATAACAATTGGACTTATAAAAAAATGATGGTTACAACACGACTTGCAAGTACCAATTACCATTGGATTTTGAAAACAAGATGCCAGTTACAACCGGACTTGGGAGGTAATGCTAATAACAATTGGACTTGAAGACAACGTTGGTTACAACCAGACTTTAAAAGGTACCAGTTACAACTGGATTGGGAAATGGGACGCCAGTTACAACCGGACTTGACAAAAGGTGTTGGTGACAACCAGATTTAAAGAGCTACCAGTTACAACTGGATTTGGTCAAAGACACTGGTAACAACCAGACTTAACAAACAACGCCAGTAACAACTGGTCTTAGAGGTCGAGAAATAAAAATCAACAACAGAACCTGAGATAATGCAAATTGTAACACCCCAAAATTTGCCCTCCTCATTCATGCATTCATTTCGCATTTCATACCACATTGCATCATGTCAATCAGAATTAGCTCCAAGAAGCTTGAGCATCATCCAAGACACTTTGTGGGCTCTATTCAGACGATCGGTCGACACAAGGAAAAGACTTGAGGTACTACCAACAGGGCCAGATGGGGCCTATTTACCATGCAAATCGCCAGGCTGGAGGAAGCAAGAATCTGCTGCTGAGCTGTCATGCTCGCTAGGCGAGCAGATGCTTCGCCTAGCGAAAAGTACTGCCATGCTCGCTAGGCGAGCAGATCCTTCGCTAGGCGAAGGGCGCGTATTGCAGAAAATATCAGAAAGATTTTGGGCTTGAGCTGTCCTCATTCAAAGCCCACAAGCTGCGAAATTTGGCCTATAAATACCAGAGTGGTCAATGAAATAAACCCTGAACACTACTGAACACTGGCTGAACAGAAAAGACCAGAGACAAGAGAAAAGAGACCTAGGAATTACTCTGCAGCAACCTTCAGGCAGCTCTGAGAAGTGCACTCCGCCTCACACAAACCCTAGTATTACTTTGCAGATCCAGCCGTACCAACCAATCCTAATCAGTCTCTCTCATCAGGTATGCCTCTGTTCCTATTACTTTACGCCTTGAATTTGGATATTATGAATGTATGAGGTAATATCAGGTTTTGCCCACGGGTTCGAATAGGCATGAATGTGTAACAATACCTTGAATGTTTTAATCATTTTCGTTTATGAGATGGATACCACAGGGTTTCGGATCATAGAGATCGAACTGTTATCAAGAAGGAATCCAAAACCCGCAGGTGCTCGCTAGCTGCTTCGCTAGGCGAGCACGCAGCGAAGCTTCGCTAAGCTTTCGCTAGGCGACGCAGTCGCGAACGTGACAGTATTGGCCTTTTCGTTCTGTTTGTTCTAACCTGTTTTGTGTTGCCATGGCATTGTTTTCCCCTAGATTTCATCTTGTTTGTCTAACCTTTTTGTCGAGTTTTTTTTGTGAGGACTCACGCACTCTTGCAGGGATACCATTCGGAGGTTTATTCTGATTACTCGTATTGACTGATTTTCTTTGATGGTCTAGCTGGAGAGATCTCGGGGTTGCTAATCCTTTAATTGCTGTAACTTCGGATCTTTATCTGTGTGGTAATTTTTTCCCTTTCTCGTACTTTATCGCTTTCTTAGCTGGAAGACCTCGATAGGAGGCAATGTTTGAGCCCCTTGGTGGCATTTTACTTTAAGATACATGTTTTGTGTGGTGTGATCGTTTCCCCATAGGATGCGAGGCTTCGGATAGTCTCCCGTCTGCTTGCGAATTAAGGTAGCACTGTTCCTTCGCCTAGGACTTCCTTTTTGCATGCGCGTTCCTACAACGCAAACAAACCCTAAAACCCAAAGCAACAAGTTTACTCCTTCTACTACAGGCGAGTAAGTCTCCAAAGGTCGAGCATCCGGTAGACTGCGTAGTAACATTGTTCGTCCAAAACCCAATCCATAACCCCATAGTTAGCCGAACTACGTTTTGCTCTGATTCTCAGGCCAGATGAGATACGTAGGCATAAGACGCGATGTCTTAGCGAGCACACATCCCCCCAACCCATAGGTCAGCCGAGCTACGAAGCCTCTGATTCTCATATTCAAATGAGATACGTATGCAGTGGATGCGACATCCGCGCGAGTCATTTCCATCTAACATTTCTTTTAGTAAATAGTACATTAGTTAAACCCACACCCTTTAGACAAGAGTCACAAAAGTGGATCCCGTAGAGTACTACGGATGCGTAGGGGTGCTAACACCTTCCCTTCGCATAACCGACTCCCGAACCCAAGATTTGGTTGCGAGACCCCGTCTTGTCCTTTCCTTTTTCAGGTTTACTTCGAGCGTTTCCTTTCACTCCTTTGGGATGAATAACGCACGATGGCGACTCTTCTGTCATTTTCGTTCGCCGGTTGTTTTTTCGCGCACTGTATTTTTCAGGTTGCGACAGCTGGCGACTCTGCTGGGGACAAGAAGTTGACCTCTTGCTGGTCCATCTTCCCTAAGCGAGTCCCTCCTAGCTTTTGTAGGTTGTCTGTTTATTGGGTGTTCATGCTTTCGTACCTTTATTTACTTACTTGCTTGCATTCATCTGCTGTATCTGTTGAAGCTGTTGTTTGTTTGTTGGGATGGGATGTTCTACGAGAGATAAGCCCATTATCCAGGCTTGAGTGTACACACAGGTTTTAGAGTGGATGATCATGAGGCTTGCGTGGCATGTTGCTACGTTAAGTCGTTCGTGAAGAACCACACCCAGACGAGGTTTCTTTTGGATATATTATGTCCTACGGATGTTCCGTAACGACATGATGTTCCTCTTGAAATTGTCGACTCTGGTGACCATTTCCCGAGAACTCAGTCGAGGTCTCTCCTCCGAGACGTGATTATGTTAGCTCTGGTGGGCGCATTCTCGCTGATCAATCCGAGGACCCCGAGACTGAGAACTTGCTTTAGGATATCCTGTTGAGGGGAGTCAGTGGAGGTCTTTTATCCCGTAATAATGCCAAACCTTCAGTGGTAAACGTATTATTCGCGACTGAAGGGCTGAAGTTGACGAACTTCTGTTCTTAGAACCTACCAGTGAGGGGCGGGATAAATTCAGGAAACCTTAACCTCCAACCAACCCGGTTTTCTGGAGTAGAGCTTTGATCTTGTATTATATTCCTCAGTGAATTTCTCTCCAGGCAGTGCAACCTGACAGATGTTCAAGCGGATCCATCAATTCTGATTGACATGCCTTCGCATTGCATAACATCATCTGCATATTTGCATCCAACATCTCATGCTTATTCATTTGCAGGGTATTCCCTTTCAAAACGGGGGTGCCTTAAAACTGAACAAGCAGTGCATCGCATACCATGCATATTAACCCTTGTCTGTTTTGCAGGTGTCACCGCAGTGTCTAATGTTTGTTCCCTGTATCAGGCAGTTATTGGTCCCAAGCGAGTCCACAGGTACCCGACAAAGGAAAATCGTCCACAGCTAGCGATGGACCAAGTACAGAAAGAGCTGGCTGATATGCGTGAAAGGATGGATCAGTTCATGACATTGATGACTAGTATGGCAGAAGGCCAGGAAAAGCTGAGGGAATTGGTTGAGCAACCGAGACCCGATCCGGAGGTGGAGATACCAAATGCTGAGGGAAACCCTGGTAACCCTGGGAACGCTGATAACCTTGTGAACACTGGTAACGCGGGTAACACAAATGCTGATGGAAACCCGGGTAATGTTGGTAACACAGGGCATGTTGGAAATGGTATTGGCGGAAGGTACAATGTGAATCAAGGAATTCGGATTAACGGGCGCCCCGTTACTGAAGATTGTTAGTATGATCAATTTTCTTTGCACGACGAGGCCCTCGAGACCACTCGCCGTATGGATGAGCTTGCTGAGAAGCTCAAATCTTTGGAGTCTCAAAATTCCTTAGGCTTTGATGTCACAAATCTTGGTCTGGTTCAGGGAGTAAGGATTCCTCACAAGTTCAAACCCCCTACTTTTGAGAAATACAACGGGGCTTCTTGCCCACGCACTCATCTCCAATCTTATCTGGGAAGGTTGGGAGCTCACACGGAAGATGAAAAGCTGTGGATGTACTATTTTGAAGACAGTCTAACTGGAGCTTCTCGTGAATGGTATGCTCATTTGTCCCGTACCACCATCAAGAGCTGGAAAGACTTGGCAGAGGCTTTTGTCAAGCAATATCAATACAACTTGGACATGGCTCCAAATCGGACCTTGTTGCAAGGTATGTCTTAGACTGCCAAGGAAACCTTTAGAGAGTATGCTCAGCGTTGGAGACAGATTGCTGCGTCCGTCCAACCCCCTATGTCTGAAAGGGAGATGGCGGACATGTTCATGAACACTCTTCAAGGCAATTATATTGAGAGATTGGCTGCTTGCCCGTCAATCAGCTTTGCAGAGATAGTAATTGCTGGAGAAAGAATCGAGAGTCTGTTGAAGATGGGCCGAATTCAAGACAATAGTGCTCCCAAGAGACCGTTTGCTGGTAACGGTCAGCGAAGAAAAGAAGGCGAGGCAAGCGTTGTGTATGCCAGCAGAGGTAGGGGTAGAGGACGCCCTAATTATTATCTAGATCAAGTGGCCGCAGTCACTATTCCAACACTTGTTCCTCAACCGCAATATCATCCGCAACAACAACCCAGGTACAACAATCAACAACAAGGAGGTAATTCGGGTCAGCAGAGACACTATCAACAACGTCCAAGGCAGACGAACCGGGTCATCGAACCAAGCCCAATGCCTTATTCAGTATTACTTCCCAAGCTGATTGACATGAATTTGGTTACATTGAGAACTCTGGCCCCACCAATCGATCCCAATAATTTGCCTAGAGGTTATGATGTCATCGCCCGATGTGCTTTTCACTCCAACGCACCTGGCCATACTACAGATAATTGCAAGGCTCTCCAGTTCAAGGTACAAGATTTGAGAGATGCCCAGGCCATCAATTTTGCTCCGGTGCCTAATGTTATCCAGAACCCGATGCCGACTCACGACGGGCAGAGGATTAATGCTGTTGATGGTAGGGAAACTTTGAATTTGGTTTCTGATGTGACTAAGGTGAAGACTTCGCTATCAGTGGTTAAAGACCGACTTCTGAAAGGACAGATTTTCCCGGGCTGTGGGGAAGAATGCAGAAATTGTCAAGCTGCCGAAAACGGATGTGACAGTTTGAGAAGGGGTATTCAGCAACTGATAGATGAAGGTTGTCTTCAGTTCGATCAGGCCCGTCCAATGAAGAATGATGTATCAACGGTGACGTTTTATTTCACTCCTGAAGAAATATATGTTCCCGAGAGGCTCGCTCCGACAATAATATATTTCCCAGAAAATACAGAACCAGCAGTGGTGAACATCGAAAGTCCGACACCGGTTACAATTCACTCTGACAACCCTCAACCGACTTTGGTTGGTCCGATCACCATCACAATACCAGGACCCGTTGCGTATGAGAAAGACAGTGCTATCCCGTGGCGCTATGGGGCTGATATCTACTGCCAGGGGCAGAAAGTTAACGAAGAAGGCATTGACATCGGTAGTTCCGCTGTAGACAATGTTGGAGGGGTTGGTGGCTTCACTCGCAGTGGACGCCTATTTGCACCATCAACATTGCGCACGAATGCTGAAGCTAAGGCAGCCGCCAAGGCTAAAGGAAAACAGGTATCCACCGAAGAGGTTACTACCGAGGAAGCTCCTCCTAAGACCGCATTTGAGAAGGAAGTGGATGAGTTTATGAGGATTATCAAGAAAAGTGACTACAAGGTAGTCGACCAGCTAAATCAGACACCTTCAAAGATCTCCATTCTCTCACTATTGCTGTGCTCTGAGGCACACAGAGCAGCCTTGTTGAAAGTACTGAGTATGGCTTATGTTCCCCCAGAGATAACTGTTAACCAGCTGGAGTCGGTAGTTTCCAATGTAAACGCTAGCCGGGGGCTAGGTTTCACCGATAATGACCTGACATCTGAGGGCAGGAATCACAACAAAGCCTTGCATATCACAATGGAGTGCAAAGGGGTGGTGCTTTCCCATGTTTTGGTTGATACAGGCTCTTCTCTGAATGTTCTTCCAAAGAAAGCCTTAACAAAGTTGGATTGCGATGACACCATCCTGAGGCCAAGTAACTTAGTTGTAAGGGCTTTTGATGGCTCTAAGAGAGTTGTCTTTGGCGAAGTTGAGTTGCCAGTTAAGATTGGACCGTAGGTATTCAAGAGTACCTTTTATGTGATGGATATCCATCCTGCCTCTAGCTGTCTGCTAGGTCGGCCTTGGATTCATGTTGTCGGTGCTGTTACTTCTACCCTCCACCAGAAGCTCAAATATGAACTAGAAGGTCAGGTCGTCACTGTCTGTGGTGAAGAGGATATTTTTGTTAGCCACCTGTCTACATTTAAGTAGGTAGAGATGGACGGCGAGATGCACGAGATGCTGTGTCAAGGCTTCGAAGCCATAAACATCAATGAGGTCGCGCCCGAAGCTGTCTTTTCGCCTGAGTTTGAGAAGGTCGGGACTTCTATATCTTCATACAAGCAAGCTGTCGAAGTGGTTAAAGCTGGTAATGCCCAAGGCTGGGGCAAATTTGTGGAGCCAGTCATCAAAGAAGACAAGTTTGGATTGGGGTATACTCCGGGATCTCAGAAGAATAAAACCGGTGCTCTCTCCAGCGGGGGTTTGGTTTCTCCCCACATCGTCAATGCTGCAGATGAAGACAAGGCTGACAGCGACTGTGACTTAGATAGCTGGATTCGCCCGTGTGTCCCGGGAGAAAAGCTCGACAATTGGTCGTCTGAAAAAACCGTCCGGGTTACTCTACTGAAAGAGTGATTTTTATTGATTTCCTTTATTACATGCATAATAAAGTCTTACACTTTGCCCAAGGTGTAACGGCTCATTTGTAGGGCCATCCATTTAGTTACATTTCACAATTATTTTTATCATCAATAAAGGACGGCTTTTGCAAACAATTTTGTGTTCTCTTTCTTTCAATTATTTTTACTTTTACAAAAAACGGCAATGTTTCTTTTTCATGTTTCTTTTTCGTTTTTCTTTCCAAAAAACACCTCGTAAAATTGATCACCCGGATCTCACTGCTAACGACACTGCTATGGCCCAGTATGACTTCGACAATCCTATCTATTAAGCCGAAGAAGGGGTTGAGGAAGATTGTGAATTGCCTGATGAGTTAGCCAGGTTGTTGAAACAGAAGGACCGAGCTATTACACCTTATCAGGAGGTGATTGAGACCGTCAACATCGGTACCGCAGACGACAAGAAAGAGATCAAGATCGGGGCAAGTCTACAGGCCGAGAGGAAAGACCGTTGATCATGTACTTGACTGTGCTAGAAAGGTCAATGGGTTGTGTGCTCGGTCAGCATGACGAGTCAGGTCGAAAAGAGCATGCAATATACTACCTTAGCAAAAGTTTACCGACTGTGAACAAAGATACTTATTGCTCGAGAAAACTTGCCGCGCTTTGGCATGGGCTGCTCGCCGACTAAGACAGTATATGTTGACTCACACGACTCTATTGATATCAAAAATGGATCCAGTCAAGTATATTTTTGAAAAGTAAGCACTTACCGGAAAGGTTACTAGGTGACAAATGATACTGACAGAGTATGACATCCAATACACTTCACAAAAAGCCATCAAGGGAAGTGTCTTGTCAGACTATCTTGTAGAGCAACCAATTGATGATTACCAACCTATGAGGTTTGACTTTCCTGATGAGGACATCATGTTTCTCAAATCGAAAGATTGAGAGGAACCACTCCCGGAGGAGGGGCCTGACCCTGAATCCAAATGGGTTATGATGTTTGATGGGGCGGTCCACGTCAATGGTCGCGGAGTCGGTCACACCGGAAGGGGGTTCATATGCCATTTGGTGCCAGAATAACTTTTCCCTACACCAACAATGAAGTCGAACGAAGCAGAATGGGTCCGTTCTCGATACAATCAGCTAAGCCTAGTTGAGGAAAAGAGACTAGCAGCTATATTCCATGGCCAGCTATATCAGAGACGGACGAAGAGAGCGTTTGATCAGAAAGTGCATCCTCGGGAGTATCGAGTCGGTGAATTGGTACTCAAAAGAATTCTTCCTCCCAACACAGATCACAGGGGCAAAAGGACACCAAACAACGAGGGTCCATACATGGTTAAAAGAGTTTTCTCTGGCGGAGCTCTGATGCTAACAACCATGGATGGCGAAGACTTCCCGTCCCCTATCAACTTAGACACAGTTAAAAAAAAAATACTTCGCATAAAATAGACCCGCTGGACAGTAAAAAGAATAGTCCAGGCAAAATAGGGGCATCCCAACGAACCAAAAAAAAGAATGAAGAGGTTCGGGAAAAAATTAGGGATATAAAAAAAAAAGAGTACACCCGGTGAGTCGAAAACCCAAAAGGGCGGCTCAGGAAAAAATGGGTATCCCGGTGGATTGAAAACCCGAAAAGGGGGCGATCCAGGCAAAAGTTAGGGAATAAGCGAATAACTGCAACCTGAGTTCACCTGTGTTCTATCACCGTTTCATTCAATCCGGCAATCTTCGAAGGTTAAAGATTGACTAATCATCCACTTCCGAAAGCAAGATGAGCGGAGCGTCTTGAGGACATACGAGCCATAGCAGAGTCGCAACTCGGTGGGACCCCATATCCCCATTGCCATTAGGATAGTTCTCTTTTTATAGCGATCACCTCTTTTCAGGGATCAGCTTCCTGATACCCTCGCCTATTCCTGGCACAAATTTTCTCCCCAATAAGAGTCGAATAATTCAGTTAAAAAACCTCTTTATTTTTCATTTATCAGTTTGTTTGCAAAAATGTCCGAATTTTTGATAAAACATATTGCATATGAACATAATGGTGGCTTTTGCAGATGATTTGCACAGGAAAACATTTAGAATTACTTTGAATGTGCTTAATCCCGGACGGTGAATTCAAATCGAGTAATTCCCCCGAGGCATACGTGTATTTTTGGTTGCAGGTCACAGGAACCGGATGCCAAGTCATGAATCCTTATCCCCAAGCGGCTGACAAAGTCTCTCCTCAGCAGAGCATATTCCCCAATAGAGTTGATAGTATCCAGACTGTCTAGCCCCAGTAAAGTTAACAGTATCCAGACTATATATCCCCAACGGAGTTGACAGTGTCAGACTGTATCTTCCTAGCAACAGCGGAGTGGTTGCATAACCAACAGATGAGAGGGTGGTGTTCCCAGTGTTCATCTCATTCCCTAGCAGATTATTTTTAACAGATTTGTTAATCCCCAGCTTGAGAGCGATTAGCAAGTTCATATCCCCAGCAAAGGTCGTTTCCTACGACATTTCCCCAGGAAGTGTTTTCCCCACAGACTCTCCTCACCGAGCCTCGCCGAACAAAGTTTCCATAGTTGATACTCCCCCCACAAGGTCAACTTTTCAAGCAGCCAATTTATTTTTGGCTCATTGGTCCCGGCAGACGGATCATTCCCCACAGAGCGTTCAAGGATTGATACAACGATCTGTTCCCTACCGGAGTTTGCTTCCCCAAGCAGATTTCTTTGTACACCATGCATAACATTTGCATTTGCATGCATATCATATCAAGCATACACATAAGCTGATAAACAGGTTCTTCCAAGCAGACTGAAGAATTACTTTACAACCAAGGTCATGAGATCCAGCCAGAGGATCAAGCGTGAGTGATCCAGCCTGAGGGTCGTTTTGAAAATTCAGCCTGAGAATCGTTTTCCAGTGATCCAGCCTGAGGGTCATTTCGAAGATGCAGCCTGAGAATCGTGTTCCAGTGATCCAGCCTGAGGGTCATTTCGAAGATGCAGCCTGAGAATCGTTTTCCCGTGATCCAGCATAAGGGTCATTTCGAAGATTCAGCCTGAGAATCGTTCCCCAAAGAGCCAGCACGAGGCTCAATTTGAAGATTCCCCAGTGAAGTCACCTACAAGCTTTATTTCCCCAGCCATCCCAAGTCTAATTGAGGAGTCGTTACAACATGTTCTAGCCCGAAGAATAT
Organism: Lathyrus oleraceus; assembly: GCF_024323335.1. Taxonomy (NCBI): domain Eukaryota; kingdom Viridiplantae; phylum Streptophyta; class Magnoliopsida; order Fabales; family Fabaceae; genus Lathyrus; species Lathyrus oleraceus. Next base: position 384,060,619 of record NC_066582.1, on the reverse strand, counting down.
GTACGAAGCCCAAAAGTGGAATATTCTCGAAGCTGCAGGTCGGGTGTAGATCTCAAAAGAGGGTCAACCAGCGCATGCCTCAGATGCGGGATCCTAATGATGGGAATTTATCATCAAAACAATCCAGATCTAGCCAGAAGATCGACGTCAGGTCTAGCTCAAAGACCGGAAATAGAGTCAGCCAGAGAATCGAAACAATTCAGATCTAGCCAGAAGATCGAAGTAGATTCAGCCAGAGAATCAAAGGAAGTAGATTCAGCCAGAGAATCGAAACAAAGAAGATCTAGCCAGAAGATCAAAATCGTATCCAGCCCGAGGATCAAAATTAATATTCAACCAAAGAACTAAATTGAGTATAGGTTCAGCCAGAGGATCGAAACTCCAGATTAAGTCAGAAGACTGATTCAGATTCAGCCAGAGGATCAGAAGAAAAATAAACAGCGCGGTGTATTTCCGCATTTCTGTGGTGTTCTCGGAGCACAAATTTTCGGTCTGTCTTTGGTATTCAATCACAGCTCACCCCGTTTGTCTGATAAACTATTCTCTTTCATCCTACTCGGGTTAGCTGATGATTGAATAGGGGCAGCTGTAACACCCCAAAATTTGCCCTCCTCATTCATGCATTCATTTCGCATTTCATACCACATTGCATCATGTCAATCAGAATTAGCTCCAAGAAGCTTGAGCATCATCCAAGACACTTTGTGGGCTCTATTCAGACGGTCGGTCGACACAAGGAAAAGACTTGAGGTACTACCAACAGGGCCAGATGGGGCCTATTTACCGTGCAAGTCGCCAGGCTGGAGGAAGCAAGAATCTGCTGCTGAGCTGTCATGCTCGCTAGGCGAGCAGATGCTTCGCCTAGCGAAAAGTACTGTCATGCTCGCTAGGCGAGCAGATCCTTCGTTAGGCGAAGGGCGCGTATTGCAGAAAATATCAGAAAGATTTTGGGCTTGAGCTGTCCTCATTCAAAGCCCACAAGCTACGAAATTTGGCCTATAAATACCAGAGTGGTCTATGAAATAAACCCTGAACACTACTGAACACTACTGAACACTGGCTGAACAGAAAAGACCAGAGACTGGAGAAAAGAGACCTAGGAATTACTCTGCAGCAACCTTCAGGCAGCTCTGAGAAGTGCACTCCGCCTCACATAAACCCTAGTATTACTTTGCAGATCCAGCCATCCCAACCAATCCTAATCAGTCTCTCTCATCAGGTATGCCTCTGTTCCTATTGCTTTACGCCTTGAATTTGGATATTATGAATGTATGAGGTAATATCAGGTTTTGCCCACGGGTTCGAATAGGCATGAATGTGTAACAATACCTTGAATGTTTTAATCATTTTCGTTTATGAGATGGATACCACAGGGTTTCGGATCATAGAGATCGAACTGTTATCAAGAAGGAATCCAAAACCCGCAGGTGCTCGCTAGCCGCTTCGCTAGGCGAGCACGCAGCGAAGCTTCGCTAAGCTTTCGCTAGGCGACGCAGTCGCGAACGTGACAGTATTGGCCTTTTCGTTCTGTTTGTTCTAACCTGTTTTGTGTTGCCATGGCATTGTTTTCCCCTAGATTTCATCTTGTTTGTCTAACCTTTTTGTCGAGTTTTTTTAGTGAGGACTCACGCACTCTTGCAGGGATACCATTGGGAGGTTTATTCTGATTACTCGTATTGACTGATTTTCTTTGATGGTCAAGCTGGAGAGATCTCGGGGTTGCTAATCCTTTAATTGCTGTAACTTCGGATCTTTATCCGTGTGGTAATTTTTTCCCTTTCTCGTACTTTATCGCTTTCTTAGCTGGAAGACCTCGATAGGAGGCAATATTTGAGCCCCTTGGTGGCATTTTACTTTAAGATACATGTTTTGTATGGTGTGATCGTTTCCCCATAGGATGCGAGGCTTCGGATAGTCTCCCGTCTGCTTGCCAATTAAGGTAGCACTGTTCCTTCGCCTAGGACTTCCTTTTTGCATGCGCGTTCCTACAACGCAAACAAACCCTAAAACCCAAAGCAACATGTTTACTCCTTCTACTACAGGCGAGTAAGTCTCCAAAGGTCGAGCATCCGGTAGACTGCGTAGTAATGTTGTTCGTCCAAAACCCAATCCATAACCCCGTAGTTAGCCGAACTACGTTTTGCTCTGATTCTCAGGCCAGATGAGATACGTAGGCATAAGACGCGATGTCTTAGCGAGCACACATCCCCCCAACCCATAGGTCAGCCGAGCTACGAAGACTCTGATTCTCATATTCAGATGAGATACGTATGCAGTGGATGCGACATCCGCGCGAGTCATTTCCATCTAACATTTCTTTTAGTAAATAGTACATTAGTTAAACCCACACCCTTTAGACAAGAGTCACAAAAGTGGATCCCGTAGAGTACTACGGATGCGTAGGGGTGCTAACACCTTCCCTTCGTATAACCGACTCCCGAACCCAAGATTTGGTTGCGAGACCCCGTCTTGTCCTTTCCTTTTTCAGGTTTACTTCGAGCGTTTCCTTTCCCTCGTTTGGGATGAATAACGCACGGTGGCGACTCTCCTGTCATTTTCATTCGCCGGTTGTTTTTTCGCGCACTGTATTTTTCAGGTTGCGATAGCTGGCGACTCTGCTGGGGACAAGAAGTTGACCTCTTGCTGGTCCATCTTCCCTAAGCGAGTCCCTCCTAGCTTTTGTAGGTTGTCTGTTTATTGGGTGTTCATGCTTTTGTACCTTTATTTACTTACTTGCTTGCATTCATCTGCTGTATCTGTTGAAGCTGTTGTTTGTTTGTTGGGATGGGATGATCTACGAGAGATAAGCCCATTACCCAGGCTTAAGTGTACACACAGGTTTTAGAGTGGATGATCATGAGGCTTGCGTGGCATGTTGCTACGTTAAGTCGTTCGTGAAGAACCACACCCAGACGAGGTTTCTTTTGGATATATTATGTCCTACGGATGTTCCGTAACGACATGATGTTCCTCTAGAAATTGTCGACTCTGGTGACCATTTCCCGAGAACTCAGTCGAGGCCTCTCCTCCGAGACGTGATTATGTTAGCTCTGGTGGGCGCATTCTCGCTGATCAATCCGAGGACCCCGAGACTGAGAACTTTCTTTAGGATGTCCTGTTGAGGGGAGTCAGTGGAGGTCTTTTATCCCGTAATAATGTCAAACCTTCAGTGGTAAATGTATTATTCGCGACTGAAGGGCTGAAGTTGACGAACTTCTGTTCTTAGAACCTACCAGTGAGGGGCGGGCTAAATTCAGGAAACCTTAACCTCCAACCAACCCGGTTTTCTGGAGTAGAGCTTTGATCTTGTATTATATTCCTCAGTGAATTTCTCTCCAGGCAGTGCAACCTGACAGATGTTCAAGCGGATCCATCAATTCTGATTGACATGCCTTCGCATTGCATAACATCATCTGCATATTTGCATCCAACATCTCATGCTTATTCATTTGCAGGGTATTCCCTTTCAAAACGGGGGTGCCTTAAAACTGAACAAGCAGTGCATCGCATACCATGCATATTAACCCTTGTCTGTTTTGCAGGTGTCACCGCAGTGTCTAATGTTTGTTCCCTGTATCAGGCAGTTATTGGTCCCAAGCGAGTCCACAGGTACCCGACAAAGGAAAATCGTCCACAGCTAGCGATGGACCAAGTACAGAAAGAGTTGGCTGATATGCGTGAAAGGATGGATCAGTTCATGACATTGATGACTAGTATGGCAGAAGGCCAGGAAAAGCTGAGGGAATTGGTTGAGCAACCGAGACCCGATCCAGAGGTGGATATACCAAATGCTGAGGGAAACCCTGGTAACCCTGGGAACGCTGATAACCCTGTGAACACTGGTAACGCGGGTAACGCAAATGCTGATGGAAACCCGGGTAATGTTGGTAACACAGGGAATGTTGGAAATGGTATTGGCGGAAGGTACAATGTGAATCAAGGAATTCGGATTAACGGGCGCCCCGTTACTGAAGATTATCAGTATGATCAATTTTCTTTGCACGACGAGGCCCTCGAGACCACTCGCCGTATGGATGAGCTTGCTGAGAAGCTCAAATCTTTGGAGTCTCAAAATTCCTTAGGCTTTGATGTCACAAATCTTGGTCTGGTTCAGGGAGTAAGGATTCCTCACAAGTTCAAACCCCCTACTTTTGAGAAATACAACGGGGCTTCTTGCCCACGCACTCATCTCCAATCTTATATGGGAAGGTTGGGAGCTCACACGGAAGATGAAAAGCTGTGGATGTACTATTTTGAAGACAGTCTAACTGGAGCCTCTCGTGAATGGTATGCTCATTTGTCACGTACCACCATCAAGAGCTGGAAAGACTTGGCAGAGGCTTTTGTCAAGCAATATCAATATAACTTGGACATGGCTCGAAATCGGACCTTGTTGCAAGGTATGTCTCAGACTGCCAAGGAAACCTTTAGAGATTATGCTCAGCGTTGGAGACAGATTGCTGCGTCCGTCCAACCCCCTATGTCTGAAAGGGAGATGGCGGACATATTCATGAACACTCTTCAAGGCAATTATATTGAGAGATTGGCTGCTTGCCCATCAATCAGCTTTGCAGAGATAGTAATTGCTGGAGAAAGAATCGAGAGTCTGTTGAAGATGGGCCGAATTCAAGATAATAGTGCTCCCAAGAGACCGTTTGCTGGTAACGGTCAGCGAAGAAAAGAAGGCGAGGCAAGCGTTGTGTATGCCGGCAGAGGCAGGGGTAGAGGACGCCCTAATTATTATCAAGATCAAGTGGCCGCAGTCACTATTCCAACACCTGTTCCTCAACCGCAATATCATCCGCAACAACAACCCAGGTACAACAATCAACAACAAGGAGGTAATTCGGGTCAGCAGGGACACTATCAACAACGTCCAAGGCAGACGGACCGGGTCATCGAACCAATCCCAATGCCTTATTCAGTATTACTTCCCAAGCTGATTGACATGAATCTGGTTACATTGAGAACTCTGGCCCCACCAATCGATCCCAATAATTTGCCTAGAGGTTATGATGTCAACGCCCGATGTGCTTTTCACTCCAACGCACCTGGCCATACTACAGATAATTGCAAGGCTCTCCAGTTCAAGGTACAAGATTTGAGAGATGCCCAGGCCATCAATTTTGCTCCGGTGCCTAATGTTATCCAGAACCCGATGCCGACTCACGACAGGCAGAGGATTAATGCAGTTGATAGTAGGGAAACTTTGAATTTGGTTTCTGATGTGATTAAGGTGAAGACTTCGCTATCAGTGGTTAAAGACCGACTTCTGAAAGGACAGATTTTCCCGGGATGTGGGGAAGAATGCAGAAATTGTCAAGCTGCTGAAAACGGATATGACAGTTTGAGAAGGGGTATTCAGCAACTGATAGATGAAGGTTGTCTTCAGTTCGATCAGGCCCGTCCAGTGAAGAATGATGTATCAACGGTGACGTTTTATTTCACTCCTGAAGAAATATATGTTCCCGAGAGGCTCGCTCCGACAACAATATATTTCCCAGAAAATACAGAACCAGCAGCGGTGAACATCGAAAGTCCGGCACCGGTTACAATTCACTCTGACAACCGTCAACCGACTTTGGTTGGTCCGATCACCATCACAATACCAGGACCCGTTCCGTATGAGAAAGACAGTGCTATCCCGTGGCGCTATGGGGCTGATATCTACTGCTAGGGGCAGAAAGTTAACGAAGAAGGCATTGACATCGGTAGTTCCGCTGTAGACAATGTTGGAGGGGTTGGTGGCTTCACTCGCAGTGGACGCCTATTTGCACCATCAACATTGCGCACAAATGCTGAAGCTAAGGCATCCGCCAAGGCTAAAGGAAAATAGGTATCCACCGAAGAGGTTACTACCGAGGAAGCTCCTCCTAAGACCGCATTTGAGAAGGAAGTGGATGAGTTTATGAGGATTATCAAGAAAGGTGACTACAAGGTAGTCGACCAGCTAAATCAGACACCTTCAAAGATCTCCATTCTCTCACTATTGCTGTGCTCTGAGGCTCACAGAGCAACCTTGTTGAAAGTACTGAGTATGGCTTATGTTCCCCCAGAGATAACTGTTAACCAGCTGGAGTCGGTAGTTTCCAATGTAAACGCTAGCCGGGGGCTAGGTTTCACCGATAATGACCTGACATCTGAGGGCAGGAATCACAACAAAGCCTTGCATATCACAATGGAGTGCAAAGGGGTGGTGCTTTCCCATGTTTTGGTTGATACAGGCTCTTCTCTGAATGTTCTTCCAAAGAAAGCCTTAACGAAGTTGGATTGCGATGACACCATCCTGAGGCCAACTAACTTAGTTGTGAGGGCTTTTGATGGCTCTAAGAGAGTTGTCTTTGGCGAATTTGAGTTTCCAGTTAAGATTGGACCGCAGGTATTCAAGAGTACCTTTTATGTGATGGATATCCAGCCTGCCTATAGCTGTCTGCTAGGTCGGCCTTGGATTCATGTTGCCGGTGTTGTTACTTCTACCCTCCACCAGAAGCTCAAATATGAACTAGAAGGTCAGGTCGTCACTGTCTGTGGTGAAGAGGATATTTTTGTTAGCCACCTGTCTACATTTAAGTATGTAGAGATGGACGGCGAGATGCACGAGATGCTGTGTCAAGGCTTCGAAGCCATAAACATCAATGAGGTCGCGCCCGAAGCTGTCTTTTCGCCTGAGTTTGAGAAGGTCGGGACTCCTATATCTTCATACAAGCAAGCTGTCGAAGTGGTTAAAGCTGGTAATGCCCAAGGCTGGGGCAAATTTGTGGAGCCAGTCATCAAAGAAGACAAGTTTGGATTGGGGTATACTCCGGGATCTCAGAAGAATGAAACTGGTGCTCTCTCCAGCGGGGGTTTGGTTTCTCCCCACATCGTCAATGCTGCAGATGAAGACAAGGCTGACAGCGACTGTGACTTAGATAGCTGGATTCGCCCGTGTGTCCCGGGAGAAAAGCTCGAAAATTGGTCGTCTGAAAAAACCGCAGGTGCTCGCTAGGCGAGCACGCAGCGAAGCTTCGCTAAGCTTTCGCTAGGCGACGCAATCGCGAACGTGACAGTATTGGCCTTTTCGTTCTGTTTGTTCTAACCTGTTTTGTGTTGCCATGGCATTGTTTTCCCCTAGATTTCATCTTGTTTGTCTAACCTTTTTGTCGAGTTTTTTTTGTGAGGACTCACGCACTCTTGCAGGGATACCATTCGGAGGTTTATTCTGATTACTCGTATTGACTGATTTTCTTTGATGGTCTAGCTGGAGAGATCTCGGGGTTGCTAATCCTTTAATTGCTGTAACTTCGGATCTTTATCCGTGTGGTAATTTTTTCCCTTTCTCGTACTTTATCGCTTTCTTAGCTGGAAGACCTCGATAGGAGGCAATGTTTGAGCCCCTTGGTGGCATTTTACTTTAAGATACATGTTTTGTATGGTGTGATCGTTTCCCCATAGGATACGAGGCTTCGGATAGTCTCCCGTCTGCTTGCCAATTAAGGTAGCACTGTTCCTTCGCCTAGGACTTCCTTTTTGCATGCGCGTTCCTACAACGCAAACAAACCCTAAAACCCAAAGCAACACGTTTACTCCTTCTACTACAGGCGAGTAAGTCTCCAAAGGTCGAGCATCCGGTAGACTGCGTAGTAACGTTGTTCGTCCAAAACCCAATCCATAACCCCGTAGTTAGCCGAACTACGTTTTGCTCTGATTCTCAGGCCAGATGAGATACGTAGGCATAAGACGCGATGTCTTAGCGAGCACACATCCCCCCAACCCATAGGTCAGCCGAGCTACGAAGACTCTGATTCTCATATTCAGATGAGATACGTATGCAGTGGATGCGACATCCGCGCGAGTCATGTCCATCTAACATTTCTTTTAGTAAATAGTACATTAGTTAAACCCACACCCTTTAGACAAGAGTCACAATAGTGGATCCCGTAGAGTACTACGGATGCGTAGGGGTGCTAACACCTTCCCTTCGCATAACCGACTCCCGAACCCAAGATTTGGTTGCGAGACCCCGTCTTGTCCTTTCCTTTTTCAGGTTTACTTCGAGCGTTTCCTTTCCCTCCTTTGGGATGAATAACGCACGGTGGCGACTCTTCTGTCATTTTCGTTCGTCGGTTGTTTTTTCGCGCACTGTATTTTTCAGGTTGCGACACAAATGAGCATGAAGTACTTCGGGTTAGGCATGATTTTTATTTGGCTTACATGCATGATGTATGAATGACCATGATATGCAAATGCTGACAACATGCAGACTGGAAATTTATAGAAGGCTTTAATGGAGATACTGAATCCTCAACACCAATAACTCAACCGAAGGAGTGATGATATAAGCATCAAAGGGGATCTATCAAGCCGAACGGTTACAATTGGCCCAGTAATCCTTTCGGAGAGTGATGAATTATGCTCTCTGGAGATATATGTTGATTATCCAAGAGAAACTTGCAACTTGAGACTTGTGGGGAAAGACGAAAGATTTCCTTTTAATATTTCCACATGTCAAAGCAAAAATTGTGGTTCTCAATATATCGAGAAAAAAAAATCTTTTTAAGTTCAAAATTTCATTATTAACGAATAAATGGCATTTTGCATAACAAAGAAAATCAGAGAAAAATAGAAAATGATTGAAACTGATAGGCAAACTTGTATTTATTCAAGAATGGTAGCACACAAATGGTGTAGCTCCATGGAACATTACAAATTTAGAAAATGGCAACGGGAAAAGTTTTACATTAAATCAGAATGACTACTCCTGTCCCTAATAACAATGACTCCACGAGACTTCGCTTATGAAGGGAGTAACTGGATTGATCTTCCATCTTTGGCTCTTCTGTGTTGATCAGTGACGACTGATGCAGTCTATGCCTTTTGTCCCTAATTTTTGCCTGGATCGCCCTTTCGGGTTTTCAATCCACTGGGACGCTCTTTTTTGCCTAAGTCGCCCTTTCAGGTTTTCAACTTAGCGAGCTACCATTTTATTTATTTATTATTATCCCTAACTTTTGCCTGGACCGCCCTTTCGAGTTTTCAGTCTACCGGGATACCCATTTTTGCCTAAGTTGCCCTTTCAGGTTTTCGAATTAGCGGATTTTTGTTAGGCATAGTATCTTTTGACTACATCAGAGTTCACAGGGTGAATGAGCTCTTCTCCATCCATAGTTGTGAGAAATAGAGCACCTCCAGAGTATGCTCTCTTTACAACGTATGGGCCTTCATAGTTGGGAGTCCAGTTCCCACGTGAATCTTTGTGTATTGGAAAGATCTTCTTGAGCACGAGATCCCCTACATGGAACTCTCGAGGACGGGCCTTCTTGTCAAAAGCTTTCTTGATTCGTTGTTGGTACAATTTTCCATGGCACGGAGAGGTCATACGCTTCTCATCAATGAGGTTAAATTGATCATAACTGTTCTGGATCCATTCAACTTCATCTAGCTTGACCTCCATCAATATTCTCATTGAAGGTATCTCTACTTCGACTGGGAGAACTGCTTCCATCCCATAGACCAAGGAGAATGGGGTCTCCCCTATTGAAGTGCAGACTGAGGTCCGGTATCCATGCAAAGCAAAGGGTAACATCTTGTGCCAATCCTTATAAGTTTTCACCATCTTTTGCAGGATCTTCTTGATGTTTTTGTTGGTAGCTTCAACAACACCGTACATCTTTGGACGATATGGAGAAGAATTATGATGGTCAATCTTGAAACTCTCACATAATTTTGTCATTGTCTTGTTGTTCAAGTTTGAACCGTTGTCGGTAACGATCTTGTTTGGGATTCCATGGCGGCAGATAATCTCCTTCTTGATAAAGCGAGCAACCATATGTCTTGTCACATTGGTGTAGAAAGCAACCTCCACCCATTTAGTAAAGTAATTGATGGCAACCAGGATGAAGCGGTGACCATTGAAAGCCTTAGGCTCTATAGCGCCAACCATGTTGATTCCCCGCATTGAGAAGGGCCAAGGTGATGTCAAAACATTCAACAGTGTTGGCGGTGCATGCACTTTGTCAGCATAAATCTGACATTTATGACATTTCCTAGCATAAATGAAACAATCAGACTCCATGGTCAACCAATAATAACCAGCTCTCAAAATCTTCTTGGCCATGGCATGCCCATTAGCATGGGTTCCAAAGGATCCTTCATGAATCTCATTGATTAACATGTCTGCTTCATGTCTATCCATGCATCTAAGCAGAACTATGTCATGATTTCTCTTATAAAGCACATCATTACTCAAAAAGAATTTGGAAGATAACCTCCTTAGAGTTTTCTTATCCAACAATTTAGCATCTTCTGGATACTCTTAACTTAGTAGATAACGCTTGATGTCATGAAACCATGGTTTATCATCAGTTTCTTCTTCAATTAGTTGAGAGTAGGCAGGCTCATCTCTTCGCCCTATTTGAATAACCAGAGCTCCATTATGGAACCTGACTTGGTACATTGATGCTAATGTTGCCAAAGCGTCAGCCACTTGATTTTCTACTCTTGGGATGTGATGGAAAGTGATATCGTCAAAGTATTATATCATCTTTACAACATGAGCACGATATTGGATCAACTTCGCATCACGAGTTTCCCATTCACCTTTGACCTGATAGATCACCAAGGCTGAGTCTCCATACACCTCAAGGATCTTGAGTCGAAGATCAATTGCGGCTTCAATACCAAGGATACAAGCTTCATACTCTACGATATTATTCGTACAATCAAAGCACAACCTTGTTGTGAAAGGGGTAAATCCACCATTTGGATTCATCAAAATAGCTCCCAACCATGACCATTGTAATTGGAGGAACCATCGAACGCGAGCTTCCATCGAGATCCTGGTTCTGGTCCTTCATATGGGCCTGGGATCTCACAATCCTTTATCACCATTATATCCTCATCAGGGAAATCATATTTCAATGGTTTATAGTCTTCAACTGGTTGGTGAGCGAGATACTCTACTAAAACACTTCCCTTGATTGCTTTCTGGGTCACGTACTGGATGTCATATTCTGACAAAAGCATCTGCCAACGGGCAAGTCTTCCAGTTAAGGCAGGTTTCTCAAAGATATAATTTATTGGATCCATCTTCGAGATCAACAAAGTAGTATGACAAATCATGTACTGCCTCAAACGACGAGCAGCCCATGCTAGCGCGCAACAAGTTTTCTCCAAAATCGAATACCAACTTTCACAATCGGTAAAATTTTTACTCAAATAGTAAATAGCATGTTCTTTCCGACCAGTTTCATCATGTTGCCCCAGCACACATCCCATTGACTCTTCAAACACAGTTAGATACATGATTATGGCTTTCCTGGGACTGGTGGAATCAGAATAGGAGGCTCTTGCAAGTATTGACGGATCTTCTCAAAAGCTATTTGACAATCAGAATTCCATTCGATAGCTTGATCTTTTCGAAGCAATTTGAAGATAGGCTCACACGTGGCCATCATGTGTGAGATAAACCTTGAGGTGTAATTCAAACGTCCAAGGAAACCTCTAACTTCTCGCTCGGTGCGTGGAGCAGGCGTTTCTTGTATAGCTCGGACCTTGTCGGGGTCCACCTCAATTCCTGGTTGACTAACGATGAAACCGAGCAACTTCCCTGAGCGGACACCAAATATGCATTTTGCAGGGTTTAATCATAATCTAAACTTTCTGAGGCGTTCAAACAACTTCTTCAAATGGTTCATATGATCTTCTTCATTCTGATATTTAGCGATCATGTCATCGACATAGACCTCTATCTTCTTGTGCATCATATCATGGAAAAGAGTGACCATAGCTCTTTGGTAAGTTGCCCCGACATTTTTGAGACCGAAAGGCATCACCTTGTAGCAAAAAGTGCCCCAAGGGGTAATAAAAGTGGTCTTCTCCATGTCATCTAGAGCCATCTTGATTTGATTGTATCCAGAAAATCCATCCATAAAGGAGAATACAGCAAAACTTGTAGTGCTATCTACCAGAGTATCAATGTGTGGTAGAGGGAAATCATCCTTTGGACTAGCTTTGTTCAGATCCCTATAGTCAACACATATCCTTACATTGCCATCCTTTTTAGGCACAAGTACAATATTATCTACCCATTGTGGGTACTTTACCACTACGAGGAAACCAGCGTCAAATTGTCGTTTGACTTCTTCACAAATCTTCAGAGCCATATCTGGTCTTGTTCTTCGGAGTTTCTGTTTTACTGGCGGGCAGTCTGGCTGAAACGGTAGCTTGTGTTCAACAATGTCGATGTCCAGGCCTGGCATATCCTGGTATGACCATGCGAATACATCCATATATTCTCGTAGCAGCTTGACCAATCTCTCTTTGACGCTTGCTTCAAGTGTGGTCCCGACTTTGACTTTTTTCTTCTCTTCCTCTGTGCCAAGGTTGATTGTTTCCACCTGTTCTTCATGTGGTTGAAGGGCTTTGGACCCGTGCTCGAGCAACCTTGCCAATTCGTCGGGGATGTAACAATCTTCTTCACCCTCTTCTTCCGCTTGGTAGATAGGGGAGTCAAAGTTATGAGAGGGAGTAGAGTCATTGGATTCAACGGGGTTATCATTTATTCTGCATGTTTGAATGATTGATTTTTTTAGAAAAGTAAAAATAAAAGATGCACAAATGAAAAGTTTTTGTTTTTGAAAAGATTGTCATTTTCTTAAGAGAAAGCAAATAAATGAATAATAAGAATTTAACAAAATGTCTTTCATTCACTGATAATGATTATTTGAAAATGAAAAGGGGCCCTAAAACATGATCCATTAGCCTTGGGGAGAGCTAAGGATTTGAAAGGGAAAAAAAAACAATTATTACTTTGACAAAGGAAAAATTTCAGGGATCTCAACCGCCTTCCAATTGTTCAAAGTTTTCTCACACTGGTAAACCAAACATAGCTCATCTTCATCTTCGGTGTTGTCCTTTGCAGGGACTCGGGCTCCTTTCGCAGCGGAAGACACATATCCCAGACCAAAGCGATCATGCTTCTCACGAACATCAATAAGCCGACCCCAACCTTCAGGGGTTTCTCCTTCAATGCTAGACTTCGCGCTTTTCAAAGAAGCGAAATATGAACAAGCTTTCCCAACAGGGTCCTTCATCTCCACAAAAGTGGCATTGGCTATTTCAAGAGCTTGGAAAGAAGTTTCTAAAGCGTCCTCATCAACCTCGATATATCTGAAGGATGAAAGGTGACTAACCACAAAGTCCTCTTCTCCAGAAATGATGATCAGTTGATTGTCCACCACAAACTTCATTTTCTGATGTAGAGTGGAGGTGACTGCCCCTGCAGCATGAATCCAGGGACGCCCCAATAAGCAGCTATACGCTGGATTAATATCCATGATTTGGAAAGTAATCAAGAATATGTGAGGGCCAATCAATATGAGCAGTTCTGAAGGAGAATTGCCATCCAAGGCGCAGCGGAATTTAAAATTTTCTCCATTTAGTGATCCTTACGAATAGGCATGACCAGTGATAGAATCGTTACCTCTTGTGGCGATTCAAACCTTTGGTGCAGATCTCTTGTAACGATCAAAACCTTGGATACAAATCCACGGAGCGATCACGAACGTTGAACGATGACAACGTCTCTACTCAGTCCACACGAACGGGTTCCTTCAATCTCAGTGCTAGCTGGTACGAATGAAGGCTTTGAGTGAGAGAGAGAGGGAAACAAAATTCCAAGTCTTTACTTGAATTTCAGTCTGAGTGGAGTGATAATGCTTCTACCCAAGGTGTTCTATTTATAGAACCACTTGTGTGGGCTTCAAGCTAAAAATCCCACTTAAGTGTATTTTGGCCCATATCTCATAATATGCCAAAATCACCTAAGTATTTGATACCTTACCATATTTAGTATTCCACTTAAGTGCACTGTACCTTACGGTGTTCCTTAGTTACTCTATTTCTCATCAATCCGTCCTTTGTGTGTGACCCTGTAGGTTTTCGCGACGTTGGCAATTATATTAAATCACACATTTAACATAATAAACAGTGAGCGGTATCTAGCAACACATCACTGCTACCCAAGTCACGAAAATGTCATGTGATCTGACAAAACCTCCTTGATAATAATTATGTGTATAATTACCCCTTTGCCCTTATGTCTATATTGAACACAAGGTATAGATCGTGTCATCCTTGTCCAGTTCAATATTGGGCCCATAGACATTTATCCTGTTACGCAGGATGGGCAAATTCCATCTAGGACACTTATGTCCCTCAGCATGCTTTGTGGAGTACCCATCAACTGTCTTTATGGTTATCCAGTTACGGACAATGTTGGATCAGCAATAAGCACTCGACTCTACATCTAGGGTCCATAGTGGTTTCAGGTCGAAGAGTGGTATACACCATTATCACCATGAGAATAACTTATGACACTTTGCATAACTTTCTATATAGTATTCTCATAGCGGGTCAATCCGGTATAAATATTACTCTTAATATTCATACCTATGTTTAAGACTTGATAACTCTTTATCCATGATCCATGAGATGTGATCATCAGTCTACAAACATAATAGTCTTAATGCTTTAGTGTTATCCCACTTCACAATAAAGCTCGACTACGGATACTTTAAGAATAATGTCCTTATGTTTAATGTGGTCTCATGATCAAGTCACACTTGATGCATTAAACGGACTATCTATTCCAGGGACTTTATTAATCAAACATAATAAAGAAAATGCCTTTTATTATTAATAAATAATTCGATACAAGTACCAAAAGTATTGGCCTCTAGGGCTTACACCAACAATCTCCCACTAGCACTAAAGCCAATCAGGCATTCCCCTAATGCCCATTTATCTAGTATGGCCATCATACTTCTGCTGCGCAAGAGGCTTTGTTAGTGGGTCAGCAATATTGTCAAGTGTAGGTACTTTACATATTTTCACATCTCCTCTATCTATTATCTCTCGAATGAGATGATAACGCCTAAGTATGTGTTTGGATCGTTTGTGAGATCGAGGCTCCTTAGCTTGTGCGATAGCTCCATTGTTATCACAATAGAGACCAATGGGATCCACAATGCTAGGGACTATGCCAAGTTCACTAATGAACTTCCTGATCCAAACAGCTTCCTTTGCTGCACTTGAGGCTACAATATACTCGGCCTCGGTTGTAGAATCAGCAACTGTATCTTGCTTTGAACTTTTCCAGCTTACAGCGCCACCGTTCAAGCAAAACACATAACCAGATTGCGATCTAAAGTCATCCTTATCTGTCTGGAAGCTAGCATCGGTGTAACCAATTATAGCCAACTCTTCCTGACCTCCATATATCAAGAATGAGTCCTTAGTCCTTCTCAAGTACTTAAGGATATTCTTGACAGCTACCCAATGGGCATCACCAGGATCAGATTGGTACCTACTCGTTGCACTTAAAGCATACGAGACATCTGGTCGAGTACATAACATGGCATACATGATAGATCCTATTGCAGATGCATATGGAATCTTATTCATGTGTTCCCTTTCTACCTTAGTTGAAGGGGATTGTGTTTTTGATAGACACAGGCCATGTTGCATAGGTATGAATCCTTTCTTGGAATCATGCATATTAGAGCGTCTCAGCACTTTGTCTATGTATGTACTTTGACTTAGGCCAAGCAGTTTTCGTGATCTATCTTTATAGATTCTGATTCCTAATATATAGGCTGCTTCACCTAGGTCCTTCATAGAAAAGCATTTCCCCAACCAAGTCTTTACTTGTTGCAGGGTAGGGACATCGTTTCCAATGAGTAATACGTCATCTACATATAATACCAGGAAAACGATCATGCTCCCACTAACCTTCTTGTAGACACAAGGCTCATCTTCGTTCTTGATGAATCCATATTGTTTTACCGTTTCATCAAAACGAAGATTCCAGCTTCTGGAAGCTTGCTTCAATCCATAGATTGATCTTTGTAACTTACATATCTTTTGGGCTTCTTCTGGTATGTCAAATCCTTCAGGCTGTGTCATGTACACATCCTCAAGAAGATTTCCATTAAGGAAAGCAGTTTTGACATCCATCTGCCATATTTCATAATCATGATATGCAGCGATAGCAAGTAAAATCCGAACAGATTTAAGCATTGCAACTGGTGAAAAGGTTTCATCATAGTCAACACCATGAATTTTTTTATATCCTTTTGCAACCAGTCTTGCCTTATAGGTATGTACCTTACCATCCATGTCAGTCTTCTTTTTGAAGACCCATATGCATCCTATAGGATTAACTCCTACAGGAGGCTCTACCAAGGTCCAAACTTGGTTTATGTACATGGAATCCATTTCAGATTTCATGGCTTCTAGCCACTTCTCAGACTCGGGACCAGTTATGGCCTCTTGTTTCTTTAGGATACCCCACAAATAAGCATCTCTCAAATTTTGGCTCAAGCTTAGTTGAAATTTTTCGTTTCACATAAACTTCGCAACCCCAAATCTTCATGTAAGACATATGTGGTTTCTCACCACTCCATATCTCATATGGTGTCTTCTCAACCTTTTTGGATGGAACACGGTTAAGTGTGTAAGCTGCTGTCAACAGCGCATGTCCCAAAAAGGAGTTTGGAAGATCGGCGTGACTCATCATGGATCGGACCATGTCCAACAGGGTTCGATTTCTTCTCTCAGATACACCATTCCATTGGGGTGTTCCAAGAGGAGTGAGTTGGGATAGGATCCCACACTCTTTCAGATGGTCATCAAACTCTAGGCTTAAATACTCACCACCTCGATCTGATTGAAGAGTTTTAATATTCTTACCTAGTTGGTTTTGTACTTCATTCTTGAATTCCTTGAACTTTTCAAAGGACTCTGATTTGTGTTTCATTAAATACACATAACCATATCTACTGAAATCATCAGTGGATGTGATGAAGTACTGAAAACCTCCTCTGCCTGGTATGTTCAGTGGTCCACATACATCAGTATGTATGAGGGACAAAATATCATTAGCTCTTTCACCTTTTCCTGTGAATGGAGACTTTGTCATCTTTCCAATTAAACAAGATCTGCATGTCTCATATGATTCATAATCAAAAGAGTCCAACAGTCCATCTTTATGGAATTTGGAAATGTGTTTCTCATTTATGTGGCCTAATCGACAATGCCAAAGGTAAGTTGGATTTAACTCATTAGGTTTCATCCTTTTAGTATTAATTTTATAAACTGGCATTTCAAGATCAAGGACATATAGTCCATTGTTCATTTGTGCAGTAGCATAGAATATATCATTTAAATAAATTGAACAACAATTGTTCTTTATTATGAATGAAAAACCGAACTTGTCCAAACAAGAAACGGAAATAATATTCCTGCTAATTGCTGGTACATAATAACAGTTCTCTAACTGAATTATCAA
Organism: Lathyrus oleraceus; assembly: GCF_024323335.1. NCBI lineage: Eukaryota > Viridiplantae > Streptophyta > Magnoliopsida > Fabales > Fabaceae > Lathyrus > Lathyrus oleraceus. The sequence continues at coordinate 384,043,290 of NC_066582.1, read as the reverse complement.
ACCACTAGGTAAAGTCAATTCATAAGTTCCTACGGCTAAGGCAGCAACCTTTGCTCCATTGCCAACTCGTAGGTCGACTTTACCTTTTGCCAATTCTCTACTCCTTTTTAGTCCATGCACATTTGTACAAATGTGAGAACCACATCCAGTATCTAATACCCATGATGCAGAAGTAGATAAATTTATTTCAATAACAAAAATACCTGAAGTTGGAGTCTCTACTCCATTCTTCCTATCTTCCAGGTACTTTGGACAGTTCCTCTTCCAGTGTGTGGTCTTACCGCAATGGAAGCAGGTGCCTTCTTTTTCTATGCTTCCACTAGGCTTCAAAGTAGCAATAGTGGGTTTGGGTTTGGCAACTTCCTTGCCTTTCCCTTTGTCATGTTTGAGGATAATCCTCATGTTTCGGTACCAATCCAGAAAATTTGTCCCAGACAATTTTTCTTTCTCAAGGTTTGATCATAATATGTTGTTACAGGTGTTTGTTGTCATGGTTATCTACATAAGGATTAATGAAAATATAAGTATCATTGACATATTTAATTAGGCCTTTAATTAAACATGTTCCCACTATTTTATTCAAAACAAATGACCCTCATCATTTGATTCGGAAAATCCCGTTGGAAGATTTTCTAGTGGGCCGAGATCCATATTTCACTTCGTTTTAAGTCTGCGTAGGCGGATTACACAAAACTAGGTTATTTAGGTAGGAACTCCTTCCAGTTGTATCTCATACAACTCTCGAAAATTTCAGTTGGGTGAATAACTCCTTATTCCAATCTATCATATGGATCATTCCCAACTCTTGCTTCTAAACATATATATAATCTTATTATAATTTGTTTAGTTAAGTTTGAACCATTGTTTTAACAGTTGGATATTACAATTATCCCATCGCACCTTACTAATATAGAACATGCACCTCGCGTAGGCGAAACCTACATTATTTGATACTAGTCTTGATGACTGTTAAAACTTGGAAAGCATAAACTTAATATTTATTTTGAGGGAATTGCAATTTTTTTGATCTCACCAACTTATTTATCATATATATCGCCTCTCACATGCATCAACATACATTCACATGCATCAACATACATACATACATAATGAAACAGTTATGGCCCCTAGCGCAATTGTTCTCCCAAGCCAATGAGAGAACCTAAGCTAACCTAACAACGATCTAAGCTTCTCCAAGCAAGATCTTCAAGGTTGTCCTCCTTTGCCACTGACTTCTTTGCTTTCTTCATATCATTACATTACATAAAAGAAACTCGTTTTACATACGAGGGAGTGAGATGAGAAAAGAAGTTACATTTAGGAGATTAAGAGAGAGGCACGACACGCAGGTCGTATTTTAAAACCCAAAACAAAATAAAGGAAGACTAAGGCCATAACCGATCACCACAAGACAATAATAAACACTTTATTATTATTATTAATTCCTTTAATTAATTAAAACCAAATTAAATCTCGACGACCGATCACCACATTTTAATAAACAATTCATTTAAAATCAATGTCGCTTTTCGCATCAACACTTGATACTTTTAAAGCACTGAGTTAGCCGAACGGATGAATTTTGCCTTGCGTTAACCGGTTAACCATATGCGTTAACCGGTTAACACTGTTTGAAATCTGTTCAAAAAATGTTTTCTGCCTCGCGTTAACCGGTTAACCAAATGCGTTAACCGGTTAACACTGTTTGAAAATGTCTTGGAAAACTGTTTTCCGTCTTGTGTTAACTGGTTAACCATATGCGTTAACCGGTTAACACTGTTTGAAAAATTAAAAAAATTTATTTCGTATTGCATTAACCGGTTAACCATACGCGTTAACCGGTTAACACTGTTCCAAAAAGTGTTTAGAAAGCACAACTCTTGTGCAGTCATAACCCCAATCGCATAACTCTCTGACAACACAACCCTTGTGCCGTCACTAACCCTGATGCACCAATTTCAGACCATCAAACACATCTCGATTGTTAATTCAGTATGATTGATCAACACGTCATTGCTTCACCATACTATTATCGGATCAAGAAGCAAATGACCATTGATCGCTCAAAGGAAAACAATCATTGATTGTTTGAATGAACGAAACGAGAACACTATATCATATATAATGTATTTTGCATCAAGATTACATATATCATATATATGACTTGATCGATCTCAATTTAATCTTTGATTCATTCTGTCTTTAATCATATTATTACAGAACAAAAACAGTTATCAGATTCATGGTTTCGTAAGTGGCTCTGATACCACTAAAGGAGAATTGCCATCCAAGGCGCATCGGAATTTAAAATTTTCTCCATTTAGTGATTCTTACGAATGGGCATGATCAGTGATAGAATCGTTACCTCTTGTGGCGATTCAAACCTTTGGTGCAGATCTCTTGTAACGATCAAAACCTTGGATACAAATCCACAGAGCAATCATGAACGTTGAACGATGACAACGTCTCTACTCAGTCCACACTAACGGGTTCCTTCAATCTCAGTGCTAGCTGGTACGAATGAAGGCTTTGAGTGAGAGAGAGAGAGAGAGGGAAACAAAATTCCAAGTCTTTACTTGAATTTCAGTCTGAGTGGAGTGATAATGCTTTTACCCAAGGTGTTCTATTTATAGAACCACTTGTGTGGGCTTCAAGCTAAAAAGCCCACTTAAGTGTATTTTGGCCCATATCTCATAATATGCCAAAATCACCTAAGTATTTGGTACCTTACCATATTTCGTATTCCACTTAAGTGCACCGTACCTTACGGTGTTCCTTAGTTACTCTATTTCTCATCAATCCGTCCTTTGTGTGTGACCCTGTAGGTTTTCGCGACGTTCGCAATTATATTAAATCACGCATTTAACATAATAAACAGTGAGCGGTATCTAGCAACACATCTTTGCTACCCAAGTCACGAAAATGTCATGTGATATGATAGAACCTCCTGTGATAATAATTATGTGTATAATTACCCCTTTGCCCTTATGTCTATATTGAACACAAGGTATAGACTGTGTCATCCTTGTCCAGTTCAATATTGGGCCCATAGACATTTATCCTGTTACGCAGGATGGGCAAATTCCATCTAGGACACTCATGTCCCTCAGCATGCTTTGTGGAGTACCCATCAACTGTCTTTATGGTTATCCAGTTACGGACAATGTTGGATCAGCAATAAAGCACTCGACTCTACATCTAGGGTCCATAGTGGTTTCAGGTCGAAGAGTGGTATACACCATTATCACCATGAGAATAAGTTATGACACTTTGCATAACTTTCTATATAGTATTCTCATAGCGGGTCAATCCGGTATAAATATTACTCTTAATATTCATACCTATGTTTAAGACTTGATAACTCTTTATCCATGATCCATGAGATGTGATCATCAGTCTACAAACATAATAGTCTTAATGCTTTAATGTTATCCCACTTCACAATAAAGCTCGACTACGGATACTTTAAAAATAGTGTCCTTATGTTTAATGTGGTCTCATGATCAAGTCACACTTGATGCATTAAACGGACTATCTATTCCAGGGACTTTATTAATCAAACATAATAAAGAAAATGCCTTTTATTATTAATAAATAATTCGATGCAAGTACCAAAAGTATTGGCCTCTAGGGCTTACACCAACAAGTTCTACCTCTTCAATCACGATTCTCTAGGAACCATCAAAAGCTTTCACTATCAAGGCACTAGGCTTCATGGCTGGTCCTTGATAAGATAACTTGGCGAGTGTTCTCTTTGGCATCACATTTGAAGAAGATCTTCTATCAACCAAGACTCTGACCAAAGCATCATCTTTGCACTTCACCAAGATATGGAGAGCACGATTGTGATTTTGTCCATCCTCAGGTAATTCTTTTCCACTAAAGCTTAAAGTATTTCAAGTTGTGATGTTCGCAACCACCCCCATTAAACTGGTCTACTATTATGCTTTGTGTTACATGAGCTTGGGCAAGCACCTTCAACAAAGCCTCCCTATGGGCTTGGGAGTTCAATAGCAGAGACAAAATAGAAATCTTAGATGGTATCTGATGCAACTGATCCATAAATTTGTAATCGCTTCTCTTGATCAACTTCAAGAACTCAACAACATCTTCAGATTGGACCACTTCGGGTTCTTTAGTAGGAGTTACAATTGTAGATTCCTTGGCCGACACTTGAGGGGTCACATTGAATCCAGGCGTATAAATTCGACCACTACAGGTCATTCTGCTCATTCCTGTAATATTGGTGACGTCCTCATTCACAGCTTCTGTCACTTCATCGTCTGCATTTCCTTCAACGATCGTATCCGCAACGGTAACCTTATATTTCCAAGGCACAATCTTGGTGCTTTCATATGGAAACGGCATAGGCATACAGATATCAACAGGTGACAGATGACCATTCGCAGGCACCACTCTTCTACTATAGTAAGGGATTTCAACAGGTTCAAGTAAATTGAAACAAGGTTCAATTACTGACACATCTTCATTCTTTGCAACACTGGAGATTTGAAGCACTCCTTTGTTCATCAAGTCTTGAATATTATCTCATACCATCTGACACCCCCTTGGGTGTGTGGGATACTCTTCATAGTTGTTATGACAAACATCAATCAGGCCAGCTTCCACCAATCGGGCGTGGAATGCTGTCAAAGGAATCTTAACATCATCAACCTTCTCAACCATAACACCATCAGAGGCATCTTAAATTGCATTCACTGTAGGGTCTCCATGGGGAGGAAGAGGATTATTCTTCATGTTTGGTCCCATATCCCTAAAAGATAAAATCTTGCTATTAATCAACTCACGAATCCTATGCTTCAAAGCATACCAACCCTCTAGGTCATGCCCGGGGCACCCTCATGAAAAGGACAATGTGTATTAGAGTTGTACCATGGAGGCAAACGATCAGGTGGAGGTCCCATAGGTATAAGAACCACCAAACCTTTTTGCAACAGAGAGGGATAAAGCTCAGTATATGACATTGGAATTGGATTGAAGGTTGCCCTATCCCCCTGCCTCCTATTTTGATTCGGAGCATTTTGTCTTGGGGCCTAAACTCTCGTCTGTTGATAGGCGGGAGCCGCTGGTGCTTGCTGATAAACCGGGGGAACAGGAGCACGTTGTTGAGCTGGAGCTGGTCGATAAACTGGAGGTGGTTGATAAGCCTGAGCAGGTTGTTGATTGAAGGCAGGCATCACTGCGGCTACGTACGGTTGTGGGGCGTACTGAACGAGATACATAGGTTGCTGATATGGAAAGGGTTGTTGAACATACTGCTGTTGTGAGTATTGTTGTTGTCTCCTTCTTGGAGGGGCTCTTCCTTGGCCAACAGACACACCATTAGTTTCACCTTCCTTCTTTCTAGGAAACCCTCCAGAGAACTTCTTTGGATTAACACTTGAAGTTCCAGCCACAACTACAAGTTTACCATTTCTTAAGCCATATTCAACGCGAGCTCCTATAGAAATAAGCTCGGAGAATCCCAAGGAAGCACTTCCAACCATCTTCTAATAGAATTGGGGTTGGACAGTGTCGATGAATAGTTCAGTCAGTTCCTTTTCCACAAGGGGTGGTTCAACTTGAGAAGCCAGTTCCCTCCATCTCTGAGTATATTCTTTGAAGGATTCTTTGTCATGTTGGAACATGCTTTGCAGCTGTCTCCTATCAGGCGCCATGTCCATGTTGTATTTGTAGTGTTTTATGAACCCGTCTGATAGGTCTTGGAAACATCTGATCCTACTTTGATCCAAACTCAAATACCACTTGGAAGGAGCCCCACTCAAGCTATCGTGGAAACAGTGGATCATCAGCTTGTCATCTTCCACATGAGCAGCCATTTTACGGTAATACATGATGAGATGGCTCTTTGGGCAATAATGCCCCTTGTACTCGTCGAAATCTGGAGTTTTGAACTTGGTCGGAATCACCAACCCAGATACAAGGCACATTTCTTTGGTAGCAGAACCAAAGACATGGTCTCCTTCCAATGCTCTGAACTTCTTCTCAAGAAGTTGCATGTTCTCCTTCACTTCTCTGAAATCTTCAAATCTCACTTCGCCACCGTTAACGGTTGATTCGGAAGTCCGATACAAATGATGTTGATCTTCAAAGTGCGGAACATGCCTAGCATAGGCAGTTGGTGAAGCAACGGTGTGAACAACTGGGCGTGCATCGGTGTAAACCGGCAATGGCACAACTTGTTGGACAGATTGCCCCACGTCATTTACTACCTCCGCCTAAGGGATGAAGTCGTAAGGTAACTCATATGGAGGAAGAGTTGAGGGTAACGACCTCTGAAGCTGAACTTCAACTGCTGGGCCCGTGATCTCCGAAATCATGGTCTCTTGCGGAGCCTCGAATCTGAAGGTTAAAGCTTGCAACATCTCTCTCATTTGGGATATGCCCCCCTTGATTTCATCTAATTCAGCTCTAACTCGGGCGCTCTCTTGCTCTTGTTCAGCCATCCTTTGTCTTGCTCGGGCGCGAGTATTGTACGTGTGTTGAAGATTCAGCGTGAAACTGGAGGAAGAAAGGACGGAGTGAGACTCTATTTTGAAAATGTATGAATGCATGTATGGATGCATCTTGTTTGCAAAACTCTTGGTTAGTTTCAGTTATTCATTTCAGAAATGCCACAATATTTTTTCGCAAGTATTTAAAGCAATAAAGCAATAAAACACAATAAAATGAATCCCAAACACGATTTTTCATTAATTTAGAACAAAGTTCAAATACAAACAAATGCCTACGGCATACGGGCTTTCCGAACCGTAGCAAGGTCGATAGACATCCCTTCCAACATCATCTTACAAAATTTAATGAAATTAAAAACTTGATGCGGAGTGTTCTCTGGACACATGCACCAAGCAGCTTCTTGCAATTTCTCAGGTAACTCTTGCATGATGGAATTTACGAATCTGGACAGCCTCAGAAAGTTTCCCTTCCACTCAGCGTAAAGTCCTTGGAGGTCTTGAATAATGCGCAAGTCTTTAGCCTTGGTCACCTCTATGTCCCTATAGAGGTTTCTCCAGTATCTGCACTCACTCATCAACATCAGATAGGCAGCATCCTAATCCATACCCTTAAGCGTCTGTATCCTAGCATTGGCTTGTTCCAACTGATAGTTCAAACATGTACAAACCCTTTCCGACTCTTCAGTCCTCAACTTCTCACGTTCCCAGGCATCCTTGTACTTCTGAATGGTGTTCTCAAGTTCACGAGTACGAATCTAAAAAATCAGTCGTGCTTCCCTCTTCATTACAAGAGTCCACTCCAGAGTTTTGCTGAGCTTTTGGATCCGGAGTACAGTTTTATCCAACTCTTCCTCCTTCGTCTTGAACACAAATTTAGTACTGTAAAGCATTTGTCCGAACTTTTCTCTCCTTGCCTCAGACTCCCTGTCCCTTTTGTTGGAAATTTCAAGTTCTTCGTCCTTCTTCTACTGACTATCTTTCAAATTCCCATTCTCTACCGAGACTTGGCCGAGCTTAACCCTCAAGTCAGTATTCTCCAATTCCAACTCCTTAATACGGGCATTAAGCTTCTCCACATGTTCAGGTAATATGGGTTCTGGCTCAACAACCAACGGATAGATAGAAGGATCAAATGGAAAAGGGAGCTTAACCATTTGAACCCTCTCTCTCACCCAACAAGTATAAGGCTCTCGAGCGATGACATTTCTCTTACCCAATTCTTTACCCTTTCTGATAATTGCTTGCCATGACCTCTTGATCTTCTTCACCATGGGGTGATCTGCTTCAGCACTGTGCAAGATGAAGGGCTCTAAAGCTTCAGCTTTTGGAGGGCCATTCATAGGGTAACCATGCTGCCTCAAAGATAACACGGGGTTGTAGTTAATGCAACCCTTGGTTACTATTAAAGGTACATTGGGGAAGTCTCCAATGCTGACAATAACATCCTCGGTTTCCCAATCCCTGATATACCACTTAACATGATTGGAGGTGACAGAAGCTAACTTCTGAGAAGGCTTGAGTTCCTTTGAGACAAAAGGGCCTTCTTCGGGCATATGAGATCTAAACCAGGCATGCAACAGTTGCGCACAGCATAAAATGGTTCCTCCTTTCTTCTCATGACGCTCATGGAGAGCATGATGAAGGTATGCTAGGAGGAATGGTACAGGGTTACTAGAGAGGAAAATCCTCACCGCCAGGTGGTCCACAAAATGGTCAATATTTGGGAAGAGAACTATCCCATATACCAACACAGCTAACACATCATAGAGAGCTTTCCAATTCCCTTATTTTTCCATCTTTTTGGCTTGATCTTCCAAGAACTTCCTAGAAAAACCATTGAAAGCTCCCTTCACATCCCAATTGTCCACGACTTCAGAAACCTTCAAACCTAAAGCTAAAGCTATCCTCTTGGGAGGAATACCTTCATCAAACTTAGGAAATTGATTATGATCCTTTAAATTCCGGCCTACAATCCTCTCAAACTCTTCCAAGGTAGAAGCCAACTGGAAATCAGAGAATGTGAAACAACGTAGAGGTGGATCATAGAACTGAGCAATAGTCACCGCAGTCATCATGTCCATCTTCTCATTTAAGATGTCCAGAATTCTTCTATAGTCTTGCATAAAGCTATTGAGTTTGATTGGTGTCACTTTGGAACTTAGCTTCTGCAGGCTGGAAAGGTTTACTTTCTTGTATTTGAACTGAAAAGTGCTTCTTCTCCCAGGATTCATTTTGCTAACAAGTCTTGAATTCCTGAAACAATGTGAAACAAACTAAGAGTTTTTCTTTTTATGTGTATGCAATGAATGGATGGATGCAATGCTTTTTTTTTGGTACAGGCTCAAAGGTCCGAGGTGTGGATAAATCTGATTGCTTTCCAAAATGGGGTTCTCACCGAGTATGATCTAGGGTTTTGTTATAAAGGACCCCCAGAGTCACTGATTCACAAGAATGTTTGACGCTTACGGAAAATGCTTTCCGGTCATCAACTTCATCAAGGGAATCTATTCTGGGTGAGGTTCTCGCACCGATTCTTATGAAGTATTCACCTCGGGAGTCCATACTACACAACCATCGACTTTGGTTCTAGACAGGGTACCCAGAGTCACGGATTCAAAATAGTGTTTGACGCTTACAAAAAATACTTTCCGATTGTCAACTCCATCTATAGAATATATTCTGAGCGAGGTTCTCGCATCGATTCTTACGAAGTATTCATCTCGAGAATCCATACTACGCAACCACCATTCCTAGTTGGCCAAAGGTTCAATATTCTAAAAGGTTCTTAGAGTCACGGACCCCTTTGAAATATTGAAGCTTACGAAGTATTCACCTCGGGCGACAATATTTGCAAAAGGATCAACTCTAAGTGAGGTTCTCATACCGACTCTTACAAAGTATTCACCTTGGGAGTCTGTACTACTCAACCATCGTCCTATCTTATGTTTTTCACTCTAGACTCGGGTGTAGAGTCTTTCCCACATGGTTTGCAATCAAAATATCCAAATACCAACATCACAATGGAACCAACATACAACAGATATATCAATACAACAATAAATATAATAGAAGCAATAAAGAAAAGCCACACAATTAAACAAACAAAGGCACACAAACTTCCTAACTAGGCTTGACTCACTTAGGGAACGACGTCCCCAGCAGAGTCGTCATCTGTCGTACCTCAAAAAATGAGAACACAACCTAGCGAAGCGCAATCGCGTGTTCGCAATGATGGACTGAATAGAGTCGCCACCGAACTTTATTTATTCCTAAAAGGAAAGGGGAAATATCGATAAAACCCAAGAAAGAACGACAATGATTATGGCTGTCGCAACCAAATCAGGGTTCGGGAGTCGATTACGCAAGGGGAAGGTATTAGCACCCCTCACGTCCGTTATACTCAACGGGAACCGTTAGGTTTGTTGTGCGCGTTAGTGTTAGTTTGAAATGTTAGGCTTTCTCAAGTTATTAGGTGGGAAAGAAAGAATAGAAAAGAGAAGAAAGTTTTGGGATTCTCAACGAAGGAGACTAAACCTAAGTTTTTTATTAATAGGCCTGACAAGATTTACGAATCCTGCTCCTACGTATCTCCAAGTGCAGTAGAGAACTCAAGGCTTACGTAGTTCTGGATATAAAAATGTTTCTTTGTTGGTCGATTTTAGCGAAAGCTACTTTATGTCATCCGATGAAAATATTGTTGGACTACCCAAAACAAGTGGAGAAGGGGACTTTCACATCACGGCCGAATGGATTTACAAATCGACATTCGCGGGAGCTTACTCACACGTTCAAGTGGACGAAACATTGCTTTGCATTGTCTTGAATCAAAATACCTTTCGTTTGAGAAAGGGTTTAAGGGTCGATCGCACGGCAGCGAGAAAAGAGTTTGATTGGTTTGAGTGTGTTATGAGTAATGTCGAGAACTTGGATGGGCGAGATATCCATCACGAATCCTAGTCTCAGGAGTATGTGGTATTCACCTTGTTCCATTTCCATCTTATTTGCGAAAGGTTTGATGTATTTATGTGTTTTTGAGATTTGATTGAGAAAAGGGTTTGACAAAACTGTGTTGACAAGCTTGAATGATGGCGAGAGCTAAGATAAGCGAGATATCCATCTCGAATCTTAATCTCAGGAGAGCATGGTATCCACCATGTTCCATTTTCATCTTTATTGAAAGGTGTTTAAAAAGGAATTAAGTATTTTTAAGTTTTATTGTGAAAATGGCTTGACGTTGGATCAAGTATGTGATGGACGTTTCAGAAAAATTTGAATGAAGGATTGAAAGAAATGGAATAGATAGATTTGGATGATGGCGAGAGCTAAGATAGGCGAGATATCCATCTCGAATCCTGGTCTCAGGAGTGCGTGGTATCTGTAGATGTTTGATTGGCTGCATTTTATGTTAAAACACTAACTGTACTCTGATGTCTTGACTGATGTCATGACATGCTTGAGTAGTATGCTGCAGGTTTAGCTAATACAGGATTTACTGAATGTCAAACTGGATGTTATGACAGTCATCCATGACAGCAGATACTGAGCTATAGAATAGTTGGTTTTCTGTTATAACTCAGTATTTATTTCAGTCTGTTTTTCAGGAGAATAACAGACCTGGCACATAGCCTATTGTCTGAATGTCAAACTGAATGTTATGACATTCATCCTTGACAGCAGATACTGAATTATAGGCAGGTTGGTTTTTCTGCTACAGTTCAGTATTCAGTTCAGTATGTTTTTCAGGAGAATAACAAACCTGGCATATGGCCTATTGTCTAAATGTCAAACTGAATGTTCTGACATTTATCTCTAACAGCTGATACTGAATTATAGACTGGTTGGTCTTTCCTGTTACAGTTCAGCATTAACTACAGTCTGTTTTTCAGGAGAATAACATACCTAGCATATGACCTATGTTCTGGACGTCAAACTGAATGTTATGACATTCATTCCTGACAGCATATGCTAGAGTGTAGGATGGTTAGTTTTTCTGTTTCAGTATTTTTCTCAGGCTATTTTTAAGGAATCTAACAGCTGAGCTAAAATCCAGGAAACTAACAACTGAGCTACAATTAATGGACCTAACAAATAGCATATTTGTTAGCACCCTAATATGTGGAAATTAGGTTAACTTGCTTAACCTTATTTTTAGGAAATACAAGTACAAAGCCCAAGTGCTGCAATATAAAAGGATGGCAATCATGCTTTTAGACTTCAGGGGTTTTAAGCGTGAAGCATTCATTGTACCATCATACTTCACTACTGCATTTTTATGTGTGTCTTGTATTAGGTTTACTTGTGAGCCAAGCAATTATCACCTAGATGATTGCATTGGACTAGGGTGTTCATTGAGTTGTAATTGTTGTGTCACTCTAAGCTTTTAAGCGTGAGTGTTGTGCTTCTTGATTAAAGTTATTAAGCACAATCAAGAGTTGTTTGAAGTATAACTTCGCCATTTAACTTTAAACTAATTAAAGGTTGTAATCACTGTGGTGATTAAGGGGGAGTGAGTAGGAACTCTGGTCTTAGTTTAGATTGGAATTGCATTGGGTAGGTATTAAGTGATAGAATTAAACAGTTGGTTTAAGGCGTGAATTAATACTGCTAATAGTGGATTTCCTCCCTGGCTTGGTAGCCCCCATACATAGGTGTGTTTGTCACCGAACTGGGTAAACAATTCTCTGTGTTATTTACTACACTTTACATTTACCTGCTGTATACATTCCTGTCTGCACAGAATCGGATGTCATAACATCTTGTGTGACATCGAAAGTCTGTTAACTAGAATTTCAATTGGTATCAGAGCAGGCACCCTGCCTGTTAATTTCTGGGTGAGATTTAGGGATGTTACTTTCTAGTACCATGGACAAGGATGTAGGATACTCAAATAGACCACCCATGTTGTATGGTTCTAACTATGATGACTGGAAACCTCGTATGATAGCCTTCTTGAGGTCTCCAGATAGCAAGGTTTGGAGAGTTGTCAACAAAGGATGGGAACATCCAACGAAGACAGGTAAAGATGGAATCATTATGCAAATTCCTGAAGAAGAGTGGGACAAGGAGCAAGAGGCACTAGCCCTTGGAAACTCTAAGGCCTTGAATGCACTGTTCAATGGAATAAATAAGAACATTTTCAGACTGGTGCATCACTGTGAACTGGCTAAAGAAGTTTGGGATACTCTCAAAACAACTCATGAAGGTACCTCCAAGGTGAGGATGTCTAAACTTCAGATGCTGACCACCAAGTTTGAAAATCTGAGGATGAAAGAGGATGAGACTATTCATGACTTCCACATGAATATTCTTGAAATTGCCAACACTTCTGGTGGCTTAGGAGAGAAAATGGCTGAAGAAAAACTTGTAAGAAAGATTCTCAGATCATTGCCAAAGAGATTTGCCATGAAGGTCACTCCTATAGAAGAGGCTCAAGATATCTGCAATATGAAGGTTGATTAGCTTATTGGTTCTCTCCAAACTTTTGAAATGGGCTTGTGTGAGAATGTTGAAAAGAAGAACAAAAGCATAGCTTTTGTATCAAATACTGAAGAGGATTCAGAAGAAGGAAGTACTGGAGGTGATGAAAGCATATCATAAGCCATAGCCATGCTTGGGAAACAGTTCAACAAGTTCATAAAGAAGATTGATCAAAAAGGTAGACCAAATGTCAAGAACATTTCGTCTGACATCAGGAAAAGATCAACATCTGAAGAAAAGTTCAACCAAGGCAAGGGAATCCAGTGTCACGGATGTGAAGGTTTTGGACACGTTAGAGCTGAATGTCTTACTTACCTCAAGATGCAAAAGAAGGGACTATCTGTCACCTGGTCTGAAGGAGACTCTGAGAGTGAATCAGATGGAGAATCTGCTAAACATGTCACTACACTAACAAGTGTCTGTGCCTCTTATGATGACTCAAGTGGAGATGAACTGACTTTTGATGAACTTGCTACTTCATATAAAGAGCTATGTGTCAAAAGTGCAGAAGTGTGTATACAAGGAGAAAAGCAGAAGAAACTCATCAAAGAGCTGGAGGATGAGAAAAAGAAGCATCTGACAGTCATAGATGGTCTAAATGATGAGATAACCTTGTTGACCTCTAAGCTAGATCAAATGACAAAATCCATCAGAATGCTGAATAAAGGAACTGACATGTTGGAAGAGATTCTAAAGGTGGGACAGAAGTCAGGAACCATGTCTGGTTTAGGCTTTGTTAAGAATTCCTCAGCTGAACTCAAACGCTCAAAGGCTGAAGTTCAGAAACTCAAGCAGAAGTCACAACCAATGTCTCAACATCAGGGAACCAGGAGGAGTAACCATCAGAAGAAGAAATTTCAGAGATGGAGATGTCACTACTGTGGTAGATTTGGTCATATAAAAGCATTTTGCTACAGGTTGCATGGTTATCCTAACCAAACCCCTCACGTCAGAGCTAAGCAGAAGGCATCTAAGCATAATGCCCCCATCAAGAAACGACAATGGGTTGCTAGGTTAGCTCACACAGCTCTAAGGGCATCTACCAGAGAAGACTGGTACTTTGATAGTGGCTGCTCAAGACATATGACTGGTATGGAGAATTTATTGGTGGATATACAACCTCACACTACCAGTTATGTGACCTTTGGTGATGGTGCTAAAGGAAAAATCAAAGGTGTTGGTAAGTTGGACAGTTCTGGAGTTCCAGAACTGAATAATGTGTTATTAGTAAAAGGACTAACTGTTAATCTCATCAACATAAGCCAGTTGTGTGATCAAGGTTTCTATGTTCAGTTCACTAAGGAATTATGTGTTGTGATGAATGGAGATAATCAGGAAGTTATGAGAGGATCCAAATCCAAAGATAACTGCTATCTATGGGAACCTAAAGTCTCAAACTTCTCCTCAATTTGCTCCTCAGCCAAGGAGAACAGGAGGTGAACCTGTGGCATAGACGTCTTGGTCATCTTCATTTAAGGGGAATGAAAAAGATCATATCCAAGGAAGCAGTTAGAGGAATCCCAAAGCTGCTTATTGATGAAGGAAGAGTCTGTGGAGAATGCCAGGTTGGCAAGGAAACCAAGATGTCACATCCTAAGCTGGGACATCCTACAACATCCAAAACTCTGGAACTTTTGCACATGGACTTAATGGGACCTATGTGTCGCATCCGCGAAAAACAACCGGCGGGCTAAAACAAAACAACACAGAGCCGCCACCGTGCGTTATTTATCCCAAAAGAGGGAAAGGAAACGCTCGAAGTAAACCTGGGAAAGACATGGTCTCGCGACCAAAGAGAGATGGGATCGGGAGTCGGTTATGCGAAGGGAAGGTATTAGCACCCCTACGCATCCGTCGTACTCGACGTGATCCACGCTCAAACGATAGAACAAGGTTGCTAAAACTGCTCACAAACATCACACACGCACACTGAAAACAAACACAGGTGGGGGAAGAGAGGAAAGGGCTCGCTAGGATATCGCATCCTATGCCTACGTATCTCATCTGGAATGAGAATCAGAGCTACCGTAGTTCGGCTCACACACGCCGAAACAAAACACACGCACAGACGCTGAGACGTCAAAACAAACAGGCAAACATGGAACCTGAATGCCAATCGCTGGACTTACATCAGCTTCCGAACCAAACGAACCCACACTGGAAACCAGATGCCACTTGATGGACTTATACCGGACTCCCAGCATACAACAATAGGATACGTAATGCCAATGACTGGGCTTACATCCGTCTCCTAACACACCCAAGGAGAAACAAGCAACAAGTTACTAAGGAGTCAGGAACTCGAGCCTAGCAACTGTCAAGCAAACACACACAAAAAGAAAAAGGGTGCCCGGAGAGATCTCGTACGACCTCCTGCCTACGTACCTCATCTGGTATGAGGATCAGGGCAACGTAGTTCCCCTTAACAGGGGAGAAACTTTCTCCTAACCAGAGACTGGGAAATGATAAACTAAAAGGGAGACTGACTCGAGCCTAATAGTTATCATGTATTCCACAATGGTCCTAGGTTGAGTTTTCTATCTACTTGCACAGGCTGCAAGCTAATCCTAACCAGGCAAAGCAAAGCATGCAAGCATAATCAAAACAAAGCAAACATTCACAATTAGCACACACTATATACAGACAAAGTGGGCTCACACAAGGGTTAGGCTGCAAAAGCAAGCCAACTGTATCAGGGTGATGTTAGCTCTTAACCCTAACATTGAGAGTTAGGGTGAAGCAGATGAAATAGGAAGTGAGGGGTGTGCCTCACAGCTCTTATCCCTGGCCAGGGAGAGCTTTAGACAAAGGAAGTGTGGGTTCAGAAAGTGGGAACCCTTCTACACTTATGACTGACTCAACATAGATCTTGGGTTAATACCCACAATGCATCAACACCAGTTGTGTGAGCAAAGGGATGACTCGACTGAATAGCAGGAGATGGATTGCACATCTCTTGTGTCTGCCAATTGCCTTATTCAAGGTCTTTTCCTTCTTGGGGACAAAGATAAACAAGCACAAGCATTGCCTCTTAAGGAGGTCTTCAGACAGGTGCCTGACCAAGTAACAGGCCAGGTCTTCCAGACTACATGGAGTTAGTGAGTTCTACCTCAATTGGTTAAGCAACCAAGCAACAGCAAAAGCAAGTTCACAATGAACTATAGCAACTAATGTACCTGAAAACAATCTAACATAATCAGTACACAACTCAAACAGTCAAACAGGCAAACTAAAAGTCAACAGTTAACTGTACACAAGCAATGCATTAAGCAAAGCATAAGCCAAGGCTCAACACAAATGACTTAGAAGCAATGTGCAAGAGATGGCATGTAAAAATGAACCCTAGGCAATTTTTAAATCCACACATGCACAAATCCTGGAAAAATATTAATAAAATAGAGGACATCATAAGGATTATTGTGCAAAAAATCCCAGCCAATTAGGTTAATGGTTTAGGAGTTATGAATTTTCTAATGAGAAGAAAAAATTAAAAAATGAATGAAATGGCATGGTGAAACATGGTAACATATGTGAATTAAATGCAAGGCCTAAAATGTGGAAAAGCTCTAGCCAGGTATCGAACCGTGGCGAGATTTGAATCCCAGCGCGCGCCTCATGAAACTCACCATTTCATTAAAGGAGGTGGCGCGCTGCTATTGGCTTCATGGTACACAAACACAAGATCCATGCAGAACACGGCCTGGCAAGATCTGGAACACTTCTGGAAACGAAAATCAAACATTCATAGCGTGTTCATCACAAACCCTAGGCTCAAGAACAAATTGTTTCAGAAATCCACAAACCTTATATCACTAGAACCGTCTTTCCAAGCACATCACGAATCTAAACTCATTTTATCCTAATTCTTCCTAAATCAAGAGATTCGAAGGGAAACATGTTTGTGCATCAATCTTCTAATCCACATAACTTCCTTGTTTCTCAACCAAATTCAATGAAACAAAGCGCAAAATTACCTCCCAAGAAAGATCTACAAGAAGCATGCATTAATTTTATGAATTGTGTTGCTCGAAAACTAACCTTCAAGAATTTGCAGAAGTGAAATAGGTTGTTTCAAGGCTTGGCAATGCAAAACAGAAGTCCTTTGATGCTTGTATGAGTGAATGAAGCAAGGCTTTGATGTTAATTATGCACGATCTTGTTCAATTCCACATTTGCCATTGATGAAGCTCACTTTGACAGTTCCAAATTCAGCTTGAAAACCTTGTGATCTTGCTTCCAACAGCCTCAATAATGCACATGGATGAAGAATTGATGAAGATCTTGGCACGGTTTGTGAAGAAATTTGGAGAAAAGTTGAGAGAAGAAGTGAAGAGTTTTTTGGATCTAGATCTCACTTTCCAAATTCTGTTATGATTAGCAATGAAACAGTTATGATTTAGCTTTTATATGTGATGTTAAACATGTTGCTAATCATGATTAGTGTTAAGGCAAAGGATTAATGGAAATCAAGTTTTATGTTAAATTGCAAATTGGCCAATTCACCCTTCACATGTGAAAATCAATGTAACAGTACCAAATTCACTTGGAGCAATTCAGAAATGTTGTTTAGAGGCTAGTGCAAGTGGAATCAAGTGAATGCCATGCTTATTTTGCAAAATGACTTTTTCCCTCCAATTTTCAAAATAAGTTCAAGTGAAAAATGCACTTTTTGTGTGATTAGTTTTAATGAAATATGATGCATGATTATGATAGAAGAGATCAAAAGAAATTTGCTCCAAAAAGTCCCACTTCATTTGGCCCTTTGGTGTGAAAGTTATCCAACTTTGAAATTCAACTTTTTTGGTCAATGATTTGATCATAACGTGCCAACCACAAATGCGAAATTCATGTTCTTGGACCTTTTGGAAAGGTGAGAGCAAGATCTTCAAATTTCATGTTGGACAAAATTTCATTTGAAGCATTTTTGGACATGTAATTTTAATGAGAAAACCTTTCCATTTTTGGCAATTTTGAATTACAAGTCACTTTCTATTTTTGGAAAGTTTTCATCTGACTTTATTTTCTTCATTGTTGATGTTTGAAATGTCAAATGAAACTTGTTTGGACATGAATGAAGTATTTCTAATCACTTCCCAACTCCAAATCCAACAGTAGACTTGTGGTTGACTTCTGTTGACTTTTTAGGGTTTCAGATGCTTTGGCAATGCACAGATGAATTTGAGCCTCAATCTCTTGATGAAATGGCTCCAACATGAAACCCTAGCTTCCATAAGCTCAACATAATCATAGAATGATCTCTCATCTCAATGAAGATCTCTTCTCCTTGACAAGCCCTGATTGGCACAATTCAGATGATTAGGGTTGACCAGAGGTCAAAACCCTAATCTCAAGGAATCTGATCAAGCATAATAAATCTCTTGGTGATGACAAAACCATGATGATGATGATGTACCATTTCAACCAAGATAAAGCTCAACCCCCTTGAGGAACCATGAAACCCTAATTTGAAGCACCAACCCTCAGATGATTAGTGATCAGTTCAATGAAACCCTCAGCTTGAATCTTAACCTCTTTATCTTCTGATCAAGACTTAGGAGGATGACTTGATCATGTAGCCACATGATATGCAAATATGCCATGCCTAATGACCTAAGAAATGAAATGCAATATGCTAAGCTAGTCCCAAGAGAGGAGGACAAATTTTGAGGTGTTACAGTTGCCCCTATTCAATCCACTGTGAACCTGTCGATATGAACAGCCTCGGCTTTCAGATGATCAGGGTGAAGAGTGATTGAATACCAAGAACAGACGAACAATTTGCACTCTAATGGGAAATAATTAACAATGCCTGTCAGAATCGGCAAAGAAACAATCTTAAAAGAAGAATCCATCTGGTACGGAGAAAGTCAGCCTGAATACCGGAACAAAAACGTCGACCTGGATACCAAAATACTGGATACCAAAATAAATGGTAACGCAGGGATAACCATGGCCTAAACACCACATATCCGCTGGGGATTATCATCTCTTTTTAATGCTTTTCTTGAACCCCGAAAATTTTCTCTTTTTCCGTTTTCTTGAACCCCAAACTTTTCCTTCGCGCAAATGATCCCGGATCACTGCATTCGAACCCCGACATCTTGTTTGCCAAAATAATGAACCTCATTCTCCATTTGAACCCCAGTCGCCTGACGATAACTCGCGATCGCCATTGTGAACCCCGTTCTCCAGAAAATGCCGCAACATTTCCCTTTCTCCATTTGAACCCCGCTCTCTAGAAAATGCCTCAATATTTCCCTTTCTCCATTTGAACCCTGTTCTCCACTTTCTTGTGATAATTCCGCTGGCAATGTCGGAAATAACACCAAACACCACTCTGAGGGCGACATATCAGAGGGTACACCTTCATAACAGGAAGGTAAAATGTGCATCTCTTCCTCAGAAGACACCCATAACGGACCTCCATTGGCCTCGGCCAAAGTCTAAGGTGACACATGAACAGAAGATAATCCTGAGGACCTCATCCCGGATATAATCTACAGCTCCAATCTCTATTTGAACCCCGCTCTCCAGAAAATGTCTAAACACTTCCTTTTCTCCATTTGAACCCCGATTTTCGCGCTGATCGCGTAACGTCCTTCGATTTTATTTCCATCTCCGCCCGACGGAAACATTTCCTCCAGTATTGCACTACTGGGGAACATTGTTGATCTGACATCATGATGCTAAACTCCTTAGAGTAACACCTCCAAATTTCTATCTCGCACGACAGAAATTTCCTCCAGTATCGCACTACTGGGGAACATTGTTGACCCAACACCACGATGCTAAACTCCTTAGAGTAACATCCTCATCATCCGACAAAACCAATTTTTAGACGGTAACCAATGCTTGAGTAGCATCTTCACCCGCTGGCGAAACCAAATCTCAAACGGTAACCTCGGCTTGAGACTAGCTGATGCTTGCAATGCATGATGATTTTAAGCGCAATGCTCCATAATTATGGAAATGCTACGCAATTTATTATGCAATATGCTATGATCTCCTAAATGATGCATGCATAAAAAGTATCCCCCTCAAGGGACTCTTCTAGGGAGCTCGAGGCACTCTGTTGAGGAACTCGACAACAGTCCGATCTCCACCCTGCTGGGGAATAACATTGTTGCTGGGAAACAGGCAACCCTTGCTGGGGATAACCGCCTTTGCACTCGATCCGCTCGGGGCATCGCTGGGGAATAGAACCAACAACGCACTCTGTGGGGAAACAACAGTCTTTGACTAGCTAGGGATATAAATCCCGACTCTGCTTGGAAAACCACCACCCACAGATACCTCCGCTGGGAAGAAGCAACCTTCAGGCCTGCGACTGGGGAAGCATCGGTCTGAAACCTGTTGGGGATAACCATCCTGGCCCTGCTAGGGAAGCCACAGACCTTGAATCCGCTGGGGAATTAGTCCGCACAACTCCGCTTGGGGAGATGAGGAAATTCCGGTACCGAACACCCGTCGACTCGTCGAACCAGGGCATTCATCACCCAAATTCACTGTCGGCTTTCCAATTTTGAGAACTTCCAGACTCGTCTGGACTTTTCTGATTCATCACCTTGTATTCCCGACCGCTCGGCACTCGATGGAGAGCAACCTCTTGGGATTTCTACAGACTTTTCAATCTTCAGACTTTGAAGAGTCTTCTTGATTAATTCCAAGGATCGTCGTACGTCTATCGTCGTCTTTTCACCTTTCTTTTATTCATTCGTCCCTGATTGGACTCCGTGGGGATTGTTTCGTCAAAAGCTTCCACATCACAACCTGCAAGTGAGTGGAAATATCTAACAGCACCTGCAAAAGAGATCGTTAGATAAAAACGTGCCCCAGGCGTGTTAAGATTCCAACACCTGGGTCACTCAACCTTCCGAATAAGATTTCAAATTTTCAATCTTATAAACATGCATTGGAAGGGACCTGTATGTCTTAAAATGCAAAGATTCTTTATCACAATAATCGGATGTTTTTGCAATCAAAGCGGTAATGAAAACAAAAACAAAATTATTTGACTGAATATGCATTTTATTGATTGGAAAGCGTGGCTCAAACTGAGCAATACAAAGGAAGCAATTCCTGAAAAGAGGTAATTGCGCACAAAAGGAAAAATCTATCCTAATGGCAATGCGAAACCGTGATCTCATCGAGTTCCAACTCGGTTACACCCCATATGTCCTCAGACTTTCCGTACTTTCTGCCTTCTGAACAAGACGCTTCTGATCGATCCCTACCGGGTATTATCCATGTGCCTTAACCAAAGCGCAAACGATCATGATAGACGCAGTTGTTCGTTTCAATCCCTCTTTTGCCTGGACCGCCCTTTCGGGTTTTCAGTCCACCGGGATACCCTTTTTTCCCAAGCCGCCTTTTCAGGTTTTCGACTTGCCAGGTGTACAATTTTTTCTTTTTTATCCCTAACTTTTTCCCGATCCTTTTCTTTCTATTTTTTTGGTTCGCCAGGATGCCCATTTTTGCCTGGACTATTGTGTTCTTTTCGTCCAGCGGGCCTTTTTATTCGAAGTATTTTTTAACTGCGTCCGCATTCACAGGGGATGGAAAATCCTCGCCATCCATGGTTGTTAACAACAAGGCTCCGCCAGAGAAAACCTTCTTGACCACGAATGGACCTTCATAATTGGGTGTCCACTTGCCCCTGCGATCGTTTTGAGGAGGAAGGATCCTTTTCAGCACCATATCACCTACGTGATACACCCGAGGTCGTACCTTTCGGTCAAAAGCACGTTTCATCCTCTGCTGGTACAACTGCCCATGACAGATGGCTGCCAGCCTCTTTTCTTCAATCAGGCTCAACTCTTCATACCGGGTTCTTACCCATTCCGCCTCTTGCAACTTCACGTCCATCAGGACTCTCAAAGAGGGAATTTGAACCTCGACCGGTAGCACGGCTTCCATTCCATATACCAAAGAGAAAGGCGTTGCCCCAGTAGATGTACGTATCGACGTTCGATACCCATGCAATGCAAACG
Organism: Lathyrus oleraceus; assembly: GCF_024323335.1. NCBI lineage: Eukaryota > Viridiplantae > Streptophyta > Magnoliopsida > Fabales > Fabaceae > Lathyrus > Lathyrus oleraceus. The sequence continues at coordinate 384,021,347 of NC_066582.1, read as the reverse complement.
GCAACATCTCATGCCAGTCTTTGTAGGTTACCACCATCTTCTGCACAATCTTCTTTATATTCTTATTGGCTGCCTCAACCTCCCCATTCATCTTCGGACGATAGGGAGAAGAATTGTGATGTTCAATCTTGAACTCCCGGCACAGTTCTGCCATCATCTTGTTATTCAAATTAGAACCATTATCAGTAATGATTCTTTCGGGGACCCCATATCTGCAAATGATGTCTCTCTTGAGAAACCTGGCAACGACCTGCTTTGTCACATTCGTATAAGAGGCTGCTTCTACCCACTTAGTGAAGTAATCGATAGCCACTAGTATGAATCGGTGCCCATTCGAAGCCGTAGGCTCAATCTTCCCAATCATATCAATGCCCCACATAGCAAACGGCCATGGAGACGACATCAAACTCAATGGATTTGGAGGCACGTGCACCTTGTCAGCATAAATCTGGCATTTATGACACTTCCGCACGAAATTGAAACATTGGGCCTCCATTGTCATCCAATAATAGCCGGCCCTTAACAACTTCTTTACCATTGCATTCCCACTGGCATGGGTACCGAACGATCCCTCGTGAACCTCTTTCATCAATTGGCTTGCTTCTCTATCATCAACACATCTGCGCAAGACCCAATCAAAATTTCGCTTATACAGAACCCCATCCTTATTCAGATAGAACACCATGGCCAACCTCCTCAGAGTCTTTCGGTCCTTCTTCGATGCTCCCTCAGGATACTCTTGAGTTTCCAGATAGCGCTTGATATCGTAGTACCACGGCTTTTCATCGTCAGACGCTGTATCCACAGCAAACACATAAGTCGGTCTATCCAGACGTCCTACCTCCACACTGGGGAACTGATTCCACCATTGCACCTTAATCAAGGAGGCCAGAGCAGCCAAAGCATCTGCCAAAGGATTATCTTCTCTGGGCACATGATGCATCTTCACCTTGGTGAAAAACGTCAACAATCTCCTCGTATAATCCCGATATGGAACTAAATGAGATTGATGCGTATACCATTTTCCGTTAACTTGATTTACAACCAGAGCTGAATCTCCATATATAACAAGGTTCTTGATTCTCAAATCAATCGCCTCTTCAATCCCCAGGATACAAGCTTCGTATTCGGCCACGTTGTTGGTGCACTCAAATGTTATCCGGGCAGCAAAAGGAATGTGGGATCCTTTCGGCGTAACCAAAACAGCACCAACACCGCTACCATTCACGTTAACGGCCCCATCAAACATCAGAATCCATTCGGATTCAGGGTCAGGCCCCTCCTCCGGGATCGGTTCCTCGCAATCTTTCGATTTGAGAAACATGATGTCCTCATCAGGGAATTCAAACTTCATTGGTTGATAATCCTCAATAGGTTGCTGGGCGAGATAATCAGACAATACACTCCCCTTGATTGCCTTCTGAGAGGTATACTGTATATCATATTCAGTCAAAATCATTTGCCACCTCGCAACCCGTCCGGTCAATGCTGGCTTTTCAAAAATATACTTGATTGGATCCATCTTGGAAATCAATAAAGTGGTATGAACCAGCATATACTGCCTCAGTCGGCGAGCAGCCCAGACCAAAGCACAGCAAGTTTTCTCGAGCAGTGAATATCTTGTTTCACAGTCGGTAAACTTTTTGCTAAGGTAGTATATGGCATGCTCTTTTCGACCAGACTCGTCATGCTGCCCCAATACACACCCCATAGACCCCTCGAGGACCGTCAAGTACAGAATTAACGGTCGTCCCTCCACAGGAGGTATCAAAATCGGAGGCTCCTGCAAATACTCTTTTATTTTTTCAAATTCCGCTTGGCAATCATTATTCCACCTGACCGTCTAATCTTTTCTCAATAACTTGAATATCGGTTCACACGTGGCTGTTAGATGAGATATGAACCGTGAAATGTAGTTCAATCTACCTAAGAAACCACGAACCTCCTTCTCCGTCCTCGGTTCAGGCATTTCTCTTATCGCTTTTACTTTAGCAGGATCAACCTCGATTCCTTTCTCACTTACAATGAACCCCAGCAATTTACTGGACCGCACTCCGAAAGTGCACTTGTTTGGATTCAACCTCAGTCTGAACTGTCTCAGCCGGTCGAACAACTTGGCCAGATCTACCAAATGCCCCTCTTCTGTTTGGGACTTTGCTATCATGTCATCAACATAGCATTCAATTTCATGATGAATCATATCATGAAACAAAGTCACCATGGCCCTCTGATAAGTAGCACCGGCGTTCTTGAGACCGAATGGCATCACCTTGTAACAAAAAGTGCCCCACGGTGTAATGAACGTTGTTTTCTCCATATCATCTGGCGACATTTTGATTTGATTATAGCCAGAAAAGCCATCCATGAAGGAAAACACCGAGAACTGAGTTGTATTATCTACCAACACGTCAATGTGAGGTAATGGAAAATCATCCTTCGGACTAGCTCTGTTCAGATCCCGGTAGTCCACACACATTCTCACTTTCCCATCTTTCTTCGGTACTGGCACAATGTTCGCGACCCAAGGCGGATAATTAGTGACAGCAAGGAAACCAGCATCCCACTGCTTCTGCACTTCTTCTTTAATTTTCATCGCCATGTCAGGTCGTGTTCTGCGCAACTTTTGCTTCACTGGAGGACAATCTGCTCTTAACGGTAGCTTGTGCATAACGATATCGGTATCCAAACCTGGCATATCTTGATAAGACCAGACAAAGATATCGACATACTCTTTCAACAATGCTACCATTCTGCTCTTGACACTTTCCTCCAAAGCAGCCCCGATTTTCACTTCTTTTCTGACCTCGTCGGTACCCAGATTCACTGTTTCAACTCACTCCTCGTGCGGCTGAATCACCTTCTCCTCTTGTTTTAACAACCTGGCTAATTCCCCTGGCAGTTCACAATCTTCTTCGCCTTCTTCTTCGACATGATAGATTGGATTGTCGAAATCATATGAGGGTGTAACAGGATTGTTATCAATGAGATCCGGAGAATGATCGCATCTGCATGAATGTGGATTCATGCATTGCTTTAGAACCGGAGTGAGACAAATTGAAAAGAAAAATGAAAACATTGCCATTTTTATTTTGTTTTTATTTTTAAACTGCAAAAATAAATGAAAAACAGGGAACACCGCTTTTAACTGAAAAACATCCATTTATTGATGATGCAAAACTTGCAAAATGAAACATGAGGTGGGCCTTACAATGAACCATTACGTGTCGGGCAACACGTATGGCTTTCATGCAAATAAAATTGAAAAACAGAAATTATTACTCTTCGAGCAGAGTGACCGTGATGATCCTTTCCGCCTTCCAATTCTGGATTTCCATCCCTGGTGCGCACGGCTTTATCCATCGGTCCAATTCACAGTCGCTATCAGTTTCGTCACCCACCATACAGATGTGATCTGGATCCAGCATTCCAGCACTGGTGAATGTGACGGTCGGACGACGCCCTCTGCCTTGTCCTGAGCCTCGGCCCGGCTGATACCCTACTCCGAAGCGGTCTTTCTTGGCGGAGATATCCATCATCCTACCCCAACCAGGAGCCTCTCCATTCTTCACCACCTCGGCGGCCTGTTTATACGAAGATATGGACGGTTTCTCCTCTTCTTTTGCAAAAAGAGCATTCTCCACCTTAACGATTTCAAATGCTTGACTTGGCGTCTCCCATATCTCACCGTCCATCTCCACATACTTGAAGGATGAAAGGTGGCTGACAAAGATGTCTTCTTCTCCGCAGGCGGTGACAACCTGTCCTTCCCATATATATTTCAGCTTTTGGTGCAAAGTCGAAGTCACTGCCCCAGCAGCATGAATCCATGGTCGACCCAACAGGCAACTGTATGCCGGCTGAATATCCATGACATAGAAAACCGACTTAAACACCTCTGGGCCTATCTTCACCGGAAACTCAACCTCTCCGAATACAGCCCGCTTCGACCCATCAAAAGCCTGCACTATCAGATCTGTAGGCGTCAGGATCAACCCTTCACAGTTCAGCTTCGCCAAGGCTTTCTTCGGCAACACATTTAATGAGGAGCCGGTATCAACCAGCATATGCGAAAGCACGGCCCCTTTACATTCCATTGCAATGTGCAAAGCCCGATTATGATTCCTCCCATCCATAGTCAGATCCATGTCGGTAAAACCCAGCCCATGACTGGCATGCACATTAGACACTACCGTCTCCAACTGATTGATTGTTATCTCTTGAGGAACATAGGCTTTCTTCAAAATTTTCAACAGAGCCTCTCTATGCCCCTCAGAGCTTAACAGCAAAGATAGAATTGATATTTTGGATGGAGTCTGCTGCAGATGGTCCACAAGCTTGTACTCAGACTTCTTGATTATTCTGAGGAATTCTTCCGCCTCATCATCAAGTTCTTTTTCCGACCCACCAAGCGCCGGTGTCACCACGGGAGTACCATCACTGACTACCGCTTGTTTTCCTTTTTCCCTGGCTAAAGCCTCGGCCTTTTCTTTTTTCTCTTTTTCTCCTTCTCCTCCCCTCAACGCATCAGGAGCGAACAGTCTTCCGCTGCGAGTGAAACCACTGGGTCCGGCATTATCCACCTTTGAAATAGTGGTTTCACCTGCAGCTTGGTCCTCTACCTTCTCCCTGTTACAGTAAACCTCTCCACCATAATGCCATGGCACGACATCATCTTTGTCATAGGGAATCGGTCCAGGTACCGTGATAGTAACTGGAGCCGCTTCAGCTAGAGTTGACAAATCAACCGGGTCGAAGTAAATCGTTATGGTGGAGACATCATCCTTCCCCAAATCAGCCCTCTCAACTAGAATACTTCCCTCGTCCATCAGCCTCTGAACAGTCTCCCTCAATAGTATACACCCCTCAGGGGTAACAGTGCACTTAGCACATCCATTGCCACAGCCCGGAAATACCCCATTTAACAATAACTGTCGTTTGACCTCAGCCAGCGGAGTCTTCAGTTGATCAACAGACAACAGCCCAATTATGTTCTCCTCCGAGATTGCATTCACCCCCCTTTGACCATGCGTGGGCATGGGATTAGCATTCACGTTCGGGGAAGGAGCGAAGTTGATGGCTTTTGAATCCACCAGGTCTTGGACTACATGCTTAAAAGCTTTGCAGTTCTCTATGTTATGTCCGGGCGCACCTGAATGAAATTCACATTTTGCATTCTCGTCGTAATTGGCTGGCCTCTGATCAGGTCTCAAAGGTGCCAGAGTTCTCATTTGTACCAACCCCAAGTCTTTTAGCTTCTTCAACAAGAAGGAATAAGTCATAGGAGGCCTATCAAACTGATGGTCATTCATCCTCCCCCTGACCTGATAGCCAGCCCTCTGAGGCCTCTGCTGAAACGGTTGTCTTTGTTGTTGTGATTGTTACTGTTGCTGTTGTGCAGACTGATTATCAGCAGGAATAGTTACCGCATCAGTGTGCTGGAAGTAACGATCCCTACTTGGTCCTCTTTGGGTGTATAATGCACTTGTATCACCCTCTTTCTTCCTCTGGCCGTTACCAAAGGGCTTCTTCGAACCTGATGACGAAGCGTTACCCTGAATCTTTCCGAGCTTCAGCCAACTCTCAATCCTTTCACCAGCCACCACTATGTCTGCGAAGTTGGTCACCGGACAACCCACCATTCTCTCCGCGAATGCCCCCTGCAGGGTACCCATGAACAGATCTGACATCTCCCGGTCCACTAATGAAGGTTGCACTCTGGCAGCCAACTCCCTCCACCTCTGAGCGTATTCTTTAAACCCTTCGCTTGACTTCTGAGACATACCCTGCAGCTGGGTACGGCTAGGAGCCATGTCAGCGTTGAATTGATACTGTTTAAAGAAGGCGTCCCCAAGATCCTGCCAGCTCTTGATATCAGAAGACTTTAGCTTGGTGTACCACTCCAAGGATCCTCCAGACAGGCTGTCTTGGAAGAAGTACATCCACAGCTTTTGGTCCATAGTGTATGCAGAGATCTTACGGACAAATGCTTGAAGGTGAGTTTCCGGGCAGGAACTCCCATTGTATTTATCAAAAGCGGGCGCTTTGAACTTCTGTGGGATCACAATCCCCTCGACTAGCCCCATATTTGACATATTTACGACCCCGGGAGTGGCATAACTCTCCAAAGCTCTGATCTTTTCTGCCAGCAACTGTATTTCTTTATTGGGAGGTTGGACGCCATACTGCCCAAACGGCTCGTTGTGCATGGAGAACTGATCAGCTTCTCGGTCTTCCTCTCTATCATCATCAACCCCAAAGAATGGAGGGAACAGACTATCCTTCATATTGTTGCCCATCTGAACAGGTTGTCCACCAGTGGCAGCACCAAAACCACCAGCATTGTTCACTACACCCACAGTTGTTCTCTTTCCGCCTTCTCGAGACCCACCGAGCCCCTGGTTGGAGACACCATCTAGGTTAACACCGCTGTTGGCAGCTGAAGCCCGCTCGAGCTTCTCAACTTTATCAGCCAAAGCTTTTTGACCAACTGCAAACCCTTGCATGATGTTGATCAGTTCGCTCATTTTATCTTTCAGCTCGAGAATATCTGTGTTAGGGAGATCCATCAGTCTAGGAGTGTTGCGTCTAGTGAAGTATCTGTGCGGACGTGTTGAGTGCAAAGGTACAACTCTACGAGCACGAGCAATGATTCCTGAAACAATCAAGCACGTTAGAACTAATACCTGCAAAATAAAAACACATTATTATGATCATGCATGAATGCAGTGTTTATCCATATGAGGAACACTTTATCTCTCGATCCTGGCTTCATCGAGACAAATAATAATCCGGCAGCAATATTCTAACATTCATCATTTGATTTCATCATACAGATCAGAGATATACGATTTAGCATTATACCCCCAACCATGTGTGTGTTGTGTGAGTGCATATAGTAAAGCAAATAAAGCTTGAAGATCGATCACTGAATGAAAACAACCATCACATAGCAAAATGCACAATAAGCGCCATAGTCATACATCACAGCTGATACAAGCCAAATACAATTCTCCAGAATCAGGAAGGAAATACAAGCAAATGAATTCCGTCAACAGGCCTGACGGTAATCCACAAATAAGAAAGGTCTAAACTGACGAAGGTCCCACAGCAGGCCCTACATCCTCAACCATCTTCACAAACTCTGTGGCGAACCTGAGTTCGGTATTCTCCTGTTGTAATCTCCCCACCTCCTTCTGGTGAATCTTCATCTGCCTGAAGTAATGATCTCTCTCAGCAATGTAATGATCTCTCTCAGCAATGATCTTCACTTTCTCTGCTTCCCATTCTGCAGCAAGGACCCTGGCTCTGGCGTCTCTCTGATCTCTCACGAGGATTTGCCTCCTCTTCTCGTCTTCAATGACCTTTGCAGCTCTGGCTAGCTTCTCCTTCGTGATGTCGTGCTCCTTTGTGGATGACGCTAAGGCTTGGCTGATCTTCCCATAGTAGGCAGTATCCATCTCAAAGCGCTTTGCTTCCAGGGCATGTCGCTTGTCTTGATCTTCCATCCTTACTTTGATCTCCTGATTAGCCATCTGAATCCGAGCAACACTCATCTCCAATTCGGTTTTCTCTATAAGCAACTGATCTCTGGCTCTCTTCATCTCGAGGAATTCTTCCATACTGACAGAAGAACGCGGACCCTCAATCAAAGGACATCCAGGATCACCTCCCGGAAAAGGTAGATGTGTAATCTCGATTCTCTTCCGAAGCCAATCATCAAATAGAGGAAAATACCGGCTATTGACCTTGCCATAAGGAACTTTGCCCTTCCTCTGAATGTCACGCCACTCATCCAACACTTGTCTCAACTTGGCCTGATTGCCCTTAATCGGGAAGTAGAAGGACTCCTGGATTTCTCGTCCGAGAGGAGGACCCTCCACAGCAAACCCCATCTGTCTCCTGAGAAGCACCGGGTTGTAATTGATGCAACCCTGAACTCCTATAAGAGGCACATTGGGAAGACTCCCACAACTGTATATGAAATCCCGTCCAGCCATGCCGTTATGAGTCCAAGCTACATCAGTGGCCCGCAAACCCATCAACCTGACCGACCACTTGATCGTAGGATCAAGAGAAGCAAAAGCACCTCGGGAAGGCAAATACCCCATAAACCATTTGAACAGTAGCTGAGCACAACACCTGATCAAACCCCCACGCTGCTTCTCGTTCCTATTATGAACCGAGTAGTAGACATCTCCGATCAGAGTAGGAATAGGGTTCCTCTGCATGAACACTCTGATAGCATTATGGTCCACAAAGCTCTTCTGATTAGGAAACAGGATGGTCCCATAAATGCCCACAGCAATCAAAGCACAGACCGTCTTCCAGTTACCCACAGCAGCATGTTCCTTGGCCTTAGCTTCCAAGAAACTCAAATGAAAACCCTGTAATTTTCCTTTCTCCTTCAAACCCTCCTTGATCATCTCCGGACTCAAATAAAGAGCACGGGAAATCCCAAGGATGTCAGGCTCTCTCCTAATGGCACAGAAAGGAATCTGATCTCGGATCTGAATACCCAAAATGCTGGCATAGTCCTCCATCAGAGGCCCCAACAAATAGTCCGGGAACACAAAACATCTCAAACCCGGGTCATAGAACTGGAGAAGAGTATGAATGGCGCTCCTATCACAGTCAGTGAGTCTGAAAACCATCTTCAAAATACCACCGTATGCCTCTCGAAACATCCCCACATGGTCGGGCGTAATCAATGCTATCATATCTCTCAACTCATCAATCTCTGGGTTGAAGAAACTATAGACAACATCATCCTTCAAACCGGTCCTCATGTCTGAGCAAAGAAGTCTCTCAACCAGGATTTCGATCGAAATGTCCCTGCATATGGATAAACATGTGTTAGATGCAGATAAATGCAAAATGTGATGATGCTGATGAATGAATGCAATGCATTGCCATCCTCCAAGTCATATGAACATCTGTTGCTCTGAGTTACAGCTCTGATCTCTGAACTGATCACAACCATCCGAAGGAATATGTAACCACAAATCCAACTCAAGGGTTCCGAAATAAACGGAACTGAAAGATACATCACCATCATCACCAGACAATCTCTGAGCAAATAACCACAATCCTCTGAATCGGCCCGGGGAATCCCGAAACAAACGGATCCCCACTGACAAATAACACGGACAGCACTCCGGCGTCTCAGAAAGAAATGTCCATAAATCCGACTTATAAATATGACTCTGATCAACAGAACCATTAGTCACCATCAAAGTCACCATCTGAACATGCATCTGTAAGAATCACCCTCCCCTCACAGGTAAATTCTAATCAGGTCATCCTAAGGCGGATAATGGTCTCGACAATCGGGCAAAGATACTCAGTGGGTTTGCCCTTTCGGGTGTGCCACTGTAGCTCTCTTGAGAACGTCTAAACCAAAGATCCGGGAAAGATCGGTCACCGAAGTCAATAGTTCAGATGAAGTGACCCAACCAAAGTGGATACTCCACAAAGGAAGGGCACTATCAAATGAACCTCGTCCGGCTTGTGGTACATCACGTTGCCAAACACATGTTGACCTAACATGAAGGAGGCAACATGAGACTACACTAATCCTAGGTGTGTACTCGGGCCTGGGTTTTAGCCCCACTCAGAACACCCACCCCAAACAGAGGAACCACCTGTACAGAGGACGGCAACATGATAGTATGATGCATGCAAACATTTATGCAAATATATACACAACAGAATAATAAATGCAATAAATATAACAACACAAGCAACCTAAACTATCCTAGAACGCTAGGAGAGACTCGCTTAGGGAAGATGGACCAGCAATAGGTCAACTTCTATGTCCCCAGCAGAGTCGCCAGCTGTCGCATCCGCGAAAAACAACCGGCGGGCTAAAACAAAACAACACAGAGTCGCCACCGTGCGTTATTTATCCCAAAAGAGGGAAAGGAAACGCTCGAAGTAAACCTGGGAAAGACATGGTCTCGCGACCAAAGAGAGATGGGATCGGGAGTCGGTTATGCGAAGGGAAGGTATTAGCACCCCTACGCATCCGTCGTACTCGACGGGATCCACGCTCAAACGATAGAACAAGGTTGCTAAAACTGCTCACAAACATCACACACGCACACTGAAAACAAAGACAGGTGGGGGAAGAGAGGAAAGGGCTCGCTAGGATATCGCATCCTATGCCTATGTATCTCATCTGGAATGAGAATCAGAGCTACCGTAGTTCGGCTCACGCACGCCGAAACAAAACACACGCACAGACGCTGAGACGTCAAAACAAACAGGCAAACATGGAACCCGAATGCCAATCGCTGGACTTACATCAGCTTCCGAACCAAACGAACCCACACTGGAAACCAGATGCCACTTGATGGACTTATACCGGACTCCCAGCACACAACAATAGGATACGGAATGCCAATGACTGGGCTTACATCCGTCTCCTAACACACCCAAGGAGAAACAAGCAACAAGTTACTAAGGAGTCGGTAACTCGAGCCTAGCAACTGTCAAGCAAACACACACAAAAAGAAAAAGGGTGCCCGGAGAGATCTCGTACGACCTCCTGCCTACGTACCTCATCTGGTATGAGGATCAGGGCAACGTAGTTCCCCTTAACAGGGGAGAAACTTTCTCCTAACCAGAGACTGGGAAATGACAAACTAAAAGGGAGACTGACTCGAGCCTAATAGTTATCATGTATTCCACAATGGTCCTAGGTTGAGTTTTCTATCTACTTGCATAGGCTGCAAGCTAATCCTAACCAGGCAAAGCAAAGCATGCAAGCATAATCAAAACAAAGCAAACATTCACAATTAGCACACACTATATACAGACAAAGTGGGCTCACACAAGGGTTAGGCTACAAAAGCAAGCCAACTGTATCAGGGTGATGTTAGCTCTTAACCCTAACATTGAGAGTTAGGGTGAAGCAGATGAAATAGGAAGTGAGGGGTGTGCCTCACAGCTCTTATCCCTGGCCAGGGAGAGCTTTAGACAAAGGAAGTGTGGGTTCAGAAAGTGGGAACCCTTCTACACTTATGACTGACTCAACATAGATCTTGGGTTAATACCCACAATGCATCAACACCAGTTGTGTGAGCAAAGGGATGACTCGACTGAATAGCAGGAGATGGATTGCACATCTCTTGTGTCTGCCAATTGCCTTATTCAAGGTCTTTTCCTGCTTGGGGACAAAGATAAACAAGCACAAGCATTGCCTCTTAAGGAGGTCTTCAGACAGGTGCCTGACCAAGTAACAGGCCAGGTCTTCCAGACTACATGGAGTTAGTGAGTTCTACCTCAATTGGTTAAGCAACCAAGCAACAGCAAAAGCAAGTTCACAATGAACTATAGCAACTAATATACCTGAAAACAATCTAACATAATCAGTACACAGCTCAAACAGTCAAACAGACAAACTAAAAGTCAACAGTTAACTGTACACAAGCAATGCATTAAGCAAAGCATAAGCCAAGGCTCAACACAAATGACTTAGAAGCCACCTACAAAACAAACTTAATGTTAATCAACATCAATCAAATGAGCAACTCAAGCCAAGTGAATTAATTCCTCCATGCCATATGCCTTTTGTCCTGAAAACACAACTCAAACATTAAGCACTAACCACTAGGACATGGCCTAGGGTCAAAATGGGAGCAATAAACCAAAACAGAACATGAAAATTATCAAAAACCAAGATCAATCAAATGAGAATCAAATCCAAGTGGTCTCATATTCATATCATCAACCAATATCATTTCATAAAGCATTTAGTGCAAAGCATGCAATTTAGAACCTCATAGGATCAAACAGAAAGATCCAATTCAAATCAACTCACAAACATTTCAATAAATCCCCAAAACAATCATGGTCAAACAGCATTCATATCATGATCTACACACCAAATTTCAAGCCATTTGGACCAAGGGAAGCAGGTCAATTAAAATCCATAAGGCAAGGCATGTTCAAACAAGCTCATACAAGGCACCAAATCATGCATCAACTTCAAGCAAGTATAAAACAGAATTGGCATAAGATAAATGAACCAAATCAAAGCCATGACAAACTTCAAGATGTCTAGAACACATATGCAAAATTTCAAGTCCATCCAATAAACAATAAGAATTTCACAAATCAAATAAGATCATGACTCACAAAACGTCCACAATTAGTCAAACAGCAAAACAAATCTCAATCAAATTGGAAATGCACTCAACAATTCTACGAAAATTCACATTCAAACTTAACATCTAGAAGAGTCAACATGCAAAAATTCAGATCATTTTGAGTTCATATGGCATGGGAACAAAAATCAGTAAGTTAGACAAGAAATGGTATGACACACATTGTCACACCTAGATTGATCAGCTCATATCTCACAAACAAGGAAAGCAAACATCACAAACTCTATACCAAAATGTTCATTGAGATGTCTATTTCACACATGCAAAATTTCAAGAATTTTGGATCAAGCATCATCATTTCATGATCAAAATATCAAGCAATGTGCAAGAGATGACATGTAAACATGAACCCTAGGCAATTTTTAAATCCACACATGCACAAATCCTGGAAAAATATTAATAAAATAGAGGACATCATAAGGATTATTGTGCAAAAAATCCCAGCCAATTAGGTTAATGGTTTAGGAGTTATGAATTTTCTAATGAGAAGAAAAAATTAAAAAATGAATGAAATGGCATGGTGAAACATGGTAACATATGTGAATTAAATGCAAGGCCTAAAATGTGGAAAAGCTCTAGCCAGGTATCGAACCGTGGCGAGATTTGAATCCCAGCGCGCGCCTCATGAAACTCACCGTTTCATTAAAGGAGGTGGCGCGCTGCTATTGGCTTCATGGTAGACAAACACGAGATCCATGCAGAACACGGCCTGGCAAGATCTGGAACACTTCTGGAAACGAAAATCAAACATTCATAGCGTGTTCATCACAAACCCTAGGCTCAAGAACAAATTGTTTCAGAAATCCACAAACCTTATATCACTAGAACCGTCTTTCCAAGCACATCACGAATCTAAACTCATTTTATCCTAATTCTTCCTAAATCAAGAGATTCGAAGGGAAACATGTTTGTGCATCAATCTTCTAATCCACATAACTTCCTTGTTTCTCAACCAAATTCAATGAAACAAAGCGCAAAATTACCTCCCAAGAAAGATCTACAAGAAGCATGCATTAATTTTATGAATTGTGTTGCTCGAAAACTAACCTTCAAGAATTTGCAGAAGTGAAATAGGTTGTTTCAAGGCTTGGCAATGCAAAACAGAAGTCCTTTGATGCTTGTATGAGTGAATGAAGCAAGGCTTTGATGTTAATTATGCACGATCTTGTTCAATTCCACATTTGCCATTGATGAAGCTCACTTTGACAGTTCCAAATTCAGCTTGAAAACCTTGTGATCTTGCTTCCAACAGCCTCAATAATGCACATGGATGAAGAATTGATGAAGATCTTGGCACGGTTTGTGAAGAAATTTGGAGAAAAGTTGAGAGAAGAAGTGAAGAGTTTTTTGGATCTAGATCTCACTTTCCAAATTCTGTTATGATTAGCAATGAAACAGTTATGATTTAGCTTTTATATGTGATGTTAAACATGTTGCTAATCATGATTAGTGTTAAGGCAAAGGATTAATGGAAATCAAGTTTTATGTTAAATTGCAAATTGGCCAATTCACCCTTCACATGTGAAAATCAATGTAACAGTACCAAATTCACTTGGAGCAATTCAGAAATGTTGTTTAGAGGCTAGTGCAAGTGGAATCAAGTGAATGCCATGCTTATTTTGCAAAATGACTTTTTCCCTCCAATTTTCAAAATAAGTTCAAGTGAAAAATGCACTTTTTGTGTGATTAGTTTTAATGAAATATGATGCATGATTATGATAGAAGAGATCAAAAGAAATTTGCTCCAAAAAGTCCCACTTCATTTGGCCCTTTGGTGTGAAAGTTATCCAACTTTGAAATTCAACTTTTTTGGTCAATGATTTGATCATAACGTGCCAACCACAAATGCGAAATTCATGTTCTTGGACCTTTTGGAAAGGTGAGAGCAAGATCTTCAAATTTCATGTTGGACAAAATTTCATTTGAAGCATTTTTGGACATGTAATTTTAATGAGAAAACCTTTCCATTTTTGGCAATTTTGAATTACAAGTCACTTTCTATTTTTGGAAAGTTTTCATCTGACTTTATTTTCTTCATTGTTGATGTTTGAAATGTCAAATGAAACTTGTTTGGACATGAATGAAGTATTTCTAATCACTTCCCAACTCCAAATCCAACAGTAGACTTGTGGTTGACTTCTGTTGACTTTTTAGGGTTTCAGATGCTTTGGCAATGCACAGATGAATTTGAGCCTCAATCTCTTGATGAAATGGCTCCAACATGAAACCCTAGATTCCATAAGCTAAACATAATCATAGAATGATCTCTCATCTCAATGAAGATCTCTTCTCCTTGACAAGCCCTGATTGGCACAATTCAGATGATTAGGGTTGACCAGAGGTCAAAACCCTAATCTCAAGGAATCTGATCAAGCATAATAAATCTCTTGGTGATGACAAAACCATGATGATGATGATGTACCATTTCAACCAAGATAAAGCTCAACCCCCTTGAGGAACCATGAAACCCTAATTTGAAGCCCCAACCCTCAGATGATTAGTGATCAGTTCAATGAAACCCTCAGCTTGAATCTTAACCTCTTTATCTTTTGATCAAGACTTAGGAGGATGACTTGATTATGTAGCCACATGATATGCAAATATGCCATGCCTAATGACCTAAGAAATGAAATGCAATATGCTAAGCTAGTCCCAAGAGAGGAGGACAAATTTTGAGGTGTTACACTATGCAGGTTGAAAGTCTTGGTGGGAAGAGATATGCGTATGTGGTTGTTGATGACCATTCCAGATACACATGGATAAGCTTCATCAGAGAAAAATCAGATGCATTTGACGTCTTCAAAGATCTGTGCATCAGACTCCAAAGGGAAAAGGATAGTTGTGTTATCAGAATAAGGAGTGACCATGGGACAGAGTTTAAAAACTCCAAGTTTGATGAGTTCTGCTCATCTGAAGGAGTAAGTCATGAGTTTTCCTCACCTATTACTCCTCAGTAAAATGGGATAGTTGAAAGGAAAAATAGAACTATTCAAGAATCTGCTAGAGCTATGATTCATGCAAAGAAGCTTCCTATGCACTTTTGGGCTGAAGCTATGAATACAACTTTCTATTTTCACAATAGAGTTACCTTGAGAAAAGGAACCTCTTCCACTCTGTATGAAATATGGAAAGGCAGAAAACCTACTATGAAGTACTTTCATATCTTTGGCAGCAAATGTTACATTTTTACAGATCGTGAACAGAGAAGGAAAATGGACCCCAAAAGTGATGAGGGTATATTCCTATGATACTCTACTAACAGCAGAGCTTACAGAGTTTTCAACTCCAAAACCAATGTCCTGTTGGAATCCATAAATGTAATTGTGGATGATAAAGATGAAGGACCCAATGCCATAGAGGGTGTTGGAACATTCCTTGAGGCTTCAACAGACATACCAGTCAAGACTGAATAGGTACAGGACACTCCTCCTGAATTTGAGGTAGATGCATCCAACAAGGTGCCCTCTATCAGAATTCAGAAAGACCACCCTAAGGATCTTATCATAGGGGATCCCAATAGTGGTGTGACTACCAGATCAAGGGAGAATATCTCAAATTCCTGTTTTGTATCCAAGGTTGAACCAAAAAATGTGAAAGAAGCCATGACTGATGAATATTGGATCAATGCCATGCAAGATGAACTGGAGTAGTTTAAAAGGAATGAAGTTTGGGAGTTAGTTCCACGACCTGAAGGGACTAACATCATTGGTACCAAGTGGATCTACAAGAACAAGTCTGATGAGAAAGGAGTAATCACTAGAAATAAAGCAAGACTAGTGGCACAAGGATATACTCAAGTTGAAGGGGTTGATTTTGATGAGACTTTTGCACCAGTTGTAAGGCTTGAATCAATAAGATTGCTGTTAGGTGTTGCCTGCATTCTGAAGTTCAAATTGTTCCAAATGGATGTGAAGAGTGCCTTTTTAAATGGTTACTTGAATGAAGAAGTCTATGTGGAACAACCTAAAGGGTTCTGTGATCCTAACCTGCCAAAACATGTGTACAAGTTGAGGAAAGCGTTGTATGGGTTGAAGCAAGCTCCTAGAGCTTGGTATGAAAGGTTGGCTGAATTTCTGACCTCAAATGGGTACAGAAAAGGAGGGATAGATAGGACCTTGTTTGTGAAGGATGAAGATGGCAAAATCATGATTGCCCAAATCTATGTGGATGATATTGTATTTGGTGGAATGTCAGATAAAATGGTGAAACATTTTGTTAACCAGATGCAATCTGAATTTGAAATGAGTTTGGTTGGGGAATTGACTTATTTTCTTGGACTGCAAGTTAACCAAATGGAGGATTCTATGTTTCTCTCCCAAAGCAAATATGCCAAGAACATAGTTAAGAAGTTTGGTATGGATAATGCTAGTCACAAAAGAACTCCTGCACCTACTCATTTAAAATTAACTAAAGATGAAGGAGGGTCTAGTGTTGATCAATGCTTGTATAGAAGCATGATAGGTAGTCTACTATATCTAACTGCCAGTAGATCTGATATTGCCTATGTAGTTGGTGTGTGTGCTAGATACCAAGCAGAACCCAAAGTGAGTCACCTAAATCAAGTCAAGAGAATTCTCAAGTATATCAATGGGACTTGTGACTATGGTATGCTATACTCTCATGGCTCTGAGCCTGTATTATCTGGGTATTGTGATGCTGATTGGGTTGGGAGTGCTGATGATAGAAAAAGCACATCAGGAGGATGTTTCTTTTTGGGAAACAATCTCATATCGTGGTTCAGCAAGAAACAGAACTGTGTATCACTGTCCACTGCAGAGGCTGAGTACATAGCAGCTGGAAGCAGTTGTTCCCAACTGGTGTGGATGAAACAGATGCTGACTGAGTATAATGTCTCTCAGAATGTCATGACATTGTTCTGTGACAATCTCAGTGCCATCAATATTTCAAAGAATCCCATCCAACACAGCATGACCAAACATATTGACATTAGACATCACTTCATCAGAGATCTGGTGGAAGACAAAGTGATTACCTTGGAACATGTAGCTACTGAACTACAACTTGCTGACATATTCACAAAGGCTTTGGAGGCTACTCAGTTTGAAAATTTAAGGGAAAATTGGGAATATGCCTTTCTGAGGATTTATAGCAACCAAGGATGTTAGGAATGTATTGTTTAATATTTCTAACTATTAAACAATTGAAAGTATGCTCTGATTGGTCAACAGATCATAGCTATTTCACTTGCAGCAAGTGTGTTAACAAGATGTTAAGGGGATATCCTAACATGAGACAGCCTATGTACCTGCTGGAGTTCAAGAACATGTTCATGCAGGAGTGGTTCAAGATGTCAGACTCAAAGTCATGGCATCTGATATGGGTGTACCTGCTGTGAAGCAAGAGTGTGTGTCTACTTGATCAAAGCTGTAAAGCAAGATCAAGTGGGTGTTGTCTTGATCAAAGTTGTAAAGCAAGATCAAGAGGGGGTATTCTTGATTGAAACTTTGAAGTAAAATCAAGATTGTGGTGCTGAAATTTGTGTGTAATTTTATTTTGTTTTGGTCTGTAAGTTTAAGTGTTGCTTTGGCAACATTTTTGACAAAAAGGGGGAGTAACACCTGTACCCCAGGACAACAGATTTGTATGCTTGTACTCTAGGACAACAGATTTGTTATTTGCTTGAACATATGTTGAAGATCCTCTAATCCAGAGGTTGTGCTGCAGCTTGATGTTCACCTTCTATGTAAGATGAGTGTATGTGTGCTGCTGTTTGAAGTTTTTATTTAACTTCTGTGTGTGCTGCTGTTTGAAGTTTTTATTTAACTTCTATGTGTGCTGCTGGTTAAAGTTTTTATTTAACTTCTATGTGTGCTGAGTGTGGTGCTATTCTGAGTGTATTAGCTATGTTAATTTCTCTGCTAGGATGTATGTTTTCCGCTGCTGTGAACTCTGTTGTGATGCCAAGTTGTTTTAGCCAAAAATTTGCCAAAGGGGGAGTTTGTAGATGTTTGATTGGCTGCATTTTATGTTAAAACACTAACTGTACTCTGATGTCTTGACTGATGTCATGACATGCTTGAGTAGTATGCTGCAGGTTTAGCTAATACAGGATTTACTGAATGTCAAATTGGATGTTATGACATTCATCCATGACAGCAGATACTGAGCTATAGAATAGTTGGTTTTCTGTTATAACTCAATATTTATTTCAGTCTATTTTTCAGGAGAATAACAGACCTGGCACATAGCCTATTGTCTGAATGTCAAACTGAATGTTATGACATTCATCCTTGAGAGCAGATACTGAATTATAGGCAGGTTGGTTTTTCTGCTACAGTTCAGTATTCAGTTCAGTCTGTTTTTCAGGAGAATAACAGACCTGGCATATGGCCTATTGTCTAAATGTCAAACTGAATGTTCTGACATTTATCTCTGACAGCTGATACTGAATTATAGACTGGTTGGTCTTTCTGCTACAATTCAGCATTAAGTACAGTCTGTTTTTCAGGAGAATAACAGACCTAGCATATGACCTATGTTCTGGATGTCAAAATGAATGTTATGACATTCATTCCTGACAACATATGCTAGAGTGTAGGATGGTTAGTTTTTCTGTTTCAGTATTTTTCTCAAGCTATTTTTCAGGAATCTAACAGCTGAGCTCAAATCCAGGAAACTAACAACTGAGCTACAATTAATGGACCTAACAAATAGCCTATTTGTTAGCACCCTAATATGTGGAAATTAGGTTAACTTGCTTAACCTTATTTTTAGGAAATACAAGTACAAGGCCCAAGTGCTGCAATATAAAAGCATGGCAATCCTGCTTTCAGACTTCAGGGGTTTTAAGCGTGAAGCATTCATTGTACCATCATACTTCACTGCTGTATTTTTATGTGTGTCTTGTATTAGGTTTACTTGTGAGCCAAGCAATTATCACCTAGATGATTGCATTGGACTAGGGTGTTCATTGAGTTGTAATTGTTGTGTCACTCTAAGCTTTTAAGCGTGAGTGTTGTGCTTCTTGATTAAAGTTATTAAGCACAATCAAGAGTTGTTTGAAGTATAACTTCGCCATTTAACTTTAAACTAATTAAAGGTTGTAATCACTGTGGTGATTGAGGGGGAGTGAGTAGGAACTCTGGTCTTAGTTTAGATTGAAATTGCATTGGGTAGGTATTAAGTGATAGGATTAAACAGTTGGTTTAAGGCCTGAATTAATATTGCTAATAGTGGATTTCCTCCCTGGCTTGGTAGCCCCCAGACATAGGTGTGTTTGTCACCGAACTAGGTAAACAATTCTCTGTGTTATTTACTACACTTTACATTTACCTGTTGTATACATTCCTGTCTGCTCAGAATCGGATGTCATAACATCCTGTGTGACATCGAAAGTCTGTTAACTAGAATTTCAGTATCCACCATGTTCCATTTCCATTTTATTGAAAAAAGTCTTAAGTAGAAATTAAGTATATTTTGAGTTTTTATTATGAAAATGGCTTGACGTTGGATCAAGCATTTGATGGGCGATTGAGAGAGATTTGAATGAAGGTTTGAAAGAAATGGAATGGATAGAAATGGATTGATTTGTTTATTGAGAAAATACTCGACGTTGGATCGAGTCATTATTTTTGATCTTTTTTTTAAAAAGAAGTTGGTTTTATTCTTGTGTTAGTAACTAGCTAGACAGTCAAGCAAATAAAGAAATAAGACAATAAAATTATTACACACCATGGGAGTGGGGGTACATTTTATCGAATGGGGATTCAAAGTAATGAAATAATTAAAACAAACCAATCAATGAATAAGCAATGCATGAGTGTAGGTGCAAGGGAACCGTCTCATTGTAAGAAAGCCTAAGAGTAAGCTATGTGAGGTTGATGGCGATGCTTAAAAAACAATCGACTTACAAATGGGGTGGAGATGGGGGAGTGACAACTAAGCAATGTGCTCAAAACTAGTTTATGCATCATGACAAACATTGTATGATCATGTGCGACAAATTAAAACGCAGCGAAATTCTATCGCTATATCGATAAATTAATCATGGATAAACAACATGAGAGCGGCCGAATCCATAGATTAAAAATCAAAGTTTAATCAAAATAAATCAAGTTGCAAACGTTAAAATCAATGAGTGTCGGAGAAATGAGAATAAAACATATATAAAATAAAATAAAATAAAAAGATTCGAAATAAACCTAAAAATATGGATTGTACAAGGGGGAAGCCCACCTAATTACAAGCCGAGGAAATGAACTCAATGAAAGAACCTATGTCCCCTTTACATCAAAGAGGAAACAAATAAAGGAGTGGAAAATAAATGGTTAACAAAACATAGACTTTGCCACACGCAGGTATCGATCCCGTGACCTGGGAGGGAACGAAGAAGATCCACGCCCACCCGGCCAAAAGCCATCAGCTGTTAAGCTATGGCCAAATAAAATAAAAAAAGGAAACAGTAATCAACTAACGAGAAGAAAAATAACAAAAAGGCTCCAACATGGCCCGCGAGATATGAAGTAGATAAAGCCCAAATGAAAATCTTGGACCGTCTGGTCCCGGGTCAGTAAATATCCGTTTCACAAATTGGTCCACGTGGAAGTAAACGGGGGAGGCCAACGGATAAACCCTAGCCGCATGGCTGTTGGGTGCGGACAACGAGGGTCAACCACCATTAATGCTAGCTGGCAGCATTAAATGGAAAGCTGCTGCAAAGAAAAACCAATAGGCGGACTTTTAGGGGGCACAGTAATCGAACGTTCAACCAAAGATTCCCCCAAAAAAATCAAAATAAAGGACAAATCTATATGAACCAAAGTGAGGCAAACGAAAAGAAAATTCGTCTCCTATTTTCCAAAATCTAACCTTTTCACGAAAAAATTAGTTCTTTCATATTTGAACTGAACGAGAAAAACTCAACAGAGGAAATCGAAAATGAACAAAACAAAATTTCATCTAAAAGTCATACAGGGACGACGGCGAGCAACATTCAAATCGGAAAAGTAAACGAAACTCAGCATAACAATAACCTGTTCCACATTCAAGCTAATGTCAAGATCGGATCATTACCGGTCATGATCAAAACGAGAACCAACATGCATGATTCGCTAAGAAAGCTTACCCGTTACCACAAGACCAAACGGTGATTTGAAAAGGTAACACCTCGTCTGACCCTTTTCTTTAACTCATGCTTCGTTCTCCTTTCTTCTTCTTCCGAGTGGTTTGCGGGTTCTCTCTAGTGAGGGTTTTCCGTTTTCCTCTTCTACTCCACAACAAATTGATCTCCCTTTTTGTTTTGTTTTTGGATCTTTATTTGTATCCAAACCTAATTACCCTCTTTCCTCTTTGAAAAATATCCTCTGTCCTTCTAATCATTGGCTTCCTCTAAATTAGTGGAGCGAGTCCGTACGGAAAAGACTCTTGGAAATTTTTGTTTGCATCCACTCTCTTGGTCCCTCTTCACTTCCTTATCTTAATCTTTTACTCTGGATAACAGGTATTTTACTACTGTGAATTGTTTGATGAACTTGAACAGGTTAGAACATATGATTTATAAAATTATGCTGATTTGGTGTGTTGTGTTGTAACAGTTTCGACATGATTTTGGTTGGTCTTGGCATGGCTTTGGTAATGGTTGTGTTTGCTGTAAGGCTATGACTGTTGTAGGGTTTAGGAAATGCTTCTGATTTGGATTTACTACAGGGTCATGTTTGCACGATAGCTCGGCAATTGGTGGTTGCACGATGGTGCTTGTTGATTTGGTATGGGATCGTGGCGTGGGACTGCTGTCAACGTCTTTCAAAGAATTGCATAAATTATTGAAGCTTCACAAAGCATGGGGTCATATGCAATAGCTCCTTGAGGCATCCCTAAAGCCTTGTATACATCCCCAAGGTTCAATTATGCACCAGGGAAGAAAGATTTGAATTTAACAGCTTCTTCGTAATACTACAGGGCTCTGTTGGAATCACCTGACTCCATGAATGGACCAACAAGATTTGATCATGCAATGGAAAAGGTAGGTTGAATACGTAAAGCCTCGAGGTAACAATTGTATGCTTTTTGGACCATCCCTTGATCTTCCATTAAATTACCCAAGTTGCTAAGTGCATCAACCATTAGAGGGTTGATAGCAAGTGCTTGACGATAACATTGAACTGCTTCAGTAAATCTTCCTTTACGCATGTATGCACTGGCTAGGTTCGACCACGCATCGGTAAAATTGGGACGACACTCCGTGGTAACCAGTAACAGCGACTCACGGTGCTTTTCTATCTATGCATTTGCCATATTACCTTAACATTCGGCAAAGTGTGGCTCGAACATAAGAGCTTGACTTTTCTTTAAAATTTCCATACGCATATCAAAATCATGCAACTTGTAATAAATTACAACATGAAGCAATAAATTGTTTGTGTGAAGCGAATTTCTCCTATCGACAGTGTTGTTGTGTCCTAATGCTTTTTTTATAATTTCCGGTCTTGTACATGTGATGTGAATGAAAAATTGGAGTTTTTGGTAGCAAGAAAAAGTTATTTCCTTGTACTTAAAACTTTCATGTATTCATGTGATGACACTCTAGGATTATGAACTAATCATGTGCCATGTAAATGATGACTATGATTGAATAAATGTGAGAAAACTCTTGGACATGAATGAAATAGTTGGAATATGAATGAATATGTGAATTCTTAAATATGGATGAATAGAAAATTTCCCGATACAAAATGAAGAATTTGGACATAAAATGGAGAATATGAATGTGGATAGAAGATATGTGGAAAATTAATTTAATCATGAATGAATAGATAATGAATATGGATGATGACCAAAACATAATGTTTTGCACTTGGCACATAAATCTATTGAAAGGTGGCGCAAACCAAGAATAGGACAATGAAAGATGAATGATCACCTAGGTGAATAACTTGAACAAGGGATGAATGATGTCTCATGAGGGAAACAAAACTTGGATTGAAATCGGACACAAAAAAGAGAGTCGTGAGGTTTCTCCTGATTCTATCAAAAGAAAAGAGGTTCCAAACCTTGCTTGACTATGGAAATTGATTATCTTAGACCGAAATAAAAGGCAAAAAAAAACAAAAGTTATGGAATGACAAGTGATATTAAGTCTAAACAAAGAATGAATGTGGGTAGCATCATGACCAGATGAAAAGGTCATGATAAGCGATGCAAAGGAATGATTGACTGAGAGGAGGTTTCAGGGCCAAAATCAGGGTATGATACTTGGTTGGTATCCAAAATGGTTCCAATCAAATACATTTTTGAGAAGCCTTCTTTAACTGGGAGAATTTCCTGTTGGGAGATGCTGTTATCTGAGTATGATATTGATTACCGATCTCAAAAAGCTATTAAAGATAGTGTCTTGGCTGACCATTTGGCTCACCAACCTATTGAAGATTATTAGTCAGTGAAATATGATTTTCCTGACGAAGAAATTTTGTACTTGAAGATGAAAAATTGTGATGAACCATTGCTTGAAGAATGGCCAGAACCTGGTTCCCGTTGGGGCATGGTGTTTGATGGAGATGTTAATTCCTATGGTAATGGAATTGGGGAAATGATTATTACTTCTCATGGCACTCATTCCCGTTTATAGCCAGATTAACTTTCAAGTGTACAAATAATATGGTTGAGTATGAAGCTTGCATTATGGGGCTTGAAGAAGCCATTGATCTCAGAATTAAATATCTTTATGTATATGGAGATTCAACTTTGGTTGTGAATCAGATCAAAGGTGAATGGGAGGCAAGTCAATCCGGTTTGATACCATACAGAGATTATGCAAGGAGGATTTCAACTTTCTTTACAAAGGTTGAGTTTCATCATATCCCTCGAAATGAAAACCGGATGGCAGATGCTCTTGCAACGTTGGCTTCAATGATTGTGGTGAAATTTTGGAATGAAGTTCTCAATTTGACTGTGATGCATCTTGATAGGCCAGCTCATGTGTTTGTTGTTGAAGAAGTCAAAGATGAAAAGCCTTGGTATTTCGATATCAAGTGTTTCCTCCAAAGTCAGATTTACCCACCTGGGGCACCTTTGAAAGATAAGAAGACTTTGAGAATATTAGCTGGCAACTTCGACATGAATGGTGATGTGCTTTATAAGAGAAACTTTGATATGTTTTTTCTCAGATGCGTGGATAAACACGAAGCAGACTTGTTGATGACTGAATTCCATGAAGGTTCCTTTGGTACTCATTCCAATGGACATGTTATGGCAAAGAAGATGTTGAGAGCAGGTTACTATTGGCTTACAATGGAATCTGATTGTTGCAAGTTTGTGAACAAATGTCATAAGTGTCAAATTTATGCATATAAGATTCATGTTCCTCCGACACTGTTGAATGTCATTTCCTCTCCATGGCCCTTCTCCATGTGGGGAATTGATATGATTAGTATGATTGAGCCCAAAGCTTCGAACGAACATCGTTTCATTCTGGTGGCTAGTGATTAGTTCACAAAGTGGGTTGAAGCGGCATCGTATGCAAATGTGACCAAGTAGGAGGTTGCCCTATTTATCAAGAATCAAATTATATTGCGTTATGGTGTGCCAAGTAAGATCATTACTGATAATGGATCGAACTTGAACAATAATATGGTGGAAGCTCTTTGCAAAGACTTCAAGATTGTTCATCATAATTTTTCTCCCTACAAACCCAAGATGAATGGGGTTGTTGAAGCTACGAATAAGAACATTAAGAAGATCATTCAAAAGATAGTGGTAATATACAAAGATTGGCATGAGATTCTCCCATTTGCTTTGCATGGGTATCGTACACCCATCTGCACTTCAACAGGGGCAACCCCTTTCTCTCTTGTTTATGGAATGGAAGTTGTACTCCCCATGGAGGTTGAGATCCCTTCATTGCGTGTCTTGATGGAAGCCAAGTTGGTAGAAGCTAAATGATGCCATACCATATGTGATCAGTTGAATTTGATTAAAGAGAAAAGATTGACTGCCATGTGTCATGGTCAGTTGTATCAGCAGAGAATGAAGAAAGCATTTGATAAGAAGGTCAAGCCTCGTGTGTTTAGAGAAGGTGACCTCGTGCTCAAGAAGATTTTATCTTTTAAACCTGATGCTAAGGGCAAATGGACTCCTAATTATGAAGGTCCATATGTTGTTAAGAGAGCCTTTTCAGGTGGTGCTTTGATTCTTACAACTATGGATGGTGAAGAGTTCACACGTCCTGTGAACAATGATGCAGTCAAGAAATACTTCGCCTAAAAAAAGAAAATAACAACTCCCTAAGTTGAAAACTCGAAAGGGCGGCTTAGGCAAAAATGAGCGTCTCGGTGGATTGAAAACCCGAAAGGGCGATCCAGGCAAAAGTTAGAGACATAAAACAGAAAGTTTATCCCGGTAGGTTGAGTACCCTACCTTGAGGAAATCTAGGCAAAAATTAGGGATTATGGCAAGTAACTACACCCGACCGATTTTGAGTAAGTCATTTGGTTCTGGTTCATCATTCTCAACCAAAGACAAGAGCACAACGAATTTTAAAGTTAGAAGGGAGAGTAGTGATCATTATATTCAGTGTAGCACTTTTCCATGTAAATTACCATTTTCAAATTTTGTAAAGATCTATGGAGTCTCGTCATTTACAGACTACCATTCTATTAAATAAAGTCGAGCTTTTATGCAATTGTTTCTATTCTTATTTACTTTTGTTAAATAAAATTGAACTTTTATGATGATAATTTTGAAATAAATTAATGAATAATAATTATTTTTCTTAAAATAATAAAAACAATCACTTTAAGAATAATCGATTTCAGTAAGGAATGTCAACAGCAATCTGAGAGCACGTAAGTCTTGAAGTGTGAAGCATTGTTGGTCTTCCCCAAGCAGTTGGTTTGGTAACTATTTTCCTCCCCAACAGTTCGTCATTTATCCACAACATGGTTGATAAGCTTATTCCTGAGTAACTTATCATCCCCAATAGAGTTGAGTTGACAATCGGTCCCCTTTGCAAATCCATATTCCTCAGTTGTGGTGCTCATGTTTTGTATCCCATTGTTAGTGATTTGTGATTAGACCCTGGAGATCTGGAACCTTTATTTGGTTTCAATTTTGCAACTTCCAAGAAGAATTCGATGAGTATTGAAGAATGTGACGATCTTGGTCACAACATCCCCGACAATTTGCTTAAATCCTCATGTAGAATTTTACCTCTTGTATTCTCCGGCGGAGTTCATCTTCTGATAGAAGTTCCCTCTTTCCCGGCAGTGTTTGATTCGAAGCAGTATTTGATTTGATCCCCTGGAAGGTTGTCTCCCATTTAACATGGTGTTGACTTAAAATTCTTCGCAGTATTAACAATTTGGATCCTCAGCAAATCTTTTCTCTATCCTCGGCATGTTTGGTTGATCATCCTTCAGCAATGCTCTTTCCCCATAGAGTTTGCCGTGATTGACTTGAAGCATGTTCTCCATGTCTTTCCCCAGCCAGAGTTGATTTATTCATAGCTAGATGATTTATTTTCATCCCTAGCATTTTCTCCAATTGGTGTTTCCATCTTGTTGAGATTAGCCGAGTGTTGTAGTGATTCAATATTATTTGTGTTTAAATTTAATAACTAATAGGGGAATTAATCCATCGACAAATTCTTAAATTTTATCGATGACATCATATAACTAGCATACATGTTTTAAAGGGAGATAATTAATATATATATATATATATATATATATATATATATATATATATATATATATATATATATATATATATATATATATATATATATATATATATATATATATATATATATATATATATATATATTAGTATAATAATACTAAAATATATTATTAATAATAATAAAGATATTCTATTTTTTATATTATTTTTTTATTTTCAAAATATTATTTATACTTTTTTTAAGTATTATTTCGAAAATATTTTATGAAAACAAAACAATATTTTATTATAATATTATATATCACATAATACTTAATATTTTTAAAATAATTTCTAAGTGTTATGGTTACAAAAATATACTACTAAATAATTATAAATATGTACTATTTTTGATTTTTTTTTATTATCAAAATATTGTTTATACTGTTTTTTTAAGTATTATTTCAAAAATACTGTATTAAATATTATATAATATTAAAATAAAACAGTAGTTTATTATAATATGATATATCACGTAATATTTAATATTTCTAAAATAATTTTTAATTTTATGTTTACTAAAATAATACTAAAATGTATTACTAAATAATAATTAAGATATATTATTTTTTATATTTGTTTTTTTTTTCAAAATATTATTTATACTTTAAATTAATATTTCAAAAATACTTACAAAAACAGTATATAATACTAAAGTAAAATATTATTTTACTATAATATTATATATCACATAATACTTAATATTTATAAAATAATTTCTATGTGTTATGTTTACTAAAATAATACTTAATATTAACTAAAATAATAATTTCTAGAAATTAAACAGGATATAATTTCTAAAATAACTTTTAAGTGATATTCCTAAAATAATATATCTAAAATAAATATTTATTAAAACAGTATATAAACTAAAAGAGTATTATTTCTAAAATAATAGATAATATATCATTAACAGCACACCAACATAATTTCAAAAACAATATTATTTCTAAAAGACACCTTATTAAATTTAGTTTAAAGATAGTGAATATGCTTTTATGTTCATGTAAAAGCTTCTAAACATTTTGAGTAATTTATTTCAATTAATTCAATTTGATTATTGTAATTTTCAAAAAAAAAAACACACACACATATATATATATATATATATATATATATATATATATATATATAAAACAAATTTTTACTCTTGAAAATGCAGTTACAAGGATTTGGCATCAATATGAAGTTGTTTGTATCATGGAACAATTAACCCCAAAGATGCCATAAACATATGGTTGTAGTAAGAATTTTCCCATAGATTTGTTCTTTTATGCAAGTTCTCAATATACTTAAGTATGTTGTATGTTATTATTGTTTTCAATTCAATTAATTCTAAAATTTCAATTCAATTAATTCTAAAATTTCAATTCAATTAATTATCTTTAAAATGTAATTAATAGTAAATAATACTAATATTTGTAATCAAAATAAAATATTTTTATTATTTTTCTGGTGTTTTTTATTTGTTATGTGTACAAAATAACGGGCTTAGGCTTAGGTAGGTAAGCCTTAGGTAACAATATCAATTACAAGTAAATTTTGATTAAACTACTAATTAAAATTCATACAATTAAAATTGTGGAAAATCGTTTTTATTAAACTATTATCTATGTTATCTTAAATTACAAATAAAAATCAAAAAGTTTATTCAAACTAATGATACCAAAGCCCTTAGACAAAGTAATATTTTTTTTATTGTTTTGAATTTACTAAATTTTAGTAACACATATGTTTATCTCAAACAACTTGTATTTTATTGAATCATACATGATTATTGAATACTCCTTCTTTTTCTTATACATATGATTTTAGACTTTTTACATATATTAAATAAGTTTTGTTACATTTGACTATCAACATTTCCAAATTTTGTATAATACCCTATTTGTTATTTTACTTTATTTATTTTTCTTTATAATAAATAATAAATAATTAATGTTATTATTGAAAAATCTCCATAATTTATTTATTTCTATAATACCCTATTTATATTTATATTTTTTGCTTAAAATTAATAAATTTCTAAATAAGAGAAAGCGTTGCATGAGCACAATATTTGAGCACAAAGTTTGGACACACCCATAAAAAAGAAAAAATAATAAAATTATATATATATATATATATATATATATATATATATATATATATATATATATATATATATATATATATATATATATATATATATATATATATATATATTATGTAATTTTATGTATGTGCCTGATTAATTATTTATAAGGATTGTACCCATCTAAATATTACTCTATAGATAGGGTAACCACACACTTAGAAATAGGGGAAGACTAAGGAAAAATACCATCAAACTATAAAAAGAGATATTGAAATTAATGAGTTGAATAAAAATATGATTTTTGATAGAATACTATAATAATTTATCTATAAAATCATAATTCCAACTTTTCTAAAAAATTTATATTTTCGTTTTTTTTCTTTTTTATCTTGTTATTTGAAGTCAATTTATTGACTTGTGAATTTGTCCAGAGGTAGGGTGAGAGTTTCAACCCGCCTATTTAAGAGTGTGGCATCACCCTACTTTAGATGACCAGTAGTAATATTGGAAAATGGGACAAGTTGGCTCATTTTATCTACCTTAAAGAAATCAAATGTTCATGCAAAATAATACTAGAATGACAATAATGTTTTTGTTTTTGTGTTTTGAAGTAATAATATACAATATCTTTATTTCTTGAGAAATGCTAACCAGAGAAGCACTTTTGAAGGATTTAAAAAAGTAAATTTTTTATAGAATATTTTTTTTACTTAAAATCTTTAAAATGCTGAAACACTCTTAATATAATCCTTATTTTTTATAGATCAAATTAACTTATTTTCCGAAGACACATGTTAAGAGTTATATAAATAAATAAAATATGTTAAACAAATAATAATAAAATTAATTATGTATTTTTAATAAAATAAATACATAATTTCTAAAACCAAATTTTTTAAATTATTTATTAAAATGTATCCTTAAGACACAAATTAACATTAGTTATTTATAATACATATCTTTTTTGACTTTTTAAATATTTTAGTATAATCGATAAATTATGTTACTTTTACTATCAACATTTCTATTTTTCCTACAATATTCTTATTTGTTATTTGATTTCATTAATTTTTGTACAATAAATAATTAATGATATAATAACAAATCTATCTACAATATCATTATTTATTAATTATTTCATTTAATTAAATCTCAAAACGACGTAGAAATAAGAACAACAGTTTTCTATAATTGTGACAGGTAAATCGGAACGAAAAATATATATTTTTGTAGAAAATTAATATTAGTTTGTAATGATTATTAATACTCCATCTAAGAGATTTTTTTTTTACTTATTTACTTAATTGTAGTATGATAAATACGTCAATTTGAGATAAATATGTCAATTTAGTTATTCAAAGAAAACCTAGTGGTCTCCAATATTTATTGTGAATTTAATAAGTTGTCTTATCAATTAGACTCCAAAACAACAACATATTCATTAAATTCAATATATATATTGCAACAGTATGTCATTCATATTCACACAATCACTAAGTTTCTATTACTACACATCTTAATGAAGTTTAAAATTCTATATGTTGTAGCTCTCCTTTTTGTAAGTTATTTTCTGCTTTGCTAGATCCCTTATAATTAGTTGTCTCAAATTTCTATCAATATTTTATGTGATTGGGAAATTTTATTGTTTCAATGCAGTATTTGGAATGAATATTAAGATTTCTGTTTATTGAAGTAACCATGAAACACTTTATTCAACATATTTGATTATACTCATAACTAGTTATAAGTACATGTGTATATAAACAAAATTATAGATTTATTTACTAATTGTTGTTACTACCCTCTAAAGGGAATTGGTCACTTTAAAAGAATCTTGTCCACAAACAGAATTAATTTAGTTTTGGTTCAAATTTAATGTTGCTGGGTCTAAAATAGTCAGGTAAAAGTGACTAAAATTTAGAGGAAAAACAACTCAACAATATTTGTTATTACATACATAATTAATATCACTTCTCTTACACATTAAAATGACTTATTGTTGAGTGATTATTATCATTATTTTTTTTTTAAATATCACTTATTTAATTTTATTTTTAACATTTTGTGTTCTATGATATGACCATGACATTCTAACTTGAATATATTTGCAGTTGACTCTTATAGGAATCAATGGATCTAAATCAGATGAAGAATATTGGAATTCTATTTGGCCAAACACTCCTATACCTAAGACACTTTCAGACATGTTATTATCTGGTTAGTAAAATATAAATAAGATCTTTTTAATTTTCTTTTTAATTTTTAATTTTATATATTTATATATTGAGATCTTTATAATGTATTTAAATGGCTTATGTTAACCATTGTCGTATAAATTAATGTCTGATATTACTTACTTCCATATGTAGACTCTTTTTTACAATGTTTACATATTACTTTTAAAAGATTATCTTCAAATTAAAGTATCTGTTTATTACTGTTTGCAATCTATCTCTAAATTATATCGAAAAAACTAAAACACCATATCTTTACCTAAATAATTGAATGATAGTTATAGAAAAAAGTTTACATTATTAATAAATTAAAAAATATATATTCTTGGGCTACTTTGATATCAAATATATAAAAAAATGATAGTTGATGGTTAAAATAATTAATAAAAGTTAATAATTTAATTTAATTTAATAATCATTTTTAAAATACTCTAATAAATTTTGGTCAAATACACAATAAAATGAAAAGTGAAAATTAATTTAGAATATACGATTTCTTTTATGGGTTAACGGTGCATATACTTGCCTTAAAAAGAAATAAATCTTTTTGGGATGATATTTTATTTAAACAAAAGTTTTATAAAGTGAAATATTTCATTAAACTAGAAATATGATTTTAGTTGTTCGAAAAGTCTATTTCAACTGTTAAAAGTTAAAATTTAAGAACACATGAATGAGATTATAAGATCTCTTTCAATTTGATTATGTAATATATATTTTTAGCCATTATTTTTATAATTTTTTTAAATAATTAAAATAAAATATTCTACATATTATAGAGAATAATTTCAATACAAATAAATATTACACATATTTAACCAAAAGAAAAAGAAAAAAAGTGAAAAGATGCATATTTGCAATGAATAAAAACAAAACAATTATTTCTACCAAAGTCAAAATTTAAAAAATCTTAATCATTTGCATAATTAAATCTGTTGTTAAGTATAAAATTTACACTGACATGTACTTTTATATATGATTTTATTTTAATTAATTCATATTAATGTATAACACGACTATTTATTATTTGGTTTGACATTTGATGTTGCAGATATAGGAACCAATATGCCTATCAAAAATCAAGAAGAAAAACAATATTGGACTATCTTTTTTGAACATGACCTATATCCTGGAAAAACAATAAATTTAGGTATCCAAAAAGATTCAGATATCCAATCATCAAAATCAATAACACGTGTACCTGTCAAAAAGAAAAACCATACTTTTAAGACTCGCAAATGGCTTGGACAAACACCTGGAAAAGAAAATCAATCTTTTGAATCAACCATTAGGAGCGACAAAGAAACCAAAATAGAAATTGATAGAGCAAATAAGCCTTTTGGAAAGAGTGTGTGGGGGTATGAAAAAAAAATTGATAGATCAAATCAACCTTTTGAATTTAGTGCGTGGGATGAAGAAGAAATTGAAAAAGAAAATCAACCCTTTGGATTATTTGTGTGGTATAAAAAAGAAATTGAAAAAGAAAAACAACCTTTGGAATTTAGTGTTTGGGATAAAAAAGAAACTGAAAAAGAAGAACAACCTTTTGAATTTAGTGTGTGGGATAAAAAGGAAATTGAAAAAGCAAATCAACCTTTTGAATTTTGGGCGTGGTCTAAAAAAGAAACTGAAAAAACAAATCAACCTTTTGGATTTTGGGGATGGTCTAGAAAAGAAACTAAAAAACCAAATCAACCTTTTGTACAAGATACACAAAAACCAAGTCAACATTTTATAGAAAACAGTTTAGATGAAAAAGAAACTCATATCCTTAACAACTATTGTGGAACCTCATCAGCAATAGGGGAAGACAAATATTGTGCCTCGTCACTAAAATTAATGATAGATTTTGCCATTTCAAAGCTTGGAAAGAATATCAAAGTGATGTCAAGTTTCTTTTCTCAAAATCAAGACAAATATGTAGTGGAGGAAGTAAAGAAAATTGGAGACAGAACAGTGATGTGCCATAGATTGAATTTTAAGAAAGTTGTATTTTATTGTCACACAGTCAATGCGACAACAACTTACATGGTTCCATTGGTGGCCTCAGATGGAACTAAATCGAAAGCACTTACTATTTGCCACCATGACACTAGAGGTATGAATCCTAAAGTGTTGTACGAAGTTCTCAATATTAAGCCAGGAACTGTCCCCGTTTGCCATTTTATCGGAAATAAGGCTATTGCTTGGGTACCCGATATGAATGAGTCTGGTGGTCATCCTTGGGTCATCTAGTATATTTGCATAATGATTGGGATCTCATATTTGGACTTATTCTAAAATGATACGTGAGAATAAAAATGAAGTAAAAATATTACGTCTTATGTGTAGTGTCATCTATATATTATAAATAAAACTAGTTCTACATCAGCTAGAACTATATGTTTGTGTTTGTGTAACGTGTCAATCTATGACCATGATGTACTTTATATAGAATATTATCTTTATATGGATTTCAAGTGCCATGTAGCATATTTATAAAAATCT
Source organism: Lathyrus oleraceus (assembly GCF_024323335.1). Taxonomy (NCBI): domain Eukaryota; kingdom Viridiplantae; phylum Streptophyta; class Magnoliopsida; order Fabales; family Fabaceae; genus Lathyrus; species Lathyrus oleraceus. Next base: position 383,987,709 of record NC_066582.1, on the reverse strand, counting down.
CTCTAGTGAATAATGGTTACCATGACTTAATCATTAGATTAATATATCAAAATCAGAGTGTGCACATCTTTTGTTAGCTCAACATTTTTATATTTCAATATTACATACACACATCCAAAGTTTAATACGACAAATTCAATGTAATCAACTCATATCCCGAGTCAAATGTGTTTCTATATTCCAAACAATTTTCAACATCCACAAAATTGATAACCATATCTGATCCATGTGTTATAATATGCGTGCATGTACTAATCAATTTTAATCTTGTTTATCTATCTCACATTTAACTTCAATACCTTATCAAATCTCCCTTGGCTTCAGAAAATATTTACCGTTGCACTAAACATTACTAATATTCTTAACAACAATCTCATTCTCTTCTTAAATATTATTTTTTCTTCAGCAATACATCAATCACAATACAATTAGAGCACATATCCTTCTCTAACTCAATATTTGAGGAACAAAACCATTTACGCTTCAAATTCTTAAACAAGATAAGGGCATTCGTGAACATTTTTTTTGCATAATTCATTAATCAGGACAATATTTTTTTTAGAAAAAGATGCATTTCTTCATTCTCAATTATATATTTGTACATATGAAATACACTAATTGATAACTCTACTAACACGAAGACAGTAAAAGTTGTACTTATGAATTTAAATTGTATGAAAATTGTGTATTTTCCTATATGATTTCATCCTTTATATGTGAAGACAAATTTCTTAAAGTGTTTTGATGAAGACATGCTCAACATATATGCATTGCAAAAAGAATAACTCAAGCGTTTCTCCTCAAAGCATTTCAAAGTCTTGAAGATTGCTATTGATTCGATCAAAGCGTTAAGGTATTAAGTTCTCATTCTCAATATGATAAGTCAAGTGCTCTAGTTTTTATCATCCATTCATGTGTTGGCTGCTTAGGTCTCTTAAACTTTTCTCTTTTGGCAGTCACCTTTATTTGAAAATGCATTCTGCCTTTCTACTATATGGTAATTGGTTACCAGCATTAAGGTAATCGATTACCAGCGTTGCGTGCTACTCTGCAAGGCAATTTGTACAACAAGTAATCGATTACACCCTTTTGATAATCGATTACACAGTGCATTTTTTCAAATATTATAACGTTGGTTCAGGTGTAATCAATTACACCATATTGGGTAATTGATTACCACTGAACCAGTGGCAGAAAACATTGCATTTTTTAATGAAAATTTTCTTTGGAGTGTGCTCTTGAACCATGACATTCTTTCATGTATCATAACCATTTAGACAGGTATCTAAGGGTTATATATAACACATTTCTACATAATTTGAACACACCTCCTTTCTATCAAAAAAAATTCAAACAATCTTCTTCATTCATCTTTTCAAATTTATTTCAAGTGTTCTTGATCAAATTTTCTGGTGAAACTATTTACAGAATTTTCATACACATTCATATAGTTTCATCCATATCACCATTAGAGCACTTGTTTGTCATAAATAAGTTTGATTACTTTAAAGAAGAAGATCAATCAATAGATTGATAGATTATTTTCACTTGTCAAAAACTTGTAAAAACTCATACTGTTGCTTTGACCTTGTTGTCCAGGATTGTTGGAAACAAGAGGTTCACTAAAAGGGAGGATTGTTCTCTTTTTGAACTTAGTGAAAAATCCAAGAGGATTGTTCTTGGTGTGATTGTTAGTGTCTTCATAGAAAGACTAGGAAAGGTCTTGTAAAAGTCCTAACAATAGTAAAATCTCTTTCATGTTGAAAGGGTATTGGAGTACTCTCGATCTGTGAGGGGAACCAGGATATATCTTCGTGTTCTTTACCTTTTCGCACTTTACCGTTCATTACTTAACCTAACCAAAAAAGAAATATTTTTTTTCATAAAATCGGAAAAAGTTTCAAAGAACCTAATTCACCCCCCCCCCCCCTTCTTAGGTGCTACTCAACTAACAATTGGCATCAGAGCAGGTTATTGGTAACTTGCTCCTCTGATCCAGAAGATGGCTTCCACAAGCATAAACCCGATTTCCAAAGATGGTGGTAGTAGCAACACACCCCTATTTTCTGCAGAATATTTTGACTTTTGGAAAATCCACATGAAAGCACATTTAGAATCACAAGGAGATGGTATATGGGAAACCTTTGAAAATGGTCCGCATAATCCTATGAGTGTGGTCAATGGTGTTGGCACTCCGAAGGTTAAAATTTCATATGATAAAGACGATAAGAAAAGAATACTTGATGAAAATAAAGCTATCAATATTCTTCAAAGTGCATTAATTATGGATGAGTTCTTCCATATATCTCAATGTAAATCGGCAAAATAAATATGGGACACTTTGGTGGAGACTCACAAAGGAACCGTTGAAGTTAAAAGATCCAGATTAAACACATTGAGTCAAGAATATGAAATATTCAGAATGCAGCCCGGAGAATCCATTGTTGTATTACAGAAAAGATTTGTTCACTTGATGAATCATTTAATTGCTCTCGGAAAAACATTTGCAAATGCTGATCTCAACCTTAAAGTGCTAAGATCCTTGACTAGAGAATGGCAACCCAAAGTAACGGCCATATCAGAGAAGAAAATTCTTTCCACTATGACATCCTCATCATTATTCGGAAAACTCCAAGAACATGAACTTGAACTTGGAAGACTTGAAAAGCATGAAAGTCAAGAGAAGAAATCCAAAGGAATTGCTTTAAAAGTAGATTCAAAGGAAGATAAAGATGATGGCGCACCGGAGGAAGATGAAAATTTCATGCTCCTTGTTAAAAGGCTTGGTAAGTTTTTTGGTAAAAATGACAAACCATTTCATGCAAAAAGAAATAAACATTTCACGAAAAGGGAGGCTTCCACATCTACGCAAGAAGTCACATGTTATGAATATGGGAATCAAGGTCATATAAAGCCGAATTGTCCGAAACTCTCCAAGAAAGGCGGCTTTAAAGGCAAGAAGGATTTCAAGAATAAAAAGGTGTATGTTTCATGGGAATATAATGAGATAAGTTCTTCATCCAATCGAAAAGCGACGAATGTGCAAATTTAGCATTAATGCACACCATTCCGACGATGAAGAAGATGAGGTTAGTAGCGATTTTTATCTTTTTGATAGTGATGCACAAGGTGCTACAAATGAACTTCTTAAAGAATGAAAAATTCTGTATAAAACAATATCATCTCAAAAGAAAATAATTTCATCTCTAAAAGAAAAAGTCGTGACAATGGAAAAAGATGTCGATGATGAAAAACAAAAGATGATTAGTGAAAAACAGAATTTTGTGTGTAAAAATTATGAATCACTTTTTTTTCCAAATTGTCCCATTAAAAATGGTTCTTGAAAGGTATGAGAAAGGACAAATTGGGTTGTAAGGTGTCCTTAGCCAACAAAGATATTTCAATAACAAAATTGGACTTGGTTATTCAAAGTTTTCCAAACCAAGTTCTAGTAAAACTATCTTTTTTAAAGCTAATGACCAACCAACTAAAGAGAAAGTGAACAAGCCAAAATATGTTCATCACTATCCTAAAAGAAAAATATTTTCTAAAAAGAAATCTTATGTTCCTAGATATAGAAGCAATTTTGAACCTACTTGTTTTTATTGCGGAATAATTGGCCATACACCTAATCATGTTATGTTAGAAATTTTAGCGTAGCAAGTGGGCATTACGTGTGGGTAAAGAAAGACACTAATTATGAAGGACCCAAAGCAATTTGGGTACCTAACAAAACTTAATTTTGTTTTGTAGGTATGCTTGAAAACCACATCAAACCTTTGGTATCTTGATAGTGGGTGTTCCAAGCATTTGACGGGAGACATTAATAAATTTTCAAATCTAGCATTGAAGGACAAGGGTTGTGTCACATATGGTGATAACAACAAAGGGAGAATTATTGGTATAGACAAAGTTGGAGCACCACCTTTCACATCCATTGAAGATGTCCTTTATGTCGAAGGACTAAAGCACAATCTTCTAAGTATTAGCCAACTTTGTGACAAGGGCTTCAAATTCAAGTTCACCAAGGATGAATGCTTGATTAAAGATGAAGTCTCTCATGAGGTAAAACTCAAAGGTACGAGAATTAATAATATGTTTATGATTTCCCTTGATGATGCGTCTTTGAAGGTAAAATGTCTTATGGAAAACAATAATGAGTCTTGGCTTTGGCATAAAAGATTCGCTCATATTCATATGGAACATTTGAATAAACTTATAAAGCATGATCTTGTTATTGGATTACCTAAGATAAAATTCGTCAAAGATAGACTATGTGATGCATGTCAAAAGGGAAAACAAACCAAATCAACTTTCACATCAAAGAATATGGTGTCCACTACAAGGCCACTACAATTGTTGCATATGGACTTATTTGGTCCATCAAGAACAAGAAGCTTCAGAGGTAATGTATATGCTTTAGTTATTGTTGATGATTTCTCTAGATACACTTGGACTTTATTCTTAGTGTAGAAAAGTGATGCATTCAAGGCGTTCAAGAAATACGCAAATCAAATTCAAAACGAGAAATCTCTATCTATTTCCTCCATAATAAGCGACAATGGTGGAGAATCCCAAAATGCCTCCTTCGAAGAATTTTGCGAAGAACATGGAATATTTCATAATTTCTCTGCACTAAGGACTCCTCAACAAAATGGAATGGTGGAGAGCAAGGATATGTCACTTCTGGAACTTTCTAGAACAATGCTTAGTGTAAGACCCCAATTTTGACCATAAAATTCCTCATGCTATCTCATCATATGCATTGGCTTTGGGATCACACCTTGACATCCTCCTTACCCCTTATTCATTGGGTTTGCACTGGGAGAGGTCACCAAGCACATTTGATTGTATCATACTTTGTTTTTCTTTGTTTACTAACCAAAATTCCAAAAATATGTCTATTTATAGTTTTACTTCTTTTGTAGGTAGTGTGTGCATCCACCCATGCTCTATCAAGCTCATATCTAGGGTTTGAAACCCTTAAATGCAAAGAGATAAATCAAATAAAGGTTCACAATGGTTCTAAGCATCATATATGGATCCTCATGTTATTTATTTCTAAATTTGATCAAGAATTCATCAAGAGTTTGAAGCTTGTTTGCCTTGGAAGCGCTAATTCATCTGGATATCTTGTGCGACTTCCTCAACAAGTTTATTCAACATTTGATCAAATATTTCAAGGTATACTTCATTATACATCATTTTAGGCATATATGATCCTCCATGAGTCCAAGATATCAAGAGAACTTCAAGTTTTCAAGTTGGTTCATGGTGGTTGACCAGAGAAAGTCAACTGGTCAAAACTAGGGTTCCCTAGACCCTATCTCCTACAATATTTGTCATATGAAAATGATTAAAAGTAAAAGGCTACTCCTTATGACATTCCAAACAACTTTCATGTTAAGGTAAAAATCTAGTTTTGCTTGGAAGATCATTTTTTATGGTGAAAGATTATAGGTCATTTTGTCTGAACCCTAGTTAGGAGGTTAACTTCCAAGGACCATAACTTGCTCAATTGTTGTGATATCAAATCCTTTCAAGTTTCATGATCAAATTGAATATGTATTTTTCAACTTTTATTCTTTGAGGAAGTTCAAATTAAACTTGCAAATACATGTGCCAAGAGGAAGCATTATGGATCATTTTGGGCCATTACCATGGAACAAGTGATTTTCCTCAACTACTAAAATGCATAACTCCTTCATGCCAAATCCAAATGAGGTCAAATTTATGACCAAATTGAAGAAGTTTGAAATAGATACAACGTTTATGAAGGAAATTTTTCCATTTTAAGCTCATAGCAAAAGTTATTCAAGGTGGAAGAAGTGAACATTTGGCTTGGTACTTAGAAATTTTTTATTTATGTTTGATTTTCCAAACTTCCACCTCAAAATTCATCATGATCCAAGCTTCGAATAGAAAAGTGTTCAACATGAAAGTTGTTCCCCTTGATCTCACCTTTCCAAAAAGTACAAAATCATCTCATTTGGATAAGAATTGGATGACTTGCACATGGTTTCTCTTCAAGGCTCAATTTGGATGAATCTCATGTTCACATTCCAATTTCCATTGAATGATCACATGACACACTTTCAGCATTGCACATGATGAAATTTGGACCTGATTACACAATTTCATGGACCTATCACACGCCCATGCGACCATGTAAGAGTGAATTGCTATTTTTGGAATTTTGATGGAAGGGTGTGAAAACCAATTGCATTGCCTATAAATAAGACCCTTCATGCTCAGAATTAAGGACACCTTGCCCAAGCTTTGAACCTGCAATCTAAACCCTCACCATTAGAGGACAATCTTCAAGATTTTCAATTGAAAATCGAGTTTCAATTTCACTTTAGTTTGGAAGTTGAAACTCCAAGAATCCTAGCCTTTCCTTGATCCAATTCAACTTCTACAAGCTTTTGAAGTAAAGCCAAAGCCAATTAGAAGCAAGATCAAGCAAGATTCAAGCTCCCTCGAAGGTGATTTTCCAGAATGTTCATCTCTTCGATTCTCTCTCAATTATTTACCATTCTCTTTGATTTTTGGTTGGATAAAGTCCTACCAACATAGAAAATAAGATTGAGTTGCTTTGAGGTCAAATCGAAGCAACTCAGTTCATGATCCTCAAAATTGAAATCCCTGCATCTTTTTATATACTTGGAATTGGAGAAAATAGAGGCCAGATTCGTGATCCTGAGCATTTTCTCTTTAAAACAGTGTCGTTGTTTTTCGTTTTCCATTGAGATGAAGTGGGACCAGTCCGGTGGAGGTCACCGGAGCTCTAACTCCGGTGGTGTGTTGGCACACCTCCTGGCCATCTGATCGTGTTTGAATGTTCTAATTTGGACCTTTGGTTTGAATTACCACGCGTACAACACGTTGACTCAAGACCACCATGGAACGCGCGCGTGTGGCCATCAGATTTGCCACCTCAATTAATGAGGGAGATCTGATGGCCCTTGTTTTTTATTATTTTTATTTTAATTTCTGATTTTATGTTTAATCCTTTTATTTTGTTTAATTCATATTAATTTCAATTTTAATCCAAAAAATATGGGACTTTCACCAAAAATCTTTAAATATTTTTCTATTTCATATTCTAAATTAAAATTATTTTTTGGATTAATTTTGATATTTTTCATGAATTAAATATTTTTGTGCATATTTTTAATTGTTTAAAAACACTTCTGACTTTTCAAAAATCATAATTTTTTTTTGTCTAAGATCCTTTGACCTTGTTTAACTTAGGATAAATCTCTTAGTCATTTATTTGCTATTTTGAAGAAATTTTAGGTTTTGACCAAATTAAAATGTATTTTAATTCATTTTTAATTGGATTTTTAACTGATTAAATGTAAAAAAAATATGTTGAGCCATTTTTATGGTCTTGTGATGTTTGACTTTCTGTTTGGGCCTTGGTCAAGGTCGATTTAACTTTTGTTGGATCAAAACCATTGGATTTAGGGGATTGATGAAATGTACATTTCATCTCCCAAAATGAATGAATGGTTTTGATTTGATGAAAGTCTTCCCTTGGTCAATTTGTGTTTCTATCTTCCCCTCCTTTTTCATCTTCATCCCTATTCTTTCTCATTCCCTCACTTGACCAATGAAATCTCTAATCTCTTAAGGCTAATTGGTTCATCAATGACCTTGTGTCAGATGAACCAATACAAGTATGACGGAGATAGGCATCTCTCTCTTGATCTTTTCTTTTAGTGTGTGGTATGTTTTAAGAGTTTGGTTCTTCATACCAAATCTCTAACATGCATTAACACCTAAATTTTTATTGCCTGACCTCAGATAGTTGTGACTTCTACAAAAGTTCAATTACGATTGCTTAACATAGAGCTAAATTTGACCCTCAAGGCATAACATTCTAGTAAGTGAGATTGAAAGTCTCTTATTCTTCATGGCATTGTGTGGAGACTTGACCTTTTTGCCTTTCATGGGAGCTAGTGGCATACTTGTTGAATTATCCAAGTTAGAGCCCTTCTCATGGAAGATGTATTGGTTTAAGGATTCATACTTGTGAATGATTGGTTGAGTGTTCTCCAAAGAATTACTTAATCAATTAACACCACTAACATTTGACCAACTTTTGACTAAAATTTGACTAACTATTGTTAATATTGCTTTACTTTCAAGTCATTTACTTTATGCAATTTAAATTTCAGTCATTTATCATTCATTGCCATTTACATTTCATTTAACTTGTTTATGTTTATGTCATTTTCACTTTGCTCATTTGAGTCACATATTGTGATTGTATATATTTTTTTGTGGTCTTAGGAATTTAAAACATCTAATAATAACAAAAATCACTAAAAAACATCAGGTGGACTATTGATCTTGATCTGATCTTTTGGGACTTTGGATTAGGCAACATTCCCTGTGCAAGAAGGACTTGGCCAATGCCAACATTTTGAGACCAAGCTATTGTGTACTGAGCCTTCATCTGATGCAAGCCTTGGGAATTGTTTGAGTTTATCTGCTACTTTGTCTTTGTGCTTAACTGTTATTTTGGTCTTGTGTTTAATGCTTTGCTCTAAGTTGATCAAGGGATATTTCATCTGATACATGAGAAGACAATGAAGACTGCTGGCTATTGGAAGTGCTTGCTTGGATATGGCTATCTTTATTTGATGACTTGATCTTCATGATGTCTGGATATTGCTAATTGATTATTGATTATTGCTTGATTCAAAGTCCAAACAAAAATGGGTTTCTATATGACATTCTTGTTTATTGGATTGCATCTCATTGGTCAGATCTTTTCAATTCTTAACTTTTATATTTATGCTTAGGATAGCCTCTTCATCTCCTCCCACTTCTTAAATTTCAAAATCTCCCCCCCTTTTCAAAACTTTCTTTTCTTGTGATTTCAAACTTAGCCTTTATTTTAATGATTAGAAACTTTGGCCTTATGCCATTGAATTTTTGAACTCTTTTCTTAAATCAAGCTTGTAAATAAACTTAACCATATTGACTTAAAATTTCAAAAAGACAAAAGAACTAAAAACTTCATCCAAACTTTTTCCCCCTTTGTGCCTTTCTTATTAAACTTTTGTTAAAAGCAATTCACCAACTTTGAAATTTATACCACGAACTACGATGTTTTTATCCCTCATTTTTATGTTGGTACGTAGGCACAAGTCCGAAGGTCTTGTCAAACACAAAAATGTAATCAATGAATTCTTTTCACATCTCCACACTCTATTTTTCTCAAACATCCTTTATACCAAAACACATGCACACATAAAAAAGGGCTCCCGAAGAGTACCTATGACACTTTGGGTGCTAACACCTTCCCTCTGTGTAACCAACCCCCTTGCCTGTAATCTATGGCATTTTATTAGTTTTAATTTGAAAACTTCTTAACTTTGGGTTTTGTTCGTACTTTTCCCTTTTCCTTTGGAAACAATAAAAACTAGGTGGGGACTCTAGTTTTATTGACGTCAAGTTTATCCATGGCTCGATGGTCATGAATTTACCGCTACACTTAGCGACTCAAATCTTCCAAAGTATTTTTGGACGGATGCGGTAAGCACGACATGCTATGTAAGTAATAGAATTATTATTAGATCTATCTTGAAAAAGACCCCTTATGAACTCTTCAAAGGAAGGAAACCAAACATCTCTTACTTTCACATTTTTGGATGCAAATGCTTTATCCTCAACAATGACAAAGACAATCTAGGTAAGTTCGACGAGAAGTTCGACAAAGGTATATTTCTTGAATATTCTCTTACTAGTAAAACCTATAGAATATATAATAAAAGAACTTTAATAATTTAAGAATCTATGCATGTTACGTTTGATGCACTAACCCCTCCAAGGAGGATATTATTTTGTGTGATGATAATGATGATATTGTAAAAGTTCCTCAAAAAGATACTTTAAATGGAAACAATGATAATCAACCAAAACATCAAGATGCGCAAGATCAACAAAAGACAAATGACAATGATCTACCTAAGGAATGGAGAACTCATCGAGATCATCCAATTGATAAAGTCATTGGTTATATTAGTTAAGGCGTTGCAACAAGATTAAATCTCAAAGATGCATACTTGAATATGGCTTTTGTTTCACAAATTGAACCTTCCAAAGTTGATGAAGCTTTAGGTGACGACCAATGGATAATTGTTATGCAAGAAGATTTAAACCAATTCAAAAGGAATCAAGTTTGGGAACTTGTCCCTAGGCCAAGTGGTAAACTCGTCATAGGTACCAGATGGGTGTTTAAGAACAAACTTGACAAGAATGGTATAATTGTTCGAAGCAAAGTAAGATTGGTGGCCCAAGGATACAATCAAGAGGAAGGCATTGATTTTGAAGAAACGTTCGCTCTAGTTGCAAGGTTAGAAGCTATCCGTTTATTACTTGCTTATGCATGTTCATTAAATTTTCAGTTATTCCAAATGGATGTCAAAAGCGCATTCTTGAATGGCTACATCAATGAAAAAGTCTATGTCAAACAACCCCCGAGCTTTGAAGACTTCAAGAATCCTTCATATGTTTTCAAGTTGAGGAAAGCTCTTTATGGCCTAAAGCAAGCACCTAGAACATGGTATGATCGTCTCAAAAACTTTCTTTGTGAAAAGGGTTTTGAAAAAGGTAAAATTAACAAGACTTTGTTTATTAAGAAAATAAAAGGTAACACTATATTGGTTTAAGTCTATGTTGACGACATCATATTCGACTCAACAACCAAAGAAATGTGTGAAGAATTTTCATTGATCGTGCAAGGAGAATTCAAGATGTCCATGATGGGTAAGATGAACTATTTTCTTGGACTCCAAATTAAGAAACTAAAGGATGGAATCTTCATCAACCAATCAAAGTACTATAAAGAGTTGTTGAAAAGATTCGACATGGATAGTTGCAAGGCAGTGTCTACTCCAATAAGATTCAGATCTTATGTTGATCAAGATGAATCAGGTGTTTCGATTGACATCACAAAGTATCGAGGTATGATTAGTTCCTTACTCTATTTGTACGGAAAGCCGTCCTGATATAATGTTCAGTGTGTGTATTTGTGCGTGTTTTCAAGCCAATCCAAAGGAATCGCATCTCACCGATGTTAAAAGGATCATGAAGTATCTCAAAGGAAAAACAAATGTCGGCCTATGGTATCCTAAAGGTAGTATTTGCAATTTAGTTGGTTATTCTGACGCTGATCATGCAGGAAGTAAAACTGATCGAAAAAGCACTAGTGGTACATGTCATATTCTTGGAAATGCATTAGTATCATGGGCTTGCAAGAAACAAGTATGTGTTTCTCTTAGCACTGCCGAAGCGAAATACATAGCAGCAGATAGCTGTTTTGCTCAAATACTTTGGCTTAAGCAACAACTTCGTGACTACATACTCAATCTTGGATGCATTCCTCTTCGTTGTGATAACACAAGTGCGATAAACATTACAAAGAATCTGGTCATGCACTCAAGAACCAAACATATTAACATTCGGCATCACTTTTTTCGTGATCACGTACTTCAAGGAGATGTCGAAGTCACATTTGTGGATACTCATAATCAACTCGCCGACATCTTCACAAAACCATTGGCACGAGAACCGTTTTACAAAATTCGAAGTGAACTTGGAATTCTAGATGATTGTGACATTTGATTCTTCAAAAACCTATCAATTCAAATACAAAGGTACACCCTCTTTTTACCCAATATCTTTTATTTTGAAATATATATGTGTTTTCTTACATAAGTTTGAAGAAAAAGTCAATTTTGTGTGTCCTTACAATGTTTGTATTACGTGTTTGCCTCGTATAAAGTTGCCTAAGGATATGTTAAAGCATATGGAATTATTGTTTTGTTAAATTTAATTGCATGGTGATCTTGGTGAAGCTACTGTTTTTTTTCTAGAGGTAATTGATTACCACCTTTGGTGTAATCGGTTACATCCCTATTGTGTGACTTATTTCTGCTTCTGTTTATGAGGTAATCGATTACCACTTAGGGTGTAATCGATTACACCATGTTTCATGACGTCTTTTTGCCTCTGTTTTATGGTGTAACCGATTACACCTCCCTGGGTAATCGATTACACCTGAGCGTTCCATAATTTTTCCTTTTAATTAAATAGGTGACTTTTGGATAAGTGTTTACTTTTTACTTTTTATACTCATATTTTTTTACTCTTTATCACTTTCCTGTATCACTCTTCATCTACCCTAAACCTTCAAAGTTCTTCTCTCTCATTTATCACCATAACCTAAACTCCATCAAACCCCATTAAAACCCCACTTACAAAACTCTCTACTTTTCCACTCTCTCTTCCCCAAACTCCTTCCAAACCCCCAAAACCCTAACTTTTCAGCTCCCATGGCTCCATCAAGGAAAGATAAAGGCAAAACCAAAATTGATGAAGGTAGCTTAGAACATCAAGAATCTGCTCAACATGCTCCATCCCTCAAATCCAGGAGACTTACGTTTGATTTCCAGAATCGGTCCCTTATGCCGGTAAAATACGGTAACCTTTTCTCTTTTCCTTCTCATAGTTTTGATTTTTCGGAACTCTTGAGACGTAGTGTACTCTATGGTATCCGATTGTGGAAATTATTGCCCAGATTTGGTTAAAGATTTTTGTGCAAGTTTGGTTATTATTCTCGGTGTCAAGGATGTCCTAACTTCTAGGGTTAAGAATACTGATATTGTTTTGGATTTAGAAGCTTTTGGGAATTGTTTGGGAATACCATATAAGGGTCAAGCTTTTCATCATGGGTTAGTCCCGGAATGGGAAGGTTATAGTAAAATGGATTATTTTTTTCACATTTGTCGTGTCTCACAGCAAGCTATCCTGGGTAAGAAGAATTCAGCCTCTTCCCGGGTACTTTTGTTTTCAAAGAACTTGACGGTAAGCGATATGATGCTTCATTATCTGATCTCCTATGTTTTGATGCCTAAATACTCAAATCACTCTCAAATTGGTGATATGGAGTTGCAACTTATTTATGCCATCAAAAACAAGATTCAGGTTAATTGGGCATATACCATCATGTACCACATGAAGCATCAACAATCCCTAACTGGAGGATTACCTTATGCTAGGCTAATCTCCAAAATCTTGGAAGGATGTGGTATTGATCTAAAAAGGGAACCAAAGAAGAAGATGACTACAAGAGAATGTGAAATCAACGCTTCAACATTGGTTTGGAATACCGGTATCTTTTTAGACATGGATGGTACGTATAAATACAAGGATGAATCCTCAACCTCTTCAAATGCTCCTCCACCTCCTCCGCCGGCTCTGGAAGGCAGATATTCAAATGAATCCCTCTACAACAAAATCTGCTCAGTTGAGACTACTATGATGAAAAATTATCGTGAAATTTGAGATGGCCTCTATCAAAAGACTTTTGGAGAACCTTACCAAATCCTAAAACCCGGAGATAAGTGATGAAGAAGAAAGTGATAAATATCATGAAGAAGACGATGAGGATATGTGAATTTCATAAAGTGACTAAAGCGTTTGTTAAAAAATAATTTTGTTTTGTTTCATATTTTCCTTTGTTATGCTAAATTTTTCCTCTTTAGAATTATGTCTTTACGAACAAATTGGTGTTGTATTAAACTATGTGTGTTATGGTCATTGTGTTATCTATGTATGTGTTCATGTTATTTACCTTATCATCCTACAACATATATGTGTATTTTATTGTTTTCGTCTTTCCTATCCTTTTTGTGAAGGAGAATAGCGATCCAATATGCAGCGGAATTTAAAATTTGTATCCTTTAGTGATCCTTACGAATGGGCATGATCAGTGATAGAATTGTTACCTCTTGTGGAGATTGAAACCTTTGATGCAGATCTAAGGAGTGATCACGAACGTTGAATGGTGACAATGCCTCTACTCAATCCACACGAACGAATTCCTCCAGTCTCAGTGCTAGCTGCTACGAATGAAGACTTTGAGTGAGAGAGAGAGAGAGAGAAATAAAATTTCATCTGAACAAATGCTTCTGCGCAAGTGTTCTATTTATAGAACCACTTGTGTGGGCTGTAATATAAAAATCCCACTTAAGTGTATATGGCTCATATCTTATGATATACCAAAATCACTTAAGTGTGTGACACCTTACCATATTTCGTATTCTACTTAAGTGCATCGTACCTTACGATGTTCTACAATTCACTTAAGTGCATCGTACCTTACGATGTTCCTTATTTACTCTATCTCTCATCAATCCGTCCTTTTGTGTGTAACCCTGTAGGTTTTCGCGACATTGGCAATTATATTAAATCACGTATTTAACATAATAAAAGTGAGCGGTATCTATCAACACATCACTGCTACCAAAGACACAAAAATGTCATATGATCTAAAAAATCCTTTTGTGATAATACTTGTGTGTACAATTACCCTTTTGCCCTTATGTCTATATTGAACACAAGGCATAAACTGTGTCATCCTTGTCCAGTTCAATATTGGGCCCGTAGACATTTATCCGGTTATGCATGATGGGCAAATTCCATCTAGGTCACTTATGTCCCTCAGCATGCTTCATGGAGTACCCATCAACTGTCTTTATGGTCATCTAGTTACAAACAACGTTTGATCAACAATAAGGCACTCGACTCTATATCTAGGATCCATAGTGGTTTCAGGTTGAAGGGTGGTATACACCATTATCACCATGAGAATAACTCATGACACTTTGTATAACATTCTATATAGTATTCTCATAGCAGGTCAATCCAGTATAACTATTACTCTTAATATTCATACCTATGTTTAAGACTTGATAACTCCTTATCCATGATCCATGAGATGTGATAATCAGTCTGTATACATAATAGTCTTAATGCTTTAATGTTATCCCACTTCACAACAAAGCTCGATTACAGATACTTTAAGAATAGTGTCCTTATGTTTAATGGGATTTCATGATCAAGTCACACTTGATACATTAAACGGACTAGCTATTCTAGGGAATTTATTAAACAAACATAATAAAGAAAAAAACCTTTTATTATTAACAAATCATTCGATACAAGTACCACAAGTATTGGCCTCTAGGACTTACACTAACATTTTGCTAATGACAAAGGGGGAGAAGATGTATTTTTGGTTGTCGTATTTTGTCTCTAACAATGCAGCTAGTAAATCACTTTAAAAATTCCAATCTTGGATCAAGGGGGAGTTTTTCATTTGTTAGAGAAATCAAAATTGGATCAAATTGTCAAATCTAGAGTTGTCATCATCAAAAATGCGGAGAATGTGCAGACAAGCTTCTCAAAGTGTTTTGATGAAGACATGCTCAACATATATGCATTGCAAAAAGAATGACTCAAGACTCAAGCTCAAGCATTTCTCCTCAAAGCATTTCAAGATCTTGAAGATTGCTATTGATTCGATCAAAGTGTTAAGGTATTAAGTTCTCATTCTCTCTATGATAAGTCAAGTGCTCTAGTTTTTATCACCCATTCATGTGTTGGCTGCTTAGGTCTCTTATAATTTTCTCTTTTGGCAGTCACCTTTATTTGAAAATGCATTCTGCCTTTCTGCTGTGTGGTAATCGGTTGCCAGCATTAAGGTAATCGATTACTAGCGATGCGTGTTGCTCTGCAAGGCAATTTTTACAGCAAGTAATCCATTACACAGTTTGGGTAATCGATTACATAGTGCATTTTTTCGAATATTATAATGTTGGCTCAGGTGTAACCGATTACACCATATTGGGTAATCGATTACCACTGAATCATTGGCAGAAAACATTGCATTTTTTCATGAAAATTTTCTTTGGAGTGTGTTCTTAAACCATGACATCCTTTCATGTATCATAACCATTTAGAGAGATATCTAAGGGTTATATATAACACACTTCTGCATAATTTGAACACACCTCCTTTCTCACAAAAAAAAAATCAAACGATCTTCTTCATTCATCTTTTCAAATTTATTTCAAGTATTCTTGATCAAATTTTCTGGTGAAACTATTTACAGAATTTTCATACACATTCATATAGTTTGATCCATATCACCATTAGAGCACTTGTTTTTCATAAAGAAGTTTGATTACTTTAAAGGAGAAGATCAATCAATAGATTGATAGATTATTTTCACCTGTCAAAAACTTGTAAAAAACTCATACCGTTGCTTTGTCCTTGTTGTCCAGAATTGTTGGAAACAAGAGATTCATTAAAAGGGAGAATTATTCTCTTTTTGAACTTAGTGAAAAATCCAAGAGGATTGTTCTTGGTGTGATTGTTAGTGTCTTCGTAGAAAGACTAGGAAGACTCTTGTAAAAGTCCTAACAATAGTAAAATCTCTTCCATGTTGAAAGGGGACTGGAGTACTCTCGATCTGTGAGGGGAACCAAAATATCTCTCTGTGTTCTTTACCTTTCCACACTTTTACCGTTCATTGCTTAACCTAACTAGAAAAGAAATTAGGCGTTACTCAACTAACATTATACAATGATCTTTGCTTGCTTCATATTTTAGACCCATAAAGGTCATTTAAGAAGATGATTGATAACTCATTTTGTGTGAGATATTTAAGCCTTTTATACTTGAACTTTAGGCTAGATTAGAGCTTAATTATTGTCATTTATTTATATTTTATGTTGCTTTAGTTAATTTTGGATAGAGTACACTAGGTGCTCTCTTTTGTGTTTTGTGCTTGTGCAAAATTAGCCCAGGTGACGTGTTCTGTCACACCAGGAATTCCTGAACACCATCCAGCAGACCTTGAGCTAGAATATGCTGGTATGAATTCTCAACTTTAGTGCTAATGCTGACGTGTCAGAGATTTGAGAAGAAAATATGGTTGAGTTGGAGAAAATGAATGGATAAGGATGAAATGCTACAAGACAAAGGACAAAATGATGGATAATGATGAAACGCTAAGACAAAACTCTGAAAAAAGCTATCAAGGCCTATTGCAGTGTTGCCACAATGTCAGATTGTCTCCCATGTGCAGTGTACTATCATAGTACAACAAAAAGGAATAAGTTTTAATCTTTGGACTTAAGTAAATAGATCATAGTAAAGGCCAAAGAAAAAAAGAGAGAGACAATATGCAGCTGAAAAACCTCTATAAATAAACCTGCAATGCAATGAAGAAAGGAGTTCTGAAATTTGGAAAATTCTGCATAAGTGAAATAAAGGAAGACGAAGAGTCGCTGAGAGGCGTGACCGAAGACGTCACTTGATGATTAACAAATTGCAAGTGATTAAAGTGTCACCCTTAGGTTTATCAATTATATCTTCTTTCATAGGAATGTTTAACTTCAAATTTTTATGTGTTGCTTATTTTGCCCATTATGAGATAAACTTGCTTTGTTGTATAATATGAAGTTTAATGAATTAGTAATCTTTTGAATGTTATGAATAAATTATCTTGATATATTTTAATGTGAATTTATTCATATATTTAGAGATGCGTGATTTATTATAATTAAAGAGAGATAAATTTTGCACAAATAAATATGAAGTGAAAGGAGTTATTGTCATTGGTTGGAAAGAAGTGAAAATATTAGACTGTACATCTAATTAGAAAGGTGCTGACGTAAAAAAAACTACTTTGAAAAAATCAATATACAATGTCAATAACAATTACTCCAACATATTCCAGCATATTCTAGCATTCTCTTTAATTAATATTATTATAAAATTATAAAAAAAATTTAAATCATATTAATATATTAAAATAAATACTATAAAATTATAAAATAAAAGTAGGTAAAGTAATAAATTAAGTATTAATATTATAAAATTATACAATATTTTTTTAAAGTACGGAGTTACTTGTTTATTCATTTTTAATGGAACTTATTATAGATAAAAGTTATAGGCATCAATTTCTACAAGAAAAATTTTATATAGTGTTGATTCAAATATTTTTATATATAAATAAAATTAGAGGCACCAAATTATTATCACTTTGAGAAATAATAAATTTTTTAATTAAATAATTTTATTTTTCTTTCATTTTATTTTTATTATATTTTAAAAGTAAATACACATACATTACCGATATCCGTGCGAATATTTTACTAAATTTCACAAAAGAAAGAAGCAAGTTAGACTTATGGAGTTTGAATGGATTATCGGATTGAATTTTGTGAGATTCGATAAGACTCCAGGTAAACACAGAAAAATTGTAATATTCTACCTCAGTTATTAATTATAAGTCACTTTAAAAAAAATATTTTATACAACACTATAAGTCGTTTTATAATACCAATAAATAATTAATGTTATTTTATTATACTTTTAAATATTTATTATTCTCTTTTTCAATTATATTAATTTATCTTTTCAATACTATTAATTAAAAATGATTTTGATAAATTCTTCATAATTTATCTTTTTTATATAATAATTATTATATTTTTTAATATATGAAAAAAATAAAAAATGACTTATAATAAAAAAACAGAATAATAAATCGTGATATTCACCAAAGGTAAAATAGCAGCTAAGATTTTAAAGTATAAAAGTAGTATAACGGTAAGATTTCAAATAATAAAAGTAGCATAAATGTAGGGGCAGCATATATTGGCTATTAAAAATAGAAGAATTGTTTAATGACCAGTCAACGTAATAAAGACGCTGAAAATAATAAAAAGAAATAATTAAACTGAATTTAGTATCATGATAATTTAAGGTTAAAAAAAATTAATACACTTTAATTAACATATTTTATCTATCAATTTTTAACTCTAGAAATAAATGTTAGTATCACAAATAATTATTATATTAAAACTAAATAAATGATTTATTTATAAAATACTTTTAGATCTAAATTTTTTGCATAAAAAAACTAAAACTAGAATTGATTGTAAATTTTGATATTATTTTTAATTCTAATCATTTAAATGCAATTCCAACTTACAAAAATGTGACACCAAACTTTTTAGTGAAAAAAAGTCCATTTTTTATTTAAATGGTTCTATTTTTAATCTATTCTATATTTAAAATTTAAATTTAAATTTATAATTTATAATTCAATGTTATTTATATTTATTATTATTATTATTTTGTTTGTTATTTTTTCAACAAAAAAATTGTATATTTTCATTTAACTCTCTTATATTTAATTATTATACTAATTTAATTTTTAAGATATATTTCTATTTAAATATTGTATTTAATTACTTTTATGTTTAAATTTTTATGAAAAACATATTAAAATCTTATTTAGAAATTATAAATCCAAAATAAATTTATAATCAAATTATACAGACAATAATAAATGTTCATATTTTTGTAAATTGAAAAAAAGTATAATATTGATACAAACACTTTTATAAACAAATAAAATTTATTGTCGATACAAATATATTTATAAACGTAAAAAATGTATTATTGATACAAATATTTTTATAAATGATAATTTTTTTATATACGGACATATTTTATTATAGATTTAATTTTTTTAAAACGGTATCAAAACAAAAATTATTTTATATATTTGAAAAAATGTGTTGTTGATCTAAATATTTTAAAAAACAATTATTTTATTAAACAAGAAAAAGTTTATTATTAATCTAAATATTTTTATAAACGATATTATAACAAAAAAAATGTTTATATACAAAAAGAAATTATTATTGATAAAAACAATATTTGAAAAAATGCGGGTACAATACCAGAGCCCGTGCGACCACGCGGATTTTTTTACTAGTATATAATATACTAACTACCATTTTAAATACTATTACTTATTAAAAAATAATAAATGTTATTAAATTTAAATTTATGTTACTTTTATTTTGTGGATGAATGAAGAATGATTCATTGGATAGAGAAGGTAGGTTGATAAATAACATAGCTCGCGAAGAATCTGGATTCTCCTACCTACGTATCCTTATAGTGCAATAAGGAAATCAAAGCTTTCGTAGTTCAGCCAACTAGGGTTGAAAGCAAGATGATTAAGGAGGCAAGAAGGGATGATATAATAATTGAATGAGAGAATGGAATAGACTTGATAGTTATTTGATAAGAATCACACCAAAGTCTAAGAGTAAAGGTGAATACGATGAGCGCTGAGTCATTCGTCCCATACCCAAAGATATCTAGAATGTAGGTAGGAACTCTCCAGTCTCATTCATTCTTTACTACTTAAGGCTCGTGACATGTAATTCTCATCTTAACTTTCAAATGGAGAGAGGAAAATCTTTGTTGTTGTTTCTTATGTTTACGAAGACCTTATCAATCGTTCGATCCGAATTGCACTAAAGTCTATGAATAAAGGTGAATACGATGAGAACTGTGTCATTCGTCCCATACCCAAAGATATTCAGAATGTGGGTAAGAATTCTCCAGTCCCACTCCTTCTCTATTGCTTAAGGTTCATGTCGTACAACTTGATTCATGATTGATAAGTTGTTGATGTGGTCCTTGCTTGTTGCAGGATGCTTTATGAAGAGGGAGAGACTTGTCAATCATATGATTAGAATTGTGCTAAAGTCTATGAATAGAGGTGAATACGATGTGTGTTGGGTCATTCTTCCCATACCCAAGGATATCCAGAATGGGGGTAGGAATTCTCCAGTCCCATTCCTTCTCTACTACTTAAGACTTATGGCACACAATTCCGACTTTGATTTAACAAGCTCTTGTAATTTTCCACCTTTGATTGCTCGTATTATCCACTGCTTGGTATGACTGAGGATGTCTTGATTGAAAATCTGACTTGAGGTCTTGAGCTCCACAGCTTGGAAGACAAAGTCTTCTTAAATGACCAAGGGTCTTTTGGTCACTCAATTTAGACTGTGGGATTATACAAGTTCAAAGGATTTAATCAATCAAAATTGTTTTTGATCAATTTAATCATGGGTTTATCTTGGTCTTGGGGAATTAGATTAATTCTAACCTAGAAGTTAGTAATTGTTAGAAACTGTCCTAAGGGATCATGCATTGTTGATTAAAGTTGATTGAACATTCTAAGTCAAAAGCCCTAAGGGAGCATGTACATATTAGTCAAAATCTTGACTAAAAATCCTATGTATAAGTCCTAAGGGAATCTACAATTATTAGGAAAAGATTCAATCCTAATGTCAAATTCTAGTCCTAATGGGATCATGTCATAAATGAATAAAATGCCTAAAATTATCTCTAAAGGGCAAAATTGTCATTTACAAAATATGTCCAAATGTGAACAAAATTAAATTCTAATCAAAACCTAACTAGAACCTAAAAATGATAAAATTCAAAAAATGGTTTAACCTAATATAGAAAATTGCACTATATCCTAAGTTTAATAAAAAATCTAATTATTTCTAATTAAACCTATTTTTTACGTAATTAAAATCATATTGACCTAATATTCTAAAATCAAGATTTTATTTCCTATTATCAAGTTTGATCTAATTAGCCTAACATTAACCTAATTAAGCTAATTATAAAAATTAAAAAAAAATCAATTAAAAAAATAAAATAAAAATGGAATTTGGTTGGGAGGTGTGAATTATGATTGGGGGTGAGAAGCTGAAATTGCCATATGGGCTTCAGCCAAGCCCAAATCTGGATTTTTTGTCCCAGGGGGGTGCACGTCAGGAAGTAGAATGGAATAGCAAAACAACATGTGGGCTTTCGTTAAGCCCACTATCACATTTATTCAAAGTTCCTAGGGGTGTATAAGGAATTGAGCGTGTATGAAGCAAATTTCAGTGGGCTTGGGAAAGTTAAGCCCAACCAAACCTAGCTAGAACCAATGTTGACTTATGTAAGTCACCAAAATTGAAATGAAAACGTGCGCGCCAATCTCTCTCACTCACATACATTCAGCTCATCTGCCGTCCGCCGCAGACAACCGCGCCGGCGGCTGCCGCCGATGACGGTGGTGACCTAAACTAAAATTGAACCCACCATCAGACGCGCCAGGCTGCTTTGGAGATGGGTTTTGGAGTGTTTTGGGACATGGTTGTTGTGTAAGCCAAATTGAGGGATTTCTTGGAAGAACCCTAAGTCATTGGGATCAAATTAAATGGAATCTAGGGTGAATTGACATCGACCACCATGGGGCTTGAACTCCCCTCCCTAGACACTACGCTCGGGTGACTTTAAAGCAAGAAAAAGTCAAGATATGAGAATGACTTATCGGAGAAGGAGACCGGAAAATTTGTCAGGTAAGTCATTGATTACACGATTCGTCCTCTTCTCTTCTTCCTTTCTTCTTCTTCTTCTTCTTCTTCTTCTTCTTTTTCTTCTTCTTCTTCTTCTTCTTCTTCCTCTTTCTTTTGGAAGCTGGGAACGATGAACCGTAAGTGATGAGGTCTAGTTCAAGCAATTTGAAGCTTCAATGTGAAGCTTCAATGGCTTATGAGAAATGAGAGCTCTGAGTGAGTGGTGAGGGAGAGATTGTTGCAGAATGAGAGTGAGTTTGTAGGCAATGCAAAAATGATGAAATGATGGTGATGAATCTGTTTAAATAAGAGTGAGGTTTGGAGTTTGGTTAGGCTTGGAATTAGGTTTGGATTCTGTTAGGGAAGGCTTGAAGTTAGTTAACATTAGCTCACTGAGTTGGTAGTTAACTCAGTTAGTTAATCTTGACTTAGTTAGTTGGATGGGTTATACTAGTTGGTGAATGAGTGAATCTGAAACTGGCTAATGCAGCCTGTCTTTAAGTGGAATTGGTTTTAGTGGCTGGAGTCATGACCTGTTGAACAGGGTTTCCCTTAGTTAGCTTGGGTTAGTGAATTGTAAGCAATGTTAGGTTTCCATTGTTTTGCACTTTACTTGTTTTGATTTCTTTTGAACAGGGTGTTGTGGACCTTGTGGTTGAATTAGGGAATTTGAATTGCAGGGTTTGTTTAGACATTGTGTTGTTTTGACTAATCTTTTAACAAGTTCGTCATGGCCTGGTTGCACTTTTATCTGACTTGTGTATTGATGCTGGCTTGAAATTTAGGGTCATTTGTTCATGTCCTTCCTGTGGCTTTGATGAACCTGCTCTTGACACCATGGTTCAGGATTATGTAGAGGTTCCAATGCTTGGTATGTTGCTGCAGAAACAAGGCAAGTATTTCTCATGTATGTGTGACTAGTGTGAGTTAGATGGTTTGGTCATGGTTTATGCAGCATGCTTAGGTTGGTTTTTTCTACATGCTACATGACATGTTTTCATTTGTCCTTGGCATTGTCTTGGTTATGATTTTGGCACCTCATGTTAGCTCTTGATGGAAATTGTCATGACTGTGATACAAGACTTGGTTTTTGGTGCAGACTTATGGATGTCAGGTGGCTCTGACTTCATGTGTCCACTGCATTGCAACAAGCTTTGAGTGTGGCATTGCAACACGTGTATGAGTATGGCATTGTAGCATGTGTTCACTGCATTGTTTTGCTCCGGCTGTTGTATGTAGACTTGTGCTTTGCACTTAGTCTCATATTTTCTTCAGGTATGCCCTGGTGAATTGTTCAAGGCAAATGTGGTATACAAGATAATTTGCTACAAAATTAGTATTGTCAGCTGCAGGTATGCGAATGCTGCAATATTTGTTGTCTGTTGCAGGTTCTACTTATTTTGTTGTGTTGGAGAGTGTTATACCTTGCCATTGTTGGAACTGCTGTAGGCTGGTTACAATGTATTGTTGTATGATGTTTGGCCATTGTTTGCTTATTTGTGACTAAAAGTATGAAAGCTACTTGATGTTGCTGCTGACTTAATTTGTAGTTTTCTTTTGCAACTCAATGCAGGTCCACTGGTTCACTCCCCTTGGTAGCTTGGTCATGAGCATTTGGAGGTTGGTTGGTGAAATAACTTCAATATGGGATTTGGTAAAGGCAAGGCAATCACTTCAAGGACCTAACCATTTACTTGCAGTTCTGCTTTGGCAAAGGCAATGCAGCTGGATTCATGGCATGGTTCATTTGCAGGTATGCATAACATTGATCATGCATATATATTGATCATTGTAGTATAGGTTCACCTATGCATCTCTGACTGGATATTCTTAACATTTCATGATTTCCTCTGTAGCTTGACAGTGGTGTTGTTTGATGGTGCAAGATTGCTGAATGGTCTGATGCAGTAATAGGGAAAAAACTGTTGCACAATAGGTTACCATGTGGTGAGTTCATGCTCTCCTTTGTAGCTTGCCATGTTGCATTTGGATTAAGAATTGGATGATGGATTCATTGGTGTTACATTGTGTTGTGTTAGGGCCATTAGAACTTGGTTTGGGGCAGACCAAAACCAAGGTTTGACAAGCCAAAATGCCAAGCAAGGCATGGTACACATGAGGTTGAACATAAGACCACTTACATGGAAATGAAGAGACCAAAAGAAACACACAACCAACATGGAAATTGGATGAAGAATCAAGGCAAAAGGCTAGATTAGGTTTTGGATGGTCAAAAGTGGGTGAGTTAACTTTGAACAAAGTTGACCAAAAAGTCAAATGTTGACCAAAGTCAACAATTGATCAAAGTTCATTTTTTTTGTATTTTTCTTGTAAATGGACATTTAATGGATGATTATGGGTTAATTTTGGGTTTTAGGATTTTGGGTTTACATTGGTCAAAGTTGACCAAAAAGTCAACTATTGACAAAAGTCAACATTTGGTCAAAAGTTGCCAAGGCTTGTAATTTTTCATGTAATGATCAATGTGATGTTTTATAAAGGATTAAAAGAAATAAAAATGGTTTAAAAGTGGTTTGAAAATGGTTTTCAAGTTGCTTTCACTGTACAATGGATTTTGTATTTGTATGTGCTTGAATTGTAATGAACATGGTCATGACTTGTAAAATGAACAAGGCTACTACCTAATGAAACAAGGTTAAGGCTTAACTATGAATCAAAAGAGAAATACCTCTTGGATTATGACACAAATGGGCTTTGGTAGTTTGGGGGGACAAAACCATCCATGGACTAGACAACCAAGCATTGGCTAAGATGGATTGGGTTTAAGACTAATGACCAGGTGAAAATGAGCCAGGAGTAGACATTGTACTAGAGGTGATCAAATGGGATGACAAAATAGGGGGCAAGGTATGAAATCCATGGGACTTGATCCAAGACAAAGATCAAGGTGGTGCCAACCATTCAGTGGGTGAAAGGTGGATGGAATTAGGGTTCTGGATGTCACCTGATGGAAAGTCAAGCCACATAGTCCATTAAGACCATTCTCTCATTGATTAGGATTTCCATAAGGCCTACCTCTCAAGCAAGTCCCTTGGACAAAACCATATGCTTTAACAACAAGTCTTCCAATGTATGAGCCTTCATTAGGGTTTTGATGGCCAAGATAAGATCTAGAGAAGTTCCATAGGATCCCATCATTATCTTCAGGAATTAGGGTTTTGAAGACCCCTGAGGACTGCTTGGGCAACCCCTTGTTGAATCCATACCTCCATCATCAAGAAATTAGGGTTTCACACCCCCTATGCTTGATGAGATGGCCAAACCATGCTTTTGGCATTTGATCCCCACACAAACCCTAGCTTCACAAGCCAAAAGTTTTGAACCCATGGTGATCCACTAGTGAAGGAATGATGCATATGAATGAATTATGAATGTATGAAAATGATCCCCAGGTCAAGTGGTTGGATGGAAAACTAGGAAAAAAGGAGGGAAAATTTTGGGGTACAACAACTGCCCCTATTTAATCTTCTTGAACCTGAATACAGGAATTGCGGAAGCTTTTCAGGTATCCTAAAATTTGCTTGAAAAGGTGGTTGGAGGTGGCGCTGGCTTTTGATGTTTATGTGAGGTATCATGGTGGAGAACATGATATATGAAATGTATGATGTATGCTTTTTCTTTTATGATGTATGCATGCTTGTTTGCTTGTCTATCGTTTATGGGCATATGAGTCTTTATTAGGATGGGAACTCCGACTCGTCATCAAAGATTGGAAGGTGACCACTGTGGGATCCAGGTGTTGTCAACACTGCTATCAGGGAATCGTCTACCTGCTGAGGAACACCGAGACACTAAAACCAACATGGCAGCCAAGCCAATTGGATGTCACAAGTGTTCAAGCAAACTATTTTTGAGCCACCATTCATCTCTCAAGTTTATCGGGATTTCACACAATGCATAATGTTTCTCTTTAGTGTAGCTTTTATTGTTCCCTGAAATTTTAAAGCATTATGCGAATAAGATAAATCAATTATTTTGCATACAAAACACAAAAGATGGAATGAACTGAATTTTATTGATGTGAAACTGTACATATGGTGTGTATAAGGATGCAGACACCCTTGATGAGGATGTTGCAAAAATTGAAAAATATAAATGAAATGGCAATGGCAAATATTTTGTATATATTTTCTTCCATTGATTACAACATTGGCCTTAGTCCATTGTAGAATCAGAATTCCGGAACCTTGCTTTAGCTGACGATGATTGGATCGGTCCTTGACCATCTGATATCTAGCTTGTAGTGTGATTGGCTCGAGGATCATAGTCAATGCCTTTATCCTTAAATTTTTCCTGGACATTTCCATTCTTTTAGCCCACCGAGATGCTTCTTTTTGCCTAAGCCGCCCTTTCGGGTTTTCGACTTAGCGAGCCTTGTATTTGTTCCCTAACTTTTTCATGGACAATTCATTTTTTGGTCCATCGGGATAGCCATTTTTGCCTAGATCAACCTTGCGGAGATTAATCTAGCGGACTTTTATCATTTCTTTTTAGGCATAATATTTTTTTGACTATGTCTGCATTCACTGGCGATGGTAAGTCTTCCCCATCCATTATCATGAGGATTAGAGACCCACCTGAGAAGGCCTTCTTGATGAAGAAAGGTCCCTCATAGTTGGGAGTCCATTTGCCTCGCGGGTCTGAGTGAATAGCAGAATACCTTTTGTGCATGAGTTCTCCTGCGCGATACTCACAAGGAAGAACTTTCTTATCAACAACTCGTTTGAGACGTCTTTGGTATAGCTGACCATGACAGACGGCCGTCAAACGCTTTTCTTCGACCAGGTTCAGTTGGTCATACCGTGATTGGACCCATTCAGCTTCATTGAGGTCAACCTCCATGGTGACTCTGAGTGAAGGGATCTCGACTTCGATTGGCAAGACAACCTCCATCCCATACACCAACGAGTATGGAGTTACCTTAGTGGATGCACTGACTGAGGTTCTGTAACCGTGCAGAGCAAAGGGTAACATCTCATACCAGTCCTTGTATGTCTTGACCATTTTATGGATGATTCTCTTGATATTCTTATTAGCTGCTTCTACGGAGCCGTTCATCTTGGACCGGTATGGTGGAGAGTTATGGTGTTCAATCTTAAATTCTTCGCACAACTCCTTCATCATATTGTTGTTGAGGTTACTGGTGTTGTCAGTGATGATCTTGCTAGGTATCCCATAGCGATAAATTATCTCTTTCTTGATAAACCGGGTAACCACTTGTCGAGTGACATTAGCATATGAAGCAACTTCGACCCATTTCGTGAAGTAGTTGATGGCGACTAGGATGAATCAATGACCGTTGGAAGCTTTAGGCTCTATCATCCTAATCATATCGATGCCCCCACATAGAAAAAGGCCACGGAGAAGTCAAAAAATTCAAGGGAGTTCGTGTCTATCCATGCACCTGAGCAGTACAAAATCATAATTTCGCTTGTACAACACCTCACCGTTTAGGAAGAACTTGGAAGAGAGTCTTCTCAAAGCCCTCTTGCCGGTAATGGATATACCCTCGGGATATTGCCGTTTCTCCATAAATGTCTTTATGTCGTAGAACCAAGGCTTATCATCAGGATTGGCCTCGATTGCTAGACAATGTGCTGGTTCATCTAAGTGGTCAATATGGATGGATGGTGCTTCATTCTTCCATTTGACTTTGAACATAGATGCCAACGTGGCTAGAG
Organism: Lathyrus oleraceus; assembly: GCF_024323335.1. Classification (NCBI taxonomy): domain Eukaryota; kingdom Viridiplantae; phylum Streptophyta; class Magnoliopsida; order Fabales; family Fabaceae; genus Lathyrus; species Lathyrus oleraceus. The sequence goes on along the minus strand of NC_066582.1, from coordinate 383,959,904 downwards.
CATCTGCTAACTGATTTTCTTCCCTAGAAATATGGTGAAAGGAGATTTCATCAAAGTAGGGTACCCATTTTCTGATATGCTCCTTGTAAGGTATCAACTTGATATCCCGAGTCTCCCAATCACCTTTTACCTGACTGATTACTAGAGCTGAATCATCGTATACCTCAAGAATCTTGATCCTTAAGTCGATTGCCGCTTCTAAACCGTAGACACATACTTCATATTCTGCCATATTATTGGTGCAATAAAAAAACAATCTAGCGGTAAATGGAAGGTGGGAATCGGTTGGGGCAGTGATAAAAACACCTATGCCATGGCCTCGAGCATTGGAAGCACTGTTGAACATGAGCGTCCATCGTGATCCTGGTTCGGGGCCTACCTCAAAGCCTAGCATAATGAAGTCTCTGATAAACATAATGTCTTCATCTGGAAAGTCAAACCTCAACGGTTGATAACCTTCGACATGTAGGTGAGCAAGGTAGTCAGACAGAACACTCCTTTTTATTGCTTTCTGGGTCACATACTGAATATCATACTCGGTCAACAACATTTGCCACCAGGCAATTCTACCAGTAACAGCAGGCTTTTTGAAGATATACTTTATCAGATCTATTTTGGATATCAATAAAGTGGTATCCTAAATCATATATTGTCTCAGGCGTCGAACAACCCAAGTCAAAGCACAACAAGTTTTCTCCAAAAGTGAGTATCTGGTCTCACATTCAGTGAATTTCTTGTTGAGATAGTAAATAGCATGTTCTTTCTTGCCTGTGTCGTCATGTTGACCCAAAATGCAACCCATAGATTCGTCGAGTACTATGAGGTACATAATGAGAGGCCTACCAGGAGCTGGTGGTATCAGGATTGGTGGTTCTTGCAAGTACTTTTTTATCTTATCGAATGCCACTTGGCAATCGTTGTTCCACACAATCGACTGATTTTTTCTCAGCAGTTTGAGTATCGGTTCGCAGGTAGCCGTTAAGTGTGATATGAACCTGGAGATGTAATTGAGTCTCCCAAGGAAACCTCAGACTTCTTTCTCTGTTCGGGGAGCTGACATTTCTTGGATGGCTCAAACTTTGTCAAGATCAACCTCAATACCTTTCTGTCTGACTAAGAAACCCAAGAGTTTACTGGATTGGACCCCAAAAGTACATTTAGCTGGATTCAGGCGCAATTTAAATTTTCGGAGTCTGACAAACAATTTCCTTAGGTTCACCAAGTGATCTTCTTCAGTTCTGGATTTGACAATCACGTCGTCCACATAAACCTCAATCTCTTCATGAATCATGTCGTGAAAGAGAGTTACCATGGCACGCTGATATGTTTCCCCTTTATTCTTCAGGACAAACGATATTACTTTATAGCATTAAGTTCCCCAGAGTGTGATGAAAGTTGTCTTCTCCATATCTTCTGGTGACATCTTTACCGCGGAAGAGTAACCGTCATCGGTTAGGATGAACAAAATAAGGTTAACTCTGCAAAGGGATAAAATAGGGTTTACAACTACTAGTATAAGGGTAGAAAACCACAGACTCCGTCGGGGAAAAGATGGATAATTACTGGTTACTAAGCAATCATTCATCTAAACTTCGGGGAAGTGCAAGGAAAATCGCAAAAAGCCAATCTAGGAACAAACTAGAGAGGCACGACGAAACAAGACTCATCCTTATGAGGATATAACTCAGGGGGAACTCCATCCCAGTATATGTGTTGGGAGGAAACAGAAACAACCATCATCCACGAGGACATAACCTAGTGGGGAATATGGAAGGAAGGATAAACACTTTCTGCTTATGGGGCTGACTCTACATGGGGAGATCAGACACAAACATCCGATTGGGAAATATATTACCAACTAGCAGGAGATAAAAATCAAAGATATATGGCAAAGAATGCAACATGAATATCTGAATGTTAAAATTATGCATATATGCGTGGTTTATGTATGATGAATGCTAACAAAACAGCCATATCTAACACAAACAGGTCCAAGAATCAATGGACAAACATCCGGTACTACATCCCGAGAGAGAAGGCCAGGCCCACTAGAGAACATCCAATCTGATGGGGGCAAGAGATACCAGGAAACACAGATCTCTGCAGGGGAAAGAGCATCAGTCATCCCAGATGTGGACAAGATCATCATACAAATAAACTCTGCCGCGGAAGCAACTCTACTGGGGAAATTATCAGAGGGGAGGATGGATCTCTGTGGGGAACAACCACCAATCAGAAGCTTCCAAGGTCATCACCATATACTGCACTACCAAAGAGATCACATCCGCCGAGGAGGAAGGATCGTTACTCCGCTGAAGGAAGATAGACTTCTTCATCGACCACTCTGCTCGGGAGGAAACCACAAACAGGCTCTGAAGGAAGGGGATACAATCAAACCGGGAATATGAACAAATGTCTCACCCTGTTGGGAATCATACCATCTTTGGGAGAGCACTGAAGACATCCCAAGTATCTTTTCATCATTATGAATGTTCACTTTGTTTAAAAACAAATTATGAAAAATTTATTTATTTAAAACAACGATATTTCTCAATTAAAACATGTAAAACAATTGTTGAATAGAAACAAATAAGAGTGCAAATAATTGGATAAAGGCTCAAATTTATTTGATGGAATGGTAGTCTGCAAATGGCGAGACTCCATAGATTTTTACAAATTTGAAATTGGTGATATATATTGGAAAAGGGCTACATTGAACATAATGACCATTTCTCCACCAACTCTGAATCCGATGTATTTGTAGCTTCAGTTGACGATGACTGAGCGATAATCTCTGACAAATGACAGCTTGTAGAACAAAGTCTTGTCAAGATGCAGTTACTTGCCAAATCCCTATTTTTTTACCTAGATTGCCCCAGGATGAGGTGCTCAATCTAGCGAGATATATATTCATTTTTTCATGTCTCTAACTTTTGCCTGGATCGCCCTTTCGGGTTTTCAATTCACCGAGACGCTCATTTTTGCCTAAGTCGCCCTTTCGGGTTTTCAACTTAGCGAGCTATTTTTTTATTTTTTATTTTTAGGCGAAGTATTTCTTGACTGCATCTGAATTTACAGGACAAGTGAAATCCTCCCCATCCATAGTCTTAAGTATCAAAGCACCGACTGAAAAGGCTCTCTTAACAACATATGGACCTTCATAGTTTGGAGTCCACTTGCCCTTGGAATCGAGCGCGAAAGACAAGACTTTCTTGAGCACGAGGTCACCTTCTCGGAACACACGAGGCTTGACCTTCTTATCAAAGGCTTTTTTCATCCTTTGCTGATATAACTGACCATGACACATGGCAGTCAATCTCTTCTCTTCTATCAAATTCAGTTGGTCATGACGACTCTGAACCCATTCAACATCAGTCAACTTGGCTTCCATCAAGACTCTCATTGATGGGATCTCCACGTCTACTGGGAGCACAACCTCCATGCCATAAACAAGAGAGAAAGGGGTTGCCCCTGTTGAAGTGCGGACAGATGTACGATAACCATGCAAAGCAAATGGAAACATCTCATGCCAATCTTTGTACATAACAACCATCTTCTGGATAATTTTCTTGATATTCTTATTAGCAGCTTCAACAGCCCCATTCATCTTGGGTCTATAAGGAGAAGAATTATGATGTGCTATCTTGAACTCGCTACACAGCTCTTTCATCATCTTGTTGTTCAAGTTAGATCCATTATCAGTAATGATCTTATCCGGCACACCATAACGACATATGAGTTGGTTCTTGATAAACTTCACAACTACCTGCCTGGTCACATTTGCATATGACGCCGCTTCAACCCACTTGGTGAAGTAATCAATTGCTACGAGAATAAATATGTGACCATTAGACGCTTTCGGCTCTATCATGCCAATCATGTCAATTCCCCACATGGAGAAGGGCCATGGTGATGAAATCACATTCAGAAGTGTCGAGGGAATATGAATCTTATCCGTATAAATTTGACACTTGTGGCATTTCTTCACATATTTGCAGCAGTCAGACTCCATTGTCAGCCAATAGTAGCCTGCTCTCAACATCTTTCTAGCCATGGCATGTCCATTGGAATGAGTACCAAATGAACCCTCATGGACCTCAATCATTAACAGGTCTGCTTCGTGTCTATCCACACATCTGAGTAGAACCATGTCAAAGTTTCTCTTATAAAGTACATCGCCATTGAGGTAGAAACTGCCAGATAATCTCCTCAAAGTCTTTCTATCTTTCACAGATGCCCTAGGCGGGTAAATCTGGCTCTGGAGAAAACACTTGATATCATAATACCATGGCTTGTCATCTTGCACCTCTTCTATTGCAAATACATGAGCTGGTTTGTCCAAGCGCATCACAGTAATATTGGGAACCTCATTCCAAAGTCTAATCACGATCATCGAAGCAAGTGTAGCAAGAGCATCTGCCATCCGATTCTCATCTCGAGGAATATGATGGAAGTCAACCTCAGTAAAGAAAGTTGAAATCCTCTTTGCATAGTCTCTATATGGGATGAGGCCAGGCTGATTCGTCTCCGATTCACCCTTAATCTGATTAACAACAAGGGCCGAATCACCATAAACATCAAGATGTTTAATCCTAAGATCAATACACTCTTCCAATCCCATAATACAGGCTTCATATTCCGCCATATTATTCGTGCATTTGAAAGTTAGCCTTGTTGTAAAAGGAAAATGTGTGCCCTGAGGAGTAATAATCACTGCCCCAATACCATTTCCATACTGATTTACAACGCCATCAAACACCATGCTCCACCGGGAACCAGGCTCTGGCCCTTCATCGAGCGTAGGCACATCGCAATCTTTCATTTTCAAATACAGAATCTCCTCATCTGGGAAATCATACTGAACAGACTGATAATCCTCAATTGGTTGATGTGCCAAGTGGTCAGCCAAGATACTACCTTTAATAGCCTCCCGAGCTCGATACTCAATATCATACTCGGACAACAACATCTGCCAACAAGCAATCCTCCCGGTTAAAGCAGGCTTCTCAAAGATGTACTTGATTGGATCCATTTTGGATATCAACCAAGTCGTATGATTCAACATATACTGGCGTAAGCGCTTAGCAGCCCAAGCCGAAGCACATCATGTTTTCTCAAGCATTGAGTATCGAGACTCATAATCAGTGAACTTCTTACTCAGGTAGTAAATAGCATACTCTTTCTTCCTTGATTCGTCATGCTGACCAAGAACACAACCCATTGAGTCTTCAAGAACTGTCAGATACATAATCAACGGTCTCCCTTCCACAGGCGGAGATAGAATCTGAGGCTCAGACAAATACTCTTTAATACTGTCAAAGGGCTTTTGGCAATCCTCGGTCCAATCATGAGATTGATCTTTCCGGAGGAGCTTGAATATCAGCGCACATGTGGCAGTCATATGGGATATGAGTCTGGAAATATAATTCAAGCGGCCAAGAAAACCTCAGACTTGCTTCTCAGTTTTCGGCGCAGGCCTCTCTTGTATTGCTTTGACCTTTGCAGGATCAACCTCAATACCTCTTTCGCTGACAATAAAGCCCAATAACTTGTCGGAACGGACTCCAAATGTACACTTGTTAGGATTCAGACGAAGCTTATACTTTCTCAAACACTGAAAAAAGTTCAACAAGTGCTCTACATGTTCAACTTCCGTTCTTGACTTTGCAATCATATCATCAACATATACCTCAATCTCCTTATGCATCATATCATGAAACAAGATAGGCATAGCTCGTTGATACGTGGCTCCGACGTTCTTCAAATCGAAGGGCATCACTCGATAATAGAATGTTCCCCAAGGTGTGATGAATATTGTCTTCTCCATATCCTCGGGTACCATCTTGATCTCATTATATCCGGAAAATCCGTCCATAAACGAGAAGACATTGAATTTAGCTGTATTATCTACCAACATATCAATATGTGGTAGAGGGAAATCATCTTTCGGACTAGCTTTATTCAAGTCTCTATAGTCCACACATATTCGGACCTTTCCATTATTCTTGGGCACATGCACAATATTGGCCACCCATTGAGGATATGTAGAAGTAACCAGAAACCCCACATCAATTTGCTTTTGAACTTCTTCTTTGATCTTCACTGCCATATCAGGATGAGTTCTTCCGAGCTTCTGCTTTACAGGCACGCACTCAGGCTTCAAAGGCAGGAAATGTTGCACGATATCTGTATCTAGACCAGGCATGTCTTCATACGACCAGGCAAAGACGTCGATATATTCTCGTAGCAACTCAATCAACCCCTTCTTAACATATTCTTCCAGAAGTGCCATAATCTTTACTTCTCTAACACAATCTTCAGACCCCAAGTTGACTGTTTCCAGATTCTCAAGATGCAGCTGAATGATCTTCTCTTCATACTCAAGTAGACGGGTAATCTCGTCAGGGATCTCTTCAACATCATCTTCTTCCGCCTCAAATACAGGGAATTCAAAGTTGGGAGATGGTGTTGGATCATTATGTTCAATGGGTTTGATTAACCTGCATAATGATTTTGAATATAAAAGAGATTTTAGAATTCAAACAAGGAAAATCATTATGCAGATGAAAAGATTGATTTTATTTTTATTTTTTAAGGTTTTATGTGATCACCAATTTCATGCAAAAGCGAAAAGGGAAAATAATTGGAAAAACAAACATTTAACATGAATTTATTGAATGAAAATATCATTGTATTTATGCGCCAACAATGTCATCACTCCTCCTTTTGGCATAGGAGGAGGGTTTTTAAACACAATGAACATTACTTTGACTTATGGATAACTGTTGGAATATCAACAACGACCCAATTATTGCAGACCCCTCCAGGGATGACGAAGTTGCCGGAATCCTCTGCATCCCCTTCCAAAATGGCAGCAGCTTCCTCATCTTGACTAGTGTGGATGAATCCACTACTCTTGAACAACCCTTGCTTGTTGAAGACACCAGAAGAATACCCTATGCCAGCCCGGGATTTGTTGTCTTCTAGCTTAATCATTTGCCCCAATCCAGCAGTTACACCATGCTCGATGGCCAACTTAGCATCTTTATAGGACGCAAATGAAGAAGTTCCCTTATTAATAGGCTCAACAATAGATAAAGCTTGGAATGGCGTTCCAACTTCATCCTTAACATCTATATAAGAGAAGGAAGATAAATGGCTAACCAGGAGAGCCTTTTCTCCCCTACCACCACCAGCTTCTTGTTTTTGACAAACTTCAGTTTTTGGTGTAGGGTGGACGTCACGACGTCTGCCTCGTGAATCCATGGTCTACCCAATAGGCAGCTATACGATGGGTGAATGTCCATGACCTGGAAGGTGATCAGGAAATCACTTGGTCCAATTTTGACTGGGAGATCAACCTCTCCAATCACAGTTTTTCGAGACCCATTGAAAGCTTTCACCACCACTCCACTCTGCCTCATGGGAGGCCCTTGATATGACAATTTAGCAAGAGTGGACTTTGGAAACACATTCAATGATGACCCAGTGTCCACCAGCACATTGGACATGGCATCATCTTTGCAGCTCATGGATATGTGTAATGCCAAGTTGTGGTCTCTTCCCTCCTCGGGGAGATCAGCATCACAAAAACTTAAATTGTTACAAGCGGTGATGTTTGCAATAATACTGTCAAATTGCTCTATCGTGACGTCATGATCCACATACGCAACATCCAACACCTTCTGCAGAGCTTCTCGGTGTGGTTCTGAATTCACCAGTAAGGATAGTACAGAGATCTTTGATGGCGTCTGTAGAAGCTGATCTACCACGTTGTACTCACTTCTCTTGATGAGCGTCAGCATCTCATCACAGTCTTCTTTTGTATTGCCACTCTAGCCAACAGAAACAGGAGCTCTCAACATGGAGGTAGGTTTGGTGACAAGTGCCAGATTCGGAGCATTCACAGCATTCCCAATCGGGCGTTCAGCATAATCAGTAGTATCAGTCCTTCGAACATCAACTTGAGGTTTTGGCGGAGCCGAGAAAACACGACCGCTATGGGTCAGGCCGCTGACGTCGGCAATATTAACAATAGATGTAGAGGGCAGGGGCACCTCTTTCCCATTCTCTAACGCTACAGCATTATAGCGATAGGGGACCACCTTCTCAGAAGAATATGGCACAGGGCCAGCCGGTTTAATGGTCAAAGCAGGAGAAGCCTTTTGCTTGCTACCATTATACTTGATGATAACAGGCCCAGGGATCCGAAATACTGGAGAAATTACATTGACTTCATCAGCATCCTTGTCAACATTTCTGTTTTGAAGTATCTCAATGACTCCTTCATCCAACATTTCTTGGACATCTTTGCGCACTTAGCGACATCCTCTTTGATTGACAGAACAAACTCGGCATATGTCGTGGTCGTGCTCGTAATGACTGTACTCACACAACAATCTATGCATCTCAACCAGACACTGTCGAATATGGCTGACATATTTGACTTTGTACTTACCAGGTCAGCCCTGGACCATATTGAAAGATTTCCCATGCTCGGTGTAGTGGTGTATTCATTACTTTTAGATTTATTGACTAAATCTAAAGCAAAGCATACAAAGATAGAGTCGCCACCGCACTTCTATTTATCCAAAGGAATGGCTAGAAAGCGAACAAAAGCCTAAGAAGTTTTAAATTGAAAACTAATAAAAGGGGTACAAAGATCTGGGTAAGGGGGTAATTATGCAAAGGGAAGGTGTTAGGCACCCAATGCATCCTAGGTACTCCTAGGGAACCCTTTTCACAACTTGTTGCAAAAAGTATTGTTTATGAAAATATTTATTGTGCAAACATGAGGGAAGAGGTGAGAAAAGAATGTACAAGTTTATTATTTTTGTGTTTGGTTGGATGAACCCATTGCCTACGTACCTTTACAGGATCAAAACCTCGTAGTTCGGCTAAAAGATTTCCAAAAGATGAGTGGATTGATTTTTAACAAAAGCCTTAAGATCTTTCATTATCAAAGGGAGAACACTCAACCTGAACCAACAATCCACCATGTGAGGATGGCTTCAACATACTAGTGAGTGGTTAACCCTATAATAAGTATGGAAGTCTTACAATCAACTCACTAAGGATGCGGTGAGATTTACATCAACCACTAAGATAATTCAGATCTATGACTAATGCATGAAAACTTGATTAAGAAGTGGACAAGAGCCACAAAAACAATTGAGTGAGTTGGATTAGCCAGTTAGAATTATTCACAAAATGAAGTCAAAGTATGATTAAAATTCAATTCACAATGAGTATTATGAAAATGGAGTTTGAAAATCAAAGGCATAAGGCCTAGGTTTCTAGTTTTGAAAACAAGTGAAAATGTTTGCACAAAAGTTTTCTGGTTAGGGTTAAAATGCAAGTGGAGGTTGTAAGGAGACAAAAGGTGGGGATGAGGAGCAAAACTTCATTAGGAGTTCCTCTCTTGAGATCATATGTAGATGATCCAAGTAAGTACCATCCTTTGGAATAGGCAACAAAGCAATAAGCAAATAAGCAGGTTCAAAAAGAACAAAGCTGGAAATGGAATGCCAATAAATGGTCTTACATCCAACTCCAAAATGAGACGGGAAACGGAGTGCCAATAAATGGTCTTACGTCCAACTCCACAAAGCAACACGGGAAACAAATAGCCAATCAATGGTCTTACATCTGACTCCAGAAAAGAAACAAAATAGGAAACAGATAGCCAATCAATGGTCTTACATCTGACTCCATAAAGAAAACAGAAAAGGAAACAGATAGCCAATAAATGGTCTTACATCTGACTCCACAAAGAAAACATAACAGGAAATGGAGTGCCAACAAATGGTCTTATATCCAGCTCCCCAAAAGGAACATGAAACAGATAGCCAATCAATGGTCTTACATCTGACTCCTCAAAAGAAAACACATAACAAATGCAAAACACATATGCAAATGCAAGCACAAGCAATCACATCAATCCATTAGCACACTCTATACACAAGCAAAAGGCTCAATCAAAGTTGGGCTTTAGTTAAGGGGTCATATCAACCTCGACAAACAAGCCGGTACTATATGGGTGTTTTTGAGCTCTTAACTCTAACATTGAGAGTTAGGGTGAAGTAGATGAAAAGGGAATGAGGATTAGACCTCATAGCTTTTAACCCTGGCCTGGGTGAGCTTGAATCAAAGAAAGTGTGGGAGTCCAAAATGAGGAACTCTACTCCACTTGACTGACTCTATATACAATGATCTTGGGTGTTTATTCAAAAGCATCAGCACGTAGTGCGAGCATAATGAATGACTCAACTAAATAGCAGGGGATTGATTGCAAATCCCTTCTATCTGCCAATTGCCTCTTCACTTAGGAGGACTTAAGTCACATGCCTCGACAATGAGGTCTTTAGCACAAAATTAAACAAACAAAGACATTGCCTCTTAAGGAGGACTTCAGCCAAATGCCTGCCAAAAGAAACGACAGGGCTTCCAGACTACATGGAGTTAAAGAAATTACCTAAGTGGTATATCAACCACAAGCAAAGCAAAGCTCAAATAATGAACTTAAAGCAGCTAAGGTACCTGCATGAAAAGCTAAACAATCAGTATGATATTCAGACAAACAACCAACAGATAACAACAGTCAGACATTCCCAATATGTACAACATGTAAGCCATAAGAGGCAAACACTCAAGTGAGTTAGCCACCAAAGGACCTACAACATAACCAAAGGTTAGCAAACAAAGCAAATGCATCTCAAGCAAGGAGATCACATCATCCATTAGGACTAATTGCTTGAATCTGAAAGGCAAAGCTCAAAAGGTGAGTATAAACCACTAGGGCAAAGCCTAGGATCAAAGGCAAAGCAAAAAGTCAAAACAACAACCAATATTCAACATGAAGCTCATTTAATCAAGCAAGAACATGTCCTAAAAAGGACCAAGTCTAAAGCATCAAGCAAAGTCATCACATGAGCAAGATAGGGCAAAGACAATTTCAAAGCACACAATTGGTTATCAAGAATCAAAATTCCATATTAAAACAGAAATGAATCAAACAATCATGAAATTTTTTATGTGTTTACAACATGTCAAGCACAAGCATCATGCCAAAAATTAGAATCAGAAAATCTCAATTGACATGGATATGAAAATAAACAAGATCAACATCAAATTGTGTGACACACATTGTCACACCATGCATTCATGTGTCTAAAACAGAGATGAAAAATGATTAAAATGCACAACCAAGCCTCAAATATCATGCAACATGTTGGGAATCAGCATACCAAATTTCAAATCAATTGGCCAATGTATGAGCATTTCACAATAGAATTAATGAAGCATGGTACATTTGCATACATGTTCAAAGAAGCCAACACAATTAAAATTCCAGAAATGAGAAAATCATGAAATCACAACCACAAAATAATAGACATCCATATGAACATGTATCAAAAAATTGGAAGTGATTTGGATTAAATTTCAATTTTTTATGATTTTTTACAATTTGAATGAAAATATTATAAAATGATGAAGAAATCATATGAAAATATGGAGGGAAATGATAAATGGTTTGAGTAATTTGAAAAAATGCTGGAGGCTGGAATCGAACCATGTAGCAACCAAAAACAAGCGCTGGAAAAAATGAAACTCAGAAATGCCATGGCCTGGAATCGAATGGAGGTCCAAGCGCTACTAATCAAAACACGGTCGTTTAAATAATTGAGCTGGCGTTCCAGTCATCAAGTCAATGCACACAAGGTGCTGGTCAAAAATTACAGACCAATGGTTTTGCCATGAGGATGCACACATGGATGTACGCGTGGACAAAACCCTAGCCAACTCAACCTGTTACAGACGGTGGCTCATGCGGTGGTTTCAACCGTCTTCTTCATGAAGACGGTGGTGCTACAGTGATGAACACACAATTTTTTTCTAGATTCATGCAAATCATATACCGTTCGAAAGCTTATCACATGTAAAACACAAATCTATCATCAATTAATTCTAACAGTCCATGGATCATGAGAATCTAATGAAAACATATTTGACATACAAACTTCAAATCCACATAACACAGTCAATATTGCACCAAATCAAATTCTAAAAGCATCAGCGTGATCAGCGTGGAAAGATCTACCTAAACATGGCAATGATTTGAAGAATTAAGAGATTCGAATTTTTACCTCTTGAAGAGCAGAATGATGAAACCAACGATTCAAGTGCCAAAAGTGTCCAGATCTCCTCTATCACTCGTATATTGAAGCTTTGTGCGTGAATTGAAGCTTGAGATGGCTTGGATCTAGCTCAGATTTCAACTTCCATCTTCATGTTTTTGAGCTTGATGTGCTTGATTCTGGCTCGAATTCTTCAATAAAGAGCTTGATCTGCACTCAATGATGATCAAAGAACAAGAATATCCAAATAAAATCAATGGCTTATATGAAGAAAATTGAAGTTTCATTTGAGAGCAAAAATGTAGAGAAAGCCAAAATTTGAGATCTAGAAGTTGTTGTTATGAAAATTCTGTTAGGATTTGATTTATATATGGTCTCCTAATCACATCCAAATCAGAATTAGGCATGATTTAATTATGATTAATGAAAATGAGGTGCATGACCAAAATTGGAAAATGTAAGGTGCCATGCAAATTTGGACGTGAACAGTGCTGTATGGATGCTCAAAATCATTCAAAATCATCTCATGCACATGTTGGCAATGGTATTTTGTTCATATGATGCACCAAATTCAAATTTCCAAATTTCCCTCCAAAATGTTCATGAATGAGCAAATGGTCATGTGATGAAATCTCATGCAATGTCATGTTGGATTTGGAAAATATATGTCATAACAAGCATAATGCAAAAAGAGGCACTCAATTTGGAGCTTTGGATCAAAAGTTATGGCTTGTTGAAGTTCTATGTACACATTGCAATCATTTGATCATATCTCCTCAACCATTCATCAGATGCTCATGATCTTGGACTTTTTGGAAATGGGAGAGAAAGATCTTCAACGTTCATGTTGGACAAAAATTTATTTGAAGCTTTTTTGATGTTGGAAAGTTGAGTTGAATTTGATTCAAAAACTTGCCATTTTTGGAAACTTGAAATTATAGGTCACTTTCCATTTTGGAAAACTTTTGCACTGGCTTCAAATTCTTCAATGTAGATGTTTGACATGATGAATAAGCTTTGTTTGAACATGAATGGGATAAAGAAATTCAATTCTCACACTCAAAACCTTCAGTTGACTTGCATTTGACTTGTATTGGTCCTTAGATGACCTGAAAATGTCCTGATGAACTTGGGCCTTTGCCAATTGATGACTTTGCTCCAAAATGAACCTCTAGCTCATATAAGCTCAATATAATGATCAAGTGATCCATATATCAATGAAAAATCTCATCTCTTGCACAAAGGATTCACTTGATGTGCCTTGACCTATTGACTGCTTAAGTTGCAAGTAACAAAGGTTAATGACATATTTTTGTACATTTTGGTGAGTGATTAAAAGAAAAGAAATGATATACAAATGCAAGCAATGCTTGGTGATCAAGAATCACTCTCAAAGAGATCCCACCCACAGGGAAGGAAGCAAGGTGTCCAATGATCCTTGAGGCTTATGCAATGCAATGCTATGATGCCATGAGGGATCTTAGGGTAAAAAATTGGGTCTTACAGATGCCCCTATTTAAGGTCATTCTAGCCGGAGAAGTGAAGGTTAAAATCTTCATCTCGACGTGGTAGAATGAGCTTAAATAATAACAAAGAGACAAATTTTGGTCCCTAAGATACCTCATGATGCAGATGTATGTATGCAAAAGAAGACAACTCTGTGGGGAATACGAGTCCACAAAGAAGAAAAGATATCGAAAGAAAAGACAATCCATAGGAGTAATACACTCACCAGGAATATAGACTCTAACGGGACTCTCATAGGGATGAAAAGAAGGGGAAAAGCGTGAACAGGTCACGACTCAAAGCTGGAGACTTTATTGGGGAATAAACAAAAAATGCGTGAGCAGGCCACGACTTGAAACTGGGAAAAGAATTCCAAAGGGAAGAAAATCCAATGGAAAGACTAACGGAGGAAACTTCGGATAAAAATCCGGACTCGGGCTGCAGAAAAGAGCTGACAAGACAACTCTACCGGGGAAAATGCATGTATTGGGGAAAACGCCAATACAGCAACAACAAAACACAAGGGATACTTCACCGGGGATGTCTGGAAAAGACACTCCTGGGGAGGCAAAAGGGGTGAGGTGTTACCGGTTACTGGATAACAAACTCAAAGAGACAATGTGATCTGAACACCGGTTACTGGGTGAGAGAACCACAATCTCAGGAAGAATGAATATCTAAGACCGGTATATGGGTGAGAGTATCAATCAACCAAAACATCTGAGGAAGACCTAACAAAGGTATATTTCAACTCAGGAAGATCTGACTCCGCAGGGGACCGAGGTCATAATAGGGAGCAGAAAAGGAAGGAACACCAGGGATACCGGTTACTGGGTATATAATAGGTGACCTACCAAAGCGTGAATTGGGTTTCACTTCCAAAACACTCATCATCCTGAAGAGAGTTAGAAAAGCTATCTTAATTTAAGGATGGACATTCGATTCCACAAGGAATACGAATCTTACTCAACTGGGGAAGGACAAAAGGCTTCGATCGAAGAGTGCATGAGATATATTATCTATTACCGTCAGAACATAGATAATATACTCGCATGGAAGATTATCCACAACCGGTTACTAGGTTAAAGGATGAAACGACCGAAAAGAAAGGACATCGGGATACCGATTACTGGGTATATAATGATGACCAATCAAAGGGCAACAAACTTTACCAAACAAGGGTAAATGAAAGAAGACCACGTTGGGGATAAAATTTCTTACACAGAGAAAATATCCAACAGAGGGAGGGCGTATCAAGACCGAATATTGGATAATGATAACCGCAAAGAGGGGATTACATCTACCGAATACGGGGTAGAAAACCACGGAAGAGTAACCGTCATCACCAAAGATGAACAACAAAGGTTAACTCTGCACATGTGAGAAAGATAGGGTTTACGACTACCGGATACTGGGTAGAAGACCAACAGACTCAGCTGAGGGAAAAAGAGTAGGATTTACAATTATCGGATACTGGGTAGAGAACCATAAACTCTGATGGGGAACAACTGAAAGTAGGATTTACAGCTACCGGCTACTGGGTAGAAAACCGCCAACTCTTGCTGAGGAACAAAAGGTTTACAAATACCCGTCACTGGGTACATAACCACAGACTCCGCAAAGAGGGAAAAAAAATACACAGGATTTACAACTACCGGTTACTGGGTAGAAAACCACAAGCATAGGACTTACAAACTACCGGTTACTGGGTAGAAAGCCACAAATTCCGCCATCAACCAGGATGAACCACAAAGGTTACCTCTGCTAGGGGATGAAAAGTAGGATTTACGACTACCGGTTACTGGGTAGAACACCAGAAAAATAGGACTTATAACTACCGGATACTGGGTAGAAAGCCACAAATTCCACTGGGAATAAGATGAACTATTGCCGGTTACTGGACAATTTATTCATTCATACCACAGGGAAGCACAAGAAACAACCATAAAGAGCCAATTTAGGGATAGAACCAAAAAGGCAAACTGAATCAAGACTCATCCTAATGAGGAAAAACTCAATAGGGAAATCCATCCCAATATATGTTGGGAGGAACGGAAACAACCGTCATCCATGAGGAGATAACTCAGTGGGGAGTGCAGAAGGAAAGGGTAAACGCTTTCTGCTTAAGGGGCTGACTCTATATGGAGAGATCAGACACACCGACATCTTCTTGAGGAGATCTACTGGAGAGATCTAAATCACCAATTAGCAGGAGACAACAAACAAAAGATATATGGAAAAAATGCAACATGAATATCTGAATGTTATGATTATGCGTGTATATGCATGGTTTATGTATGACGAATGCTGACAAAACAGACAGTTCTAACACAAACAAGTTCCAGGAATCAACCACCCGGTACTACCCCTCAAAAGGGAAAGCCAAAATCACCAGAGAGCAAAGAGACTGCTGGAGATTGGAGATGATAAAATCTCTGCAGGGGAGGAAGAACAATCAACCCAGCTGGGGAAACATCCAAGGAGAATATATCTACCACGGACCAGAGATTTAAGGAAATCACAAGATCTCTGGAGGGACGAATCATCAATCACTCTGGTTGGGGAGAAATGCATCACACGGGCAAAAACTGCCACCAAAGCAACTCTACTGGCGATCTTACTGGGGAAATAAGCGAGATAAATCCTCAGTCAATCATGGCTATGGACACGAAGTCCAATGCACAGGCAGGAACTACCATAAGAGCACCGTTGCTGAAGAAATCAAGGATATAACAACTCTGCGGGAAGAGTGAACAACCATTCCAGCTGGAGAGAACTGCACTACACGGGCAAAACTGCCACCAAAGCAATTCTACTGTCAACTTCACTGAGGAAGAAACGAGAGGAAACTGGTGATCACACCAAGTACCAATTCTGCTGAGGAACCTACGTCCTGCTGAGGAGAGAAGATCTCTGCTTCGGGGAAACACAGAGGTTCACCATACCAACCCTGGTGGGGATCAGAGATGCCACGAAACAACCATACCATATCTCTGATGGGGATAACTCGGCATAGATAAAGCTCACCATGCCAACAATTCCGCTGGGATTTCTTCCGAGGAAACGAAGGAAATCTGGGGATCAACCACCAAACACCGAATCTTCCAGGGAAATCACACCGGTTGAGGGAAAAAGAATGCTGAATACTGCTCTGCTGGAGAGATGAAGGTTAAAATCTTCAATAAGCACTCTGCTTGGGAACTGCCCGCGACAGGGTTCAGCAAATAACATTCCACAGGGAACGAACCACGAAGGTGTCCAAACAGCACGCTACTGGGGACAGACCACAATAGGGCTAGGAGGAATGAAGATGAACAACTTCAATCAAACATTCCACTGGGCGACCTCACTGGGGAGAAACCAAAGGAGGTTCAAAATAACACTCTACTAGGGATATACCACAATAGGGCTAGGGGAAGAAGATACAGTTAACGCCAAGGATATGAACAAATGTCTTATCCTGTTGAAAATCATGCTACCCTCGGGAGAGCACTGAGGATTTCTTGAGTATCCTGGTGTCATTGTGAACATTCACTTTGTTTAAAAACAATTTTTTGTGAAAAAATTAGTTTTCAAACAATGACGTTTTATCAATTAAAACATGCAAAACATTTGTTGAATAGAAACAAATAAGAGTGCAAATAATTGGATAAAAGCTCAAATTTATTTGATGGAATGGTAGCCTGCAAATGGCAAGACTCCATAGATCTGTACAAGTTTGAAATTGGTGATATATATTGGAAAGGGCTTAATTGAACATAATGACCATTTCTCCACCAATTCCGAATTCGATGTATTCGAAGCTTCAGTTGACGACGAAGCGAGAATCTCTGGCGGATGATAGATGTAGAACACAGTCTTGTCCGGATGCAGTTACTTGCCAAATCCCTAATTTTTGCTTAGATTGCCCTAGAGTGAGGTACTAAATCTAGCGGGATGCAATTTTTTTTTCATGTCTCTAACTTTTGCCTGGATCGCCCTTTCGGGTTTTCAATCCACCGAGACGCTCTTTTTTGCCTAAGCCGCCCTTTCAGGTTTTCAACTTAGCGAGCTATTCTGTTTTTTCTTTTTAGGCAAAGTATTTCTTGACTGCATCTGAATTCATAGGACGAGCGAAATCCTCCCCATCCATAGTTGTAAGCATCAAAGCACCGCCTGAAAAGGCTCTCTTGACAACATATGGACCTTCATAGTTTGGAGTTCACTTGCCCTTGGAATCGGGCGCGAAAGACAAGACTTTCTTGAGCACAAGGTCACCTTCTAGGAACACACGAGGCTTGATCTTCTTATCGAATGCTTTCTTCATTCTCTGCTGATATAACTGACCATGGCACATGGCAGTCAATCTCTTCTCTTCAATCAGATTCAGTTGGTCGTAACGACTCTGGATCCATTCAGCATCAGTCAACTTGGCCTCCATCAAGACTCTCATTGATGGGATCTCCACCTCTACTGGGAGCACAGCCTCCATGCCGTAAACAAGAGAGAAAGGGGTTACCCCTGTTGAAGTGCAGACAGATGTACGATATCCATGCAAAGCAAATGGCAGCATCTCATGCCAATTTTTGTACGTGACTGTCATCTTCTGGATAATCTTCTTGATATTCTTGTTAGCAGCTTCAACAGCCCCATTCATCTTGGGTCTGTAAGGAGAGGAGTTATGATGTGCAATCTTGAACTCACTGCACAACTCTTCCATCATTTTGTTGTTCAAGTTAGATCCATTATCAGTATTGATCTTATCAGGCACACCATAACGGCATATCAGCTGATTCTTGACAAACTTCACGACCACCTGCCTGGTCACATTAGCCTAGGACGCAATTTCAACCCATTTGGTGAAGTAGTCAATTGCTACGAGAATAAACCTGTGCCCGTTGGACGCTTTAGGTTCAATCATGCCAATCATGTCAATTCCCCACATAGAGAAAGGCCATGGTGATGAAATCATATTTAGAAGTGTCGGAGGAATATGAATTTTATCTGCATAAATCTGACACTTGTGGCATTTCTTCACATATTTGCAGCAGTCAGACTCCATTGTCAGCCAATAGTAGCCTGCTCTCAACATCTTTCTAGCCATGGCATGTCCATTGGAATGTGTACCAAATGAACCCTCATGGACCTCAGTCATCAACAAGTCTGCTTCGTGTCTATCCACGCATCTGAGCAGAACCATGTCAACATTTCTCTTGTAAAGCACTTCACCACTGAGGTAGAAACTGCCTGACAACCTTCTCAGAGTTTTCCTGTCTTTCACAGATGCCCCAGGCGGGTAAACCTGGTTTTGAAGGAAACACTTGATGTCGTAATACCAAGGCTTGTCGTCTTGTACTTCTTCAACTGCAAACACGTGAGCTGGTCTATCCAAGTGCATCACGGTGGTATTGGGAACTTCATTCCAATACTTGACCACAATCATTGAAGCAAGCGTAGTAAGAGCATCTGCCATCCGATTATCCTCTTGAGGAATATGATGAAAGTCAACTTCTTTAAAGAACGTTGAAATCCTCCTCACATAATCTCTATATGGAATGAGACCAGGTTGATTCGTTTCCCACTCACCCTTGATCTGATTGACAACGAGGGCCGAATCACCATACACATCGAGATGCTTGATTCTCAGATCAATGCATTCTTCTAATCCCATAATACAGGCCTCGTACTCAGCCATATTATTCGTGCATTTGAAAGTTAGCCTTGCTGTAAATGGAATATGTGTGCCCTGAGGAGTAATGATTACTGCCCCAATTCCATTTCCGTACTGATTTACAGCGCCATCGAATACCATACTCCATCGGGAACCAGGCTCTGGCCCTTCATCGAGTGTAGGCTCATCACAATCTTTCATTTTCAAATACAGAATCTCCTCGTCTGGGAAGTCGTACTGAACAAACTGATGATCTTCAATCAGCTGATGTACCAAATGGTCAGCCAAGATACTACCTTTAATAGCCTTCTGAGCTCGATACTCGATATCATACTCATATAACAACATCTGCCAACGGGCAATCCTCCCGGTTAAAGCAGACTTCTCGAAGATATACTTGATTGGATCCATTCTGGATATAAACCAAGTTGTATGATTTATCATGTACTGGCGTAGACGCTTAGCAGCCCAAGCCAAAGCACAGCACGTCTTCTCAAGCATAGAGTATCGAGACTCACAATCAGTGAACTTCTTACTCAAATAGTAGATAGCAAATTCTTTCTTTCCCGATTCGTCTTGCTGACCGAGTACACAACCCATCGAGTCTTCAAGAACAGTCAGATACATGATCAAGGGTCTTCCTTTTACAGGCGAAGACAAGATCGATGGTTCAGGCAGATACTCTTTGATATTGTCGAAAGCTTTCTGGCAATCCTCGGTCCAATCATGAGACTGATCTTTCTGGAGGAGCTTGAATATCGGCGCACATGTGGTAGTCATGTGGGATATAAATCTGGAAATATAGTTCAAGCGGCCAAGAAAACCTCGGACTTGCTTTTCAGTTTTGGGCGCAGGCATCTCTCGTATTACTTTGACCTTTCCAGGATCAACCTCAATACCCCTTTCGCTGACAATAAAGCCCAATAACTTGCCAGAACGGACTCCAAATGTACATTTGTTGGGATTCAAACGAAGCTTGAACTTCCTCAAACGCTGAAAAAGCTTCAACAAATGCTCAACATGTTCCACTTCCGTTCGTGACTTAGCAATTATATCATCAACATAGACCTCGATCTCCTTGTGCATCATGTCATGGAACAAGGTAGTCATAGCTCGTTGATACGTGGCTCCGACGTTCTTCAAACCGAAGGGCATCACTCGATAACAGAATGTTCCCCAAGGTGTGATGAATGTTGTTTTCTCCATATCCTCGGGTGCCATCTTGATTTGATTATATCCGGAAAATCCGTCCATAAACGAGAAGACTTTGAATTTAGTTGTATTGTCTAGCAACATGTCAATGTGTGGTAGAGGAAAATCATCTTTCGGACTAGCCTTATTCAAATCTCTGTAATCGACACACATACGGACTTTTCCGTCTTTCTTAGGCACAGGCGCAATATTGGCCACCCATTGAGGATACGTAGAAGTCACCAGAAACCCCGCATCAATTTGCTTCTGAACTTCCTCTTTGATCTTCACTGCCATATCTGGACGAGTTCTTCTGAGCTTCTGCTTCACAGGCACGCACTCAGGCTTCAAAGGCAGGAAATGTTGCACAATATCTGTATCTAGACCTGGCATGTCTTCGTACGACCAAGCAAAGATATCCGAATATTCTCGTAGCAAACTGATCAACCCCTTCTTGACAAACTCTTCAAGGAGTGCCCCAATCTTGACTTCACGAATACAATCTTCAGACCCCAAGTTGACTGTTTCCAGATTCTCGAGATGCGACTGAATGATCTTCTTTTCGTGCTCAAGCAGACGGGAAATCTCGTCAGGAATCCCTTCAACATCATCTTCCTCTACCTCGAATACATGGAATTCAAAATTGGGAGATGGCATTGGATCATTATGTTCAATGGGTTTAAGAATCAACCTGCATAATGATTTTGAATATAAAAGCTTTTTAGAAACCAAACAAGGCAATCATTATGCAGATGAAAAGATTGCTTTTATTCTTGTTTTTAGGGTTTTTTGTGATCACCAATTTCATGCAAAAAGCAAAAAGTGAAAACAATTGGAAAGACAAATATTTAACATGACTTTATTGAATGAAAACATCATTGTATAAATGTTGCCAACAATGTCATCACTTCTCCTTTTGGCATGGGAGAAGGGTTTTTAAACAAAGTGATTATTTACTCTGATCTATGAATGATTGTAGGAACATCCACAGCGACCCAATTGTGGCAGATCCCTCCAGGGATGACAAAATTGTCAGAGTCCTCTGCATCTTCTTCGAGAATAGCAGCAGCTTCCTCGCTCTGATCGGCGTGGATGAAACCTCCACTCTTGAACAACCCTTTGTCATTGAAGACCCCAGAAGAATAGCCAATGCCAGCCCGAGACTTATTATCTTCAAGCTCGATCATTTTTCCTAAACCAGCAACTGCACCACATTCGGTGGCCAGTTTCGCATCACGATAGGAAGCAAATGAAGGAGTTTTCTTCTCAACAGGCTCGACAATAGATAAAGCTTGGAAAGGCGTTCCAACTTCATCCTCATCATCTATGTATGAGAAAGAAGACAAGTGGCTAACCAGGAGAGCCTTTTCTCCCCCTACCACAACCAGTTTCTTGTTCTTAACGAATTTCAGCTTCTGGTGTAGGGTGGATGTCACGGCGCCAACCTCGTGAATCCATGGTCTGCCAAGGAGACAGCTATAAGATGGGTGGATATCCATAACCTGAAAGGTAACTTGGAAATCACTTGGTCCAATTTTGATTGGGAGATCAACTTCCCCAATCACGGTCTTACGCGATCCATCAAAAGCTTTCACAACAACTCCACTCTGCCTCATGGGAGGCCCTTGAAATGACAATCTAGAAAGAGTGGATTTCGGCAATACATTCAAAGATGACCCAGTGTCCACCAGCACGTTGGACATGGCGTCGCTCTTGCAATTCATGGATATATGTAAAGCCATATTGTGGTCTCTTCCCTCCTCAGGGAGATCAGCGTCACAGAAGCTCAAAGTGTTACAAGCAGTAATGTTTGCAACAATGCTGTCAAACTGTTCTATAGTGACATCATGATCAACATAAGCCAAGTCCAAAACTTTCTGCAGAGCCTCCCTATGGGGTTCTGAATTCAGAAGCAAAGATAACACAGAGATTTTGGACGACGTTTGTAGAAGCTGGTCTACAACGTTGTACTCACTCTTCTTGATGAGCTTCAGCATCTCATCACAGTCTTCATTCACAGTGCCACTAGGGCCAACAGAAGAAGTAGGAGTCCTTTGTACAGAGGAGGGTTTGGCAACAGGTGCCAGTTTCGGAGGATTAACCGCATTCCCAACCGGGCGCTCACCAAAATCAGCTCTAGCCTGCGGCTTCGGAGGTGCTGAAAACACGCGACCACTACGGGTCAAACCGCTCACGTCAGCTATATTCATAACAGATGGAGAAGGCAAGGGCACTTCTTTCCCATCTTCAACAACAACAACACTATAGCGGAATGGAATTGCTTTATCAAAAGAATAAGGCACAGGGCCGGCAGGCTTGATAATCAGGGCAGTAGAAACCTTCTGCTTTCTACCATCATATTTAATGATAACAGGTTCAGGGATCCTGAACACAGGAGAAATCACATTGACTTCTGGCTCAACCTCGTCAACATTCCTGTTTTGAAGAATCTCGATGGTTCCATCGTCCAGCAATTCCTGCAGATCTCTACGGACTTGGCGACAGCCCAATCTGTTGACAGAGCAGATACGGCATTTGTCATGGTCGTGCTCTAGATGGCTGTAATCACATAGCAAATGGTGCAACTCAACAAGCGATTGTCGAATATGGCTAACATATTTGACCTTGTATTTGCCAGGGCAACCCTGGACCATGGTAACAGACTTCCCATGCTCGGGAAGTGGGTTCTTCTTAACATTGGGACCAACGTCCTCAAAGCACAAAATTCCGCACCTCATAAGGTCTTGAACCTTATTCTTCAACGGAAAGCAGTTGTCCACATTATGGCCGGGAGCACCCGAATGATGAACACAATGCTGATCGGGCTTGTACCACCACTGAGTGTTAGCAGGTATAGCTTGTGGGTCCCTGGGAGTAATCAATTTCCGCTCTATCAAAGAGGGATACAGCTCTGCGTATGACATCGGAATTGGATCGAAAGTGATCTTCTTCCTCTCATAACTCATACTAGCTTGATTACTGCTACGAGGCTGGTAAGCTTGTTGTTGAGGACGATGCTGTTGTTGATACTGTTGAGTTGGTTGCTGATTTTTATGTTGCTAATATTGCGAATTATCTCTGATAACAGGTGCTATATGAGCCACCTGGTGCTGATTACCGGCTGGACATGCGGTCTTCCTCCTGGCAGAGGGTCTTCGAGATTTCACATGGGAGACTACAGCATGCGCCTCGCCATCCTTCTTCTTCGTAAACGCCCCATAACATTTAGTAGAAGAGCCTTCGTCCTTGGTCAAACGTCCTTCACGGACTCCCTCCTCTAGACGCATCCCCATGTTCACCATCTCGGTGAAATCAAAAGGAGCGCTAGCAATCATCCGCTCGTAATAAAATAAACTCAAGGTCTTCAGAAAGATCTTGGTCATTTCCTTCTCTTCCAGCGGAGGAGTAATTTGAGCTGCCAACTCTCGCCACCTCTGGGCGTACTCTTTAAATGTCTCTTTGTCCTTCTGGGACATGGCTCTGAGCTGATCCCGATCGGGAGCCATATCCATATTGTATTTGTATTGCTTGACGAAGGCTTCGCCAAGATCATTGAAGGAACGGATGTTTGCACTGTCCAAACTCATATACCATCGCAGTGTAGCACCGGACAGACTGTCCTGGAAATAATGAATAAGCAGCTGATCATTATTCGTTTGAGTAGACATTTTCCTGGCATACATAACCAGGTGGCTGAGCGGGCAAGTGTTCCCCTTATATTTCTCAAAGTTTGGGACCTTGAACTTCACAGGTATTTTCACACCGGGAACTAAACACAACTCGGCGGCAGATTTGCCGAACAAATCCTTTCCTCGAAGGGTCTTCAATTCCTTGCGGAGTTCAAGAAATTGGTCATTCATAGCATCCATCTTCTCATGAACATATGGGCCCTCAGACGGCTCAGAATGATAGATGGTGTCGTCTACCCTGGGAACGGTATGCACGACAGGAGGAGGAATAGCAATGACCGGGCTAGATGCCGGCATGGAACCGAATGTCGGAGCGGGAATCTCAGGCATAAAGTTGGGAGGCATCCCCCACGGAAACCCGGCTGGCATGGCTGTTGGCATAAAGTGCGCGCTGGCAACAGGCACAGTTGAGGAAACAACCTCAAAAATAACTGTCCTCTCGGGAGGAGTTGCAGGTGTTGGAGACGGCTGATTCTGAGCTGCCAGGAAAGACTCCATCAAAGCACTCAGTCTGGCGACTTCCTCTTTGAGCTCGCGGTTCTCTTGCTCAAGGTGATCCATCAATCTGGAAGAGTTGGCTCTGGTGTAGTACCGATGAGTCAGCTTGTCTTCAAAATAAATGAAGAGCACAAAGTTAGATCACAAGACCAGAGGCTGAGAACAACACTTGCTTATGCAAATGATGCATGCAATGCTCGTGCACATGATTTCTTTTATTTTCGAAGGAACTTTAGGGTATTGTTTGCAAATTTTGAATATTAAGCATTTTATCGCATATGGAAAATATCTCATCAAATATATTTGAGAAAAAGAAGTACAACATTGTCAATTATTACGAGAGAAAAGGAAAATAAACATCCTATGGATCCCTAGAAGCTCGGGACACAGGAAGATGAGCTGCACGAAGCCTCTTAACCTCTCTCTCATATGCTGCTTCCATATCCGCCTTCTCTTTGGCGAGCCTGTCATACCTCCTTTTCCAGAACTTGGAAGACTGAGGAAGTAGAAAAGTCCAGGCATCATCAGGATCATCAATGACCTGATGCTCGAGGAACTCGATCAGAGCATCCTTCCCCTTAAGCTGTTGAAGTAAATATTCTCTTTAACGGATCCAGGCACGTGAAAGGTCTTCGTCTCTCAACTCCTCTACTCCTTGGTTAGGGAGGGTTGAAGGCCCAGCCACAACCGGAGGTGTAGGTCTCGGATAATCATAAGGCATGAGGTACTCAGATGCTCTCTTCCTTACCCAAGTAGTATACGGCTCCAAAGCGATGCAGTTCTTCGGACCCAACTCACTTCTGCCCTTCTTGTGAATCTTGCGCCAAGGGCGGACCATCCTTGCTTTCAAGCCTTGGGGATCTTTACCCTCCTGAAAGAACACACCCTCTAACCGAATGTTATTAGGTTTATCCTTTAGGGGGAACCCAAGCTGACATCGTGCTAACACGGGGTTGTAGCTAATTCCACCACATGTACCAAGAAGAGGCACATTGGAGAATTCACCATAAGAGTCAATGATCCATACACCATCATATGCGCGATCATACCAAGAGATATCGTCATTAGTGAGAGACATGAGTCTCGTGGACCACCGTAGACATCCCTTGTTCTCCTTGAAAGCAACCGTTTGAGGTAAGTGATAAATAAACCACTTATACAACAGAGGCAAACAGCACACAATAGCGCCACCACCCTTTGCATTCCTCAGATGCATAGAGACATAGGTATCACCCAATAGAGTCGGAACGGGATTAAGAACAGAGAAGATCCTAATAGCGTTCACATCCACAAATTTGTCGATGTTGGGGAACAATACCAATCCATAGATGAGAAGCACAAATATGGCTTCAAAGGCATCCTCACTCATGGCCTTCCCATACACGGTAGCTTGAGCAATGAGGAACTCAGAAGGGAGACCTTGAATTCCACCTTTGGTAGTCATATGAGCTTTAACCAAGGATTCATCTATGCGCAACAAGTCTGCTATCTCTCGAGAAGTAGGAATACTCTCCAAGCCACTGAACGACAACTGATCCAGAATCGGGATACCCATAAGATGAGCATACTCCTCAAGGGTAGGCAACAACTGAAAGTCTGGAAAAGAGAATCAGTGATACAGAGGATCATAGAACTACACCAAAGTGCCCATCAACCCTTCGTCGACCTGAGTAGTCAGAAGAGGCAGAAGCTTCCCATAACGAGCTTTGAAACCCAAGGGATCTAGTACATAGGATGTCAGATTCCTTAACTCTTTCAGATCAGGTTGTCTGAAGCTGTACTTCTTGGTATGCCTTTTTTGTCTTTCCATATCTGAAAATTTTGCAAATAAACCCCTTAAGTTCCTTGAAATTTTTCTTTTTTATCTGATGATTTGGATGTAGATGAATGCATGAATGCATGAATGCAACAATCACACTCAAGAATCAAGCAAAGCACACCAGACAAAGGTCATGGGATAGCTCGTATTATCCTTAATATCAATCATCCATTTTGGTGGATTATGGTTTTCACCTTATTAACACCCAAGTTCCATTGATATTAAGGATAGTTAAACGAATCAACCATGAATCACGGGTTTGTTGCGAGTCACGAGCATGGAGTCTCGGTTAAGGACCACCCAAAGGGAGTGTACTATGGTTTAAACCTGCCGAACATGTTCTATCAGAGGTTCCCATAGTCATCATCCCATCTTTCGAATATTATCAGAGGAACGAATACTCGTATTCCAAAAGTATTCTCAAGAGAGACTCTTATGAATGTAGTATCGCGTAACAATCGCATCAAATCTGACATTTGAACGACCTCCGCACTACATCCTAAAAATAGGCCAAGATGGGCTTGGTAAACTAAGGCCCTTGGCTTCTATGGCACATATTGGAAGAATAATGCCTAACCACAAATGACTTGTGTGACATCATTAATCCAACATGACCTCCACCAAGTGAATGGACTCGCAAGTCAACTTGCTAAGGAATAACTCCACACAAGTCGACGAGACTATGCCATTCTCCTATCATAAGATGCACTCGAGTTCGAGTATAGAACTCATCTCACAAGGATCACCAAGCAATCAAGCAATTGATATATCAAGCAAATCAATCATTACAAACAATACAGTAATCCCAAATTGCATAAAAATATGTCATAAACAATAGACAATATAATACAACAAAGTGTGAAAAGTTGGCAAACCCACTAGGAACATGCTCCCCAACAGAGTCGCCACTTTTCTGTAGCGGTGTATTCATTACTTTTAGATTTATTGACTAAATCCAAAGCAAAGCATACAAAGATAGAGTCGCCACCGCACTTCTATTTATCCAAAGGAATGGCTAGAAAGCGAACAAAAGCCTAAGAAGTTTTACAAAGAAAACTAATAAAAGGGGTACAGAGATCTGGGTAAGGGGGTAATTATGCAAAGGGAAGGTGTTAGGCTCCCAATGCATCCTAGGTACTCCTAGGGAACCCTTTTCACAACTTGTCGCAAAAAGTATTGTTTATGAAAATATTTATTGTGCAAACATGAGGGAAGAGATGAGAAAAGAATGTACAAGTTTGTTATTTTTGTGTTTGGATGGATGAACCCATTACCTACGTACCTTTACAAGATCAAAACCACGTAGTTCGGCTAAAAGATTTCCAAAAGATGAGTGGATTGATTTTAAACAAAAGCCTTAAGGTCTTTCATTATCAAAGGGAGAACACTCAACCTGAACCAACAATCCACCATGTGAGGATGGCTTCAACATACTAGTGAGGGGTTAACCCTATAATAAGTATGGAAGTCTTACAATCAACTCACTAAGGATGCGGTGAGATTTACATCAACCACTAAGATAATTCAGATCTATGACTAATGCATGAAAACTTGATTAAGATGTGGACAAGAGCCACAAAAACAATTGAGTGAGTTGGATTAGCCAGTTAGAATTATTCACAAAATGAAGTCAAAGTATGATTAAAATTCAATTCACAATGAGTATTATGAGAATGGAGTTTGAAAATCAAAGGCATAAGGCCTAGGTTTCTAGTTTTGAAAACAAGTGAAAATGTTTGCACAAAAGTTTTCTGGTTAGGGTTAAAATGCAAGTGGAGGTTGTAAGGAGACAAAAGGTGGGGATGAGGAGCAAAACTTCATTAGGAGTTCCTCTCTTGAGATCATATGTAGATGATCCAAGTAAGTACCATCCTTTGGAATAGGCAACAAAGCAATAAGCAAATAAGCAGATTCAAAAAGAACAAACTGGAAATGGAATGCCAATAAATGGTCTTACATCCAACTCCAAAATGAGACGGGAAACGGAGTGCCAATAAATGGTCTTACGTCCAACTCCACAAAGCAACATGGGAAACAAATAGCCAATCAATGGTCTTACATCTGACTCCAGAAAAGAAACAAAATAGGAAACAGATAGCCAATCAATGGTCTTACATCTGACTCCATAAAGAAAACAGAAAAGGAAACAGATAGCCAATCAATGGTCTTACATCTGACTCCACAAAGAAAACATAACAGGAAATGGAGTGCCAATAAATGGTCTTATATCCAGCTCCCCAAAAGGAACATGAAACAGATAGCCAATCAATGGTCTTACATCTGACTCCTCAAAAGAAAACACATAACAAATGCAAAACACATATGCAAATGCAAGCACAAGCAATCACATCAATCCATTAGCACACTCTATACACAAGCAAGAGGCTCAATCAAAGTTGGGCTTTAGTCAAGGGGTCATATCAACCTCGACAAACAAGCCGGTACTGTATGGGTGTTTTTGAGCTCTTAACCCTAACATTGAGAGTCAGGGTGAAGCAAATGAAAAGGGAATGAGGATTAGACCTCATAGCTCTTAACCCTGGCCTGGGTGAGCTTGAATCAAAGAAAGTGTGGGAGTCTAAAATGAGGAACTCTACTCCACTTGACTGACTCTATATACAATGATCTTGGGTGTTTATTCAAAAGCATCAGCACGTAGTGCGAGCATAGTGAATGACTCAACTAAATAGCAGGGGATTGATTGCAAATCCCTTCTATCTACCAATTGCCTCTTCACTTAGGAGGACTTAAGTCACATGCCTCGACAATGAGGTCTTTAGCACAAAATTAAACAAACAAATACATTGCCTCTTAAGGAGGACTTCAGCCAAATGCCTGCCAAAAGAAACGACAGGGCTTCCAGACAACATGGAGTTAAAGAAATTACCTAAGTGGTATATCAACCACAAGCAAAGCAAAACTCAAATAATGAACTTAAAGCAGCTAAGGTACCTGTATGAAAAGCTAAACAATCAGTATGATATTCAGACAAACAACCAACAGATAACAACAGTCAGACATTCCCAATATGTACAACATGTAAGCCATAAGAGGCAAACACTCAAGTGAGTTAGCCACCAAAGGACCTACAACATAACCACAGGTTAGCAAACAAAGCAAATGCATCTCAAGCAAGGAGATCACATTATCCATTAGGACTAATTGCTTGAACCTGAAAGGCAAAGCTCAAAAGGTGAGTATAAACCACTAGGGCAAAGCCTATGGTCAAAGGCAAAGCAAAAAGTCAAAACAGCAACTAATATTCAACATGAAGCTCATTTAATCAAGCAAGAACATGTCCTAAAAAGGACCAAGTCTAAAGCATCAAGCAAAGTCATCACATGAGCAAGATCGGGCAAAGACAATTTCAAAGCACACAATTGGTTATCAAGAATCAAAATTCCATATTAAAACATAATTTAATCAAACAATCATGAAATTTTTTATGTGTTTACAACATGTCAAACACAAGCATCATGCTAAAAATTAGAATCAGAAAAGCTCAATTGACATGGATATGAAAATGAACAAGATCAACATCAAATTGTGTGACACACATTGTCACACCATGCATTCATGTGTGTAAAACAGAGATGAGAAATGATAAAAATGGACAACCAAGCCTCAAATATCATGTAACATGTTGGGAATCAACATACCAAATTTCAAATCAATTGGCCTATGTATGAGCATTTCACAATAGAATTAATGAAGCATGGTACATTTGCATACATGTTCAAAGAAGCCAACACAATTAAAATTCCAGAGATGAGAAAATCATGAAATCATAACCACAAAATAATAGACATCCATATGAACATGTAGCAAAAAATTGGAAGTGATTTGGATCAAATTTCAATTTGTTATGATTTTTTACAATTTGAATGAAAATATTATAAAATGATGAAGAAATCATATGAAAATATGGAGGGAAATGATAAATGGTTTGAGTAATTTGAAAAAATGCTGGAGGCTGGAATCGAACCATGTAGCAACCAAAAACAAGCGCTGGAAAAAATGAAACTCAGAAATGCCATGGCCTGGAATCGAAGGGAGGTCCAAGCGCTACTAATCAAAACACGGTCGTTTAAATAATTGAGTTGGCGTCCCAGTCATCAAGTCAATGCACACAAGGCGCTGGTCAAAAAATACAGACCAATGGTTTTGCCATGAGGATGCACGCGTGGATGTACGCATGGACATAACCCTAGCCAACTCAACCTGTTACAGACGGTGGCTCATGCGGTGGTTTCCACCGTCTTCTTCATGAAGACGGTGGTGCTACAGTGATGAACACACAATTTTTTTCCAGATTCATGCAAATCATATACCGTTCGAAAGCTTATCACATGTAAAACACAAGTCTATCATCAATTAATCCTAATAGTCCATGGATCATGAGAATCAAATGAAAACATATTTGACATACAAACTTCAAATCCACATAACTCAGTCAATATTTCACCAAATCAAATTCTAAAAGCATCAGTGTGATCAGCGTGGAAAGATCTACCTAAACATGGCAATGATTTGAAGAATTAAGAGATTCAAATTTTTACCTCTTGAAGAGCAGAATGATGAAACCAGCGATTTAAGTGCCAAAAGTGTCCAGATCCCCTCTATCACTCGTATATTGAAGCTTTGTGCGTGAATTGAAGCTTGAGATCGCTTGGATCTAGCTCAGATTTCAACTTCCATCTTCATGTTTTTGAGCTTGATGTGCTTGATTCTGGCTCGAATTCTTCAATCAAGAGCTTGATCTACACTCAATGATGATCAGAGAACAAGAATATCCAATAAAATCAATGGCTTATGTGAAGAAAATTGAAGTTTCAATTGAGAGCAAAAATGTAGGGAAAGCCAAAATTTGAGATCTAGAAGTTGTTGTTATGAAAATTCTGTTAGGATTTGATTTATATATGGTCTCCTAATCACATCCACATCAGAATTAGGCATGATTTAATTATGATTAATGAAAATGAGGTGCATGACCAAAATTGGAAAATGTAAGGTGCCATGAAAATTTGGACGTGAACAGTGCTGTATGGATGCTCAAAATCATTCAAAATCATCTCATGCACATGTTGGCAATGGTATTTTGTTCATATGATGCACCAAATTCAAATTTCCAAATTTCCCTCTAAAATGTTCATGAATGAGCAAATGGTCATGTGATGAAATTTCATGCAATGTCATGTTGGATTTGGAAAATATATGTCATAACAAGCATAATGCAAAAAGAGGCACTCAATTTGGAGCTTTGGATCAAAAGTTATGGCTTGTTGAAGTTCCATGTACACATTGCAATCATTTGATCATATCTCCTCAACCATTCATCAAATGCTCATGATCTTGAACTTTTTGGAAATGGGAGAGAAATATCTTAAACTTTCATGTTGGACAAAAATTCATTTGAAGCTTCTTTGATGTTGGAAAGTTGAGTTGAATTTGATCTAAAAACTTGCCATTTTTGGAAACTTGAAATTATAGGTCACTTTCCATTTTGGGAAACTTTTGCACTGGCTTCAAATTCTTCAATGTAGATGTTTGACATGATGAATAAGATTTGTTTGAACATGAATGGGATGAAGAAATTCAATTCTCACACTCAAAACCTTCAGTTGACTTGCAGTTGACTTGTATTGGTCCTTAGATGACCTGAAAATGTCCTGATGAACTTGGGCCTTTTCCACTTGATGACTTTGATCCAAAATGAACCTCTAGCTCATATAAGCTCAATATAATGATCAAGTGATCCATATCTCAATGAAAAATCTCATCTCTTGCACAAAGGATTCACTTGATGTGCCTTGACTTGTTGACTGCTTAAGCTGCAAGTAACAAAAGTTAATGACATATTTTTGTACATTTTGGTGAGTGATTAAAAAAAAGCAATGATATACAAATGCAAGCAATGCTTGGTGATCAAGAATCAGTCTCAAAGAGATCCCACCCACAGGGAAGGAAGCAAGGTGTCCAATGATCCTTGAGGCTTATGCAATGCAATACTATGATGCCATGAGGGATCTTAGGGTCAAAAATTGGGTCTTACACTCGTGCAATGGGTTCTTCTTCACATTAGGACCTACGTCCTCGGAACACAGAATACCACATCTCACAAGGTTATGAACCTTGGTCTTTAATGGGTAGCAATTTTCCACATCATGTCCGGGAGCATCGGAATGATAAACACAGTGTAATTCGGGCTTATACCACCACTGGGGGTTAGTAGGTATAGCTAGCGGGTCTCGTGGAGTAATCAACTTCCTCTCTATCAAAGAGGGATACAATTCTGCATATGTCATAAGAATAGGATCGAAGGTGACCCTCTTCCTCTCGTAGCTTGTGCTGGCTTGATTACTGTTTCGAGGCTGGTAGGCATGCTGTTGAGGACGGTGCTGTTGTTGTGGATACTGTGGATGTGGTTGTTGTTGATTATTGTTGTGATGCTGATACTGTTGATTATCTCTGAAAACAGGTGCTATGTGAGCCACCTGATGCTGATTACCGGCAGGACGCACGGTCTTCCTCCTCACTGAGGGTCTTCTTGATTTAATATGGGAGGTCACAACATGTGCCTCGCCATCTTTCTTCTTTCCAAACGTCCCATACCGTTTGGCAGAAGAGCCTTCTTCTCTGGTCAGGTGCCCTTCCCTGACTCCCTCTTCTAGACACATCCCCATATTCACCATCTCGGTGAAATCAGAAGGAGCGCTGGCAATCATCCGCTCGTAATAAAAAGAACTCAAGGTCTTCAGAAAGATCTTGGTCATTTCTTTCTCCTCCAGCGGGGGCATAATCTGTGCTGCTACCTCTCGCCACCTCTGGGCGTATTCTTTGAAAGTTTCCTTGTCCTTCTGGGACATGGCCCTTAATTGATCCCTATCGGGAGCCATATCCACGTTATACTTGTATTGCTTGACGAAGGCCTCGCCAAGGTCGTTGAAGGATCGGATGTTCGCACTGTCCAAGCCCATATACCAACGTAGGGCAGCACCGGACAAACTGTCCTGGAAGTAGTGAATGAGAAGTTGGTCGTTGTCAGTCTGAGTCGACATCTTCCTGGCTTACATGACCAGGTGGCTGAGAGGGCAAGAATTTCCCTTGTACTTTTCAAAGTCAGGTA
Organism: Lathyrus oleraceus; assembly: GCF_024323335.1. Classification (NCBI taxonomy): domain Eukaryota; kingdom Viridiplantae; phylum Streptophyta; class Magnoliopsida; order Fabales; family Fabaceae; genus Lathyrus; species Lathyrus oleraceus. The sequence continues at coordinate 383,926,288 of NC_066582.1, read as the reverse complement.
CCTTGAACTTTACAGGGATTTTGACATTAGGGACCAAACAGAGTTCAACAGCAGACTTGCCGAAAAGGTCTTTTCCTCTGAGAGTTTTCAATTCCTTGCGAAGCTCAAGAAATTAATCGTTCATAGCATCCATCTTTTCATAGACATCTGGGCCCTCAGACGGCTCAGAATGATAAATGGTGTCGTCTACTCTGGGCATAGTATGCACGACAGGAGAAGGAACAGCTAGGACCGGGCTAGATGCCGACATAGAAGCAAAAGTGGGTGCAGGACCCTCAGGCATAAAGTTAGGAGACATCCCCCACGGAAACCCGGCTGGCATGGCTGTTGGTGCAAAGTGTGCGCTGGCCGCAGGCACAGTTCAAGAGACAATCTCAGAGATGACTGTCCTTTGGGGAGGAGTTGAAGGTGTCGGAGATTACTGGCTCTAAGCAGCCATGAATGACTCCATCAGGGCAGTCAATCTGGCTACTTCCTCCTTAAGCTCACGGTTCTCTTGTTCTAAATGATCCATTAGTCTTGAAATGTTGGCTCGGGTGTAGTACCGGTGAGTCAGCTTGTCTTCAAAATAAATGAAGAACACAAAGTTAGACCATAGAACAAGAAGCCTGGAGCAAAACCTGCTTATGCACATGATGCATGCAATGCATATGATTTATTTTTTTATATCAGAGGAACTTTAGAGTCCTATTTGCAAATTTTGGAAGTATTAAACATTTATCACATATGGAAATATCATATCAAATAATTCTTGGAAATATTTTTACACCAAAGAAGTACAGTCTTGGTAACCAAACACAATACAAGAGAGAAGGAAAATGAACATCCTATGGAACCCTAGAAACAATCATCTAAAGCTCTGGACACAGGAAGATAAGATGCACGAAGCCTATTCACCTCCCTCTCGTAAGTTGCCTCCATGTCTGCCTTCTCTTTGGCGAGTCGATCGTACTTCCTCTTCCAAAATTTGCAAGACTGAGGAAGTAGAGAAGTCCATGCGTCATCAGGCTCATCAATAACCTGGTGCTCGAGGAACTCTATCAAAGCATCCTTACCCTTGATCTGCTGAAGCAACTCCTCTCGTTCACGGATCCAAGCACGTGAACGGTCTTCGTCTCTCAACCCCTCTACTCCTTGGTCAGGGAGGGTTGAAGGCCCAGCCACAACCAAAGGTGTAGGTCTCGGATACTCATAAGGCATGAGGTACTCAGAAGCTCTCCTCCTAACCCAAGAAGTATAAGGCTCCAAAGCGATACAGTTCTTCGGACCTAGCTCCTTCCTTCCTTTCCTATGGATCTTGCGCCAAGCACGGACAATCCTGCCCTTCAAGCCTTGGGGATCTTTTCCCTCCTGAAAGAACACACCCTCTAACAGAATGTTATTAGGTTTATCCCTTAGGGGGAACCCAAGCTGACGACGCGCCAAAATAGGGTTGTAGTTAATCCCACCACATGTACCAAGAAGAGGCACATTAGAGAATTCACCACAAGAGTCGATAATCTGCACACCATCGTATACACGGTTGTACCAAAAGATATCATCATTAGTGAGAGACATAAGTCTCATGGAACACCGTAGATATCCTTTGTTCTCCTTGAAGGCGACCGTCTGCGGCAAGTGCGAAATAAACCACTTGTACAGCAGAGGAAAACAACATACAATGGATCCACCACCCTTTGCATTCCTCATATGCAAAGAAAAGTAAGTGTCACCCAACAGAGTCGGAACGGGATTAAGAGTAGAGAAGATCCTAATAGCGTTTACATCCACAAACTTGTCGATGTTGGGGAACAACACTAGCCCATAGATGAGAAGTACAAATATGGCCTCAAAGGCGTCCTCACTCATGGCCTTCCCATATACAGTAGCTTGAGCAATGAGGAACTCAGAAGGGAGACCTTGAATTCCACCTTTGGTAGTCATATGAGCACCAACCAGAGATTCATATATATGCAACATATCAGCTATCTCTTGAGAAGTAGGAACACTCTCTAAGCCACTGAACGACAACTGGTCTATAATAGGTATACCCACAAGGTAGGCATACTCCTCAAGCGTGGGCAAAAGCTGAAAATCCAGAAATGTGAAGTAACGGTACAAAGGATCCTAGAACTGCACCAATACACTCATCAATCCTTCATCCACTTGAGTAACCAGAATAGATAGAAGCTTCCCAAAACTAGCCTTGAAACCCAAGGGATCTAATACATAGGATGTCAAATTCCTTAGCTCTTTTAAGTCGGGTTGTCTGAAACTGTACTTTTTTGTATTCCTTCTTTGTCTTTCCATGTCTGAAATTTTTTGCAAATATACCTCTTAAGTTCCTTGAAAATTTTCTCATTATTGATGATATGGATGCAAATGGGTGCATGAATGCATGAATGCAACAATCACACTCAAGGATCAAGCAAAGCACACCAAACAAAGGTCATGGGATGGATCATGTCATCCTTAATATCAATCATCCATTTTGGTGGATTATGGTTTACACCTTATCAACAACCAAGTTCCATTGATATTAAGGATACAAGAACGGATCAACCATGAATCAAGGGTTTGTTGCAAGTCACGAGCATGGAGTCTCGGTTAAGAACCACCCAAAGGGAGTGTACTAGGGTTTAAACCTACCAAACATGTTCTACAAGAGGTTCCCATAGTCATCATCCCATTTTTCGGATATTATCGGAGAAATGACTACTCGTATTCCAAAAATATTCTCAAGAGAGACTCTTACGAATGTATATCACGTAACAATCGTATCAAATCTCACACTTGAACGACTTTCGCACTACATCCTAAGAATAGGCCAAGATGGGCTTGGTATACTAAGGTCCTTGGCTTCCAAGGTCTATATTGGAAAGAGTAATGTCTAACCACAACTACTTGTGTGACATTATTGATCCCAACATGACCTCCACCAAGTGAATGGGCTTGCAAGTCAACTTGCTAAGGAATAACTCCACACAAGTCAACAAGACTATGCCATTCTCCTATCCTAAGTGCACTCGAGTTCGGGTATAGAACTCATCTCACAAAGATCACCAAGCATACAAGGAATTAATATTCAAGCAATTCAATCATTACATACAATACAGTAAAATCCCAAATTGCACAAAAATATGTCACAAAATAATATATACAACAATACAACGAATATGAAAAGTAGGCAAAACCCACTAGGCAAATGTCCCCAGCAGAGTCGCGACTTTTCTGTAGCAGGGTATTCGTTACCATTAGAAATATTGACTAAATCTAAGGTAAAGCATACAAGTCGAGTCGCCGCCGCACTTCTATTTATCCAAAGGAATGGTTAGAAAGCGAACAAAAACCTAAAAGTCTTATCGAATAAAAAACTAGTAAAAATGTCAGAGATCGGGGTAAGGGGGTTGGTTATGCAATGGGAAGGTTTTAAGCACCCAAAACATCCCAGGTACTCCTAGGGAGCCTTTTTCACATTTATTGTAAGGTCAGTATTTTGTGAAAATTTGTTTGTGCAAACATGATTGAAGAGATGAGAAGAGAATATACAAGTTATTTACAATTTTGTGTTTGGATGGATAAACCCATTGCCTACGTACCATCTTAAAAAAGATTAGGATCAAAACCTCGTAGTTCGGGGTAAAACTTTCAAAATGAGTTGGTGAATCGATTTGTCCAAAAGCCTTAAGGTCTTTTGTTATCCATGGGAGAAAACTCAACCCAAAACCACAAATCCACCATGTAAGGATAACTTCAACACGCTAGTGAGGGGTTAACCCTATAATAAGCATGGAAGACTCATTGTCCATCACTAAGGATATAGGTGAGTATTACATCTACCTCAAGGATAACTCAAACCTAATAGCTAAAGGTTATGAAAAGTTTTGATTAAGAAAGTGGCCATTGAAACCACAAAAAGCATTTGAATGGGTTATATTTACTAATGTAAAGTATGTACAAAATATGGTCAAAGTTGACTTAGAAGTTCAATTCAAAATAAGTGTTATGAAAAGAAAGTTTGAAAATCAGAAGCATAAGGCTTAGGTTTCTAATGTTTGAAAACAAGTGTTAAATGTTTGCACAAAAGTTTTGGCTTGGGTTAGAGTGGAGGGAAGAAGAAGAATGGCTAAAGTCCTAATCATACAAGAGATAAGGGATAAGAAACAAGACCACAAATGGAGTTCCTCTCTTGAGATCATATTGATGATCCAAGTAGCTCCCATCCTTTGGAATATGCAAGCAAAATAAGTGTAAGCTCAAGCAATCAACATAATCAAACAAGCTTCTTAGAAGATCCCCAATGCCTCTTGTATCTTTCACTTTGGATGAACATGGCAATGATTCTTCAAGTTGAGTTCTCATATGATCCCCTACCACAAAAGCACACACACATAAAAAAGTTCCATGAAGCAAACCAAGAATGAACAAGAAGGAGTTTAGAAAGTGGTCTCTTCAAAGTTCTCTTTAGCATTTATAACATTCTAAAGGCCCAATGCCTAGTTGCTCTTTGACTTTTATAGCACTCTAAAGGCCCAATGCCTAGTTTCTCTTTGACTCCAAATTTTGCATAGGGAAAGTCCTAAAGTCTAAGTCCATTTGTCCATTTCTTTGCATTTGGTACATAACAATCAAAACAAAACACAAGCACAATGATATATACACAATTATGTGCTCAAGTGAGCAAAAGGCAAATTGCATTAACATAAACATGTGCTCAAATGAGCAAAAGGGAAAAGCAAATGAATAATATGTACAAGAATAATAAATTGCATAAATGTAAAGAGCAAGAAGTAAATGTTAATGGTTAATGTTAGTAGTTAGTGTGCCATAAGGCAAATTTAGCGTTATGTTAAGCAATCGTAATTGGACTTATGTAGAAGTCACAACTATCTGAGGCCGGTCAATAATAATGTAGGCAACAACACAAGTTAGAGGTCTTGATTAGTGAATCAATCTCCAACAACTTGCCATGCCAAAAAGAAGATAGGAAATGATCTTGTATTGATTTAGGTCCTTTGCATGATTTAGGAAGCAATCTATCCTTAATGCAAAGCCATTCACTTGATCCATGATCAAGATGAATTAGATTTGAATCAAGGAAGATTAAACCTCCATGTATCAATGCTAACCACCAATCTTTAACTCATTGATCAAAAGAAAAAGAAGAAGAAGAAGAAGAAAGATATGAAGAATTAAAGTGCATTAATGGAAATGGTATGTATCAATTAACAAGCATTTACCAAAGATAGAAAAGATCAAGGTCAAATAATAGAAAACAGAGGCAAAATGAGAATTAGAAGTCAAGAAACAAATAAAAATATTTTTTGGCATTTTTAATATTTAAAATAAAACCTGAATAAAAATAATAAAGAAAGGTCAAACTTCAAATTCACTTCAAATCAACTTTGAAAAGTCCAAGTGAATTATCCCAAGTTCAACAAGGTCAAACAAAGTTTGACAAAAAAATTCAGTATTTTTTATAAGTCAGAAACTATTTTAGATCAATTAAAAATGCATAAAAATAACCTAATTGAATTAAAATCTCAAATAAATCTCAAATCAATTAATAAATTGATGAGAATATTTTTCATAGATCTATCATCATTCAAAGAGGTTGGAATAAAATATTTTTTATATTTTTTGAATACCAAAAACTATTTAAAATGAATTAAAAATGACCAGAAAAGGGAAAATTACTAGAAAATAGCAAATGATAAAATAAAAAATATTAAAAATCATTTTTAGAAACTAGAAATTAAAAGAGAAATAATGCAATTGGTCCCATAATTTTTGGACCAATAATGAAGGAGATATGAATTTTAGAAATAAAATGGAATTAAAAGAAATAAAAGAAAATAAAATCAGAAATTAGAAATTATGGAAAATCCACACGCGTTGGATCCAAGCTCATTAATTGAGCTGGAGCATCAGACGGCCGTGGCATGCGCGTGTATCGTGGACCTAGGTCAACTGAGCAACATAAACATTTAAAAAAAGTCATAAGATCCAAGAGCCCTGATTCAATCTGGGAATCATCATCAACGCCCTGGATCAAAACTGGCAAACGGACGGTGGCCAGCGCCACCGTCTTCTCCGGCTAGCTTCGGCGAAGGTCCAAACTTACAGAGAAATAAATGTTAACCAAAATGCGCGATCCAGGTACCAAACGAAAGGTGGAGTGATGTACATCACTCCTGTACCAACCAAATTCACTCTAGATTCCTATTGAGAGAGAAATCAAAGGTTGAATTTCATGGAGTTCAACTGAAACTTGTTGGATTTTGAAAATTCAAAGCATGAAATGATTGCCTCTATGAAGAGGGCTTCAGACAACACAACAACAACAAGAAATAAGCAATATATGAGTTGATTCGAAGAATTTAAAATCAGAAGTAAACCTCTGATTTACAGAGCTTAGATTCACAATTCCTTGGTGCTAAAGCTTGCAGTTCACTCTATGGATGAAGGAGAAGAAGGCTAAGGAACTTTAGATCTGAAATTTCAATCGAGGAAATCAAAATTCAGATCTGAAATTTGAGAGAAAAGTGAGATACTTCCTTTGGTGTGAGGGTGGGATTTCAGTTGCACAACATGTAAGGCGCCTTAAGGTTGATGAAATGAGAGGCCAAGCACTCCTATATATAGCAATTGGCAAGGTAGAAGCATGAACAAAGCATTGCATGGGTGAAGAGGGCCTCCATGCTTGGGCCTGTACAGGCGCATGGAGGGCCCAATTCCACTTGATTTGGCAAGATGAGATCACAAATGAATGAAATGGACGTGCAGATTGGACTGTATGAGCTCATGCATGGCAATTGAAATGATTTTTCCAAAATGTGCCATAATGTTGAAGCCTTCGAAAATGCCATGTCCAAAATCAAAATGCAACCTTATGAGTAATAGTTGGAAAGCTTGTTGCATAAGGAAAAAATTTCATGTTAATCAAAACTTCATTTGGGCCTTGGAAATTAATGAAAACTGAACTTGAAGTGTAGGGTGCAAAACATGCATATGTGAAATTTCCAAAATTGGCCAATGTTCAAGCCCTTCTGTCTCAATGATGAAAGCTCCAAATGAAAAAATATTCAACATGAGAGTTGTAAATCTTTTCAAGGCAATCAATTTGGACTTAAATTTTTCATCATTTGGATTTTTGATGAAGACGTTATGGACACTTGAAGTTGGACTTTTTCACATTTCAATGCATTTGGCCCAAAGTGACCTATAATGTTTTGCATTATCACATGTATTTCTTTTGAGATTTTGTAATTTTGTTCAACATAAAATTTGAATTAGACACAATAAGTTTTCCAATGCATTAATTCCCAACTCAAAATCATGAAAAATAAATGAGTTATGTTCTTGGGAAGTTGACCCAAAATTAGGGTTTCAGTCAAAAGGACCTATAATGTCTTGGAATGGATGATGACCTTACAAGCTTCAAATAAATTTTTAATGAACATGAAAGTTGTTCCTGTTGTCCTTAAGAAAATTTTTTCTCTTGGGGTCATCTCCATTTGCCAAACACATAAAAAATAGGTCTCAGTGCATTTCAAAATAGTCAGATGAATTGACTGATCAACTTCTTAAGTCTACACCTCATATCTTGATGAATTGATGATTGAGGACACTCAAATAAGTTCAAATATTCCTGAAATGATGAATTAAAGAACTTCCCTTAATTGTATTTGACCATGGGTTGAGGTTGCTTCATGAGCAAGGTACAGTTGATGAATAGATGAATTAGGGTTTCCTTGGGAAACAAACCTCAAGCCCTTTGATTTGCTTTGATCAAAATGATGAATTGAGATACTTGGGAGGCATATTTGATGGATGAGAGTTTTTAGAACCATATCCATGCTTGCTTTCATCTTCTCTTGACCATATCAATGCACATAGGATCTCCTAGAAGCTTTGGACCTTGTGATTGCTCAAGCTACAAACAAAAGATGTTAGTGACATATTTTTGTGCTTTTATTTAGTAAATGAAATGGGAAAAGCAATAATATACAATTCAAGCATGCTTGGTGATCTCAAACCACTCACAAGAGATCCCACCCCAAAGGTAAAGAGCCAAGATGCTTATGATCCTTGAGGCAATGTGAATGCAATGCTATGATGTCATGAGGGATCTTAGGGTCAGAATTAGGGTCTTACAGTAAGGGTTATTTACCATTATCTCTCTTTGACGCTTCTGAATGTTTATGTTCTTTGCTAGGACTTTGTGTGTATTGACATAGTCATGTGTATTGTTTATGTTGCCATGTTCATGTTTTATTCAGATTTTGTTAATATGCTTTAGGTTTTGGTGTTGGATATTTTTATGTTTTATTCAGATATTGTGACACTTCTAGATATATTTATGTTTTGGTGTTGCCATGTTCATGTTTTATTCAGATATTGTCATATGCATATAATCATATTAGGATGTTGTGTGTGTAGTATTAGGTTGCCATTTACATTATTCTTTTGATTTAAATTTCAGAATTTGTTATGGATCATAGTTGGATGAAAGATGATAAATTAGGTCTAGTGTATGAGAAAGGAGTTCTTGAATTCCTTGAATTTTCCGGAAAAAATGTTCCCGACAATAATGATATCTTTAATTGTCCTTGTGTTGTTTGCGGGAATATCAGAAAATGGTAAAAAAAAAAAGAAATATTACATCACCTATGTTGTGATGGAATATGTCGAAATTATACAACACAGATGTGGCATGGAGAAGTGGATAATAATCAAAATGTGGGGTCACAAATGGATGAATATGATGATGATATGGATGATCGACTAGAAGATATGATTCGTGGTATTGGAGAATCATCTTATATGAAAACCCATATTTATGATACTTTATGTATCAACAAAGATGTGCCTTTATATAAGGGGTGCACCAATTTTACATGATTGTTTCTGTTGTTAAAATTTTTAATCTAAAGGAAAAAGGTGGGTGGTCGGATAAAAGTTTCACAAATTTGCTTGATTTGTTAAAAAAATGCTACCATAAGATAACAATTTGTCGAATCATTGTTTTGAGGCCAATAAGATATTGTGTCCAATGGGTTTGGAGTATGACAAAATACATGCATGCCCTAATGATTGCATATTATACATGAAAAAGTATGAAAATTTGGATTAATATCTAGAATATGGTGAGTCGCACTACAAGTTGAAGAACAACAATGGTGATGACAATGGCAATGTTAGTAAGAAGCGTCTTCCTGCTAAAGTTTTATGGTACTTGCCAATAATTTCGAGGTTAAAGAGACTTTTTTCTAATGCAAATTTCACAAAGAATATTAGATGGCATACAGATGAAAGAAAATGTTCTTCTCACGAAACATTTAGTAATCTGAGCATGAACAATTCTTCATGGCTTGTTCTTCTCGCGATTTACAACCTATCTCCTTGGTTGTGCATGAAGCACAAGTATATGATGTTAAGTATGATGATTTCTGGACCAAGACAACCTAGAAATGACATAGATGTTTATCTAAGTCCATTAATTGAGGTTTAAAAACTTTTGTGGGATAAAGGTTTTGACATTGATGATGGATATTTTGGTGAAAAGTTTAAGATGTGTGCAATGTTATTTTGCACAATCAACGACTTTCCCGCATATGGTAATTTGGATGAATATAGTGTAAAAGGACATAAAGTGTGTCCTATATGTGAATTTGATACCTATTTTCACCAACTTGAGTTTAGAAAAAAGACCGTTTACTTTGGGCATATAAAACTTCTAAAACCCAATCATCCTTATCGTAGATTGCAGAAGGCTTTTAACAGAGAGAAAGAGTTTGAAAGGGCTCTTAAACCTTTAACTAGAGATGAAGTTTATCAACGACAAAGAACACCTTAATGTTGTCTTTGGAAATAAAAAAGACGATACTATTGAGAGAAATATTTAGAAAAAGATATCGGTGTTCTTTGATCTTCCATATTGGTCTAGACTCGATGTAAGACATTGTCTTGATGTGATGCATGTGGATAAAAATGTGTGTCATAGTTTTATAGGAACACTTTTAAACATTACAAACAAGACTAAAGATAATAAGAATTCCTATTTAGATATGGTGGAGATGGGTATACGACAACAATTGACTCCAGAAGATAGATGAAAGATATCTTATTTGCCTCGGGTAAAAAGAGACTTACAAGAGATGCTAGATCAAAATCTTATTCATATTATGAGGGATAGGGATGAAGATGAGCATGAGGTAAATGTCATAGTTACCCGTTTCAATATCTCAGAACTAGTTGTGATTGCATATAATGGTCAGAAGTCTGTTGTTTCTCTGTTGGTCATTCGTCTGTCAGGTCCTACGCCCTATGAGTGATAAAGTTGTTCCTTACAATTATAATGCTACCATGTTGGAAGACGGTAAATAAGTGTCCATTCCTTCTTTTTCATATGTTGTGAACATTGCCGATGTAAGTGGTGTGACCCGAAGTGGTCGAATATTTGTTGTTGCAGCTCCTAAGAGAACTAAAGATGTTGTGGTAAGGAAACCAAGTCAAGAGAAAGCTCCTATTATGCAGTATGGCCATCCAGTAGTGTGGATCAGAGTTCTAATCAAGAAGAAGTGTTGAAATTGATTAAGAAGAGTGATATCGATGTGGTGGATCAGTTGTTGCACACCCCGTCCAAGATATATGTGTTATCTTTACTAGTGAGTTCATAGGCTCACATGGAGGCTTTGCATAAGGTCCTGAAGCAAGCCTATATGGATAATGACGTAATGATTGATCAATTTGATAACATTGTGACCAATATTACCGCATGTAACAATTTGAGCTTCAGTGATGAACAGTTGCCCAAGCATGGGAGGAACCATAACCTGGCTTTGCACATTTCCATGAATTGTCAAGAAGATGCCATGTCCAATGTGCTGGTGGACACTGGCTCTTCTCTGATTGTTTTACCCAAGTCTGCTATGTCCCAGCTTTCTTATTAAGGTGCTACGATGAGATTTAATGGGGTTGTTATAAAAGCCTTTGATGGCTCAAGGAAGACCGTAATTGGAGAAGTTGATCTCCCAATGAAGAAGGGTCGTACTTATTTCATATCACCTTTCAAGTGATGGATATTCATTCCGCCCACAATTGTCCCTTAGGATGCCCGTGGATTCATGAGGTTGGGGCAATGACATCAACTCTCCATCAAAAGTTGAATTTTGTGAAGAATGGAAAGTTAGTGATCGTGGGTGGCGAGCATGCCATGTTGGTGAGTCATATCTCTTTATTTTCATACATTGAAGCCGATGAAGCCGTGGGAAGTCTGTTTCAAGCTCTTTCTATTGATGATAATGCTGTTAAGAAGAATGAGGAATCCATGACATCTTTGAAAGATGCACAACGAGCGATGGAGAATGGTCAACCTTTTAGATGGGGACAAGTTATTGAACTTGTCGAGAACAAGAACAAAGATGGTTTAGGCTTTTCACCTGGTTCAACTCGAAGAGTTTTGAAGCGAATTCAGGAAGTGCTTCATAATGTTGGATTTATTCATTCTAAAGATCAGTCTGCTGCCGAAATTCTAGAAGATAATGAATAGCAAGAAGCGCCAAACTTTGTGACACGTGGATCAATATTCCAAAATTGGAATGCTGTTGATATTCCTTCTATTATTCACTTATCAAAGTAATATATTTTTTGTTATTTCCAAAATCCTTTCACTATGCCCATGGGGAAAGTAAATCTATGTGGGCCTTGTTTCAAGTTTTATCATCATTAATAAAATGCTATTTCGTTTATCCATATTTTGTTTTCTCTTTTTGCTTCTTCTGAAAAATGGTAACATAAAAAACCAAGATAATAATCACTTTTATATCTGCATCACAATATGAATTTATTTGTTCATATTCTAAAATCAAACATAAAATCATTGTGCAAATTAATTGTTAAACCCATTGAAAACAATGACCCTATGCCCTCTCCAAACATTGAATTCCCTGTGTTTGAAATGGAAGAAGAGGATGTTGAAGAGATTCCTAATGAGATTTCTCATTTGCTTGAGCACGAGGAAAAGACCATTCAGCCTGATAGAGAGCCATGGGAAGTTATTAATCTAGGTTCCGAAGATAACAAGAAAGAAGTCAAGATTGGGGCACTGCTTTGTCCAGATGTTAAGAAGAGGATGATAGAGTTTCTTAAAGAATATGTGGATGTGTTTGCTTGGTCTTATCAAGTTATGCCAGGTCTGGATACTGATATTGTGGAGCATAGATTGCTATTGAAGCCAGAATGTACACCGGTTAAATAGAAGTTGAGAAGAACTCATCCAGATATGGCCGTCAAAACCAAATAGGAGGTGAAAAAGAAGATTGATGTTGGTTTCCTTGTTACTTCTGAGTATCCTTAATGGGTGGCCAACATTGTGCCTATTCCAAAGAAAGATGGAAAAGTTCAGATGTGTGTTGATTATAGAGATTTGAACAAAGCTATTCCGAAAGATGATTTTCCACTGCCACAAATTGACATGTTGGTAGATAATACAGCTAAGTTCAATGTCTTCTTCTTTATGGATGGTTTCCCTGGTTATAATAATATCAAGATGGCGCCCGAAGACATAGAAAAGACAACATTTATTACACCCTGAGGAACATTCTGTTATAGAGTGATGCCTTTTGGTTTAAAGAATTCGGGTGCAATGGACCAAAGAGCCATGGCGACACTCTTCCATGACATGATGCACAAAGAGATAGAAGTCTATGTCGATGATATGATTTCTAAGTCAAAGACTAAAGACGATCATGTTGAGTATTTGTTGAAGCTGTTTCATCGATTGAGAAAGTTTAAACTCCCTTTGAACCCTAATAAGTGTGCTTTTGGTGTCTGTTTAGGAAAGTTGTTGGGTTTCATTATTAGCCAGAAAGGTATTGGAGTAGATCCTAATAAAGTCAGAGCCATTCGAGAAATGCCTGCACCAAAGACAGAAAAGAAAGTCATAGGGTTCCCTAGGTGTCTGAATTACATATCCAGATTTATATCTTACATGTCTGTCACGTGTGGGCCAATTTTCAAGCTTTTCCGCAAAGATCAAAGTTGTGTTTTGACATAAGACTGTTAGAAAGCTTTTGACAACATCAGGGAGTATTTGCTTGAACCTCCTATCTTGTCCCCTCCAGTGGAAGGAAGACCATTAATTATGTATTTAACTATGTTAGAAGAGTCTGTGGGTTGTGTGCTTGGACAACAAGATGAAACTGGTAGAAAGGAGCATGCCATGTACTATCTGAGTAAGAAGTTTACAGACTGTGAGTCTCAGTATTCCATGCTTGAGAAGACTTATTGTGCTCTAGCCTGGGCTGCCAAACGTCTATGGCAGTATATGATTAATCATACCACTTGGTTGATATCCAAAATGGACCCAAGAATTGGGGAAATCATCATTACTCCCCAGGGTTCTGATATCCCTTTCACTTCAAGATTGATGTTTGACTGTATGAACAACATGGTAGAATATGAAGCTTGTATATTGGGTCTTAGAGAATCCATTGATTTGAGAATTAAGGTTCTTGATGTATATGAAGATTCAACCTTGGTGATTAATCAAAATTATATGAGAATGGGAGACTCGTCACCCTGGCTTGATTCCTTACAAAGATTATGTAAGGAGGTTGTCGGCTTTCTTCAATAAAGTTGAGTTTCATCATATACCTCACGAAGAGAATCAGATGGCATATGCTTTGGCTACTTTGTCTTCTATGTATAAAGTAAATCGTTGGAATGATGCACCCAATATCAGAATTATGCGTCTTGATAAGCCTACTCATGTGTTTGTAGCAGAAGAAGTCACAAATTATAAGCCTTGGTATCATGATATTAACTGTTACCTCCAAAGTCAGGAGTACCCACTTGGGGCATGCAACAAAGATAAGAAGACTTTGAGAAGACTGGCTGACAATTTCTTTTTGAATGAAGATGTGTTGTACAAGAGAAAGTTTGACATGGTTTTGCTCAGATGCGTGGATAGACACGAATCATACATGTTAATGAAGGTGAGAAAAACAAGAAAGGGGGGTTTGAATTGTTTTAGAAAATAAAAGCTTTTTAAAAAATAAGAACACACATAATTTTATACTGGTTCGCTTAGAAAACAAAGCTACTCCAGTCCACCCGGCCAAGGTGATTTCGCCTTCAAAAAGGACTTAATCCACTAATCTTGAAAGATTACACAACCAAACGTCTAAGAGAATGATCTCTTAGTCCTCTCAAGTATACAGACTACGCAAAGTCACTTGAGGAACAAAAACAATTTAGCAAAATAAATTTGTAATAGAAAGTGCTTCTAGGAGTAAGCAAGTATTACAGCAAAGTATTGGAGCAAGAGTTTTAATGTATGAGCAGCAACTCGTGAAAATTGAGAGAGACTATGAATGACTTTTTCTGTGCGTTGTTGTTGTGTCTCTCAATGAGGTAGACTGTCCTTTATATAGTAGTGAGAAGGACCTTTGGAGTGATGACAAAATCTTGGTCTTTGATGAGCATTCCATGTCATTACTTCTGTGTATCTTGCTAAAACCATTTTGTCTCCCTGAATAAATTCTTTCTTAACATACTTTCTTTCCATATTGAGAAATTCTTTCCGTTACTCTTTTTGGATTTGGTGAATCTTCATCAGAGTCCTGTTGTATCGGAGTCATTCTTCAGAAGGAGATCATGTCTGAATTCATCAGAGCTTCTCAGAGTACTAGTCTTCTAGATCATCAGAACTAAGACCAGTAGATGTTAGAGCTTCTGGTTCTTTTTATTGTCTTGCTTTGCTTAGATTCAGAACTTCTTGGATGCGCTTCTTCCTTGGTTGCGTCTGATCTTCTAGCACTTTGTATCTGATCAGTGTTTGTATCTGATAAAATGATCAGAGTCCTTCGTTGCTGTTCAGAGTCCTGCACACTTAGAAAAATTTCATTAGGGTGCCATTTTTGGTTTCATCCTTTGTTATCATCAAAATCTTGGAATTCTATTGTAGAACCAATTTTGTTCTTACAGTTAATGCAAGAATTTCATGAAGGATCCTTTGGTACTCATGCCAATGGACATACAATGGCTAAAAAGATGTTAATGGAAGGTCACTATTGGATGACAATGGAGTCTAATTGCTGGAAATATGTGAAGAAGTGCCATAAATGTCAGATTTATGCTGATAAGATTCATGTGCCTCCGACACTTCTCAATGTTATTTCTCCCCCATGGCCTTTCTCTATGAGGGGAATCGACACGATTGGTATGATTGAACCCAAAGCTTCAAACGAACATCGTTTCATCCTGGTAGTCATTGATTACTTCACCAAATGGGTCGAAGCATCATCTTTTGCTTATGTGACCAAGCAGGTTGTGGTCAGATTTATCAAGAATCAGATTATTTGCCAATATGGTGTTCCAAGTAAGATCATTACTGATAATGGGTCAAACTTTAATAACAAGATGATGAAAGAGCTTTGTGATAAATTTAACATTCAACATCATAACTCTTCTCCTTACAGACCAAGATGAATGGGGATGTTGAAGCCGTAAATAAGAACACTAAGAAGATTATCCAGAAGATGGTCGTGACATATAAGGATTCGCATGAGATGCTCCCTTTTGCTTTGCATGGGTATCGTACATCCGTCCGCACTTCATTAAGGGAAACACCTTTCTCTCTTGTGAATGGCATGAAAACAGTGTTTCTTATAGAGGTTGAGATCCCATCAATGCGAGTCCTGGTGGAAGCCAATTTCTCTGAGGCTGAATGGTTTCAAAACAGATATGATCAGTTGAATTTAATTGAAGAGAAAAGAATGACGGCTTTGTATCATGGCCAATTATATCAAAAGAGAATGAAGAAAACGTTTAACAATAAGGTTTGACCTCATGTATTCAGAGAAGGTGACCTTGTGCTCAAGAAGATCTTGTATTTCAACACTGATTCTAGGGGCAAGTGGAATCTTAATTATGAAGGCTCATATGTTGTTAATATAGATTTCTTTGGTGGTGCAATAATTATCACAACTATGGATGGTGAGGAGCTCCCTCATCCCGTGAATGCTGATGCAGTCAAGAAATATTTCGCCTAAAAATAAATAAAAGAACAACTCACTAAGTTGAAAACCCAAAAGGGCGGCTTAGAAAAAAATGAGCAACCCGCTAAGTTGAAAACCCGAAAGGGCGACTTATACAAAAATGAGCGTCTCGGTGGATTGAAAACCCGAAAGGGCGGTCCAGGAAAAAATTAGAGATATAAACATAAAGTAATCATCCCGGTGGATTGAACCCTAAAGGGAAATATAGGCAAAGTTTAGGGATTATGGCAAGTAACTACATCAGGTCGGACTTGATCGTTTGAAGCAATAATGCCTATGAAAGATTCTCATTCAGTCTTCCTCGACCGAAGTTCAAAGCATAGCATAATTCAAAGTTGTTAGGGAGAATAGTGGTCACTGTATTTCAATGTAGCCATTTCCATGTATTTACCATTTTTCAACTTTATAATAATCCATGGAGACATGCCATTTGTAGAATATCATTCTATCAATAAAATTTGAGCCTTTTGGCCATTAGTTTGCTATTCTTATTTTGTTTCAGCTTACAAAATTTCATTTATTTTTTATAATAATTTTTGAAACAAAAGATATCTAAACAATCATGTTTTGGAAATTTACAAAAAATATATTCTTCCCTGACTTGTGAATACGAAAGAGGAATGTTAATAGCAATCTCAAGGATGGTAAGATCCTGAAGAATGGAATTCAGTGGATTCCCTAGACATGATTTTCCTTTGTTACATGTATTCAAGAATAACACTTTCCCCAACATAAGATTGCAAGAATGGTAGAAACCCTAGCAAGATCTCTGCCAGCATCTTTGCTTTGTTGAGATTAGCCGAGTATCCGGTTGTACTGTGTTATTAGTCTAACCCTTTTGCGCATGTTTTGTCAGCATATTCATACGCATATGCATAACATCATGATGTTTGGTTGCGCATCTTGCATTTTCTTGGTGTTTCCTTGCTCTCTGATGTTTTTACTCCCCGCAGAGTATGTGTGTCCTCTCTCCATTATAGTGTCGACCTTAATCAAAAAGTGCTTATCCTTTCTAATTCCCCATGGAGTTTGATCCTCGTGGGAGGTTTTTTTTTTCCAGTTTTCCTTTCCAGTTCATTATCTGGATGGAATTAATCCACGTTGAGTTCATATCCTTATTGGATTGAGTCTTCCTTGATCGTTTCTCTCCAGTTCATTCCTGGGTTAAACTTGGGTCCCTTTTGAGCTTATTACCTTTTGTTAAGCTATCACTTAGCTGATAGTTAGGTAATATCTCCTTTTACCTTTGGCTGGTTACCATTGTTAAACTATCACTCGGCTGGTAGTTGGTAATCATTCCTTTTGAGCTTATTATCTTTATTAATCTATCACTTGACTGATAGTTAGGTAATATCTCCTTTCACCTTTGGTTGGTTACCTTTGTTAAGCTATCACTCGACTGGTAGTTGGTAATCATTCCTTTTGAGCTTATTATCTTTGTTAAGCTATCACTTGGTTGATAGTTAGGTAATATCTCGTTTTACCCGTGGTTGGTTACCTTTGTTAAGTTATCACTCGGCTGGTACTTGGTAATCATTTCTTTTGGTTTATTACCTTTATTAAGCTATCACTTGACTGATGGTTAGGTAATATTCATCCCCTAATGGAGTTGGGTTTTCCCCTTTGATGATTTCGTTTCCCCGGTGGAGTCTTGCCTTGTTAAGTCTTCCCCCATTGGGTATTTGTATGCTCATTCTTCAACTACACATTGATTTCTTTCCAAATAATAGTTATTCTCGAGTCGAGTAATTTCCTATGGGATTTTGGTTGTCCCCAGTTGGATATCCCTTTGGAATTTGTCATTCCCCCATGAAATTTCAGTCTTTTCTTTCCTCCAACATTTCTTTGTCTTTCGTGGTGCTATATTCCCTGTATGAAGATCCTTGTTTACATTCATATCATATCGTAAGCATTTTTGCAGTATCTTAGGGCCAAAAATGGGGTCTTTCGTATTTATGATTCTTCAACCTCGTCGAGACGAAGATCTCAATCGTCATATCTCCGAATTGCAGAAACTTAAATATGGGCATCTGTCATACCCTAATTTAAACCATAAGATCCCACATACCATTGGCATCCTTGCGCACAAACAACATCACCTCTTGGTCCCTCTCCCTCTCATCTTTGGGTTTTGCTTTCGTAGGGACCATCAAGCACCTCTTTGTTGATGTTTTACCGTTGTGTTTATATGTTCATTGCTTATCTAACCACTAATAAAATACCTAAAATATGTCTTATTTTCTTTAAGTTTATTGTGCAAGGTAGGGCTTTTCATCAAGAGTATCAAGCATGATTCCTCAGTTAGGTTGTCTTTAATTTTTCAGCAAAGTGTGGCCAATCATTGATTCTTAAGGGGGGATGTGTTTCAATTCATGATGTCAAAGGCTTTAAAGAACTTTTGAATATCATTTTGAGCAAAAGTACATCAAAGTTTTGTTTCTTACATCTCAAGTAAAGTCAAAGGTTCATATATTTATTGCCATGCCTTCTTCAACAAGTTATCTCAAGCTTTGAGAATTTTAATCAAGATAAATTAAATGACACCTTATTTTAAGTTCAAATGATCATCCATGTACCTTGAAATGAAAGAAAAGTCCAAGTACACAAGCTTGTTCCAAGTGGTTTGACAAAAAAAGTTAACATTTGAAATCAAGGTTCCAAGGATCAAAACTCCTTCAATTCTCAATATTTTTGAATGCTCCTTTTTGAATATGACTTTCCTCAACATCCACTACAACTTCTATTTACATGACAAGAGCCAATTATGTTTGGAGGACCATTAAAAGTTTGGAGACATTATAGGTCATTTGTGGACTTATTTTCAAGTAACTTTTTCTCAACTTTCAAGATTTACAACTTCTTCAATTTTCAACATTTGAGGATGATTCTTTGTGAATAATGTCATTTGTGATTCCCTCTACAAGTTTTCTTCAATGATCAAGATGAAATTACGCTTGAAATGCCATGGAATTTATTGAGACATTACAGGTCATTTTCAGCCATTGAACACTTGAATTTTTCGTGCCAACATCAACATGCCATAACTTTGTGCTAAAGTATCCAAATGCAACCTTTCTTGTCACATTGTAATATATGTCATGATGTCAACACATTTCAAAAATAATGGGATCAAAAATCCTCCTGAGTAGGATGCCCCATTAGGTTGAACATCGTGACTTAGAATTGAAGAAATTACCATTACCCAAAATTTTAACTTCACTAATCTCAATTCTAAGCCAAATTAGCATGTGTTTTGGATCTAAACATGTTTAACCAAGTCTCCGAAAGCTAGTTAACCTTTGAAACGTATCATTTGGCTGAGTTTTGATGAGTTGCAAGTCACATTTTTCTCACATTCGGTTCAAAATTATTTTGCACGAATTCAACATCATTCCACACGTATTTGGATTCAAACACTTTCCCTATAAATAGAGGAAGCTACTGGCTTCATTTTCAAGCTTTTGAGAGCCAAGAAACCTCTGCTGGAACTTGAAATTTTCCAGAAAAACTCAACTATCATGTTTCGGATTCCAGCTCATTTCAATCCAATTTCTTGATTCCATTAGCATCTTCGGTATCCTCCAAAGCTTTTGCAACAATTCCCAAGATCTGAGACCTTCTGAATTGTTCTAACCAGATCGAGCTTCATCAACTTCTAATCACCATTTGGACAAGGTAGTTCTGAGCATCATTTGAACTCAAACTAGTTACCATAATGTAGTCATTCACTCTCTGATACTTTCCCCTAACTTACCTGACGTTGATTGATCGTGTTCATCATTTAATTTTATTTTTAGTGGCTTGCTTACTTCTGAAAGTTCTTTGAAATTCTCAGTGTTTGATTTAGATAAATGAATTTGGAGCATAAGGTTGAATTCGGGATGAGAAGAGGATCATAATGGTGGTGGCCTCGAGTTATGAATTTACCAAACGATGAAACTCCGGTGAGAGACTACCGGAGAAGATGACCGGATTGTTCCAGGTCGTCTGAGTCTTGTCAGACACGTTGGACAATGAAATGTTTTCATTGGTTCGTTTTGAATTGGATCTCATGTGTTGTTCGTGTTGCATTCCATCATGCGCCCTAATATGAGGAAGGTTGGATCTGCCACGTCAATTAATGAGGCGTGATCCAACACTCCATGTTTTTATGATTTTTAATTCTTTTTCTTTTATTATTTTTAATTTCTTTTTCTTTTAAAATTCATACAAAATTCATTTTACATCCAAAAAATCCCAAAATAATTTCTAAAATTCTCTTTTATTTTTCTTCATCTGATTTTTATTTTTTCACATTTTATTTATCTAATTTTCTATTTTTCATGAGTCCAATTAAACTCAATGGATATTGGGTGTTGATGGGGTGAAAACCCTTATCCACCAAAATGGATGATTGATTTTGATAATTACTTGATCAAACCTTTGGTCCAATTTGGGTGTGACTTCTCTTGTCCCCTTCTTCTTCTTCATCTCTTTTTTTTTCCCTTTGATCAATTGGATAGCTTGTGTCCATCTTGTTCATGATGTGTGGAGGGTACTTGATCAACTTTTATCATTTCAAATCTACCTCCTAATTGATCATGGTTCATTTAAGGTACTTTGAATTGATGCATAAGTTTGTCCTAAGTGTCATGAAGTATGGATTGAAGTAATGGACCATCCTCCTAGCCTTTGTCCATGATCATTTTTATTTTTTATTTTTATGTGACATGACTTTAGGAGAATGATTTACATATTATATCTATAGCATGTATTAACACTAAAATTATTATTGATCGGCCTCAAATAGTTGTGACTTCTACGTAAGTTCAATTACGATTGCTTAATATAACGCTAAATTTGTCCAGAAAGCAAAAACATTTTTATAAGTGAGATTGTAAGTCTCCTACTTCTCATGGTATTATGTAAAAATATTGCTCCCTTTTCATTAATGAGAGCTAGTGTCATACTTGTTGATTTTATCCAAGTTGGAGTCCTTCTCAAAATGATGTATGGGTTCATGTTTTAATGCTTGTGGGTGAATAGTTAAGTGTTATCCAAAGAATTACCAAGTCATCATTCATTTTTGATTACTAACATCATTTACTAACATTTTATTGTATTAACTTTTACTTCAATGTCATTTACTTTATGCCCTTTATTTTATGCCATTTACTTTATACTTTATGTTTAGCATCCCATATCATATTATTTATGATTATGTTACTTGTACTTTATCTATTTGTACTTTTCTTTTATTCAGTGTAAAAAAACATTAATAAACAAAACCCCCTAAAAAATTCTTGATTATCTTGGTTTATGGACTTGAGGTTACCATCCTTAGCATTATTATGGAGTTATGGACTTAGAGCGAGGACTTTGACCTTTTCTTTGGGACCTTGGGATTTATCTGATGCCTTTGACTTTGGACTTCTCTGTGAAGTCTTGGTTTGATTATTTTGGTTTCATCTGATACATTGATTATTACTTGCTTATTTGACTTGCTTGAGGCTTAATCCAAAGGAGGGAATTCTTGCTTGACTTATGTCATAAAGATTTCTATCTCTTGGTTAGATCTTTCCTCCCTAACTTTTACTTTATGCTCTAGGATAGTCTCTTCTTCTTCTCTCTTTCTTTAATTTTCAAAATCTCCTCTCTCTTTTTCAAAACATTCTTGTTTTCTAACTTGCACCATTTTCTTAACAAACCTTGACTTTTTGTCAAGTGATTTTCAAAACCTTTTCCCCAATAAATGCTAATCCATATTAAGCATATTCATACCAATTTCAAAATACTAAAAATGCATAACTCATTTAAATCATTTTATGCCCTTTGTGCACTTTTCCTTTTAAAATTTTTCTCAAAGTTTAGACATGAGTCATTTCATAGTTGAGATATAATTCTCCTATCCCCATAGCATTGATGATAATTATTTTCCATATGTGAGAGCTAGTGGCATAGTTGTTGATCCTTATCCAAGTTATAGCCCTTCTCATGATAATGCAAAGTTCTCATACTCGTGGGTGACTAGTTGAGTATTCTCCTTAAAATTATAAAAAAAAATTTCATTAAAAATGAATCAAAACAAACATATTTGGTATTTTTACCATGAACTACGAGGTTTTGATCCTCCATTGCACTTTGTTGGTACTTAGGCATGAGACTTCAAAGAGTCTTGGAAAATACAAAAGTTGAAAAAAAACATTTCTTTTCTCATATCTCCAATCTTTTGCAAACAACACCCTTTTTCAAACCGAAATGTACATATTTTCAAAGAGGTTCCCATGGAGTACTATGGATGTTTAGGGTGCTAACACCTTCCCTTTGTATAACTAACCCCCGAACCCTTATCTCATTTTATTAGTTTAATTTTGAAACTTCTTCGGGTTTTGTTCGCACTTTTTTCCATTTCCTTTGGAAATAATAAAAGCGTGATGGTGACTCTTGCTTTATGAGTTAAGTTAAACAATAGCTTAATCTAATTTTTTTTACCTCTACACCAATGAACTATAAATTCTTTCACACTTGTTGTTTGAATAAATCGTTGTTATAAGTAGTGCGATACCTAACTTCTAACTAAAGCTAGTAGAAATATACCCGAACGCATCGCACGCTCGAATATACAACAGAGTCGCCATCAAAATTTATTTATTCTCGATGGAAAAGGAAAACATCGATAAAACCCGGAGGTATAGAAATGGGTAAGGAGGTCGGTTATGCAAGGGGAATGTATTAGCACCCCTAACATCTGTTGTACTCAACGGGAAACATTTTGATTGCTTGAAGCTCGAATGGGTGTGATATCTAAAGATTACTCGCAAAAGAATACATGGAAAAGGTAAAGAAATAGATAAAGTGTTCGGTGAGGATTAGGGCCCTCATGCCTATGTATCTTTATAGTGCTGTAAGGGATTCAGAGCTCCGTAGTTCGTGGAACTAATGGTGGAACAAAAACAACAAGAGATTACTAAGGAAAAAGAGATGGTAACGTAAGATGAAGAAGACTTGCCAGTCATTTGATTTGAACCACATTAAAGTCTATGAACAAAAGCGAATGCTTTGAGTATCTAGGGCCTACGCCCCGTACGCAAAGTCATTCTAGACAAAGGTAGAAGAAACTCTATCTCATCATTCTTCATTGCTTAAGGATCATGACACACAACTTGAATCAAGATTGACAAGTGTTAACCTTTGTTGTGCTTGAGAAGTAGTCCACTATGTCTGCAATGCTTGACTTATATTGAATTTGAAGTCTTAAATTTGGATTTGAATCTTGAGATCCAGCATACTCAGTATACTCAGTACATCTTGAATACAAGGGGACTTTCCCTATCAAGTGATGAAGGGTCTTTTGATCACTTGAATAGGCTTGGGGAATTGAGCATAATGCAAAGGATTTGGTTGATCAAAGTGAACTTTGATCAACACTAATCAATGGGAAAAGACCAATTGAATTGTGTATAATCTAATGAATGGATTACCCAGTCCGACTTAATCAAATGATTCTAAGTAAAACCCTAAGCTAGGGGGAGCAAGGAAATCAAGCAATTAAATAAATTCACATGAGGCACAAATGATCAATGAAGCCTAAACAAAAAACCTAAACTAAGGAATCATGCATTTTGAGATTTAAAATCCTAAGTATTAAGGTTCATGGCAGAATTATGGATCAAGATAACTAAACAAACCTATTCATCTAATTATCATTACCACCCATCAATTAAAAATCTAATACTTCTATCATATTTTAACAATTTTTAAATCTAATCATCATTAATCTAATTAGAATTCTAAAAATCTAATCAAGCTCTAAAAAAACTAATTAATCTAATTAATTTCTAAAAACTAACTAAGTTCTAAAAACTAATTATATGTAATTATTTTCTAATCCCTAATCAAGTTCTAAAAGCTAATTATTTCTTAAAATTATATTTAACATCTAATCAAATTCTAAAATTAAATGACCTAATATTCTCTATTTAACATGATTAGCATTCTAATTATATTTTAATTAATCCTAATTCTAAATCCTCAATACTATTTATTTTTAAAATCTAAAATTAACTTCTAATTCTATTCTAATCACAAACTAAAATAATAGGGAAAATAAATTTATTAGATGATTAAGAAATTAATGGAGGTGCACGACCAGACTTGGGATATAGTTGGAAAAGGGAGCTCAAACAGATGGTCCAGGCGTTGCTGGCCTAATTGTCAAGGCTTTAGATGAGTTAGGGGGGGTTTACAATAATCAATGTGCAGCAAAGAAAATTCTATGGGCTTGTGTAGCACCTCAAATTTGCACCTCCCATTTGTATATACATTTTCATTTTAGGTCATTAACATTGCATTGTCATTGCATAGTCCATTACATGTCATCAGTCAGACTGGTTAGGAGATTCAGTTGTGCAAGGCAACAAGAGCATTCTCCATGAGATCAAAGCCCTAGGGTTGGTACAAGGAGTTCACAAGACCCAAGGATCATTTTGAAGTGGTTTGGCCAAGAATTGAAGGCTCATAACTCATCAGTCCATGTACAAATCATCTGAGGCCCACAAAAGTCAACAAAAGTCAACGGTCAACTCAACTATGGATTTGGAGGTGGGAAGTGGTTAGAGATGCCTCATTCATGTGTAAACAAGTCTCATTTGACATTTCAAACATCAACATTGAAGAATTTGAAGTCAGATCAAGACTTTCCAAAAATAGCAGGTGACCTGTAATTTGAACTTTCCAAAAATGGAAAGATTTTGGACCAACTTCAACTCAACTTTACATCATCAAGAAAGCTTCAAATGAAATTTTGTCCAACATGAAAGTTGAATATTTTTCTCTCCCATTTCAAAAAAGTCCAAGATCATGGATTTCTCATGTGTGGTTGAGGAGATATGGTCTAATCATGACAAAGTGTGGTTTAAACTTCAAATGAGCATAACTTTCAAACCAAAACTCCAATTTGGGTGGTTCTTTTTGCACTTTGATCCTTGTAACATGTATTTTCCAAGCATAGCATCACTTGGCATGAAATCTCATTGCATGATCATTGGTGCACTCATGAAGATTTTTGGGAAAAATTTCATAAACTCATTTTGGTTGAACATATGCATACCAAACCAATTCTAATATGTGCATGAAGTCATTTTAAGGCATTTTGGGCCAGAGCATGCACTGTTCACGTGCATGAAGGTGCATGAAGTAGAAGATTCATTTTTGCACTTACACCTTCCAACTCACTAATCACCCTTGCATTTGGCTTAAGTGGTTGTTAAACATGTTTAACATGGAGTATAAATGGTTAATCATAACTGTTTTACAGGATTAACACATTTCAGATCTAGATTCAACCAAATTCTCAAAATTTTCTCTCACTTTTTTTTCCAAAATTCTTCAAACCTAAACACTTTTCATTGAGCCATTCATCATCGTGAAGCATATTTGAGCACCTTTGCACGTGGAAACAGAGGAAATCGTTGCATTCTTGTTCATGTTCAAGGTGTGGAGCATCCATGGCAGTTGGAGATTCAGTTGAATTCATGAGCATTTGAGCTTCCATTTCATCATCATTCATCTCAAGAAGCATATTGGAGAAGATCTGAAGCGTGGCAAGGCTTGGAAGCAAGTGATTTCAATTCTGTTCATCAAGAGGTTGGTTTTTCGACTTCTTTAATCTTCCAATCCATTATGCTAGTTGTATAGATCTTTGAATGGTGGTAAATCTGAGCTTTGAATGGAGTGATTTGGTGCTGATTTGAGTTAGTTACATGCATTTGAAGTTTTGATGATGATCCTTAATTCCTTCGATCCAAGCATATTGTGATGTTCTTGCATGAATGATTTGTGGATTCTTGATGTATGATGCATAATGATTCGAATGCTGTGCTCATTTTTCATTTCTGGACGTTTTGGATTTTTCTGGAAAATTCTGGATGAAGATCTTCATGATCTTCATTGTGTTCATATTATTTCCAGTTTTGCTGGAGATTTTCCTGCGAATTTTGCCACGAAACGCATGTGATTTCCTGCGGAACGCATGTGCATTACCTGCGGATTTTTAAATCCATGCATGCGCGCGCTTAGGGTTTGTATGCTGAAACGCAGTCGTTTTGCATTAGGCGTGCTATGTAGTTTGAATTTGGCACCGGTTCGAGCCTGGCTGATGGCATTTCTCACATTGCCTTGCATTTTCACTAGTTCCTTCATATTTCATGCCATGCCTCCCATTTCATTTTTTATTTCTTCCATGAACTTCTAAAATTCACAATAAATTGAAAAATCATCCAAATGACCTCCAATTTTTTGCATTGTGATCCTCATGTTGTCTATTATTTTTTTATCATTAATTTCAAAATTGTGCTTGGCTGGATTTTTTTTGGTGCTAGAATGTTTGAGTACATGTCCATATTTGACCTTTCCTTGGTTATCATGTTGTGAAATGCTGGTATTTGATCCAATGGATGTGAAATTTTGCATTTTATAACTAGACATGTTGCTTGACATTTTGGTGTTGATTTGGTATTTTTATCACTTGTCATTTCTGTTTTATGAATGTGCTAAGTTGGTGTGACACTTTGTGTCACACCTTGTGATGTTCAACTTGAATGATGTGTTTGCCATGCCAAATGATATCCTATGCTCCTGATTTTTCGTGTGATGCATGTTATAGATGTTGTGATTGCTCATGAATTTTGTTGGAATTATTTGAATCATTTCTGATTTAATTGAGATTTTTCATTCTGGTTGGTCACATTTGAGCTTTAAAATTGCCTTGAACTTCAATTCATCATGAAATGCTTTTGGTTAATGATATTGATATGAGACCTTTAGGAATGTGTCAAGATGTTATTGAAGTTGATTCATGTTAAATTTCATGTTCTATTTTGAATGTTTGACCCTCTTTTGACCCTAGGCTTTGACCTAGTGGTTGGGACTCACTGTTTGGGTTGTGGATTTCAGGTTAAAGTGCACATTGCCATGATTGGAATGGTTCAGTCATTTGAGTTGATTAGTTGATTGATGTTGGCTAATATTGAGTTGTTTTGTAGGCTTTGAGAACAAGTTCCATTTGGCTTGTGCCTTGCTCATTGTGGCCTAATGCTTTGTCTGTCTGTGTACTGTTTCCTGATGACTGTTGTCTGTTTGATTGTCTGAACTGTGAACTGATTGGTTTAGATTTTTCAACAGGTACCTAAGTTGCTTTGAGTTCTTTTGAACTTGATTTTGCTTTGCTTGGTTGCTTAACCACTGAGGTATAATTTCCCTGACTTCATGTAGTCTGGAAGACCTGTCCTGTTATGTGGGCAGGCACCTGTCTGAAGCCCTCCTTAAGAGGCAATGCTTGTGAATGTTTACTTTTGTGCCAAGCAGGTAAAGACCTCTTAGGAGGCAATTGGCAGATAAAAGGGATGTGCAATCCATCCCCTACTATTCAGTTGTGTCATTCACCTTACTCACACCATTGTGTTTATGCATTGTGGATAATAGCCCAAGATCTTTGTTGTGTCAGCAATATGTGGAGAAGAGTTCCTACATTCTGAACTCCCACACTTTCACTTGTCTGAAGCTCTCCCAGGCCAGGGATAAGAGCTGTGAGGTCTTACCCTCACTTCCCATTTCATCTGCTTCACCCTAACTCTCAATGTTAGGGTTAAGAGCTAACCACACCCTTTTCCAGTTGGCTTGTTTGTCGAGGTTGATTTGACCCCTTGACTAAAGCCTAGCCTTGTATGAGCCACTTGTTTGTATATAGTGTGTGTGCTTGCTTTTGTGCTGTGATTGTTTGTGCTGTTTAGGCTAGCTTGCTTCCTGTGCAAGTTAGATAGAAACCTTAACATAGGGATTGTATGCATGACAACTTCTAGGCTCGAGTCGTAGTCTCCCTAGTAGTTTGTGTCTCCCTTTGTAACTGGTTAGGATAGAAGTTTTTTCCCTGTGTAAGGGAACTACGTCGCCCTGATCCTCATACCAGATGAGGTACTTAGGCAGGAGATGAGCAGATCTCTCCGGGCGCCCTTTTTCTTTTTCAACCCCTTTGTGTGTATTTGGAGTCTGACGTAAGTCCAGCGATTGGCAGTTGGTTTCCTGTGTCTGGTTGGTTGTGTTGGAGTCTGACATAAGTCCAGTGATTGGTAGTTGGTTTCCTGCGTGTGTTCGTCCGTTCGGAGTCTGATGTAAGTCCAGCGATTGGCATTCGGTTTCCTTGTTTGCCTGTTTGTGTGGAGTCTGACATAAGTCTAGCGATTGGCAGTCGGTTTCCTGTGTGGTTTAGTTTGGCGTGCACTAGCCGAGCTACGAGTGCTCTAATTCTTCTCCGGTCAGAGAAGATACGTATGCATAGGATGCGACATCCTAGCGAGCACGCTTCCCCTGTCCCGAACTACGTCGACTCTGATGTCTGTGCCTGACAGACCACGTAGGCCCACGATGCGATATCCTGCCGAGTTAGTTTCTCTTGTCTTTTTGTGTTTCCTTCCAGCCTTGTGTGGTGTTTGATCAGTTTTAGCAACCTTATCCTTTCTTTTGTGCGTGGTTACCGTCGAGTACGACGGATGCGTAGGGGTGCTAATACCTTCCCTTCGCATAACCGACTCCCGATCCCATCTCTCTCTGGTCGCGAGACCAGGTCTTTTCCAGGTTTACTTCGAGCGTTTCCTTTCCCTCTTTTGGGATAAATAACGCACGGTGGCGGCTCTGTTATTTCGTT
The DNA here is from genome assembly GCF_024323335.1 of Lathyrus oleraceus. Classification (NCBI taxonomy): domain Eukaryota; kingdom Viridiplantae; phylum Streptophyta; class Magnoliopsida; order Fabales; family Fabaceae; genus Lathyrus; species Lathyrus oleraceus. Next base: position 383,897,566 of record NC_066582.1, on the reverse strand, counting down.
TTCCCACCGGTTTTTCGCGTAATGCGACAACTTGCTGAAGGAATTGGCCAAATCTGGAAGTAATATGAGAGGGAGGGAAACGATCGTTCCCAAACATTCAAACCAAGCGCCTAAATCTATGACCGAAATTCTCCTTCATCGTTACGGCGAAGCTCATCGTCAACGGTGTTAGAGCTCCAAAATACGTTACATCTATATCAATTCAATCATCATGTTCTCCTTTTTCTATTTCCAACCTTCATTTCCACCAATTTTGAACCAATCCTATTAAATCTAGTCAAATACATAACTCTAATTAAATTGAAGAACTAAAATTAAACGACTATAGTGAATGGTTAAGCAGCAAAATGACAGGGCTTTCACTCATCATATCTCAAGCTCTAATGTGGTATCAAGAATGAAGCATAACAATGAAGAAAGGAGAAGATACGATGGCCTAATTGCGAGAATGAGGTTTTCCTTAGTGAAATGATGAATTCGAAGGTGCAATTGAAGGTGAAGAACTACATGAAACCAGGTATTTCCTCTGATTCTTTCTTCTTTTTGCATTGCTGTTTTCCTTCCCTTCTTCCTCTACACTCTATATTTGTGAATTCAGTTGCTTCGTGAGAAAGGTTGGTGAGATTCTACTGGAGTTTAGCCCGAGCACGTTGATGTTTCAAGGTGAAGCTTCAATGGCTACTGATGGTGAGCTCTAAGTGAGGGGTAATGGATAGAAGTTACAGAGATATTCTGAGAGAAGATGAGAGTATTGATTGCGTGTGTCTAGAACAACCTTGAATGAGGGTGAAAGGCTCAATATATAAGAAGCAGGCTCATATCAATATGAGGAATGAAGTGAGATTTGGATTTAGTTAGACCGAACTCACTAAATTGATCCCAAACTTAGTTAGTTGATAGTGAGAAACTAATTCTGTTAGGATCAGAGATTCGAGATACAATGTTAGGGAAAAATGGTAGTTAACTCAAAATTCTATCAAAAACTGTTAGAACTTGTCGCAACCTGAAAAATACAGTGCGCGAAAAAACAACCGGCGAAAGAAAATGACAGAAGAGTCGCCACCGTGCGTTATTCATCCCAAAGGAGGGAAAGGAAACGCTCGAAGTAAACCTGAAAAAGGAAAGGACAAGACGGGGTCTTGCAACCAAATCTTGGGTTCGGGAGTCGGTTATGCGAAGGAAAGGTATTAGCACCCTTACGCATCCGTAGTACTCTACGGGATCCACTTTTGTAGTTCTTGTCTAAAGGGTGTGGGTTTATCTAATGTGTTATTTACTAAAAAAGGGGGTTAAATGAAAATGACTCGGGCGGATGTCGCATCCACTGCATACGTATCTCATCTGAATATGAGAATCAGAGTCTTCGTAGCTCGGCTGACCTATGGGTTGGGGGGATGTGTGCTCGCTAAGACATCGCGTCTTATGCCTACGTATCTCATCTGGCCTGAGAATCAGAGCAAAACGTAGTTCGGCTAACTATGGGGTTATGGATTGGGTTTTGGACGAACGACGTCACTACGCAATCTACCGGACGCTCGACCTTTGGAGACCTACTCGCCTCTAGTAGAAGGAGTTAACGTGTTGCTTTGGGTTTTAGGGTTTGGGATGCTCAAGAGCAAAAAGGCAGTCCTTGACGAAGGAACCGCGCTACCTGCAGGGATACGGACACATACAAAACAAACATGTATAAAGTAAATGTGCCAATAAGGGGCTCAGAAGTAAATAAACAAAACAAAACAAATTCCTCCTATCGAGGTCTTCCAGCTAAGAAAGCGATAAAATGCGGAAAAGAGGTAAAAGTACCACACAGATAAAGATCCGAAGTAACAGCAATTAAAGGAGTAAGAAACCCAGGGATCTCCCAAGCTAATGCCATCAAAGAAAGGGGAGTCAGTACAGGTAATCAGAATGAACCTCCAGGGGGTATTCCACAAATAAAGTGGGAAAACCACGCAAACCATCTCTGCAAGAGTCTATGAGCCCTCACAAAAACTCAACAAAAGGGTTAGTGAAACACGATAAGCATTTTTTTATGGATAACAATATGGTTTCAGAAACCTCAAACCCTGTGGCATACATTTCAGAAATCATGTGATTAAACATTCAAGGCATAGGTTTCACCCATTCATGCATAATTAAACCCGTGGGCAAAAACATAATGAAATTCATCCATCATACCTCATACATTCAGATGATCCAAATTAAGAGCATAAAATCATGGGAATGAGGCAAACCTGATGGGAGAGACCGGTTGATATCAAATGGCACGGCTGGGTTTGCAAGGCAATGTTAGGGTTTGCGTGAGATGAAAGTGTGTGAGTCAGATTGAATTTTTCAGAGCTGCCTGGGGGTTGCTCTGAGTTCTCTGTCAGGTTTCTCTCCGGGTTTTGTCAAGGGTTTTGTTTCAAGGAAACCTCAGAGTGTTTTGCTTCTCTTCCTTTTTCTGTCTGATCTCCCTCTTTTATAACCTGATTTTCATGGCTTTGTGGCTCAAATGAGAGAGGTCCAAGTCCAAGTTTTTCTATTATATTTTATTTATTTATTATTATTATTTTTATTTATTTATTTATTTTGTAAAAAACTATTTTTTTTTCTTTTCTTTTTTTTCGTTTTTTTTTTTTAAAGTTTCTTGGATCTAATTCTGATTGACATGATGAAATGCAATATTAAATGCTAAATGAATGCATGAATGAGGAGGGCAAATTTTAGGGTGTTACAGCTGCCCCCATTCAATCATCAGCTAACCCGAGTAGGATGAAAGCGAACAGCTTATCAGACAAACGGGGTGAGTTGTGATTGAATACCAAAGACAGACCGAAAATTTACGCTCCGAGAACACCACAAAAATGCGGAAATACACCGCGCTGTTTATTTTTCTTCCGATCCTCTGGCTGGATCTGAATCAGTCTTATGGCTTAATCTAGAGTTTCGATCCTCTGGCTGAACCTATACTCAATTTAGTCCTCTGGTTGGATATTAATTTTGATCCTCGGGCTGGATATGATTTTGATCTTCTGGCTAGATCTTCTTCGTTTCGATTCTCAGGCTGAATCTATTTCCTTTGATTCTCTGGCTGAATCTACTTCGATCTTCTGGCTAGATCTGAATTGTTGCGATTTTCGATCTTCTGGCTAGATCTTCTTTGTTTCGATTCTCTGGCTGAATCTACTTCGATCTTCTGGCTAGATCTGGATTGTTTTGATGATAAATTCCCATCATTAGGATCCCGCATCTGAGGCATGCGCTGGTTGACCTTCTTTTGAAATCTACACCCAACCTTCATATTAGATATGCAGCTTCGAGAATATTCCACTTTTGGGCTTCGTACATATTCTTCGGGCTAGAACATGTTGTAACGACTCCTCAATTAGACTTGGGCTTGCCGGGGAAATAAAGCTTGTAGGCGACTTCACTGGGGAATCTTCAAATTGAGCCTTAGGCTGGCTTACTGGAACACGATTCTCAGGCTGAATCTTCGAAATGACCCTTAGGCTGAATCACTGGAACACGATTCTCAGGCTGAATCTTCGAAATGACCCTCAGGCTGGATCACTGGAACACGATTTCCAGGCTGAATCTTCGAAATGACCCTCAGGCTGGATCACTGGAAAACGATTCTCAGGCTGAATCTTCGAAATGACCCTCAGGCTGGATCACTGGAAAACGATTCTCAGGCTGAATCTTCGAAATGACCCACAGGCTGGATCACTGGAACACGATTCTCAGGCTGAATCTTCGAAATGACCCTCAGGCTGGATCACTAGAAAACGATTCTCAGGCTGAATCTTCAAAACGACCCTCAGGCTGGATCACTCACGCTTGATCCTCTGGCTGGATCTCATGACCTTGGTTGTAAAGTAATTCTTCAGCCTGCTTGGAAGAACCTATTTATCAGCTTATGTGTATGCTTGATATGATATGCATGCAAATGCAAATGTTATGCATGGTGTAAAAAGAAATCTGCTTAGGGAAGCAAACTCCGGTAGGGAACAAATCGCTGTATCAATCCTTGAATGCTTTGTGGGGAATGATCCGTCTGCCGGGACCAATGAGCCACCAAAAATAAATTGGCTGCTTGAAAAGTTGACCTTGCAGGGGGAGTATCAATTACGGAAACTTTGTTCGGCGAGGCTCTGTGAGGAGAGCCTGTGGGGAAAACACTTCCTGGGGAAATGTCGTAGGAAACGACCTTTGCTGGGGATATGAACTTGCTAATCGCCCTCAAGCTGGGGATTAACAAATCTGTTAAAAATAATTTGCTAGGGAATGAGATGAACACTGGGAACACCACCCTATCATCTGTTGGTTATGCAATCACTCTGCTGTTGCTAGGAAGATACAGTCTGACACTGTCAACTCCGCTGGGGATATATAGTCTGGATACTGTCAACTCTGCTGGGGAACATGCTCTGCTGAGGAGAGACTTTGTCAACCGCTTGGGGATAAGGATTCATGACTTGGCATCCAGTTCCTGTGACCTGCAACCAAAAACACACGTATGCCTCGGGGGAACTACTCGGTTTGAATTCACCGTCCGGGATTAAGCACATTCAAAGCAATTTTAAATGTTTTCTTGTGCAAATCATCTGCAAAAGCCACCATTATGTTCATATGCAATATGTTTTATCAAAAATTCGGACATTTTTGCAAACAAACTGATAAATGAGAAATATAGAGGCTCTTTAACTGAATTATTCGACTCTTACTGGGGAGAAAATTTGTGCCAGGAATAGGCGAGGGTATCAGGAAGCTGATCCCTGAAAAGAGGTGATCGCTATAAAAAGAGAACTATCCTAATGGCAATGGGGATACGGGGTCCCACCGAGTTTCGACTCTGCTATGGCTCGTATGTCCTCAAGACGCTCTGCTCATCTTGCTTTCTGAAGTGGATGATTAGTCGATCTTTAACCTTCGAAGATTGCCGGATTGAATGAAACGGTGATATAACGCTGATGAACTCAGATCACAGTCATTCGCTTATTCCCTAACTTTTCCCTGGATCGCCCCCTTTTCGGGTTTTCAATCCACCGGGATACCCATTTTTGCCTGAGCCGCCCTTTTGGGTTTTCGACTCACCGGGTGTTCTCTTTTTTTATATCCCTAATTTTTGCCTGAACCTATTTATTCTTTTTTTTTTGGTTCGTCGGGATGCCCTTTTTTTGCCTGGACTATTCTTTTTATCGTCCAGCGGGTCTATTTTATGCGAAGTATTTTTTTTTAACTGCGTCTGAGTTAATAGGGGACGGGAATCCTTCGCCATTCATGGTTGTTAGCATCAAAGCTCCGCCATAGAAAATCCTTTTAACCACGTACGGACCCTCATAGTTCGGTGTCCATTTGCCCCTGTGATCTGTGTTGGGAGGAAGAAATCTTTTGAGTACCAATTCACCGACTTGATACCCCCGAGGGCGCACTTTCTGACCAAATGCTTTCTTCATTCGTCTCTGACCGAGATACGTCAATTCTGGGTACGTAGTTCCAGCATAGCACCTTAATCATCAAAGACAAGGTAAACAAAGCATCAGCAAATTGGTTTTCTTCAAAAGAAAGTCAACAATCTTCTCGTGTAGTCTCTGTAAGGAGCCAGATGAGGCTGAGGTGTATACCATTTCCCGTTGGTTTGATTGATGACCAAAGCTGAATCCCCGTATACATCCAGGATTTTAATCTGTATATTGACGGCTTCCTCAAGTCTTAGGATAAAAGCTTCGTATTCGGCTTCATTGTTGGTGCAGGGAAAAGTTATTCTGGCACCAAATGGCATATGAACCCCCTTCCGGTGTGATCAACACTATACCAACTCCGCGACCATTGACGTGGACCGCCCCCATCAAACATCATAACCCATTTGGATTCAGGGTCAGGCCCCTCCTCCGGGAGTGGTTCCTCTCAATCTTTCGATTTGAGAAACATGATGTCCTCATCAGGAAAGTCAAACCTCATAGGTTGGTAATCATCGATCGATTGCTCTGTAAGATAGTCTGACAAGACACTTCCCTTGATGGCTTTTTGTGAAGTGTATTGGATGTCATACTCTGTCAATATCATTTGTCACCTAGTAAACTTTCCGGTAAGTGCTGGCTTTTCAAAAATATACTTGACTGGATCCCTTTTTGATATCAATAGAGTCGTGTGAGTCAACATATACTATCTTAGTCGGTGAGCAGCCCATGCCAAAGCGCGGCAAGTTTTCCCGAGCAATGAGTATCTTTGTTCACAGTCGGTAAACTTTTGCTAAGATAGTATATTGCATGCTCTTTTCGACCTAACTCGTCATGCTGACCGAGCACACAACCCATTGACCTTTCTAACACAGTCAAGTACATGATCAACGGTCTTTCCTCTCGGCCTGTAGACTTGCCCCGATCTTGATCTCTTTCTTGTCGTCTACGGTACCGATGTTGACGGTCTCGATCACCTCCTGATAAGGTGTAATAGCTCGGTCCTCCTGTTTCAACAATCTGGCTAACCCTTCAGGCAATTCACAATCTTCCTCAACCCCTTCTTCGGCTTAATAGATAGGATTGTCGAAGTCATACTTGGCCATATCAGTGTCGTTAGTAGTGAGATCCGGGTGGTCAGCTCTGCATGATGGAGGATCATGCTTTACCTTAGAATGAGAGATTTTTTTTTGGAAAGAAAGAAAAAACGAAAAAAGAAACATTGCCATTTTTTTTTGTAAAAGTAGAAAACAACTGAAAGAAAGAGAACACAAAATTGTTTGCAAAAGCCATCCTTTATTGATGATAAAAATAATTGCGAAATGTAACTAAATGGATGGCCCTACAAATGAGTCGTTACACCTTGGGCAAAGTGTAAGACTTTATTATGCATGTAATAAAGGAAAACAATAAAAATCACTCTTTCAGTAGAGTAACCCGAACGGTTTTTTCAGACGACCAATTGTCGAGCTTTTCTCCCGGGACACACGGGCGAATCCAGCTATCTAAGTCACAGTCGCTGTCAGCCTTGTCTGCATCTGCAGCATTGACGATGTGGGGATAGACCAAACCCCCGCTGGAGAGAGTATCGGTTTCATTCTTCTGAGATCCCGGAGTATACCCCAATCCAAACTTGTCTTCTTTGATGACTGGCTCCACAAATTTTCCCCAGCCTTGGGCATTACCAGCTTTAACCACTTCGACAGCTTGCTTGTATGAAGAGATAGAAGTCCCGACCTTCTCAAACTCGGGTGAAAAGACAACTTCGGGCGCGACCTCATTGATGTTTATGGATTCGAAGCCCTGACACAGCATCTCGTGCATCTTGTCGTCCATCTCTACATACTTAAATGTAGACAGGTGGCTAACCAAAATATCTTCTTCACCACATACAGTGACGACCTGACCTTCTAGTTCATATTTGAGCTTCTGGTGGAGGGTAGAAGTAACAGCACCGGCAACATGAATCCAAGGCCGACCTAGCAGACAGCTGTAGGCAGGCTGGATATCCATCACATAAAAGGTGCTCTTGAACACCTGCGGTCCAATCTTAACTGGCAACTCAACTTCGCCAAAGACAGCTCTCTTAGAGCCATCAAAAGCCCTCACAACTAAGTTACTTGGCCTCAGGATGGTGTCATCGCAATCCAACTTCATTAAGGCTTTCTTTGGAAGAACATTCAGAGAAGAGCCTGTATCAACCAAAACATGGGAAAGCATCACCCCTTTGCACTCCATTATGATATGCAAGGCTTTCTTGTGATTCCTGCCCTTAGATGTCAGGTCATTATCGGTGAAACCTAGCCCCCGGCTAGCGTTTACATTGGAAACTACCGACTCCAGCTGGTTAACAGTTATCTCCGGTGGAACATAGGCCATATTCAGTACTTTCAACAAGGCTGCTCTGTGCGCCTCAGAGCACAGCAATAGTGAGAGAATGGAGATCTTTGAGGGTGTCTGATTTAGCTGGTCGACTACCTTGTAGTCACTTTTCTTGATAATCCTCATAAACTCATCCACTTCCTTCTCGAATGCGGTCTTAGGAGGATCTTCCTCAGTAGTAACCTCTTCGGCGGCCATCTGTTTCCCTTTAGCCTTGGCAGCTGCCTCGGCTTCAATATTCGCGCGTAATGTTGATGGTGCAAATAGGCGTCCACTGCGAGTGAAGCCACCAACCCCTCCAACATTGTCTACAGCGGAGCTGCCAATGTCAATGTCTTCTTCGTTAACTTTCTGCCCCTGGAAGTAGATATCAGCCCCATAGTGCCACGGGATAGCACTGTCTTTCTCATACGGAACGGGTCCTGGTATTGTGATGGTGATCGGACCAACCAAAGTCGGTTGAGGGCTGTCAGAATAAATTGCAATTGGTGCTGAACTTTCGATGTTCACCGCTGCTGGTTCTGTACTTTCTGGGAAATATATTGTTGTCGGAGCGAGTCTCTCGGGAACATATATTTCTTCAGGAGTGAAATAAAACGTCACCGTCGATACATCATTCTTCACTGGACGGGCCTGATCGAACTGAAGACAACCTTCATCTATCAGTTGCTGAATACCCCTTCTCAAACTGTCACATCCATTTTCGGCAGCTTGACAATTTCTGCATTCTTCCCCACAGCTCGGGAAAATATGTCCTTTCAGAAGTCGGTCTTTAACCACCGATAGCGAAGTCTTCACCTTAGTCACATCAGAAACCAAATTCAAAGTTTCCCCACTATCAACAACATTAATCCTCTGCCCGCCGTGAGCCGGCATCGGGTTCTGGATAACATTAGGCACCGGAGCAAAATTGATAGCCTGGGCATCTCTCAAATCTTGTACCTTTAACTGGAGAGTCTTGCAATTATCTGTAGTATGGCCAGGTGCGTCGGAGAGAAAAGCACATCTGGCGTTGACATCATAACCTCTAGGCAAATTATTGGGATCGATTGGTGGGGCCAGAGTTCTCAACGTAACCAGATTCATGTCAATCAGATTGGGAAGTAATACTGAATAAGGCATTGGGATTGGCTCGATGACCCGGTCCGTCTGCCTTGGACGTTGTTGATAGTGTCTCTACTGACCCGGATTACCTCCTTGTTGTTGATTGTTGTACCTGGGTTGTTGTTGTGGATGATATTGCGGTTGAGGAACAGGTGTTGGAATAGTGACTGCGGCCACTTGATCTTGATAATAATTAGGGTGTTCTCTACCCCGGCCTCTGCCGACATACACAACGCTTGCCTCACCTTCTTTTCTTCGCTGACCGTTACCAGCAAACGGTCTCTTGGGACCTGATGAGTTGGGAGCACTATTGTCTTGAATTCGGCCCATCTTCAACAGACTCTCGATTCTTTCTCTAGCAATTACTATATCTACAAAGCTGATTGACGGGCAAGCAACCAATCTCTCAATATAATTGCCTTGAAGAGTGTTCATGAACATGTCCGCCATCTCCCTTTCAGACATAGGGGGTTGGATGGACGCAGCAATCTGTCTCCAACGCTGAGCATACTCTCTAAAGGTTTCCTTGGCAGTCTGAGACATACCTTGCAACAAGGTCCGATTTGGAGCCATGTCCAAGTTGTATTGATATTGCTTGACAAAAGCCTCTGCCAAGTCTTTCCAGCTCTTGATGGTAGTACGAGACAAATGAGAATACCATTCACGAGAAGCTCCAGTTAGACTGTCTTCAAAATAGTACATCCACAGCTTTTCATCTTCCGTGTGAGCTCCCAACCTTCCCAGATAAGATTGGAGATGAGTGCGTGGGCAAGAAGCCCCGTTGTATTTATCAAAAGTAGGGGGTTTGAACTTGTGAGGAATCCTTACTCCCTGAACCAGACCAAGATTTGTGACATCAAAGCCTAAGGAATTTTGAGACTCCAAAGATTTGAGCTTCTCAGCAAGCTCATCCATACGGCGAGTGGTCTCGAGGGCCTCGTCGTGCAGAGAAAATTGATCATACTGATAATCTTCAGTAACGGGGCGCCCGTTAATCTGAATTCCTTGATTCACATTGTACCTTCCGCCAATACCATTTCCAACATTCCCTGTGTTGCCAACATTACCCGGGTTTCCATCAGCATTTGCGTTACCCGCGTTACCAGTGTTCACAGGGTTATCAGCGTTCCCAGGGTTACCAGGGTTTCCCTCAGCATTTGGTATCTCCACCTCCGGATCGGGTCTCGGTTGCTCAACCAATTCCCTCAGCCTTTCCTGGCCTTCTGCCATACCAGTCATCAATGTCATGAACTGATCCATCCTTTCACGCATATCAGCCAGCTCTTTCTGTACTTGGTCCATCGCTAGCTGTGGACGATTTTCCTTTGTCGGGGAACAAACATTAGACACTGCGGTGACACCTGCAAAACAGACAAGGGGTAATATGCATGGTATGCGATGCACTGCTTGTTCAGTTTTAAGGCACCCCCGTTTTGAAAGGGAATACCCTGCAAATGAATAAGCATGAGATATTGGATGCAAATATGCAGATGATGTTATGCAATGCAAAGGCATGTCAATCAGAATTGATGGATCCGCTTGAACATCTGTCAGGTTGCACTGCCTGGAGAGAAATTCACTGAGGAACATAATACAAGACCAAAACTCTGCTCCAGAAAACGGGTTGGTTGGAGGTTAAGGTTTCCTGAATTTAGCCCGCCCCTCACTGGTAGGTTCTAAGAACAGAAGTTCGTCAGCTTCAGCCCTTCAGTCACGAATAATACGTTTACCACTGAAGGTTTGGTATTATTACGGGACAAAAGACCTCCATTGACTCCCCTCAACAGGACATCCTAATAGCAAGTTCCCAGTCTCGGGATCCTCGGATTGAGCAGCGAGAATGCGCCCACCAGAGCTAACATAATCATGTCTCGGAGGAGAGGCCTCGACTGAGTTCTCGGGAAATGGTCACCAGAGTCGACGATTTCTAGAGTAACTATGTGAGCAGTGGTTATTTGTTAGTATGGTTTAAAAAAGCGAAAAGTCAGCTATACTAATGTAATGGATTGGAGATAATTTTGATAGTTTGAAATGTTGATGTCAATCTGATTTTAAACTGCTAGAATTTATTGTTAAGCTCATTGCTGCATTATGTAAGACCCCAGTTTTGACCCTAAGATCCCTCATGCTATCTCATCATATGCATTGGCTTTGGGATCACACCTTGGCATCCTTCTTACCCCTCATTCATTGGGTTTGCATTGGGAGAGGTAACCAAGCACATTTGATTGTATCATATTTTGTTTTTCATTATTTACTAACCAAAATGCCAAAAATATGTCTATGTATAGTTTGTTACTTTTGAAGGTAGTATGTGTGTTCACCCATGCTCTATCAAGCTCGTATCTAGGGTTTAAGACCCTCAATGCAAGGAGATCAATCAAGATATGATTTACATTTACCCTATACATCATGTATGGATCCTCATGGTCTTAACATATCATTTTGATCAAGAAATCATCAAGAGTTTGAAGTTTGTTTGCCTTGGAAACCCTAATTCATCTGGGTATCTTGTGTGACTTCCTCAACAAGTTTCTTCATCATTTGATCAAATATTTAAAGAGATACTTCATATTACATCATCTTACATATATATGATCCTCCATGAGTCCCAAATATCAATAGAATGTCAAGTTAGCAAGTTGGTTCATGGTGGTTGACCAGAGAAAGTCAACTAGTCAAAACTGGGGTTCCCTAGACCCTATCTCCTACAATTTTTGTCATATGAAAATAATTCCAAGAGAAAAGTTACTCCTTATGACATTCCAAATAAATTTTATGTTGAAGCCAAGATCTATTTTTCCTTGGAAAGTCATTATTATGGTGAAAGATTATAGGTAATTTTGTTTGAACCCTAGTTAGGAGGTCTACTTCCAAAGACCATAACTTGCTCAATTTTTTTGAGATGAAACCCATTAAAGTTCCTTGATCAAATTAAATATGTCCTCTGCAACCTTTATGCTTGTAAGAAGTTAAAATTCAACTTGTAGGGGGAGAGAAGACTCTCCTGCTTAGCCATTTGTCTCCCTTTTCTTACATAGATGCTGAGGATGAAGTTGGAATGCCGTTCCAAGCTTTATCTATTGCTGAGCCTACTAAGAAAAGAACTTCTTCATTTGCGTCCTACAATGATGCTAAGTTGGCCATTGAGCATGGCACAACTACTGGTTTAGGACAAATGATCAAGATAGAAGACAATAAATCCCGGGCTGGCATAGGGTATTCTTCTAGCACTTTCAGCAAGCTTGGGCTGTTTCATAGTGGTGGGTTCATCCACGCCGTCCAAGACGAGGAAGTTGTTGCTATTGTGGAAGAGGATGCAGAGGAAGATACTGACAACTTTGTCATACCTGGAGGGGTCTGCAATAATTGGGTCGTTGTTGATGTTCCAACAGTCGTGCATAAGTCAACGTAATGTTCATTTTGTTCAAAAACCCTTCTCTCATGCCAAAAGGAGGAGTGATGACATTGTTGGCTCACAAATACAATGATATTTTCATTCAGTAAATTCATGTTAAATGTTTGTTTTTCCACTTATTTTTACTTTTTTCTTTTTTGCATGAAATTGGTGATCACATAAAACCTTAAAAATAGAATAAAATCAATATTTTCATCTGCATAATGATTTGTCTTGTTTGAATTCTAAAATCTCTTTATATCCCAAATCATTATACAGGTTGATCAAACCCATTGAACATAATGATCCAACACCATCTCCCAACTTTGAGTTTCCTGTATTTGAGGCCGAAGAAGATGATGTTGAAGAGATTCCTGACGAGATTACCCGTCTACTTGAGCATGAATAGAAGATCATTCAGCCACATCTTGAGGATCTAGAAACAGTAAACTTGGGGTCTGAGGATTGTGTGCGAGAAGTGAAGATTGGGGCACTCCTGGAAGAATCTGTTAAAAATGGGTTGATTGAGTTGCTGCGAGAATACGTCGACGTCTTTGCCTGGTCATATGAAGACATGCCTGGTCTGGGTACTGATATCGTACAACATTTCCTCCCTTTAAAGCCTGAGTGTGTGCCTGTGAAGTAGAAGCTCAGAAGAACTCATCCCGATATGGCAGTGAAGATTAAAGAGGAAGTTCAGAAGCAAATTGATGCGGGGTTTCTGGTGACTTCTACATATCCTCAATGGATGGCCAATATTGTGCCCGTACCTAAGAAAGATGGAAAAGTCCGAATGTGTGTGGACTATAGAGACTTGAATAAAGCTAGTCCGAAAGATGATTTCCCTCTACCGCATATTGATATGTTGGTAGATAATACAACTAAATTCAATGTCTTCTCGTTTATGGACGGATTTTCCGGATATAATCAGATTAAGATGGCACCCGAGGATATGGAGAAGACAACATTCATCACACCTTGGGGAACATTCTGTTATCGAGTGATGCCCTTCGATCTGAAGAACGCCGGAGCCACGTATCAATGAGCTATGACTACCTTGTTTCATGATATGATGCACAACGAGATTGAGGTATATGTTGATGATATGATTGCAAAGTCGAGAACGGAAGTTGAGCATGTAGAGCACTTGTTGAAGCTGTTTCAGCATCTGAGGAAGTATAAGCTTCGTCTGAATCCTAACAAGTGTACATTTGGAGTCCGTTCCGGTAAGTTATTTGGCTTTATTGTCAATGAGAAAGGTATTGAGGTTGATCCTGCAAAGGTCAAAGCAATACAAGAGATGCCTGTGCCCAAAACTGAGAAGCAAGTCCGAGGTTTTCTTGGCCGGTTGAATTATATTTCCAGATTTATATCACATATGACTGCCACATGTGCGCTGATATTCAAGCTCCTCCGGAAATATCAGCGTCATGATTGGACCGAGGATTGCCAAAAAGCCTTTGACAGTATCAAAGAATATCTGTCTGAGCCGCCGATTCTGTCTCCACCTGTGGAAAGGAGACCATGGATTATGTATCTAACAGTTCTTGAAGACTCAATGGGTTGTGTCCTTGGTCAGCAAGACGAGACAGAGAAGAAAGAATATGCTATTTACTACCTAAGTAAGAAGTTCACTGATTGTGAGTCTCGATACTCGATGCTTGAGAAAACATGTTGTGCTTTGGCTTGGGCTGCTAAGCGCTTACGCCAGTATATGTTAAATCATACGACTTGGTTGATATCCAAAGTGGATCCAATCAAGTATATCTTTGAGAAGCCTGGTTTAACTGGGAGGATTGCCCGTTGGCAGATGTTGTTATCTGAGTATGATATTGAGTATCGAGCTCAGAAGGCTATTAAAGGTAGTATCTTGGTTGACCACTTGGCACATCAACCAATCGAGGATTATCAGTCAGTTCAGTATGACTTCCCAGATGAGGAGATTTTCTATTTGAAAATGAAAGATTGCGATGAGCCTACGCTCGATGAAGGGCCAGAGCCTGGTTCCCGATGGAGCATGGTGTTTGATGGCGCTGTAAATCAATATTGAATTGGTATTAGGGCAATGATTATTACTCCTTAGGGCACACATTTTCCTTTTACAGCAAGGCTAACTTTCAAATGCACGAATAATATGGCAGAGTATGAGGCCTGTATTATGGGTTTAGAAGAGTGTATTGATCTTCGGATCAAACATCTTGATGTTTATGGTGATTCGGCCCTTGTTGTTAATCAGATTAAGGGTGAATGGGAGACGAATCAACCGGGCCTCATCCCATATAGAGATTATGCGAGGAGGATTTCAACGTTCTTTACTGAGGTTGACTTCCATCACATTCCTCGAGATGAGAATCGGATGGCAAATCCTCTTTCTATGCTTGCTTCAATGATTGTGGTGAGACTCTGGAATAAAGTCCCCAATATTACTGTGATGCGCTTGGATAGACCAGCTCATGTGTTTGTAGTTGAAGAACTGAAAGATGATAAGCCATGGTATTATGATATCAAGTGTTTTCTGTAGAGTCAGATTTACCCGCCTGGGGAATCTGTGAAAGATAGAAAGACCTTGAGGAGATTATCTGGCAGTTTCTACCTCAATGGCGATGTGCTTTATAAGAGGAATTTCGACATGGTTTTGCTCAGATGCGTGGATAGACACGAAGCAGACCTGTTGATGGCTGAAGTCCATGAGGGTTCATTTGGTACTCATTCCAATGGACATGCCATGGTAAGGAAGATGTTGAGAGCAAGCTACTATTTGCTGACGATGGAGTCTGACTGCTGCAAATATGTTTAGAAATGCCACAAGTGTCAGATTTATGCGGACAAGATTCATATTCCCCCGACACTTCTGAATGTGATTTCGTCACCATGGCCTTTCTCCATGTGGGGAATTGACATGATTGGCATGATAGAGCCGAAAGTATCCAACAGTCACAGATTTATTCTCGTAGAAATTGATTACTTCACCAAGTGGGTTGAAGCGGTGTCATATGCAAACGTAACCAGGCAGGTAGTTGTGAAGTTTATCAAGAATCAACTCATATGCCGTTATGGTGTGCCAGATAAGATCATTACTGATAATGGATCTAACTTGAATAACAAGATCATGAAAGAGCTGTGTAGTGAGTTCACGATTGCACATCATAATTCTTCTCCTTACAGACCCAAGATGAATGGGGTTGTTGAAGCTGCTAACAAGAATATCAAGAAGATTGTCCAGAAGATGGTTGTTACGTACAAAGATTGGCATGAGATGCTTCCATTTTCTTTGCATGGATATCGTACATCTGTCCGCACTTCAACAGGGGCAGCCCCTTTGTCCCTTGTATACGACATGGAGGCTGTGCTCCCAGTAGAGGTGGAGATCCCATCAATGAGAGTTTTGATGGAAGCCTAGTTGACTGATGCTGAATGGGTTCAGAGTCGTTACGACCAACTGAATTTAATAGAAGAGAAGAGATTAACTGCCATGTGCCATGGACAGTTATATCAGCAAAGGATGAAGAAAGCCTTTGATAAGAAGGTCAAGCCTCGTGTGTTCCGAGAAGGTGATCTTGTGCTCAAGAAAGTCTTGTTTTTCGCGACCGATTCCAGGGGCAAGTGGACTCCAAATTATGAAGGTCCATATGTTGTTAAGAGCGCCTTTTCAGGAGGTGCTTTAATACTTACAACTAGGGATGGGGAGGATTTCACTCGTCCTGTGACTTCAGATGGAGTCAAGAAATACTTCGCCTAAAATAAAAACAGACCAGCTCGCTAAGTTGAAAACTCGAAAGGGCGGCTTAGGCAAAAATGAGTGTCTCGGTGGATTGAAAACATGAAAGGGCGATCCAGGCAAAAGTTAGAGACATAAAAAATGAATATATATCCGCTAGATTGAGTACCTCACCCTGGGGAAATCTAGGCAAAAATTAGGGATTCAGAGTTGTTGCATCCTGATAAGACTTTGCTCTACAACTGTCATCTGTCAAAGATTTTCGCTTAGTCATCGTCAACTGAAGCTTCAAATACATCGGATTCAGAGTTGTTGGAGAAATGGTCATTATGTTCAATGTAGCCCTTTTCCAATATATATCACCAATTTCAAATTTGTAAAGATCCATGGAGTCTTGCCATTTGCAGACTACCATTCCATCAAATAAATTTGAGCCTTTATCCAATTCTTTGCACTCTTATTTGTTTCTATTCAACAAATATTTTGCATGTTTTAATTGAAAAATATCATTGTTTTATAATTTTCATAAATTGTTTTCAAACAAAGTGAACATTCACAATGATAAAAGGATACTTGGGACGTCGTCAGTGCTCTCCTAAGGATAGTATGATCTCCAAAAGGGTAAGACATTTGTTCATATTCCCAGCATACTTGTATCCTCATTTATCTTTCAGGTAATCTCCTCTACGAGCATAGAAGCAAGTTGTACATCCCACCAAATCCCCAGAGAGTTTGGAGTTTTGGATGCGATCTCAATCTTCTAATTCCCCAATGAGTCTGGATTTAGCATTTGTATTATCAATTATATGGTTGTCATCCCTTGCGTGGATTGACCTAAAATCCCTTATAGATTGATAAATTGAATATGCTAATCTTTCAGAAGGAGTTGGTTTTCCCTCACTTCGAGTTAGAAATTTCTCCGCCAGAGTGAGCCGGAAATCCCCAGCATAAGCGGAATTATCATCAAGTTTGGTTTGTAGCTTTTCCCCTGTGGACTTGTCTACTTTGGTCTCCAGCAAATTTGCTCCTCGACCATCCTCAGCAGGGTTGATCCCACTTTTACTCCCGAGTATGGTCACCGGTAGCATATCCCCAGTAGTTTGCCTACAGGTAATCCCCGGTTCGGTCATCAGCAGTGGAATTGTCTGATCAGAGCCCGTTTGTGGTTTCCTCCCGAGCAGAGTGGTTGATGAAGATGTTTATCTTTCCATCCCCAGCGGAGTAGTGTCCCTTTCTCCTCGGTAGATATGATCTCTTCAGCAGTGCAAGGAAATTTGTAGGTTTTGGAACTTTTGATTGATGGTCATTCCCTACAGAGTTTCATGTCTCTCTTTGATAATTTCCCCAGTAGAGTTGCCTTTGCAGGAAGAGGTGTTGATCCCTTCCCCAGCAGGAGTGACTGGTTCTCCTTTCCCTGCAAAGATCTTTATTTCCTGGTATCTGTTGCCCCCATCAGATTGGATGTTCTCCAGTGGGCCTGGCTTTCTCTCTCGAGATGTAGTACCGGACGTTTGTCCATCGATTCTTGGACCTGGTTGTGTTAGATATGTCTGTTTGTCAGAATTCATCATACATAAACCACGCATATATATGCATATTCTTAACATTCAGATATTCATGCTGCATCCTTTACCATATATCTTTGTTTGTTATCTCCTGCTAGTTGGTTGTATATTTCCCCAAGCAGATGTTTGAGTCTGATCTCTCCATATAGAGTCAGCCCCATAGACAGAAAGTGTCTACCCTTTCTCTCATATTCCCCACTGAGTTATGTCCTCGTGGATGATTGTTATTTCAGTTTCCTCCCAACACATGTATTGGGATGGAGTTCTCCCCTGAGATATATCCTCATTGGGTTGAATCTTGTTTCAGTGTGTCTCTCTAGTTCGTTCCTAGACCGACACCTTTTGTTATTTCCTTTGCACTTCCCCGCATTTAGATGAATGATTTCTCAGTAACTAGTAATTGTCCATTTATTCCCCGACGGAGTCTGTGGCCTTCTACCTAGTAACCGGTAGTTGTAAGTCTTATTTCTGCGGTTTTCTACCCTAATATCCGGTAGTTGTAAATCCCATTTTTATCCCCTTGCAAAGTTAACCTTATTTTTGTTCATCCTAACCGATGGCGGTTACTCTTCTGTGGTTTTCTACCTAATATCCGGTAGATGTAATTCTCTCTTTGTTGGTTATTGTAAGACCCTAATTTTGTCCCTAAGATCCCTCATGGCATCATAACATTGCATTTGCATTGCCTCAAGGATCATAAGCATCTTGGTTCCCTTTACCTTTGGGTGAGACCTCTTGTGAGTGGTTTGAGATCACCAAGCATGCTTGAATTGTATATTATTGCTTTTCTTATTTTGTTTACTAACCAAAAGCACAAAAATATGTCACTAACATTTCTTGTTTGTAGCTTGAGCAATCACAAAGTCAAGAGCTTTAAGGAGATCCTTTGTGCAGAGATATGGCCAAGTGAAGATGATAGAAAACATGGCAATGGTTCCCAAATCTCTCATCCATCAAATATGCCTCCCTAGCATCTAAATTCATCATTTTGATCAAAGCAAGTCAAAGGGTTTGGGGTTTGTTCCCCAAGGAAACCCTAGTTCATCAGATCATCCACAATGCCTTGCTCTTGAAGCAACCTCAGCCCATGATCAAATACAATCAAGGGAAGTTTCTTTAATTCATCATTTAATGCATATTTGAACTTATTTGAGTGTCCTCAATCATCAATTCATCAAGATATGAGTCATGGACTTGAGAATTTGATCAGTCAATTCATCTGATTATTTTGAAATGTACTGAGACCTAACTTTTTATGTGTTGGTCAA
This sequence comes from Lathyrus oleraceus, assembly GCF_024323335.1. NCBI lineage: Eukaryota > Viridiplantae > Streptophyta > Magnoliopsida > Fabales > Fabaceae > Lathyrus > Lathyrus oleraceus. Next base: position 383,878,691 of record NC_066582.1, on the reverse strand, counting down.
ATGGAGATGATTCCAAAAGAAAAAATGTTCTTAAGGATAATATGAACAACCTTCATGTTCATCAAAAATTTATTTGAAGCTTGGAAGGTCATCTCCCATTCCAATACATTATAGGTCATTTTGACTGAAACCCTAATTTTGGGTCAACTTCCCAAGAACATAACTCATTCATTTTTTATGATTTTGAGGTGGGATCAAATGCGTTGGAAATCTTAAGATGCCTACTTCAAATTTTATGTTGAACAAAATTTCAAAATCTCAAAGGAAATACATGTGATAATGCAAAACATTATAGGTCACTTTGGACCAAATGCATTGAAAGACAAAAAAGTCCAACTTCAAGTGCCCATAACGCTTTCATCAAAAATCCAAATGATGCAAAATTTAAGCCCACTTTGATTGTATTGAAAATATATACATCTTTTATGTTGAAGGGTTTTTCATTTGAAGTATGCATCATCAAAACAGAGGGGCTTGAACATTGGCCAAATTTGGAAACCTCACCATTGCATGTTTTGCACCTTACACTTTAAACTCAAAATTAACCAATTTCCACACTTCAAATGGATTTTTGCCCAACATAAAATATGTTCCTTACACCGAGACCTTTCCAACCATTACTCACATGCTCATGTTTGGAATTGGCAAATGGCATTTTCGAAGAGGAGAAGTTTTAGGCATAATTGTGCATAACATGTTGATACTCATTACACAAGCCTATGCATTGCCAACTACACGTCCATTTCAACTCAATTATATCTCAGATTGCATTTGGCATTGGATTTGGGCCTTCTACATGATCATGCAAGCCCATGCAATGAATATCCTCTTGCCATGTACACGAGTTTGATCACACTTGCCTTGCCTCTCCTTCTATAAATAGAGGCATCATTCCATTCAATTTTCAACCATGAATCAACCTGAAATGCTGCTGAATTGAAAACCAAACCTCTCACCAAAGGAACTATTTCATTTTCATTCAAATTTCTCAGATCTGAAATTCAACTAAATCTGGTTGAATTTCTAGATCTAAAGTTCCTAGACCTCTCTCTCAAAATCCATTGAAGCTCTGTTTGGCCAAAGGAAGCAAGGAAACAAGCTCAGATCACCACAACTCAAAGGTTCTCTCCAACTGGTTTTTTCTTCGAAACTCACTATTTATTGATCTATTTGCTTGGATATTGTGTTGGCTGAAGTCCTCTTCATAGAGGCAATTGTTTTGAGTGCTCAATTGTTTAAATCCATGAAGTTCACATGAACATCACAAAATTTCCACCTCTGATGTCTCTCAATATAGAGATCTAGAGTGGAATTGAGTGGTACAGGGGTGATGTACATCACTTCCTCTTTCGAATGATACCTAGATCGTTCATTTTGGTTTCCATTTTAAGTTCTGCAAATTTTGGATGTGGTCGGAGGTTGGCCGGAGAAGACGGTGCCGCTAGCCACCGTCTGGTTCCCAGATTCAATCTGATCCGTCCATGTGAGTTTCCAGATTCAATCACACGCGTCCATTGTTATGACTTATTTAAAGGCTTGGTGTGTTTCAGTTGACCAAGGCATATGGTGGAAGCGCGCGTCTGGAGCGTTTGATCAGCCACGTCAATTAATGAGGCTTGATCAAACGCTCCTGGTTTTTTTGATTTTCCTATTTTCTGATTTAATTTCTTTTATTTCCATTATTTTTAAAAAATTCATATCTTCTTCATTTTAATTCCAAAAAATATGGCACCAATTGCATTCTTCTCCAAATAATTTCTAGTTTCTAATTTTGATTTTTAATATTTTTTATTTTGTCATTTGATATTTTTTGTGAATTTTTTCTTTTCTGGTTTTTTTTAATTCATTTTAAATAGTTTTTGATTTTCAAAAAATACAAAAATATTGTCCTAACCTATTTGAATGATGATAGATTTATGAAAAATATTCTCATTAATTTTTCAATTGATTTGAGATTTATTTGAGATTTTAGTTCAATTAGGTTATTTTTTATTCATTTTTAATTGATTAAAAATAGTTTCTGACTTTTAAAAATGCTGAAATTTTTTGTCAAACCTTGTTTGACCCTGTTGAAATTGGGATAAATCATTTGGACCTTTCAAGGTTGATTTGAAGTGATTTTGAAGTTTGACCTTTCTTTTATTTTTAATTCAAGTTTATTTTAATATTAAAAATGCCAAAAATATTTTGCTTATTGTTTGACCTCCAATCTTCATCTCATTTCTGGTTTCTCATTATTTGACTTTGACTCTCAATGTCATTTGGTCAACACACATGGATTGGTACATTTTATTTCATCTTAATGCACTTTATTCTTTCCTTTTCCATTATCCATTATTCATCTCCTTCTTCTTCTTCTTTCTTTTTGATCAATGAGTTAAAGGTTGATAAGTTAGCATTGATTAGGGAGACTTAATCTTCCTTGATTCAAATCTAATTCATCTTGATCAATTGATCAAGTGAATGACTTTGCATTAAGGATAGGTTGTTTCCTAAACATGCATAGGACTTAAACTAATACAAGATCAATTCTCTTTTTCTTTTTTGGCATGGCAAGTTGTTGGAACTTGGTTCACTAATAAAGACTTCTAACTTGTGTTGTTGCCTACATTATTATTGACCGGCCTCAGATAGTTGTGACTTCTACATAAGTCCAATTAAGATTTCTTAACATAGCGCTAAATTTGCCTTATGGCACACTAACTACTAACACTAATCATTAACCATTAACATTTACTTTTTGCACTTTACTTTTGTGCAATTTATTATTCTTGTACATATTATCCATTTGATTTTTCTTTTGCTCACTTGAGCACATGTTTATGCTAATGCCATTTTCCTTTTGCTCACTTGAGCATATAATTGTTTATATATATCTTTTGGGCTTGTGTTTGTCTGTTTGTTGTGAACCAAAGGCAAAGAATTGGACAAAATGGACTTAGATCTTAGGACTTTACCCAAGCTAATGGAGTTTGAAGAGCAACTAGGCCTCATGCCTTTAGAATGCTTAAATGTCAAAGAGCAACTAGGCCTCATGCCTTTAGAATGCTTAAAGCTTGAAGATGAACATTGAAAGGACCATATTCTAAACTCCCTCTTGTCCATTCTTTGATTGTTAATAGAACCTTTTGATGTGTGTGTTTCTTTGTACTAGGGATTTCCACTTAAGCCAAATTGAGGAACCATTACCATGAGCTCCTAAGAGAGAGAGATTCAAGATACATTGAGGAACCTTCCAAAAGTTCATTTGATTGTTGATTGCTTGAGTTTATGCTTATGTGATTGCTTATTCCAAAGGATGGGAGCTACTTGGATCATCCATATGATCTCAAGAGAGGAACTCTTTTTTTGTGGTTTTGTTTCTTATCCCTCACCTTTTGCGTTGCTTAGGATCTTAGCCATTCTTCTTCTTCCCTCCACTCTAACCCAAGCCAAAGCTTTTGTGCAAACATTTAATACTTGTTTTCAACATTAGAAGCCTAAGCCTTATGCTTTTGATTTTCAAACTTTCTTTTCTTAATACTCATTTTGAATTGAATATCCAAGTCAACTTTGACCATATTTTGTAAATACTTTACATTGGTAAATATAACTCATTCAAATACTTTTGTGGTTTCAATGACCACTTCCTTAATCAAAACTTTTTCGTAACCTTTAGCTATTAGGTTTAAGTTATCCTTAAGGTAGATGTAATACTCACCTATATCCTTAGTGATGGACAATGAGTCTTCCATGCTTATTATAGGGTTAACCCCTCACTAGCATGTTGAAGCTATCCTCACATGGTGGATTTGTGGTTTTTAGGTTGAGTTTTCTCCCTTGGATAACAAATGACCTTAAGGCTTTTGGATCAATCAATTCACCAATTCATTTTGAGATTTTTACCCCGAACTACGAGGTTTTGATCCTAATCTTTTTTAAGATGGTACGTAGGCAATGGGTTTATCCATCCAAACATAAATGTAAATAAACTTGTATATTCTCTTCTCATCTCTTCAATCATGTTTGCACAAACAAATTTTTTCACAAAAAAAAAAACAACATCCTTACAACAAGTATGAAAAGGGCTCCCTAGGAGTACCTAGGATGTTTTGGGTGCCTAACACCTTCCCATTGCATAACCAACCCCCTTACCCAGATCTCTGACTCTCTTTTACTAGTTTTTGATTTGATAAAACTTTTAGGTTTTTGTTCGCTTTCTAACCATTCCTTTGGATAAAAATAAGTGCGGTGGCGACTCGACTTGTATGATTTACCTTGGATTTAGTCAATATATCTAATGGTAACGAATACCCCGCTACAGAAAAGTGGCGACTCTGCTGGGGAGATCCTTGTTATCCTGGCTTTCTCCCTTTGAGATGTAGTACCAGATGTTTGTGTACTTATTCGCTGGACTTGTTGGTGTTAGAAATGCCTAGTTATCAGCATTCATCATACATAAACTACGCATGTGTGCATAATTTTCAGACATTCAGATATTCATATCGCATTCTTTGCCATATATCTTTGTTTGCGATCCCCTGCTAGTTGGTAATACATTTCCCTAAGCAGATGTCAGTGTCTGAACTCCCCCATATAGAGTCAGCTCCTTAAGCAGAAAGTGTTTATCTTTCCTCCCATATTCCCCACCGAGTTATATCCTCGTGGATGATGATTATTTCTGTTTCCTCCCAACACATATATTGGGATGAGAGTCCCCATTGAGTTATATCCTCACTGGGACGAGTCTTGATTCAGCTTGCCTCTTTAGTTTGATCCTAGATTGGCCTCATTGTGACTGTTTCTTGCGCTTCCCTGTGGTATAAATGAATGATTGCTCAGTAATCAGTAATCATTCATCTTATCCCCGGCGGAGTCTGTGGTTTTCTACCCTTATACCGGTAGTTGTAAACCCTATTTCATCCCCTTACAGAGTTAACCTCTTTTTCATCCTAATCGATGACGGTTACCTTTCCGTGGTTTTCTACCCAGTATCTGGTAGATGTAATCCCCTCCTTGACGGTTATCATTATCCAATATTCGGTATTGATAAATCCTTCACCCTCGGTGATATATCTCTTGGATGATTGCTCTGATCAGGAAGTTTATCCCCAGCAAGTCATCTTTCATATACCGATTGCCAGTAATGGTTGTTGCTCCCCTTGAATGGTCATCATTATATACCTAGTTTCAGTATCCCGATGCCTTTCTTTGTCGGTCGATCTATCCTTTATTAACCCAGTAACTGGTTGTGGATAATCTTCCATGCGAGTATATTATCTACGTTCTGACGGTAATAGATAATATATCTCATGCACTCTTTGGTCGAAGCCTTTTGTTCTTCCCCAGTTGAGTAAGATTCGTATCCGTTTTTGGAATCGAATGTCCATCCCATAATCGAGTTTGCTTTTAGCCCTCTTTTGGATGATGAGTGTCTTGGGAATATTCCCCGATTCACGTTTTGGTTGGTCACCTATTATATGCCCAGTAACCAGCATCCCTGGTGTTCCTTCCTTCTGCTCCCTATTTTTGACTGGTTGTCCCTTTGTGGAGTCAGATTTTCCTGAGCTGAAGCGTACCTTTTTTAGGTCTTCCTCATATGATCTCGGATGTTTGATATCTCTCACCCTTGTACCGGTCTTAGATATTTATTCTCCCGGAGCATGTTTTCTCTCACCCTTATACCGGTGTTCAGATCGCATGTCTCTTTGAGCTTATTACCCAGTAACCGGTAATACCTCATTTGTTTTTTCCACCTGAATCCGGATTTTTATCCGAAGAATCCGTTATCGATAATTTTTGCTGTATTGGCATATTCCCCAATACGTGCATCTTTGAGTCAGCTCGAGTCTGTCCATTAATGAGTTTCACTGGATTTCCTTCGTGCCTCTCGGCAAGATTCAAGTCGTGACCTGCTCACGCATTTTTATCCCTTTACTCCCCGGTAGAGTCTCTGCCCCGTAAAGTGAATTATTCATAGGAATCATCAAATTCCTTCTAATCTTTTCCTTTGTGGACTCATCCTCCCACAAAGTATTACCGTTTGCATACATACATTCACATCAAGAGGTCTCTTAGGGACCAAAATTCGTCTCTTTGTTATTATTTAAGCCCATTCTACCCAGTCGAGACGAAGATTTTAACCTTCACTTCTCCGGCTAGAATGACCTTAAATAGGGGCATCTGTAAGACCCTAATTTTGTCCTTAAGATCCCTCATGGCATCATAACATTGCATTTGCATTGCCTCAAGGATCATAAGCATCTTGGTTCCCTTTACCTTTGGGTGGGACCTCTTGTGAGTGGTTTGAGATCACCAAGCATGCTTGAATTGTATATTATTGCTTTTCTTATTTTGTTTACTAACCAAAAGCACAAAAATATGTCATTAACATTTCTTGTTTATAGCTTGAGCAATCACAATGTCAAGAGCTTCAAGGAGATCCTTTGTGTAGAGATATGGCCAAGTGAAGATGATAGCAAACATGGAAATGGTTCCCAAAGCTCTAATCCACAAATATGCCTCCCTAGCATCTCAATTCATCATTTTGATCAAAGAAAGTCAAAGGGTTTGGGGTTTGTTCCCCAAGGAAACCCTAGTTCATGAGATCATCCATAATGCCTTGCTCTTGAAGCAACCTCAGCCCATGATCAAATACAATCAAGGGAAGTTTCTTTAATTCATCATTTCATGCATATTTGAACTTATTTGAGTGTCCTCAATCATCAATTCATCAAGATATGAGTCATGGACTTGAGAAGTTGATCAGTCAATTCATCTGATTATTTTGAAATGTACTGAGTCCTAACTTTTTATGTGTTGGTCAAATGGAGATAATCCCAAAAGCAAAAATGTTCTTAAGCACAATATGAACAACTTTCATGTTCATCCAAAATTTATTTGAAGCTTGGAAGGTCATCTCCCATTCCAATACATTATAGGTCATTTTGACTGAAACCCTAATTTTGGGTCAACTTCCCAAGAACATAACTCATTCATTTTTTATGATTTTGAGTGGGATCAAATGCATTGGAAAGCTTAAGATGTCTACTTCAAATTTTATGTTGAACAAAATTTCAAAATCTCAAAGGAAATACATGTGATAATGCAAAACATTATAGGTCACTTTGGACCAAATGCATTGAAAGGCAAAAAAGTCCAACTTCAAGTGCCCATAAATCTTTCATCAAAAATCCAAATGATGCAAAATTACAGTCCACTTTGATTTTCTTGAAAATATCTACAACTTTGATGTTGAAGGTTGTTTCATTTGAAGTTTGCATCATCGAAACAGAGGGGCTTGAACATTGGCCAAATTTGGAAACCTCACCTTTGCATGTTTTGCACCTTACACTTTAAACTCAAAATTCACTAATTTCCACACTTCAAATGGATTTTTGCCCAACATAACATTTGTTCCTTACACCAAGACCTTTCCAACCATTACTCACATGCTCATGTTTGGATTTGGCAAATGGCATTTTCGAAGAGGAGAAGTTTTAGGCATAATTGTGCATAACATGTTGAAACTCATTACAGAAGCCTATGCATTGCCAACTACACGTCCATTTCAGCTCAATTATATCTCAGATTGCATTTGGCATTAGATTTGGGCCTTCTACATGATCATGTAAGCCCATGCAATAAATATCCTCTTGCCATGTACACGAGTTTGATCACACTTGCCTTGCCTCTCCTTCTATAAATAGAGGCATCATTTCATTCAATTTTCATCCATGAATCAACCTGGAATACTGCTGAATTGAAAACCAAACCTCTCACCAAAGGAACTATTTCATTTTCATTCAAATTTCTCAGATCTGAAATTCAACTAAATCTGGTTGAATTTCTAGATCTAAAGTTCCTACACCTCTCTCTCATAATCCATTGAAGCTCTGTTTGGGCAAAGGAAGCAAGGAAACAAGCTCAGATCACCACAACTCAAAGGTTCTCTCCAACTGGTTTTTTCTTCGAAACTCACTATTTATTGATCTATTTGCTTGGATATTGTGTTGGCTGAAGTCCTCTTCATAGAGGCAATTGTTTTGAGTGCTCAATTGTTGAAATCCATGAAGTTCACATGAACATCACAGAATTTCCACCTCTGATTTCTCTCAATATAGAGATCTAGAGTGGAATTGAGTGGTACAGGGATTATGTACATCACTTCCTCTTTCGAATGATACCTAGATCGTTCATTTTGGTTTCCATTTTAAGTTCTGCAAATTTTGGATGTGACCGGAGGTTGGCCGGAGAAGACGGTGGCGTTGGCCACCATCAGGTTCCCAGATTCAATCTGATCCGTCCATGTGAGTTTCCAGATTCAATCACACGCGTCCATTGTTATGACTTATTTAAAGGCTTGGTGTGTTTCAGTTGACCAAGGCTTATGGTGGAAGCCCGCGTCTGGAGCGCTTGATCAGCCACGTCAATTAATGAGGCTTGATCAAACGCTCCTGGTTTTTTTGATTTTCCTATTTTCTGATTTAATTTCTTTTATTTCCATTATTTTCAAAAATTCATATCTTCTTCATTTTAATTCCAAAAAATATGGCACCAATTGCAGTCTTCTCCAAATAATTTCTAGTTTCTAATTTTGATTTTTAATATTTTTTATTTTGTCATTTAATATTTTTTGTGAATTTTCTCTTTTCTGGTTATTTTTAATTCATTTTAAATAGTTTTTGATATTCAAAAAATACAAAAATATTGTCCTAACATATTTGAATGATGATAGATCTATGAAAAATATTCTCATCAATTTTTTAATTGATTTGAGATTTATTTGAGATTTTAGTTCAATTAGGTTATTTTTTATTCATTTTTAATTGATTAAAAATAGTTTCTGACTTTTAAAAATGCTGAAATTTTTTGTCAAACCTTGTTTGACCTTGTTGAACTTGGGATAAATCATTTGGACCTTTCAAGGTTGATTTGAAGTGATTTTGAAGTTTGACCTTTCTTTTATTTGTAATTCAAGTTTCTTTTAATATTAAAAATGCCAAAAATATTTTGCTTATTGTTTGACCTCCAATCTTCATCTAATTTATGGTTTCTCATTATTTGACTTTGACTCTCAATGTCATTTGGTCAACACACATGGATTGGTATATTTTATTTCATCTTAATGCACTTTATTCTTTCCTTTTCCATTATCCATTATTCATCTCCTTCTTCTTCTTCTTTCTTTTTGATCAATGAGTTAAAGGTTGATAAGTTAGCATTATTAGGGAGACTTAATCTTCCTTGTTCAAATCTAATTCATCTTGATCAATTGATCAAGTGAATGTCTTTGCATTAAGGATAGGTTGTTTCCTAAACATGCATAGGACTTAAACCAATACAAGATCAATTCTCTTTTTCTTTTTTGGCATGGCAAGTTGTTGGAACTTGGTTCACTAATCAAGACTTCTAACTTGTGTTGTTGCCTACATTATTATTGACCGGCCTCAGATAGTTGTGACTTCTACATAAGTCCAATTACGATTGCTTAACATAGCGCTAAATTTGCCTTATGGCACAATAACTACTAACACTAATCATTAACCATTATCATTTACTTTTTGCACTTTAATTTTATGCAATTTATTATTCTTGTACATATTATCCATTTGCTTTTTCTTTTGCTCACTTGAGCACATGTTTATGCTAATGCCATTTGCCTTTTGCTCACTTGAGCATATAATTGTGTATATATATCTTTTGTGCTTGTGTTTGTCTGTTTGTTGTGAACCAAATGCAAAGAATTGGACAAAATGGACTTAGATCTTAGGACTTTACCCAAGCTAATGGAGTTTGAAGACATGCCTTTAGAATGCTTAAATGTCAAAGAGCAACCAGGCCTCATGCCTTTAGAATGCTTAAAGCTAGAAGATGAACATTGAAAGGACCATATTCTAAACTCCCTCTTGTCCATTCTTTGATTGTTAATAGAACCTTTTGATGTGTGTGTTTCTTTGTTCTAGGGATTTCCACTTGAGCCAAATTGAGGAACTATTACCATGAGCTCCTAAGAGAGAGAGATTCAAGATACATTGAGGGACCTTCCAAAAGTTCATTTGATTGTTGATTGCTTGAGTTTATGCTTATGTGATTGCTTATTCCAAAGGATGGGAGCTACTTGGATCATCCATATGATCTCAAGAGAGGAACTCTTTTTTAGTGGTTTTGTTTCTTATCCCTCACCTTTTGCATTGCTTAGGATCTTAGCCATTCTTCTTCTTCCCTCCACTATAACCCAAGCCAAAGCTTTTGTGCAAACATTTAATACTTGTTTTCAACATTAGAAACCTAAGTGTTATGCTTTTGATTTTCAAACTTTCTTTTCTTAATACTCATTTTGAATTGAATATGCAAGTCAACTTTGACCACATTTTGTAAATACTTTTCATTGGTAAATATAACTCATTCAAATACTTTTGTGGTTTCAATTACCACTTCCTTAATCAAAACTTTTTCATAACCCTTAGCTATTAGGTTTAAGTTATCCTTAAGGTAGATGTAATACTCACCTATATCCTTAGTGATGAACAACGAGTCTTCCATGCTTATTATAGGGTTAACCCCTCACTAGCATGTTGATGCTATCCTCACATGGTGGATTTGTGGTTTTTAGGTTGAGTTTTCTCCCTTGGATAACAAAAGACCTTAAGGCTTTTAGATCAATCAATTCACCAGTTCATTTTGAGATTTTTACCCCGAACTACGAGGTTTTGATCCTAATCTTTTTTAAGATGGTACGTAGGCAATGGGTTTATCCATCCAAACACAAATGTAAATAAACTTGTATATTCTCTTCTCATCTCTTCAATCATGTTTGCACAAACAAATTTTTTCACAAAAAAAAAAATAACAACCTTACAACAAGTATGAAAAGGGCTCCCTAGGAGTACCTAGGATGTTTTGGGTGCCTAACACCTTCCCATTGCATAACCAACCCCCTTACCCAGATCTCTGACTCTCTTTTACTAGTTTTTGATTTGGTAAAACTTTTAGGTTTTTGTTCACTTTCTAACCATTCCTTTGGATAAATAGAAGTGCGGTGGCGACTCGACTTGTATGATTTACCTTGGATTTAGTCAATATCTCTAATGGTAACGAATACCCCGCTACAGTTATCTTTATCCAATATTCGGTATCGATATTCCTTCGTTTTGAGTATATCTCCCAGTAACCAGTGATATATCTCCTGGATCATTGCCTTTGTCAATGTATCCCCATCGAATCATCTTTCATTTACTCTTGGTTGGTAATGATTGTTTCTCCCTTTGATTGGTCATCATTTTATACCTAGTATTCGGTATCCCGATGTCCTTTCTTTTCGGTTGATTTATCCTTTATAATCCCAGTAACCGATTGTGGATAATCTTCCATGCGAGTATGTTATCTATGTTCTGACGGTAATAGATAATATATCTCATGTGCTCTTTGGTCGAAGTCTTTTGTTCTTCCCCAGTTGAGTAAGATTCGTATTTCCTTATGGAATCGAATGCCCATCCTGTAATTGAGTTTGCTTCTCATCCCTCCTTTCGGATGATGAGTGTCTTGGAAATTTTCCCCAATTCACGCCTTGGTTGGTCACCTATTATATGCCTAGTAACCGGTATCCCTGGTGTTCCTTCCTTTTCTGCTCCCTATTGTGACTTTTGTCCCCTGTGGAGTCAGATTTCTTGAGTCGAAGTATACCTCTTTAGGTCTTCCTCAGATGTTTTTTGGATATTTGATATCTCTCACCCTCATACCGGTCTTAGATATTCATTCTCCCCGAGCGTGTTGTTCTCTCACCCTCATACCGGTGTTTCGATCACATGTCTCTTTGAGCTTATTACCCAGTAACTAGTAATACCTTATGCTGTTGTTTCCTCAGATGAGTCCTGTTTAGACATTCCCCAGTGAAGTCCCTTAGTGGATATTCCCCATCTGAGTCCGGATTTTCATCCGAAGTATCCTTTGTGGATAGTTTTTGCGGTGCTGACATATTCCCCAATACATGCATCTTTGAGTCAGCTCGAGTCCTTCCATTGATTTATTTTCATGGAATTCCTCTCGTGTCTCTCAGCAAGTTCTAGGTCGTGACCTGCTCACGCAATTTATTCCCTTTCTTATCCCCACAAGAGTCCCCAGAGTCTCTGTCCCATTTATGAGTGTATTACTCATATGGATTTTCAGTCTCCTATGATTTCTTTTATTCTTTGTGGACACATATCTCCGCAGAGTATTACCTTTTTGCATACATACATTTGCATCATGAGGTCTCTTAGGGACCAAAAGTCGTCTCTTTGTTATTATTTAAGCCCATTCTACCTCGTCGAGACGAAGATTTTAACCTTCACTTCTCCGGCTAGAATGACCTTAAATAGGGGAATCTATAAGACCCTAATTTTGACCCTAAGATCCCTCATGACATCATAACATTGCATTTGCATCTTGCCTCAAGGATCATAGCATCTTGGCTCCTTACCTTTGGGTGGGAACTTTTGAGAGTTGGTTTGAGATCACCAAGCATGCTTGAATTGTATATTATTGCTTTTCTCATTTTATTTACTAACTAAAAGCACAAAAATATGTCACTAACATCTTTTGTTTGTAGCTTGAGCAGTCACAAGATCCAAAGCTTCTAGGAGATTTTATGTGCATTGATATGGTCAAGGGAAGATGAAAGCAAGCATGGAAATGGTTACCAAAGCTCTCATCCATCAAATATGCCTCCCATGTATCTCAATTCATCATTTTTATCAAAGCAAACCAAAGGGTTTGAGGCTTGTTTCCCAAGGAAACCCTAATTCATTTGTATATCAATTGTACCTTGCTCATGAAGCCACCTCAACCTATGATCAAATGCAATCAAGGGAAGTTATTTAATTCATCATTTCATGCATATTTGAACTTATTTGAGTGTCCTCAGTCATCAATTCATCAAGATATGGGGTTTGGGCTTAAGAGGTTGATCAGTCAATTCATCTGAATATTTTGAAATCCACTGAGACCTAACTTTTAATGTGTTTGGCAAATGAAGATGACCCCAAGAGAAAAAATGTTCTTAAGAACCATATGAACAAATTTCATTTTCATCAATTGATTTGAAGCTTGGAAGGTCATCATCCATTTCAAAACATTATAGGTCATTTTGACTGAAACCCTAATTTTAGGTCTACTTCCCAAGGACAGAACTCATTCATTTTTCATGATTTTGATGTGGAATCAAATGCATTGGAAATATTAAGATGTCTACTTCAAATGTTATGTTGAGCAAAATTTAAAAATCCTAAAAGAAATATATGTGATAATGCAAAACATTATAGGTCACTTTGGACTAAAGACATTGAAATGTGAAAAAGTCCAACTTCAAGTGCCCATAACTTCTTCATCAAAAATCCAAATGATGCAAACTTGAAGTGAAAATTGATTATCTTGAAAATATCTACAACTTTGATTTTGAAGGTTTTGTCATTTGGAGCTTGCACCATTGAAACAGAAGGGCTTGAAGTTTGGCCATTTTTGAAATTTCCACATGTACATGTTTTGACCCTACACTTCATGATCACTTTTCACCAATTTCCAAGTTTCAAATGGAGTTTTGATCAACATAACAAATGATCCTCATGCAAAAAGCTTTCCAAAAATTACTCATAAGGTTGTGTTTCAATTACGGAAATGGCATTTTCGAAAGCATGAACATATTGGTGCATTTTTGGAAATCAATTAAATTTGCATTGCATGAGCTCAGCACACTCAATCTGCACGTCCATTCTCATTCCCTTTGGCATAAGCTTGCAAATCCAAGTGGAATTGGGCCCTCCATGCGCCTGTACAGGCCCATGCTTGGAGGCCCTTTCCATCCATGCAATGTTTTGTTCATGCATCACAACCATTGCCTTGCTATAAATAAGTGCCTTATGCTCCTCATTTCAGTAACCTAAAGGCACCTTACATGCTGCACGAATTACTCCTCATCCATACTCAAAGGAACTCACCATTTTTCTCTCAAATTTTTCAGATCTAAACTTCAATTTCATTGATTGATTTTAGATCTAAAGTTCCTAAGCCTCGCCACCTTAATTCATAGAGTATACTGCAAGCTTAATCACCAAGAAATCGTGCTTTTAAACTCTTCAAATAAGAGGTTTACTTCAAATTGTATTTTCTTCGAATCTGCTCATATACTGCTTGTTTCTTGTTATTGCTGTGTTGTCTGAAGTCCTCTTCATAGAGGCAACCTTTTTGAGCTTTGAATTTTCAAAATCCAACAAGTTTCAGTTGAACTCCATAAAATTCAACCTCTGATTTCACTCTCAATAGGAATCTAGAGTGGATTTGGTTGGCACAGGGGCGATGTACATCACCCCAGCTTTCGTTTGGTACCTAAATCGTGGCATTTGGTGAACTTTTATTTCTCTGCAGTTTTTGCCTTCGCCGAAAGCTGGCCGGAGAACACGGTAGTGTACACCACCGTTTGGTCTCCAGATTCAATCAGGGCCGTGCATTTTGTTTTCCAGATTCAATCTGATCCGTCCCATGTTATGACTTATTTAATGGCCATGTGGGGTGCATTGACTAAAGAACATGGTAGGCGCGCGTGTGTGAACCATGTGATTTGCCAGCTCAATTAATGAGCTCTGCATCCAACGCTCCATGATTTTTCACATTTTATTTTCTGATTTTTATTTTCTTTTAATTTCTTTAATTCCATTTCATTTGAAAAATTCATATCTCCTTCATTATTGGTCCAAAAAATGTAAGACCAATTGCATTTTTCTTCTTTTAATTTCTAGTTTCTAAAAATGATTTTTAATATTTTTTATTTTATCATTTGATATTTTTTAGGAATTTTCTCTTTTCTGCTTATTTTTAATTCATTTTAAATAGTCTCTGAAATTCAAAAAATACAAAAATATTTTTCCAACCTCTTTGAATGATGATAGATCTATGAAAAATATTCTCATCAATTTATTAATTGATTTGAGATTTATTTGAGATTTTAATTCAATTAGGTTATTTTTATGCATTTTTAATTGATTAAAAATAGTTTCTGACTTCTAAAAATGCTGAAATTTTTTGTCAAACTTTGTTTGACCTTGTTGAACTTAGGATAATTCAGTTGGACTTTTCAAAGTTAATTTGAAGTGATTTTGAAGTTTGACCTTTGTTTATTATTTTAATTCAAGTATTATTTTACTTTTGAAAAAATACCAAAACTATTTTATTTGCTTCTTGACTTCTAATCTTCATTTTGTTTCTGTTTACTATTGTTTGACCTTGATCTTCTCTATCTTTGGTCAATGCTTGTTGATTATTTCATTTCATTTCCATTAATGTACTTTAATATTCATCTTCTTCTTCTTCTTCTTCTTTTTCTTTTTTGATCAATGAGTTAAAGATTGGTGGTTAGCCTTGATACATGGGAGGTTTAACCTTCCTTGATTCAAATCTAATTCAACTTGATCATGGATCAAGTGAATGACTTTGCATTAAGGATAGGTTGCTTCCTAATCAAGCAAAAAACTTAAATCAATACAAGATCATTTCTCATCTTCTTTTGGCATGGCAAGTTGTAGGAGCTTGATTCACTAATCAAGATCTCTAACTTGTGTTGTTGCCTACATTATTATTGACCGGTCTCAGATAGTTGTGACTTCTATATAAGTCCAATTACGATTGTTTAACATAGCGCTAAATTGCCTTATGGCACACTAACTCTAACACTAACCATTAACCATTAACATTTAATTCTTGCACTTTACATTTATGCAATTTACTATTCTTGTACATATTATTCATTTGCTTTTTCCCTTTGCTCACTTGAGCACATGTTTATGTTAATGCAATTAGCCTTTTGCCTACTTGAGCACATAATTGTGTATATAGTATTGTGCTTGTGCTTTTGTTTTGATTGTTGTGGACCAAAGTGCAAAAAATGGATCAAAAGGACTTAGATTTTAGGATATACCCTATGCAAAATGGAGTAAAAAGGCCTTAATGTTGAAGATGGATTAGAAGGACCAAATCTCTAAACTCACTCTTGTCCATTCTTGATTTACTTCATGGAACTTTTTGATGTGTGTGCTTTTGTGCTAGGGAATCCTATTTGAGCCAAATTGAAGAACCATTGTTATGTGCTTCTAAAGTGAGAGATCCAAGAGCCATTGAGGATCTTCTAAGAGCTTGCTTGATTGATTGATTGCTTCAGTATACATTTTTGCTCGCTTATTCCAAAGGATGTGAGCTACTTGGATCATCAATATGATCTCAAGAGAGGAACTCCATTTGTGGTCTTGTTTCTTCTCCTTCATCTCTTGTATGATTAAGACTTTAGCCATTCTTCTTCTTTCCTCCACTCTAATCCAAGCCAAAAAATTTGTGCAAACATTAACACTTGTTTTTAAACATTAGAAACCTAAGCATTATGCTTTTGATTTTCAAACTTTCTTTTCATAACACTTATTTTGAATTGAATCTTTAAGTCAACTTTAACCATATTTTGTAAATACTTTTCATTGGTAAGTATAAATCATTCAAATACTTTTATGGTTTCAATGGCCATTTCTTATCAAAAACTTTTCATAACCAATAGCTATTAGGTTTGAGTTATCCTTGAGGAAGATGTAATGCTCACTTATGTAACATCCTAATTTTCCATACCTTAAATAATATATATGATTATAATTGAGACTTTAACATCGCTAATTATTACAAACTAAACATTGAAACTAGCCGCTATAATAATTAATTTATCAACTAATTACTCTTTATTTTATTATTAATATTATTATTCAATTTGAATATCATCGTTTTATTTTACAAACTAAACTTTGAAATTAGTCATTTAAATACTTAATTTTAAGTTAATTAATTATCCATATTATTTTTTTATTATATTATTTGATTTGAATATCACTATTTTACTCTACAAACTAATAGTAAAATAACCTTAAGTTAATAAATGTATTAAATAATTACCCTTGTTATTATTATTATTATTATTATTGTTATTATTATTATTATTATTATTATTATGATTATTATCCTTTCATTTTATAAAAGAAATATATTTTATTTTACTATTAATATTTTACATGATCATATGTCATGAAATAGTAGAAAAATCAAACTTTCACACATTTCTCACCAACTATTTTCACAAAGTCATATTAGAACACCTATAAAACTATTCATGCAAGACTTGTAAATATTTGACAAAGACATATTTACTAGCAAGAGTTGAAAAGTTAGAAAGCATGGGCAAAAGGAGATAAATTTACATTATTTTAATATCTTACAACTAGTATAAATAGGGGTCTTTCTCACCCCATTTTCATTCATTCACAAATCATCTTTCTTACCTCTTCATTTCCTTCTTTCTCTAGTTTCTTCATATAGAAATATTAGTTTTAGTTGTCGAAGTTTTCACGGTGTCGGTTTGTAGTTTTTAGAGTTATTTTGGGGTCAAAGTTCTTCTAAAGTTTTAAAGGAGTTTGATACGTCAAAGTTCTGCTCAAATCATTTTCATAAGTAACCGGTTCTGGGCAAACATCAGAGAAAACGCTCGTGGACTTTCAACAACGATCAACAACAAAAGGTGGGGGCAAGGTCTCGTATACGTTGGGACGGTTAGCGTAAAATAGCTTAATATATATATGTGGGTAGTGGTGACCCAAGCCCTACCAGCGATAAATAAGTAAGGAGAGCCTATTCTCGAATACTGATTTTCCCAAATCACTAAGCGAGGTTATGCCGACCTTAATTATTTATCATAAAAATGATCTATGATAATTTGAGGTTGTATTGTGCTTACATTGTTTGATTAATTGTCTAATTGTTTATTTTATTTATACTTGAATGATTGTGATTGATAGACTAAGAAAATGATCTATTAAGGAGAGAAACAACAACATTGATTGGACATTAAGTGTTAGATCCCCAATGAAATAAGGGAAGTTGGATACATTGGGTAGTTGTATTCGGTTGGATTCTGGCTAAGGATAAGACTTGGTCGACCATGTCCTTTACGGTCCACCTCTCTTACCTGGGAAGTCAACCATACATTATTCACTGTATAAACTGAACTAGTTATATAGAGACAAGGATCACACCAAGGAGAAATAGACAAGACATTTAATGGATTTGGTACTCAACTGAAGTAATGAGATAATAACTATGACCTGAAAGGTTAATACGATATTTCCCAAATATTAACTAAATACTTATAGTTGAGCGTTGCTACAAAATGATTGAGTGATCATATAGACCTGCATTGAGGAATGTATAAGTCCACTGCCGTGCGGTATGGGACGTACGAGGTTGATCAGTCGCCTACAATCCCGACGGGGATTATTATTTATGCATGCTAGGCAAGACGAGGGTCTTGGCCTGAATCCTCGGGGACGATCGACTTATAACACCTGGACTCCATGTGAAGTTAGGTGGCGTAGCTCTTGGTAATTGGGAGTACGTTAGTGGCATATGGTCTTGTGATATCTGATCTTGGTAAATGGGATAGGTATCCTTGACAGCGTTTAGTGGCCTGAGTCAGCATATAGTTCAAGGATGCATTAAAATAAATACTTATAGAGTATAGGTAAATATGGGATAAAGATGCGCTTGTTCGAATAATTGTGGTTGTCATGTATATATATTACTATTTTACATCCTATTCCCACTTTTAAACTTGTACGTAAATCTTAGCCCTGTATTCTTTTTGTCTTGCATCTTTGGATTGATCTATGACGATCAGGCGACGAGCTAGACCCTTTAGGAGGGAAGGCTATGGAGTGACAGATTACGATAATGTCAAGGCTGAAGGTTGCTAGCGTTTTGTCAAACGCTTATCACATCGTTACTAGTACGTAATATTATATACAGTCAGTATAAGTGTCAGTCATGTTGGACTTAGGGGGTCCTTCTGTTAAGCTTTCTTTTGATTTTCTTCATGTACTTTTATTTTAAGTTTTATCTACGTGGCAAGGCCACTAGTCTTAACGGTATCAAACTTTATGTAAAACATATTTGAAGCATATATATGTGAAGTAGTATATTTTAATTAATTCAGTCTTGTTATTTAAAAATTTTAAATTTTCTGTATTTTATTTTAGAATTTCACTAATGGGACATAGGCTGTCTCATTTAATGGTATCAGAGCTGGTCGATTCAGCTCGGACCGTAAGTGTCTAGAGTTACACTGACTGTATCAAGTTGGATTCCAAACAGGATGATAACTTTTCTTTTGTGCGTTGAGTCTTCCTTTTGATAGTCTTCTAATATATTGATCTAGGAAGCATCTTTAACACACTTAACTTATTCTTCTTTCTTTTTCCCCAACGGTCACAAACCCAACGGTAACGTAACGGACACTTCACAAAATTCACTATATAAATACTTCACACCTATTCATTATTTTCATATCAATTTCAAAGTACTTATCCATACCTTACAAATGGCTAAATGTTTTCTTTTATTCATCACTCTTCTTGTCATTATCTTGTTTCTTATTGGTATTATCAAGCATGAAGAATTAGGTAAAGATTTCGTAGCAATAATGATAATTATAGTGCTACCATTACTAGTCTTAGCTTGGTTTATTAATAGAGGTTTTTAAATGAAACATGGTCATGGTTTTTGTAATCGTTGTTATTGAATAAATTGATATGCTTTTGTTTATACACTAAATATTGATTATCTTTGCCAAAATTCTAGATATAACCATAACTAACGTTAAGCATTAATTCAACATATTAAACATAACATTGCATGTGAGAGAATTGACAAAATCCTTATCAATGAATCATTCAGTGGGATATAAATATACATAATTATTATGTTCTTTATGTCTTGTGGATGATTGAACCTAATAACTTATCCTTTTCAGGAAGTTATGGTTCAGAACGCCAGAAACGTGAGGCGTGGTAGGAGTGCTGGTAGAGGTGCTAGTAGAGGTGTAGGTAGGAATGTGAGTGGTGAAGCTACTCCCGAAGGAGTAGCTAACATCCCCATAGGACGAGAAGATCATTCCCAAACTGGAACGAACTCTCAAGCTGACACTCGAGATGTTCGTGAACTTGCTGCGGCTGTGTTAGTTCAAACACAACAAAATGCTCAAATCCTGCAAATCACCCGTGATCATCAACTTTTTCAGCAACAACAAATAGAAACTGTGCATGAAGATACGGGATTGAACTCGTTTCTGAAAGGTAAACCACCACAGTTTGGTGGTGACTTTAATCCGGAGGGTGCTGAGAAATGGTTGCAAGAGATAGAGAAGATATTCTCTTTCACTCACTGTAGAGAGAATAGAAGAGTCGGATATGCAACATTCATGCTGACAGGCGACGCTGAAGCCTGGTGGAGAGGAAAACATAGATTATTGGAAGAGGAAGGAAGAGAGATCAATTGGATCTTATTCAAAGAAGAATTTTTGGGGAAGTATTTTCCAAAGCTATGTAGGAAAGAGAAGGAGAGAGAATTCCAGAACCTGCGTCAAGGTATGATGACGGTGGGAGAGTATACTAGGAAGTTTGAATCCTTGCTAAAGTATTCTGAATTTTACCGCTTGCATCCAAGGGAAGAATGGATGTGTGAAAAGTATCAAGATGGATTGAAATATGATATCCAGAGGGCGGTTCTACCTCTGCATATTATGCGCTTTGGTGAGCTGATAGAAAGATGTTTGGAGTTGGAAGGAATTGACAATAGGAAGAATCAATATGGATCAGGAGTACCAACCCGAAACAACAATCACAAGGGCCATTTTAACCGAGGCCATGGAGGAAGGACCCAACAAGGGGGTAGGCCATATCAAAGGCCTACACCATATCATAACCAGGATTCTAGGAGGTTAATGTTCAAGTGTTACAGCTGTGGAGGGGCACATCTTAACAAAGATTGTCCAAATAGAAACATTGGAGCTTGTTTTCGTTGTGGTCAGAAGGGCCATTTTCTCAAAGATTGTCCCCAAGGACAAAACCAACCAACAAGCCAGAAGAGCGTCCTAATAAACAATAACAATGTAGGGAGAGCAAGGAACGGAGGCCCAAATGTTGGTCAAGGACCTCAAAATCAGAACAAGCCAACCACAGGAAGAGTATTTGCAATTAGAGGAGCTGAGATCTCAAAGTCAGATGGGTTAATCCAAGGTATGTGTCTAATCGGAGATAAGTTGGTATCAGTATTATACGATTCAGGAGCTACACATTCATTTATATCTACATCTTGTGCGGAAATTTTGGGATTTGAAATTGTTGATCTCAATAATAAGTTGACCATTACAAATCCTTCGGGGGAAAGAATGGTAACTTGTTCAGTCTGTGCAGACTGCCCTATAATTTTAGAAAATAGAAGATTCTTAGTAGATCTTATAGTACTCCCGCTAAAAGACTTAGATGTCATCTTAGGAATGGATTGGTTATCAGCCAACGATGTAAACTTGGGGTGCAAGAAGAAAATGTTAACGTTTGGAGAAGATAGTGGAGAAATCATAAAGGTGGAAACTCTCACCCAAGAATTTATGATGTTATTCTCTATGTCAGAAGGAGAAACCCCTAGTGTTGAAAACCTTCCAGTGGTATGTGAATTCCCGGAAGTTTTTCCAGAAGAGGTTCCAGGTTTACCACCGGTTAGGGAAGTGGAGTTTTCTATAGACTTGGTTCCAGGCACTGGACCAATTTCTATATCTCCTTATCGAATGTCACCCTCAGAGATGGCTGAGTTAAAGAAACAGTTAGACGAGATGTTAGAGAAGGAATTTATTCGACCGAGTGTATCGCCATGGGGAGCTCCAGTCTTGTTTGTTAAGAAGAAGGATGGTTCTTCTAGACTTTGTGTAGATTACAGACAACTTAATAAAGCTACTGTAAAAAACAAGTATCCTTTGCCTAGAATCGATGACTTGATGGACCATTTAAAGGGAGCATCGATATTCTCGAAGATTGACTTGAAGTCTGGATATCATCAGATTAGGGTGAAGGAGGATGATATTCCAAAAACAGCTTTCAGATCCCGTTATGGACACTATGAGTACTTAGTGATGCCATTTGGTTTGACTAATGCTCCAGCAGTATTCATGGATTACATGAATAGGATCTTTAGGTCGTACTTAGATCATTTTGTTGTAGTTTTCATTGATGACATTTTGATTTATTCCAAGAATGAGGTAGAGCATGAAGAACATTTGAGAATTGTGCTACAAATATTAAAGGACCGCCAATTGTACGCGAAATTCTCGAAATGTGAATTTTGGTTGAAGGAGGTACAATTTCTTGGTCATGTTATCAGTAAAGAAGGTATTGCAGTGGACCCGAGTAAAGTCGAAGCAGTAACAAAGTGGGAAAGTCCAAAGAATGTTGGTGAGATTCGAAGTTTTCTTGGACTAGCTGGATATTATCGGAGGTTCATTGAAGGATTCTCAAAGATCGCTTTGCCTATGACTCAGTTAACGAGGAAGGGTAAGAACTTTGAATGGACAAAAGAGTGTGAAGAAAGTTTTCAGAAGTTGAAGGAGAGATTGACTTCATCACCAATACTCATCTTACCGGACCCATTAGGACGATTCGATGTGTATTGTGATGCGTCATACCAAGGTCTTGGTTGTGTGATGATGCAAGAAAGGAAAGTGATAGCTTATGCATCAAGACAGTTGAAGGTGCACGAGAGAAACTACCCAACTCACGACTTAGAGTTAGCAGCTATTGTGTTTGCCTTAAAAATTTGGAGGCATTATCTTTATGGATCAAAGTTCAATGTGTTAAGTGATCACAAAAGCCTGAAGTATTTATTTGATCAGAAAGATCTAAACATGAGACAAAGGCGTTGGATGGAATTTTTAAAGGACTACGATTTTGAGTTACAATATCATCCAGGAAAGGCCAATGTTGTAGCAGACGCCTTGAGTCGAAAGACACTTCATGTGTCTGCAATGATGTTGAAGGAAGAAGAGTTGATTAACCAATTTGTGGATTTAAACTTAGGAGTACATCACAGTGAAGGAAGTATGTTCATAGGCACTATTGTCGTGTCTAATGAATATCTAAAATGGATCAAAGATGAACAACAACTTGACGACCAGTTAATGAATATAAAGGAAACTATCAAAGATGGTCAAAATGGGGATTTTAACATAAGGAGTGACGGAATCCTAAGGTTTGGAGAAAGGTTGTGTATACCTCAAAACCAGGATATTCGAAAGTTGATCTTGGAAGAAGGCCACAAAAGTAAGATGAGTTTTCATCCAGGAGCCACAAAGATGTATCAAGATTTGAAGAAAATGTTTTGGTGGTTTGGAATGAAGAAGGATATAGCAGAGTATGTTCAAAGTTGTTTGATATGTCAGAAGGCAAAGATTGAACATCAAAGGCCAGCTGGATTATTACAACCTTTAGACATTCCGGAGTGGAAGTGGGATGGAATAGCTATGGATTTTGTAACTGCTTTGCCCAAAACTCAGAAGAAGCATGATGCAATTTGGGTAATCATTGATAGGTTGACAAAGAGTGCACATTTCATTCCCATCAACGAAACGTTTAGCTTAGAGAGACTAGCTCAAATATATGTAAAGGAAATTGTTAGATTACATGGGATACCTACAAGTATAGTCAGTGATAGAGATCCCAGATTCACATCAAAGTTTTGGCGTCAGTTGCATTTAGAGCTAGGAACCAAACTAAGGTTAAGTTCGGCTTATCATCCCCAAACAGATGGCCAATCAGAAAGGACAATTCAGTCGTTAGAAGATCTGCTAAGAGCGTGTACTCTTGAACACAAAGGAAGTTGGGATGAGTTCTTACCATTGATTGAGTTTACTTACAACAATAGCTTTCACTCAAGTATTGGCATGGCTCCATATGAAGCATTGTATGGACGAAGGTGTCGAACGCCTTTATGTTGGTATGAAGTTGGAGAAAATAAAATATTGGGTTCAGAATTTGTGCAACAAACAACAGACCAGGTTAAGCTTATTAGAGAAAAGATGAAAGCTGCACAGGATCGTCAAAAGAGTTATAGTGATAAAAGGAGAAGACCTTTGGAATTTGAGGCAGGAGATCACGTGTTCATTAGGGTAACTCCTAGAGCGGGAATCGCACGAGCAATCAAAACTAGGAAGTTAACACCAAGGTTTATCGGGCCTTTTCAAATTCTACGACGGATTGGACCTGTAGCATACCACATTGCTTTGCCGCCAAACCTGTCTAATCTTCATGACGTATTCCATGTATCACAACTAAGGAAGTATTATCCTGACCCTTCACATGTCATTGAGCCTGAAAGTGTGGAACTTAGAGATAACCTAGAATATGAGGCTTTACCTGTCAAAATTTTAGATCATCGAATTAAGGAACTTCGTGGAAAGCAGATACCATTGGTTAGAGTTTTGTGGGATGATGTAACTGGTGATTCTACCTGGGAAAGAGAAGAGGACATGCGTCAAAAGTATCCACATATGTTTTAGGTACGTTAAATTTCGAGGACGAAATTTCTTTTAAGGGGGGTGGTAATGTAACATCCTAATTTTCCATACCTTAAATAATATATATGATTATAATTGAGACTTTAACATCGCTAATTATTACAAACTAAACATTGAAACTAGCCGCTATAATAATTAATTTATCAACTAATTACTCTTTATTTATTATTAATATTATTATTCAATTTGAATATCATCGTTTTATTTTACAAACTAAACTTTGAAATTAGTCATTTAAATACTTAATTTTAAGTTAATTAATTATCCATATTATTTTTTTATTATATTATTTGATTTGAATATCACTATTTTACTCTACAAACTAATAGTAAAATAACCTTAAGTTAATAAATGTATTAAATAATTACCCTTGTTATATTATTATTATTATTATTGTTATTATTATTATTATATTATTATTATTATTATTATTATTATTATTATGATACTTATCCTTTCATTTTATAAAAGAAATATATTTTATTTTACTATTAATATTTACATGATCATATGTCATGAAATAGTAGAAAAATCAAACTTTCACACATTTCTCACCAACTATTTTCACAAAGTCATATTAGAACACCTATAAAACTATTCATGCAAGACTTGTAAATATTTGACAAAGACATATTTACTAGCAAGAGTTGAAAAGTTAGAAAGCATGGGCAAAAGGAGATAAATTTACATTATTTTAATATCTTACAACTAGTATAAATAGGGGTCTTTCTCACCCCATTTTCATTCATTCACAAATCATCTTTCTTACCTCTTCATTTCCTTCTTTCTCTAGTTTCTTCATATAGAAATATTAGTTTTAGTTGTCGAAGTTTTCACGGTGTCGGTTTGTAGTTTTTAGAGTTATTTTGGGGTCAAAGTTCTTCTAAAGTTTTAAAGGAGTTTGATACGTCAAAGTTCTGCTCAAATCATTTTCATAAGTAACCGGTTCTTGGCAAACATCAGAGAAAACGCTCGTGGACTTTCAACAACGATCAACAACAAAAGGTGGGGGCAAGGTCTCGTATACGTTGGGACGGTTAGCGTAAAATAGCTTAATATATATATGTGGGTAGTGGTGACCCAAGCCCTACCAGCGATAAATAAGTAAGGAGAGCCTATTCTCGAATACTGATTTTCCCAAATCACTAAGCGAGGTTATGCCGACCTTAATTATTTATCATAAAAATGATCTATGATAATTTGAGGTTGTATTGTGCTTACATTGTTTGATTAATGTCTAATTGTTTATTTTATTTATACTTGAATGATTGTGATTGATAGACTAAGAAAATGATCTATTAAGGAGAGAAACAACAACATTGATTGGACATTAAGTGTTAGATCCCCAATGAAATAAGGGAAGTTGGATACATTGGGTAGTTGTATTCGGTTGGATTCTGGCTAAGGATAAGACTTGGTCGACCATGTCCTTTACGGTCCACCTCTCTTACCTGGGAAGTCAACCATACATTATTCACTGTATAAACTGAACTAGTTATATAGAGACAAGGATCACACCAAGGAGAAATAGACAAGACATTTAATGGATTTGGTACTCAACTGAAGTAATGAGATAATAACTATGACCTGAAAGGTTAATACGATATTTCCCAAATATTAACTAAATACTTATAGTTGAGCGTTGCTACAAAATGATTGAGTGATCATATAGACCTGCATTGAGGAATGTATAAGTCCACTGCCGTGCGGTATGGGACGTACGAGGTTGATCAGTCGCCTACAATCCCGACGGGGATTATTATTTATGCATGCTAGGCAAGACGAGGGTCTTGGCCTGAATCCTCGGGGACGATCGACTTATAACACCTGGACTCCATGTGAAGTTAGGTGGCGTAGCTCTTGGTAATTGGGAGTACGTTGGTGGCATGTGGTCTTGTGATATCTGATCTTGGTAAATGGGATAGGTATCCTTGACAGCGTTTAGTGGCCTGAGTCAGCATATAGTTCAAGGATGCATTAAAATAAATACTTATAGAGTATAGGTAAATATGGGATAAAGATGCGCTTGTTCGAATAATTGTGGTTGTCATGTATATATATTACTATTTTACATCCTATTCCCACTTTTAAACTTGTACGTAAATCTTAGCCCTGTATTCTTTTTGTCTTGCATCTTTGGATTGATCTATGACGATCAGGCGACGAGCTAGACCCTTTAGGAGGGAAGGCTATGGAGTGACAGATTACGATAATGTCAAGGCTGAAGGTTGCTAGCGTTTTGTCAAACGCTTATCACATCGTTACTAGTACGTAATATTATATACAGTCAGTATAAGTGTCAGTCATGTTGGACTTAGGGGGTCCTTCTGTTAAGCTTTCTTTTGATTTTCTTCATGTACTTTTATTTTAAGTTTTATCTACGTGGCAAGGCCACTAGTCTTAACGGTATCAAACTTTATGTAAAACATATTTGAAGCATATATATGTGAAGTAGTATATTTTAATTAATTCAGTCTTGTTATTTAAAAATTTTAAATTTTCTGTATTTTATTTTAGAATTTCACTAATGGGACATAGGCTGTCTCATTTAATGGTATCAGAGCTGGTCGATTCAGCTCGGACCGTAAGTGTCTAGAGTTACACTGACTGTATCAAGTTGGATTCCAAACAGGATGATAACTTTTCTTTTGTGCGTTGAGTCTTCCTTTTGATAGTCTTCTAATATATTGATCTAGGAAGCATCTTTAACACACTTAACTTATTCTTCTTTCTTTTTCCCCCAACGGTCACAAACCCAACGGTAACGTAACGGACACTTCACAAAATTCACTATATAAATACTTCACACCTATTCATTATTTTCATATCAATTTCAAAGTACTTATCCATACCTTACAAATGGCTAAATGTTTTCTTTTATTCATCACTCTTCTTGTCATTATCTTGTTTCTTATTGGTATTATCAAGCATGAAGAATTAGGTAAAGATTTCGTAGCAATAATGATAATTATAGTGCTACCATTACTAGTCTTAGCTTGGTTTATTAATAGAGGTTTTTAAATGAAACATGGTCATGGTTTTTGTAATCGTTGTTATTGAATAAATTGATATGCTTTTGTTTATACACTAAATATTGATTATCTTTGCCAAAATTCTAGATATAACCATAACTAACGTTAAGCATTAATTCAACATATTAAACATAACATTGCATGTGAGAGAATTGACAAAATCCTTATCAATGAATCATTCAGTGGGATATAAATATACATAATTATTATGTTCTTTATGTCTTGTGGATGATTGAACCTAATAACTTATCCTTTTCAGGAAGTTATGGTTCAGAACGCCAGAAACGTGAGGCGTGGTAGGAGTGCTGGTAGAGGTGCTAGTAGAGGTGTAGGTAGGAATGTGAGTGGTGAAGCTACTCCCGAAGGAGTAGCTAACATCCCCATAGGACGAGAAGATCATTCCCAAACTGGAACGAACTCTCAAGCTGACACTCGAGATGTTCGTGAACTTGCTGCGGCTGTGTTAGTTCAAACACAACAAAATGCTCAAATCCTGCAAATCACCCGTGATCATCAACTTTTTCAGCAACAACAAAGAGAAACTGTGCATGAAGATACGGGATTGAACTCGTTTCTGAAAGGTAAACCACCACAGTTTGGTGGTGACTTTAATCCGGAGGGTGCTGAGAAATGGTTGCAAGAGATAGAGAAGATATTCTCTTTCACTCACTATAGAGAGAATAGAAGAGTCGGATATGCAACATTCATGCTGACAGGCGACGCTGAAGCCTGGTGGAGAGGAAAACATAGATTATTGGAAGAGGAAGGAAGAGAGATCAATTGGATCTTATTCAAAGAAGAATTTTTGGGGAAGTATTTTCCAAAGCTATGTAGGAAAGAGAAGGAGAGAGAATTCCAGAACCTGCGTCAAGGTATGATGACGGT
The DNA here is from genome assembly GCF_024323335.1 of Lathyrus oleraceus. Taxonomy (NCBI): domain Eukaryota; kingdom Viridiplantae; phylum Streptophyta; class Magnoliopsida; order Fabales; family Fabaceae; genus Lathyrus; species Lathyrus oleraceus. Next base: position 383,850,344 of record NC_066582.1, on the reverse strand, counting down.
GGGAGAGTATACTAGGAAGTTTGAATCCTTGCTAAAGTATTCTGAATTTTACCGCTTGCATCCAAGGGAAGAATGGATGTGTGAAAAGTATCAAGATGGATTGAAATATGATATCCAGAGGGCGGTTCTACCTCTGCATATTATGCGCTTTGGTGAGCTGATAGAAAGATGTTTGGAGTTGGAAGGAATTGACAATAGGAAGAATCAATATGGATCAGGAGTACCAACCCGAAACAACAATCACAAGGGCCATTTTAACCGAGGCCATGGAGGAAGGACCCAACAAGGGGGTAGGCCATATCAAAGGCCTACACCATATCATAACCAGGATTCTAGGAGGTTAATGTTCAAGTGTTACAGCTGTGGAGGGGCACATCTTAACAAAGATTGTCCAAATAGAAACATTGGAGCTTGTTTTCGTTGTGGTCAGAAGGGCCATTTTCTCAAAGATTGTCCCCAAGGACAAAACCAACCAACAAGCCAGAAGAGCGTCCTAATAAACAATAACAATGTAGGGAGAGCAAGGAACGGAGGCCCAAATGTTGGTCAAGGACCTCAAAATCAGAACAAGCCAACCACAGGAAGAGTATTTGCAATTAGAGGAGCTGAGATCTCAAAGTCAGATGGGTTAATCCAAGGTATGTGTCTAATCGGAGATAAGTTGGTATCAGTATTATACGATTCAGGAGCTACACATTCATTTATATCTACATCTTGTGCGGAAATTTTGGGATTTGAAATTGTTGATCTCAATAATAAGTTGACCATTACAACTCCTTCGGGGGAAAGAATGGTAACTTGTTCAGTCTGTGCAGACTGCCCTATAATTTTAGAAAATAGAAGATTCTTAGTAGATCTTATAGTACTCCCGCTAAAAGACCTAGATGTCATCTTAGGAATGGATTGGTTATCAGCCAACGATGTAAACTTGGGGTGCAAGAAGAAAATGTTAACGTTTGGAGAAGATAGTGGAGAAATCATAAAGGTGGAAACTCTCACCCAAGAATTTATGATGTTATTCTCTATGTCAGAAGGAGAAACCCCTAGTGTTGAAAACCTTCCAGTGGTATGTGAATTCCCGGAAGTTTTTCCAGAAGAGGTTCCAGGTTTACCACCGGTTAGGGAAGTGGAGTTTTCTATAGACTTGGTTCCAGGCACTGGACCAATTTCTATATCTCCTTATCGAATGTCACCCTCAGAGATGGCTGAGTTAAAGAAACAGTTAGACGAGATGTTAGAGAAGGAATTTATTCGACCGAGTGTATCGCCATGGGGAGCTCCAGTCTTGTTTGTTAAGAAGAAGGATGGTTCTTCTAGACTTTGTGTAGATTACAGACAACTTAATAAAGCTACTGTAAAAAACAAGTATCCTTTGCCTAGAATCGATGACTTGATGGACCATTTAAAGGGAGCATCGATATTCTCGAAGATTGACTTGAAGTCTGGATATCATCAGATTAGGGTGAAGGAGGATGATATTCCAAAAACAGCTTTCAGATCCCGTTATGGACACTATGAGTACTTAGTGATGCCATTTGGTTTGACTAATGCTCCAGCAGTATTCATGGATTACATGAATAGGATCTTTAGGTCGTACTTAGATCATTTTGTTGTAGTTTTCATTGATGACATTTTGATTTATTCCAAGAATGAGGTAGAGCATGAAGAACATTTGAGAATTGTGCTACAAATATTAAAGGACCGCCAATTGTACGCGAAATTCTCGAAATGTGAATTTTGGTTGAAGGAGGTACAATTTCTTGGTCATGTTATCAGTAAAGAAGGTATTGCAGTGGACCCGAGTAAAGTCGAAGCAGTAACAATGGGTTTATCCATCCAAACACAAAATTGTAAATAACTTGTATATTCTTCTCTCATCTCCCCAATCATGTTTGCACAAATAAATTTTCACAAAAGTACCAACCTTACAACAAGTGTGAAAAGGGCTCCCTAGGAGTACCTTGGATGTTTTGGGTGCTTAAAACCTTCCCATTGCATAACCAACCCCCTTACCCCGATCTCTGACATTTTTACTAGTTTTTTATTCGATAAAAATATTAGGTTTTTGTTTGCTTTCTAACCATTCCTTTGGATAAATAGAAGTGCGGTGGCGACTCAACTTGTATGGTTTACTTTTGATTTAGTCCATAAATCTAAAGGTAACGAATACCTCGCTACAATTATCTTTGTATTATATTTTGTTTCATTCTTGTGTTATGTGGTGCTTGGTGGATGTTGTTTGCATATTGTTACTTATTTCACTCTTTTTGTTAATGACAAAGGGGAATAAGAGTTTGTTATTGTGTTATTTCTTTGTTTTCTGTTTCTCTCTAACAAAATGCAGATTTCAAAAGACTCCTTAAATCATAAATTAAGGGGGAGCATTTGCTAGAGAAACATGCTTGGATCGAACTTTCATTTTTTTGGGTTGTCATCATCAAAAAGGGGGAGATTGTGAAGACATGACTTCTTAAATATTTTGATGATGACAAACTTCTCTACAAGTCTAAGATTGATTAACAAAAGGGATTGTTCAAGATTCAAGCTCATGAAGGAAGTTTTCAACTAAATGATCAAGTCTCGATGAAACTCATGAAGATTCGTATTTCAAATGAATAGTTATAACACTTGACCTCTAGATGATTATACAAGTGTTCAAAACATGTCTCATTCATGCCATAATCATTGGAAGTAATTTTATGCATCAAAGAAATCATAACACTTCATTTTTTAAGCTATTTTTCAAATCTGGGATGAAGTAATCGATTATCCATTTTAAGGTAATCGGTTACTCTGTGAAAAATTCAAATATTTTTGCACGTTGGAGGCAAGTAACCGATTACCACTGAACCAGAGGCAAAAATCAGTGCATCTCTTCATGGAAACTTTTCTATTTTCTTTACCATGAAGTATGGAATTCTTTGGGTAATTGCATCCATTTGAGGAGGTGTTTAGACAACATATATACATCATTTTTTCAGATTTCAAATTCACCTCCTTGCAAAAATTTCAAATCAATTACTCATATTCTTTCAAACATTTTTTAAGTGTTCTTTCAAATTTTCTTAAGAGTGAAACCTTGCATAAACCTTCTTTTTAAGCATCACATTTTCATTCCATACAAAGAACACTTGTATAATTATTGTGAGAATTAAGTGTTACAAAGAAGAAGATCAATTGATAAATTGATATACTTCAAATTTTCAACTATTTCATCTTATACAAAAATTCAGAATTGTATCTCTTGATTACAACTTATTTTTAGGATTGTTAAGAATAAGTTTGTAAGGTTTTATCCTTGTTATCCGGTGTGTGGATGCAAGAGGTCCTTTTGTGAGAATTTGAGTCTCGATTGGACTTTAAACATTGTAAATCCAAGAGGATTGTTCTTGGTGTGTTAGAATTAGATAGAAAGGCCTTAAGGTGTCTTGTCTAGGAATCTAACATTATAGTGAAAGGCCTTAAGGGGAGTGGAGTACTCTCGATCTGTGAGGGGAACCACTATACATCGTGGTGTTCTTTACTTTCCGCACTTTACCGCTTTTCATCACATAAGCATCTCAAGAAAGTAAAAATCAATAAACCGTAAAAAATCTGGAAAATTGTCTAAGTGCCTCATTCACCCCCCCTCTAAGGCACTCCTTAAACTTACAGAACATATCAAGGATTAACTCTCTGGGGAAAATAGGGATTACAACTACCCTTTTACTAGGTAGAATACCAAAATGAGAATATCCTTCGTCGGTTAAGATGAACATATCAAGGATAGACTCACAGCAGGGGAAGAAAATATCCGTCATCGGTTAGGATGAACATATCAAGGATAGACTTTCTGGGGAGCAAAAGGAAATAGATTTCTTTTACCTGGTATTGGGAAAAAATAATATACTCACAAATTGAGAAGAATATTACCAGTTACTGGCTAACAGACTCTCAGGAGACCCAAAAGTATCTATCTAGGCAAGATCTAGAAAGAAAAGGTCATTCAAAGACTCAACCCAATGAGGATATAACTTAGGGGGGAGTGGTTCCATCCAGATAATAAACTTGGTAGGAAGCTGAAATAATAATCATCCACGAGGAAATGACTCAGTGGGGAAGGAGAAAGGTTAAATTATTTCTTCTTAAGGGGTTGACACTCTACAATTGAAAGAGGACATACACACCGAATATGCGCTGGGGGGAATAATACCACCATATCAGAGGATAATGAATCACAAAGTGTAATAATGTAATAATGAAATCTATGAATATATATGTATACGTATATGTATATATGATGATTATGCTGACAAAACGATTACAAAGGACACAAACATCACCGATCTATATCATCAATGCAACACTCGACCAATCTCAACAGGATGGAATCAACTGGAGAAAGAGAGGTAAAGGATGAATGCGAATTATCCATCCCAAAGGCTCAACCCTGGATGGGGAAAAGGAAAAGATCTACCGAGGATCTACACCATCAACTCTGTGGGGAATTTTCGGTTAACACCATATCAAATGGGGGACAACCTGGCAGAGGACCAGAAATATTGCTCTAGAATTAGTGTCGAATGAAATTTGTTGGATACTTGAGGGGAAACAAAATCTTATGCTGGATCTATGCAAACCGCTGAGAAAATGCACCATCAAAACAAAGGAGGCAATTACAAACTCAGCTGGGGGAACCAACAAAACTCGGCTGGAGATGCTGAAATGTTGCGGGAGAGGAAACAAAGATCACACCAGCTGCTTGGGGAAAACCAACAATGCTTTGCATTTCAGGGCTCACCTGTTCTCAGACCGTTGTTGACATTCCTTAAATGAAATCGATTGCTCAAAAGTAACTACTTTTATTATTTAAGAAAACATGATTTTGATTTAAAAATTCAATTTCAAAATGATCATAATTTTTTTTAATTCTATTTAGCTGAAATAAACAAGAGTAGAAACAATTGGATAAAAGCTCAACTTTATTTAATAGAATGGTAGTCTGTAAATGACAAGACTCCATAGATTTTTTACAAAAGTTGAAAAATGGTAATTTACATGGAAAATGGCTACATTGAATACAATGATCACTAATCCTTCTACCAACTTCAATATCCACTGTGCTCTTAGCTTCGGTTGAAGATGAATTTAGCACCAAACATTATGCTCAAGAATGTCTTCAAGATTGAAGATCAGCAGGATGCAGTTACTTGCCATAAACCCTAATTTTTGCATAAATTTCTCCAAGGCGGGGTACTCAGTTTATCGGGATAATTTTCTATTTTATGTCTCTAACTTTTTCCCGGATCTCCCTTTCGGGTTTTCAATCCACCGAGATGCTCATTTTTGCCTAAGCCACCCTTTCGGGTTTTCAACTTAGCGAGTTATTCTTTTATTTTTAGGCGAAGTATTTCTTGACTGCATCGGCGTTCACAAGACGTGTGAACTCTTCACCATCCATAGTTGTAAGAATGAAAGCACCGCCTGAAAATGATCTCTTAACAACATTTGGGCCTTCATAATGAGGAGTCCATTTTCCCCTAGAATCTGGTTTGAAGGCTAAAATCTTCTTGAGCACAGAGTCACCTTCTCTAAACACACGAGGTCTGACCTTCTTATCAAATGTTTTCTTCATTCTCTACCGATATAACTAACCATAACACATGGCAGTTAACATCTTCTCTTCAATCAAATTCAGCTGGTCATACCTGGTATGACACCATTCAGCTTCAGTCAACTCTTCTTCCATCAACACACATAATGATGGGATCTCAACCTTTATCGGGAGCACAGGTTCCATGCCATAAACAAGTGAGAAATTGGTTTCCCTTGTTGAAGTGCAGATGGATATACGATACCCGTGCAAAGCAAATGGGAGCATCTCATGCCAATCTTTGTAGGTTACAACCATCTTCTGAATGATCTTCTTAATATTCTTGTTTGCAGCTTCAACAACCCCATTCATCTTGGGTCTCTAAGGAGAAGAATTATGATGTGCAATCTTGAAGTCTTTGCAAAGAGCTTCGACCATATTATTGTTCAAGTTCGATCCATTATCAGTAATGATCTTACTCGGCACACCATACCAGCATATAATCTGATTCTTGATAAACCTTACAAAAACTTGCTTGGTTACATCCGCATACGATTCCACTTTAACCCACTTTGTGAAGTAATCAATAGCCACCAAAATGAAATAATGTCTGTTTGAAGCTTTGGGCTCAATCATGCAAATCATATCAATTCCCCACATGGAAAAGGGCCATGGGGAGGAAATGACATTTAATAGTGTTGGTGGAACATGAATTTTATCTGCATAAATTTGACAGTTGTGGCATTTCTTCACAAACTTGCAACAATAAGATTCCATTGTCAGCCAATAGTAAATTGCTCTCAACATCTTCTTATCCATAGCATGTCCATTGGAATGAGTACCAAAGGAACCTTCATGGAATTCAGTCATCAACAAGTCTGCTTCGTGTCTATCCACGCATCTAAGCAAAACCATACCGAAATTTCTCTTGTACAGTACATCTCCATTAAGGTAGAAGTTGTCGGCTAATCTCCTCAAAGTCTTCTTATCTTTCAAAGATGCCCCAGGCGAGTTAATTTGACTTTGGAGAAAACATTTAATATCAAAATACCACGGTTTTTCATCTTTGGTCTCTTCAACAGCAAACACATGAACTGGCCTATCAAGACGCATCACAGCCAAATTGGGGACTTCATTCCAAAATTTCACCATAATCATAGAAGCCAACGTTGCAAGAGCATCTGCCATCCGGTTTTCATCTCGAGGGATATGATGAAATTCAACCTTTGTAAAGAAATTTGAAACCCGCCTTGTAAAATATCTATATGGTATCAAACCGGGTTGATTTGTATCCCATTCACCTTTGATCTGATTCACCACCAAAGCTGAATCTCCATAGATGTCAAGATATTTGATTATGAAATCAATGGCCTCTTCAAGCCCCATAATGCAAGCTTCATACTCAGCCATATTATTTGTACACTTGAAAGTCAATCTAGCTGTAAACAGAAAATGAGTGCCTTGAGGAGTAATAATTACTTCCCCAATGCCACTACCATGTTGATTAACAGCTCCATCAAATACCATTCCCCCAATAAGAACTAGGTTATAGACCTTCTTCAAGCAATGGCTCATCACAATCTTTCATCTTCAGGTACAAGATCTCTTCGTCAGGAAAATCATACTGCACTGACTGGTTATCTTCAATTGTTTGGTGAGCCAAATGGTCAGCCAATACACTACCTTTAATAGCCTTTTGAGATCGGTATTCAGTATCATACTCTGATAACAACATATGCCAATGGGCAATTCTCCCAGTTAAAGCAGGCTTCTAAAAATATACTTGATTGGATCCATTTTGGATATTAACCACGTAGTATGATTAGACATATATTGACGCAGACGCTTAGCAGCCTAAGCCAATGCACAACAAGTCTTCTCAAGCATAGAGTACTGTAGCGGGGTATTCGTTACCATTAGAGTTATTGATTAAATCCAAGGTAAACCATACAAGTCGAGTCGCCACCGCACTTCTATTTATCCAAAGGAATGGTTAGAAAGTGAACAAAAACCTAAAAGTTTTATCGAATCAAAAATTAGTAAAAATGTCAGAGATCGGGGTAAGGGGGTTGGTTATGCAATGGGAAGGTTTTAAGCACCCAAAACATCCTAGGTACTCCTAGGGAGCCCTTTTCATATTTGTTGTAAGGTTGGTATTTTGTGAAAATTTGTTTGTGCAAACATGATTGAAGAGATGAGAGAAGAATGTACAAATTATTTACATTTTGTGTTTGGATGTATAAACCCATTGCCTACGTACCATCTTAAAAAAGATTAGGATCAAAACCTCGTAGTTCGGGGTAAGAATCTCAAAATGAGTTGGTGGATTAATTGGGTCCAAAAGCCTTAAGGTCTTTTGTTATCCAAGGGAGAAAACTCAACCTAAAACCACAAGGAAGACTCATTTTCCATCACTAAGGATATAGGTGAGTATCACATCTACCTCAAGGATAACTCAAACCTAATAGCTAAAGGTTATGAAAAGTTTTGACTAAGGAAGTGGCCATTGAAACCACAAAAGTATTTGAATGAGTTATATTTACCAATGAAAAGTATTTGCAAAATATGGTCAAAGTTGACTTAGGATTCAATTCAAAATAAGTGTTATGAAAAGAAAGTTTGAAAATCAAAAGCATAAGGCTTAGGTTTCTAATGTTGGAAAACAAATGTTAAATGTTTGCACAAAAGTTTTGGCTTGGGTTAGAGTGGAGGGAAGAAGAAGAATGGCTAAAGTCCTAATCATACAAGAGATGAGGGATAAGAAACAAGACCACAAATGGAGTTCCTCTCTTGAGATCATATTGATGATCCAAGTAGCTCACATCCTTTGGAATGTGCAAGCAAAATAATTGTAAGCTCAAGGAATCAACATAATCAAACAAGCTCTTAGAAGATCCCCAATGTCTCTTGTATCTTTCACTTCGGATGAACATGGCAATGATTCTTCAATTTGATCTCTCATGGGACCCCCTAGCACAAAAGCACACAACATCAAAACGTTCTATGAAGTAAATCAAGAATGGACAAGAGTGAGTTTAGAGGTTTGGTCCTTCTAATCCATCTTCAACATTAAGGTCCTTTTACTCCAATTTTGCATAGGGAATGTCCTAGAAACTAAGTCCATTTTGTCCATTTCTTTGCATTTGGTTCACAACAAACAAAACAAAACACAAGCACAATAATATATACACAATTATGTACTCAAGTGAGCAAAAGGGAAATTGCATTAACATAAACATGTGCTCAAATGAGCAAAAGGAAAAATCAAATGAATAATATGTACAAGAATAGTAAATCGCATAAATGTAAAGTGCAAGAATTAAATGTTAATGGTTAATGGTTAGTGTTAATAGTTAGTGTGCCATAAGGCAAATTTAGCGCTATGTTAAGCAATCGTAATTGGACTTATGTAGAAGTCACAACTATCTGAGGCCGGTCAATAATAATGTAGGCAACAACACAAGTTAGAGGTCTTGATTAGTGAATCAAACTCCATCAACTTGCCATGCCAAAAAGAAGATGAGAAATGATCTTGTATTGATTTAGGTTCTTTGCATGATTTAGGAAGCAATATATCCTTAATGCAAAGCCATTCACTTGATCCATGATCAAGATGAATTAGATTTGAATCAAGGAAGATTAAACCTCCATGTATCAATGCTAACCACCAATTTTTAACTCATTGATAAAAAAGAAAAAGAAAAAGAAGAAGAAGAAGATGAAGAATTAAAGTGCATTAATGGAAATGGTATGCATTAATCAACAAGCATTGACCAAAGATAGAGAAGATCAAGGTCAAACAATAGAAAACAGAAGCAAAATGAGAATTAGAAGTCAAGAAACAAATAAAATATTTTTGGCATTTTTAATATTTAAAATAAAACTTGAATTAAAATAATAAAGGAAGGTTAAACTTCTAACTCACTTCAAATCAACTTTAAAAAGTCCAAGTGAATTATCCCAAGTTCAACAAGGTCAAACAAAGTTTGACAAAAAATTTCAGCATTTTTAGAAGTCAGAAACTATTTTAAATCAATTAAAAATGCATAAAAATAACCTAATTAAACTAAAATCTCAAATAAATCTCAAATCAATTAATAAATTGATGAGAATATTTTTCATAGATCTATCATCATTCAAAGAGGTTGGAAAATATTTTTGTATTTTTTGGATATCAAAAACTATTTTAAATGAATTAAAAATAACCAGAAAGGAGAAAATTACTAAAAAATATCAAATGATAAAATAAAAAATATTAAAAATCATTTTTAGAAATTAGAAATTAAAAGGAGAAGAATGAAATTGGTCCCATAATTTTTGGACCAATAATGAGAGAGATATGGATTTTAGAAATAAAATGGAATTAAAAGAAATAAAAGAAAATGAAATCAGAAATTAGAAAATAGGAAAAAGCGTGAGCCATTGGATCTGAGCTCATTAATTGAGTTGGCAAATCATGAAGCCTAAACACGCGCGCCTACCATGTTCCTTAGTCAATGCATCACATGTGGCATTATTGTAAGTCATAACAAGGCACGACTGAGTTTCAATCTGGAAAATGAAATGGAAGGCTCTGGTTGAATATGGAGAACAGACGGTGGCCAGCGCCACCGTCTTCTCCGGCCAACTTCTGGCCAAACCAAAATTTACAGAAATTAAAATAGTAACCAAATGGCACGATCCAGGCATCATTCGAAAGCTGGGGTGATGTACATTCAATTCCATTCTAGATCTCTAGATTGAGAGAAATCAGAAGTGGAAATTCTGTGGTGTTCATGTGAACTTCATGATTTTAAAAAATTGAGCTGGCAAATCATGTTGCCTTTATGCAGAGGACTTCAGATCACACAAGAACAAAGCAAATAGAGCAATATACAAGCTGGTTCGAAGCAAATAACAGTTGAAGTAAACCTTTGAATTGCAAGGATTTGAGTCAAGATCTTTGGATTCTTTTGCAATCAGTAGGCACTATGGATCAAGAAGAGAAGTTTTAGGAACTTTGAGATCTGAAGATTGATCAATGAAATCAAAATTCAGATCTGAAAAATTGGAAGAGAAATGAAATAGTTCCTTTAGTGATGGCTAGGATTTCAATTCAGCAGCAATTGGGGCGCCTTCAGGTTGCTAAAATGAAAGGCCAAGGCATTGTATTTATAGCTGAAGCAATGCTGAATGCATGAATCAAAACTTGCATGAATGGAAAAGGCCTCCATGCATGGGCCTGTACAGGCGCATGGAGGGCCCAATTCCAACTGGAAATGAAAGCTTATGCATGATGTAAGTAGAATGGACGTGCATGATGGATTGTATGAGTTCATGCATGGCAATTGAAATGATTTTCCAAAAATGCACTATTACATTCAAGTCTTCGAAAATGCCATGTCCAAAATTGAAATGCAACCTTATGAGTAATGGTTGGAAAGCTTATTGCATAAGGAACAAATGTTATGTTTATCAAAACTCCATTTGGGCCTTGGAAATTAGTGAAAATTGAACTTGAAGTTTAGGGTGCAAAACATGCATATGTGAAATTTTCAAAATTGGCCAAAGTTCAAGCCTTTCTGTCTCAATGATGCAAGCTCCAAATGACAAAATCTTCAACATGAAAGTTGTATATCTTTTCAAGGCAATCCATTTGGACTTAAATTTTGCATCATTTGGATTTTGATGAAGAAGTTATGGGCACTTGAATTTGGACTTTTTCACATTTCAATGCATTTGGTCCAAAGTGACCTATAATGTCTTGCATTATCACATGTATTTCTTTTAAGATTTTGAAATTGGTCTCAACATAACATTTGAAGTAGACACTTTAAGCTTTCCAATGAATTTGATCTCACCTCAAAATCATGAAAAATGAATGAGTTATGTCCTTGGGAAGTTGACCTAAAATTAGGGTTTCAGTCAAAATGACCTATAATGTTTTGGAATGGATGATGACCTTCCAAGCTTCAAATCAATTTTTGATGAACATGAAATTTGTTCATATAGTCCTTAAGAACATATTTTCTCTTGGGGTCATCTATATTTGACAAACACATAAAAAGTTATGTCTCAGTGTACTTCAAAATAGTTAGATGATTTGACTGATCAACTTCTCAAGTCCAAACCTCATATCTTGATGAATTGATGATTGAGGACACTCAATTAAGTTCAAATATGCATGAAATGATGAATTAAAGAACTTCCCTTGCTTGCATTTGACCAAAGGTTGAGGTTGCTTCATGAGCAAGGCACAATTGATGAATAAATGAATTAGGGTTTCCTTGGGAAACAAGCCTCAAACTCTTTGATTTGCTTTGATCAAAATGATGAATTGAGATACTTGGGGGCATATTTGATGGATGAGAGCTTTGGGAACCATTGCCATGTTTTCTTTCATCTTCTCTTGGCCACATCAGTGCACATAGGGTCTCCTAGAAGCTTTTAGACCTTGTGACTGCTCAAGCTACAAACAAGAGATGTTAGTGACATATTTTTGTGCTTTTGGTTAGTGAATAAAATGATAAAAGCAATGATATACAATTCAAGCATGCTTGATGATCTCAAACCAACTCACAAGAGGTCCCACCCAAAGGTAAGAAGCCAAGATGCTTATGATCCTTGAGGCAATGTAAATGCAATGATATCATGCCATGAGGGATCTTAGGGTCAAAATTAGGGTCTTACAAGTACTGAGTCTCACAGTCGGTAATTTCTTACTTAGGTAGTAAATAGGATATTATTTCTTTCCAGTTTCGTCTTGCTGACCTAGAAAACAACCCACACTTTCTTCAAGCATAGTCAAATACATGATCAATGGTCTTCCTTCAACAGGCGGCGACAAAATCAGAGGTTTAAGCAAATATTCTTTGATACTGTCAAAAGCTTTCTGGAAATCCTCGGTCCAATCACAAGACTGGTCTTTCCGAAGAAGCTTGAATATAGGTGCACATGTGGCAGGCATGTGCGAAATGAATCTTGAGATATAATTCAAGCGGCCGATAAAATCTCTGACTTTCTTCTCAGTTTTGGGCATAGGCATCTCTTGTATTGCTTTGACCTTGGCAGGATCAACTTCAATACCTTTCTCGCTGACGATAAAGCCTAACAACTTACCAAAATGAACACTAAATGTACACTTACTGGGATTCAAGTGGATTTTGTACATCCTCAAACGTTGGAATAGCTTCAACAAATGCTCAACATGCTCTTCTTCATCACTTGATTTAGCAATCATATCATCAACATAGACTTCGATCTCTTTATGCATCATATCATGAAAAAGAGTAGTCATAACTCTCTGGTATGTTGCACCAGCATTCTTTAAACCGAAAGGCATCACTCTATAACAGAATGTTCCCCAAGGTGTAATGAATGTGATCTTCTCCACATCTTCGAGTTCCATCTTAATCTGATTATATTCGGAAAATTCGTCTATAAACGAAAAGACTTTGAATTTAGATGTATTGTCTACCAACATATCAATGTGTGGCATAGGGAAATCATCTTTCGAACTAGCCTTGTTCAAATCTCTATAATCGACACACATACAGACTTTTCCATCCTTCTTCAGAACAGGCACAATATTGGCCACCCACTACGGATATTCAGCAGTAACAAGGAAACCAATATCAATCTGCTTTTGCACTTCTTCTTTGATCTTTACTGCCATATCAGGATGAGTTCTTCTCAACTTCTGGTTTACTGGTGGGCATTCTGGCTTCAGTGGCAATCTATGCTCCACAATCTCAGAATCCAAACCAGGCATATCTTGATAGGACCAAGCAAACACATCTGAATACTCTCGAAGAAGATCAATCAACCCCTTCTTAACCTTTGGACACAGTTGAGACCCAATCTTGACTTCCTTCACATGATCTCTGGAACCCAAGTTGACTAACTCAATCTGCTCTTCGAATGGATGAATGAATTTTTCCTCATGCTCAAGTAGACGAGACAATTCATCAGACACTTCTTCATCACTTTCTTCCTCAGCCTCAAACACAGGGAATTCAAAGTTTGGAGAAGGAGTAGGATCATTGTATTCAATGGGTTTAGAAACCAACCTGCATAATGATTTGATATTTTAATTTTAGAGAAGTGAATTATGACCAAATATTATGCAGATGGACAATTATTTATTCAATCATGTTTTATGTGATTACTATTTTTAGAAAAGCAAAAAGTAAAAATAAAACATCATAGATGTGGATGAATAGAATTGAATTTTATTGATGATTAATTTGAAATATGCCCAACAATGTTGACTTCTCCCTTAGGCATTGGAGAAGGATTTTTATAAAATGATAAAAACAAATTACTTAGAGCAATGGACAATAACAGGAACATCAACAATGATCCAATTGTTTCAAGCCTTTCCATGCGTCATAAAATTTGCACAGTCTTCATCTTTATTACCCTCGATCACAAAAGCTGAGTCTTGTTCATTACCATGGATGAACCCTCCGCTACGGAAACTAGGTTGGATATCTTCAGCTTTGGCATAAGACGACCCTTTTTGAAATCCCAGTCTGACTCTATTCTTGTTCTCGGCGACCTCTACCATATGGCCCCACTGATCTGAACTGCCATCTTCAATAATCTTCTGAGCATCTTTGAAAGAGGATAGAGGTGCCCCAGTCTTCTTCACTTCAGCAATAGATAGAGCTTGGAATGAAGTTCCAACCTCATCCTTAGCTTCCACATACGAAAAAGACAACAGGTGACTTACCAACAACGCTTTCTCTCCACCCACAATGACAAGCTTGCCATTCTTCACAAGTTTTAACTTCTGGTGCAAAGTGGATGTCACAGCTCCAGCCTCATGTATCCATGGCCTTCCCAACAAGCAGCTATAGGCCAGGTGGATATCCATTACTTGAAAAGTAATCTGAAAATCAATCGGACCTATCTTCACAAGAGTGTCCACTTCTCCTATAACAATCTTGCGAGAACCATCAAAAGCTTTGACAATGACGCCACTGTACCTCATAGGAGCACCTTGATACGTTTACCTTGACAGAGTTGACTTGGGGAGTACATTTAACGAAGAACCGGTATCAACCAACACATTTGACAATGCATCTTCCTTGCAATTCATTGATATATTCAGCGTGAGGTTGTGATTTCTTCCTTCCTCGGGAAGTTCTTCATCACAAAAATTCAAGTTGTTGCAGGAAGTGATGTTAGCCACGATGTAGTCAAATTGATCCACAGTTACATCATGGTCTATGTAGGCTTTCTCCAACACTCTTTGCAGTGCTTCCCTGCGTACTTCAGAATTCATAAATAGAGACAACACTGAAATCTTTGACGGAGTTTGGAGTAGCTGCTCCACCATATTAAACTCGCTCTTCTTAATCAATCTCAATGCCTCATTATCATCATTGGGCTTCAAATTGCTGGATTCACCAGACTGACACTTTGGAGCACTAACCGGATTCATTGTGGGTACATTAACCTTCTTTCCAACAGACACATCTTCTATCACTTCTTTTGGATAGACGGGTCCAAAAACACCACTACTACGGGTCACCTTCGCTATATCAGCAATGTTCACAACAAAATTGGTTGTAGGCAACGGAACCTCTTGACCATTTTTCAACATGGTAGCATTATACTGGTACGAACAGCTCTATCGGATGCATACGAAACGAGGCCCGCTAACTGTATCACTAACGACGATACCGATTTGTTGACGTTGTTACTACTACTGCTGTCAAAGTGAATCACTACCCGCTCCGGGGTCTTAAACACTGGAACAATAACATTCACATCATTTATATCCCTCGACTGTTTAATCTGGATTACATTCTCATCCATCAACTTTTAGATATCTCTCTTGACGATTGAACACCCACGGGGGTTTATACTGCAAATCACACAACCATCATGGTCATGCTCACAATCATTTATGGTACACAGGATCTTATGCATTTCTACCAAGGACCGACGGATACGTCGCACATCGAACATTCGGAAATTTCCTGGACAAGATCTACCATATTAACATATGAATTACCATGAGCAGGCAATGGGTTAGCTTTCACATTTGGCGCACGGTCCTCAAAGGACATCATCCCACTTTTCACTAGCTTCTAGAGCTCATACTTCAAAGGGTAGCAGTTTTTAATATCATGGTTGGGAGCTCCTTGACGAAAGGCACAACGGAGCTCTGGCTTATACCACCATGAAAGTGGTTCTGGAATTTGTGGCGGATTTCTTGGTTGGAGGAGGTTCTTGAGAACCAGAGATGGGTATAGTTCAACATATGACATAAGAATAGGGTCAAAAGAGACCTTCTTCCTCACGAAGCTTTGTTGTTGTTGATTATTGTTGGTGTTGTTGTTGTAGTTGTTTGTTCTTTGTTGCGGCTGTTGCTGACGTTGTTGTTGAACTAGTGTTGATTAATTGTTTGAAAATACTGGAATAACGGATGAAACTTGATGATGATGTTGACGTGGTTGCAGATTTCTTTTTACATGAGGTCTCCTTCTGCCTCCCTATAGATACTGCATTGGTTTCACATTCCTTCTTCCTGGAGAAACTTCTCCCTACTTCTTGCTTGATGATACCTCTTCCTTAGACAAACGTCCCTCACGGATACCTTCCTCTAACCTCATCCCCATGTTTACCATTTCGGTAAAATCATTGGGGGCACTAGCAATCATGCGTTCGTAATAAAACAAACTCAGGGTCTTAAGGAAAATGTTGGTCATGTCTTTTTCTTCCAACAAAGGATTAATCTGAGTAGCAAGCTCTGTCCACCTCTGGGCATGCTCTTTAAATGTCTATTTGTCTTTCTGAGACATAGACCTCAGCTGGTATCTATCGGGCTCCATGTCCATGTTGTACTTGTACTGCTTCACAGAGGCTTCACCCAAATCATTGAACATGCGGATACTTGAACTATCCAACCCCATGTACCACCTTAGAACGGCACCAGTCAGACTGTCTTGGAAATAGTGAATCAGTAACTGATCATTATCAATTTATGTTGACATTTTCCTGGAATACATGACAAGATGTCTAAGTGGAGAAGTATTTCCATTATAGTTTTCAAAGTCAGGGACTTTGAAATTCATCGGGATCTTGACATTCGGCACTAAGCAAAGTTTAACAGCACTCTTACCGAACATATTGTTTCCTCTCAGAGTCTTCAAATCCTTTCACAACTCAAGGAACTGATCTTTCATCTCATCCATCTTTTCATAAACATTCGTACCCTCAGACGGCTCGGAATGGTAGATGGTATCGTCAACACGAGGAAGGGTGTGAACAACTAGAGGTGGAACAGACATGATCGGGCTAGATGCCGGTATAGAAGCAAAGGTAGGCGCAAACCCTTCAGGCACAAAGTTTGGTGGCATTCCCCACGGGAACCCGACAGGCATAGCTGGAGCAAACTGAGTGGCAGGCACAGTTGAGGTAGAAACCTCTGAAATGATAGTCCTCTGAGGAGGAGGAGTTGCAGTCGTTAGAGAAGACTGATTTTGAGCACCTAACACAGACTCCATCATGGCAGTCAAACGAGAAATCCCATCCTTCAACTCTCGGTTCTCTTGTTCCAAATGTTCCATGATTCTCGGTTGAGTGGCACGAGTGTTGTATCGGTGAGTCAGCTTGGCTGAAGCACAGAAGAGTAACCGATAAGACCTTTGGAAGAAGAAAACCTGTTATACAAATCATGCATGAAATTCAATGTTTTGATTATTTTTATTTTCAAGGAACATACTATTTTATTTGCAAATATATAATAACAATGACAATTTGATTGACCATAAAAATCTCTTTTATTCATATAATTTAGAAGGATTACACTTAGTACAATTTCAGAAACCAAAATACAAATACAAGAGAAAAGGAAACTAATCATGCTAAGGTACCCTAACAACAGTGTTAGATGATCTGGCTGCAGGCGTGTACTTCCTTCGGATGCGTCGAATCTCGGACTTAAAAGAAGTCTTCATATGAGCCTTCTCGAGGACAAGCTGATCAACAATCTTCTTCCAAGCATCGGAAGGCTGAGGCATACTAGAGGATGATGGACCCTCTGGATCTCTCTGTCTCTTCATACTCGGTCTTCAAGAAGTTCAGTAAGTGCATCCTTGTCCTTTGACTCAAGCTGTAACTCCTCATGCTTTCGGCTCAAAGCATGGAACCGATATTCCCACATATCCTTCTCTTGCTTCATCTTGGAAAAGTGAAGTAATGGTAGAGAGGGTCATAGAACTGAACCGACACACTCAAGATTCCTTCTACTACATCAACAGACAATACAGATAGAAGCTTCCCATGATGTTGCTTGAAGTCCAAGGGATCTAATACAAAATATGATAGCTTCCTTAGCTCTTTCAGACCGGGACATCGGAAACTGTACTTCTTAGTGTTCCTTCATCCATAATCCATGGTCTGAAAATATTTGCAAATAAAACCTCAGTTCCTTAAAGTTATTTTTCGTGTGACGAATGTCATGATGCGCATGAATGCATGAACGCAACAATCAAAAATAAGGGATCACACACAAGGCAAACAATCAAAGGTCAAGGGATGAATCGAGTCATTGTCAAGATCAATCATCCATTTGGTGGATTACGGTTTTCACCTTATCAACACCCAAGTTCCATTGATATTGACAAGACTTGATTGGATCAACCAAGAATCAAGGGTTTGTTGTGAGTCACGAGCATGGAGTCGGGTTAAGAACCATCCCAAAGGAGTGTACTAAGGATAAAAAAAACCTGTAGATCATGTTCTAAAAAGTTCCCAGAGTCTTAATTCCATCTATCGGATATTACAGGTTAGGATGACTGACTCATCAACCCATAATATTCTCAAGAGAAACTCGTCTGAGTGTAGTATCACATAACAACTGTTATCAAGTCTAAACTTGAACAGTCTCCGCACTACGTCCTAAATAGGCCAAGTTGGGTTAAATGTTCTATGGTCCTCAGCTTCTCGGACCCCAAATCAGAGAAAGTAATTCCTAACCACAAATAACTTGTGTGACATCAATAGCTCCAAAAGGGTCTCCACTGAGTAGATGGGTCTCAAGCCAACTTGTTAAGGACTATTCCGCACAAGTCGAACATGACTATACCATCCTCCTATCTTAATTACATTCAAGTCCGGGTTAGAACTTATCTCACCACTCAGAGAACACCAAGCACAACAAGTAGATTGTATCACACAAAACAAATATACAAACATCAAATAGACAATTATATACACACAAAAAGTAAGCTAAACCCACTGAGTACTACTCCCCAGCAGAGTCGCCACTTAATTCCTGTAGCGGTAAATTCATGACCGTTAAGCTATGGATAAACTTAACATCAATAAAACCAGAGTCGCCACCGCGCTTTTATTGTTTCCAAAGGAAAAGGGAAAAGTATGAACAAAACCCAAATATAAGAAGTTTTCAAATCAAAACTAATAAATTGCCAGAGATTACAAGTAAGGGGGTTGGTTACACAGAGGGAATGTGTTAGCACCCAAAGCGTCCTAGGTACTCCTAGGGAGCCCTTTTTTATGTGTATATGTGTTTTTGGTATAAAAGATGTTTGCAATAAATAGAGTGTGTGGATGAGAAAAGAATTCATTAATTATATTTTTGCGTTTGACAAGCCCTTCAGACTTGTGCCTACGTACCAACATAAAAATGAGGGATCAAAACCTCGTGGTTCGTGGTATCAATTTCAAAATGAGTGGATTGATTTTAATTATAATTTTAAATTTAAAAGAGGCACAAAGGGACTAAAAGGGTTTGAATGAGTGTTAGTTCTTTTTGTCTTTTGAAATTTTAAGTCAATATGATTAGATTCATTTACAAGTTTGATATAAGAAAAGAGTTTAAGAATGAAATGGCCTAAGGCCAAAGTTTCTAGTTTGCAAAAAGAGTCTAAGTTAGAAATCACAAACAAAGAAGAGTTTTTGAAAGGGGGAGAGATTTGAAATTTAAGAAGTGGGAGGAGACGAAGAGACTAATCGTAAGCAAAAAATTTAAAAGTTAAGAGTTGAAAAGATCTGACCAATGGGATGCAATCCAATAGACAAGAATGTCATATAGAAACCCACTTTTCCTTTGGACTTTAAATCAAGAAATATCAATAAGCAAGCAAGATGAAGAGCAAGGCATCAAATAAAGATAGCCACATCCAAGCTAGCAACTTCATGGTCTTCTTCATAATCTTACCCATGTATCAGATGACATACTCCCTAAATGGCTTAGAATAAGGCATTAGACACAGGTTCAAAGTAACATTTGCATCAAGACCATGTAGCATATGAACTCATGTGGATCTTAATACATGAATCAGATGAAAGCTCAAATCACAAGAACTTGGTTTCTAAAATGTTGGCATTGGCCAAGTCCTTTTGCATAGGTAATGTTGCCTAATTCTATGTCCAAAGCTCAGATCAAATCCAACAGTCCACACAAACATTTTTTAGGGTTTTTTGTTGTTTATTAAGTATATTAAGGTCATAAGACCACAAACACAAACAAGGTACACAAATAAGTATATAGAATCACAATATACGGCTCAAGTAAGCAAAGTCAAAAATGGCATAAACATAAACAAGTTAAATGGTATGTAAAATGACAAATGATAAATGGCTTGAATTTAAATTTCATAAAGTAAATGACTTGTAATTAAAAGGTTATTCAAATGTTAGTTGATTAGATGTTAGTGGCGTTTTTCTTTTCAATTGTTTAACTCATTCTCTGGAGAACACTCAACCCTCTATTCACAAGCATGTATCCTTAAACCAAGACATCTTCCAAAGGAAGGAAAAAAGGCCAAGTTTCCACACAATACCATGAAGGAGGGGAGACTTACAATCTCACTTACTAGAATGTTATGCTTATGGGTCAAAATTTAGTGCTATGTTAAGCAATCATAATTGGACTTATGTAGAAGTCACAACTATTTGAGGTTGGGCAATAGAAAATTTTGGTGTTAATGCATGTTAGAGATATGGTATAATGAACCACACTCCTAAAACATACCACATACAAAAAAATAAAATAATCAAAGGATGGACCTAATCTCATCCATACTTGTATTGGTTCATCTAACATGAAGTTATTGATGAATCCATTAGCCTTAGGATATTGAGATGGCATTGGCTAATGGAAGACGTATGATAGAAAGGGATGTAAGATGAAAAGGGATGGAGAATGAGACAAACAAAAATTGGTCATGGGAGGAATTTTATCAAATTAAAATCATTCATTCATTTTGGGAGATGAAATGTACATTTCATCAATCCCCTAAATCCAATGATTTTAATCCAACAAAAGTCAAATCAACCTTGACCAAGACCCAAACACATAGTCAAACTTCTCAAGTCAATACAAATGGCTCAACATAATTTTCACACATATTAAAAAATTAAAAATCAAATTAAAATGCATTAAATTAAATTATGTTTGATCAAAAATCTAAAACCTCTTTAAAACACCAAATAAATGGCCGAGAGATTTATCATAGGTCAAAAAGGTCAAAGGACCTTGGACAAAAAATTTCATTATTTTTGAAAAGTCAGAAGTATTTTTAAACAATTAAAAATATGCACAAAAATAATTAAATCATGAAAAATATCATTATTAATCCAAAAAATAATTTTAATTTAGAAAATGGAAGAGAAAAATATTTGAATTTTTTTGGTGAAAGTCCCATATTTTTGGATCAATAATGAAACTAATATGAATTAATGAAAAATAAGCAATTAAATGGAAATTTCATAAATTCAAAAAAACGTGAACCATCTGATCTCCCTCATTAATTAAGGTGGCAGATCAGATGGATGGAAGCGCGCGTTCCACATGCACTGCAGTCAACTGTCCCACACACGTGGTAATCAAAAGTAACACCCAAGATTAAAATGTTTTAAATGGATCATGTGTTTGAGATTCTTGCCAATACATCGCCGAGCCAGAGCTCCGGTCTTCTTTTCCGGTGGACCTCACCGGACTAGTCTACCTTCAACCATCACCAAAATGAAAATGCAAAACATGGATTTAAAGAAAAAATGCTTATGAGCTCGAATCTGACCTCAATTTTGTCCAATTCCAAGTATATAAAAAGATACAGGGATTTGAATTTTGAGGATCATGAACTGAGTTGCTTCGATTTGACATCAAAGCAACTCAATCTTGTTGCCTGTATTGGTAGGACTTCAACAAACCAACAATCATTCAAAATGGATGAGAAATGAGGAAGAATCGAAGAAGAAAAGTTTCTGAAATCTCACATTCGAGGAACTACAAATTAGCTTGATCTTGCTTCTAATTTGGCTTGGCTTGACTCTAGAAGCTTGTAGAAGATGATTTGAATGGTTAGAAAGCTTAGACTCTTGTAGTTTCAATCCTAAAACAGAAGGAGAATTGAAACTCGATTTCTCAATAAACCTTCAAGATTATCCTTTCCATGGTGATTGGGGAAGAAGGGGGTCGAAGCTTAGGCAAGAGGGATCCTATTTCTGATCATCAAGGGTCCTATTTATATCTAGTGCGAATGATATTTGCACACTCCCAAATTTGGCAAATTTTCAAATTCTCCCTTGCATGGATGCATGGTAGTACATGAGGCCCATGAAATAATGCCATCTGATACAAAGTCAAATTTACAATATGTTGAAATCATGTTGGAAGCTCATGCAAGTGTGTGTGGAAAATGGAACTTGAAATTATCCAAATGGTGCTTCAACTTACACCCATGCGCAAGTCCTTCAATTTTGATCCAAATGAGATGATCTTGGATGTTTTGGAAAGGTGAGATCAAGGGGAACAACTTTCATGTTGGACACCTTTTCATTTGAAGCTTGGATCATGATGAAGTTTGTGGTGGATGTTTGGGAAATCAAACATATTTAAAACTTTTCTAAGTCCCAAGTCAAATGTTCACTTCTTCCACCTTGAATAACTTTTTCTATGGACTTCAAATGAGAAACGTGCCTTCACCAAAGTTATATCTCTTTCAAACGTATTAAATTTGGTCACAAATTTTACCTCACTTGGATTTGGCCTGAAGGAGTTATGCATTTTAGAAGTTGAGGAAATTCACTTGTTCAATGGTATTGGCCCAAAATGACCTATAATGTTTCCTCTTGGCACATGCATTTTCAAGTTGAATTTTCACTTCCTCCAAACATAAAAGTTGAATTAGACATATTTAAATTGATCATGCAATTTGAATAGCTTTCATCTCATAAAAATTGAGCAAGTTATGGTCTTGAGAAGTTGACCTCTAAACTAGGGTTTAGACAAAATGACCTATAGTCTTTCACCATAAAAAACGACTTTCTAAGAAAACTAGCTCTTGACTTAAAATTGAAAGTTGTTTGGAATGTCATTTAGAGTAACGTTTATCTTGTAATCATTTTCATATGACAAATATGATAGGAGATAAGGTCTAGGAAACCCCAGTTTAGGCCATTTGACTTTCTCTGGTCAACCACCATGAACCAACTTGCTAGCTTGACATTCTCTTGACTTTTGGGACTCATGGAGGATCATATATGCATAATATGTTGGAATGTGAAGTATCCCTTGAAATATTTGATCAATTGTTGAAGAAACTTGTTGAAGAAGTCACACAAGATACCCAAATGAATTAGGGTTTCCAAGGCAAACAAGCTTCAAACTCTTGATGATTTCTTGATCAAAATGATATGTGAAGATCATGGAGATTCATATATGATGTCTAGAGCCATAGTAAACTATTTCTTGATTGAGATCCTTGCATTAAGTGTCTTAAACCCTAGATATGAGCTTGATAGAGCATAGGTGAGCATGCATACTACCTACAAAAGAGTTAAACTATACAATGACATATTTTTTGGTATTTTGGTTAGTAAATAAATAAAAATGAAGTATGATACAATCAAATGTGCTTTGTGACCTCTCCCAATGCAAACCCAATGAATGATGGGTAAGGAGGATGCCAAGGTGTGATCACAATGCCAATGCATATGATGAGATAGCATGAGGGATCTTAGGGTCAAAATTAGGGTCTTACACCACCAAATTTCATGCCTGAAGGGTTTTCACCTACATTTTCTTCTATGGAGGCATCTAGCCCAGTCATCTTTGTGCCTCCTCCAATTGTTCAAACCTTGCCTTGTGTCGAGGACACCAGCTACCATTCTGAGTCGTCTGAGGGCCCAGATGTTTATGAGAAGATGGATGAAATGAAGGATCAGTTTTGCAAGTTACGCAAGGAGTTGAAAACATTGAGAGGAAAAGACCTGTTTGGGAAAAGTGTTGTTGAACTCTGTTTGGTACCAAATGTGAATATCCTGATGAAGTTCGAAGTCCCTAACTTTGAAAAGTATAAGGGAAACAGTTGTCCATTAAGCCACCTTGTTATGTACACCAGAAAAATATCAACTCAAACTGATAATGATCAGTTGCTGATTCACTACTTTCAAGACAATTTGATTGGTGCCGCTCTGAGATGGTATATGGGGCTAGACAGAGCAAGTGTTCACACGTTCAACAATTTGGGTGAAACTTTTGTGAAACAGTATAAGTATAATATAGACATAGTGCCTGATAGAGACCAACTGAGGTCCATGTCTCAGAAGGATAAGGATACATTTAAAGAGTATGCCCAAAGATGGAGGAAACTTGCTGCTCAGATTAATCCTCCATTGGAAGAGAAGGATATGACGAAGATTTTCCTGAAGACCCTGAGTTCGTTTTATTATGAACGAATGATTGCCAGTGTCCCCAGTGACTTTACAGAAATGGTAAAGATGGGAATGAGGTTAGAGGAAAGAGTCTGTGAGGGATGTCTGTCTAAGGAAAGGGTGTTATCCAGTAGGAAATATGGAAGCGGTTTTACCAAGAAGAAGGAAGGGGAAACCAATGCAGTGTTTGAAGGGAGGCAGAGGAAGCCTCATGTCAGAAGAAACCCTCAACTGCGTTAGCATCAACACCAAGTTTCATTAGTAATTCCAGTGTTTTTAGATAATTCCAACAATCAATCAGTGCCAATTCAACAACAACATCAACAACAACCGCAATAAAGAACCCACAACAACAACAACAATAATCAACAACAAAACATCGAGAGAAAGAAAGTTTCTTTTGACCCTATTCCTATGTTATACGCCGAACTCTACCCACCATTGGTTCTCAAGAACCTACTTCAACCAAGAAATCCACCTTAAATTCCTGAACCACTTCCATGGTGGTATAAGCCTGAACTCCGTTGTGCCTTTCATCAAGGAGCTCTCGACCATGATATTGAGAACTGTTACCCGTTGAAGTACGAGGCCCATAAACTTGTGAAGAGTGGGATGGTCCCCTTTGAGGACCATGCGCCAAATGTAAAATCCAATTTGTTGCCCGCCCATGGTAACTCTTAGGTCAACATGGTAGTGGTTGTCCTGGAGAATATAAGGTTTATGATGTTCGCCATATAAGACAGTCTTTGGTTCCAATTCATAGAGATATCTGTTTGGTCAGTGATTGTGAACATGACCATGATGGTTGTGTGGTATGTAGCATGAACCCGCGAGGATGTGCCATTGTCAAGAAGGACATTCAGAGGTTGATGGATGAAGGGCTTATTCATGTTTTTCAGTTAAGGAAGTAGATGACGTCAATGTAATAGTACCAGTGTTCAAGACCCTTGAGCAGGTAGTAATTCAATTTGATTGTAGTAGCAGCAACAACATCAATAGATCGGTATCACCGTTAGTAATATGGTTAGTGGTCCCCATCCCATATACATCCGATAAAGTTGTTCCTTACCAGTATAATTCCACCATGGTGGAGAATGGTCAAGAGGTTTTGTTGCCTACGACAAATTCTGTTGTGAATATAGCTGATATTGCAAAGGTGACCCGTAGTGGTCGTGTCTTTGGTACGGTCTTTCCAAAGGATGTGGAAGAGGCTACGGTTAGTAAGAAGGTTGATGTGCATGTGATAAGCCCAATTAGTATTCCAATGTGTCAGTTTGGTGAATCCATCAAGTTGAAGCCTAAAGATGATGATGAAGTGATACGTTTGATTAAGAAGAGCGAGTTTAATGTGGTGGAGCAACTGCTCCAAACTTCGTCGAAGATTTCAGTGTTGTCTCTATTGATGAATTCTGAAAAGCACAAAGAAGCATTTCAAAGAGTGTTGGAGAAAGCCTAAGTAGAGCACGAAGTTATTGTGGATCAGTTTGACCACTTTGTGGCTAATATTACTTCTTACAACAATATGAGTTTTTGTGATGAAGAACTTCCCGAGGAAGGCAGAAATCACAATCTGGCACTACATATATCAATGAATTGCAAGGAGGATGCGTTATCAAATGTGCAAGTTGATACCAGTTCTTCTTTTAATGTACTCCACGAAATCAACTATGTCCGGGTTATCCTATCAAGGCACCACAATGAGGTATAGTGGCGCGATCGTTAAAGCGTTTGATGGTTCTCTTAAAACCGTCATTGGATAAGTGGACCTTCCAATGAAGATAGGTTCGAGTGATTTTCAAATTACTTTTAAAGTAATAGATATCCACCCGGCCTATAGCTTCTTGTTGGGAAGACCGTGGATTCATGAGGCTAGATCTGTAACGTCCATTCTGCACCAGATTTTGAAATTTGTGAAGAACGTCAAGCTTGTCGTTGTGGGTGGAGAGAAAGCACTTTTGGTGAGCCATCTGTCATCTTTTACATATGTGGAAGCTGAGGAGGAGGTTGGAACTTCGTTCCAAGCCTTATCTATTGCTAAAGAAAAGAAAACTAGGGCACCCATGTCTTCTTTCAAAGATGCTCAGAAAGCTACTGAGACAGGCAGTATAGATGAATGGTATGGTAAAAGTTTGCGAGAACAAGAATAGGGCCGTATTGGGTTTTCAACAAGGGCCATTCAATGTCAAAGGTGAAGAAGTGCAATCGAGTTTCCGTAGCGGGGGGGTCATCCATGGTAATGAAGAACACTCACCTGCTATGATCGAGGATGATGAAGATGAAGATTGCGCCAACTTTGTGACGCATGGCAAGACTTGCAACAATTGCGTTGTTGTTGATGTTCCTATTATTGTCCATCGCTCTAAGTAATTTGTTTTTCATTATTTTAAGAAAAATCCTTCTCATACGTGTAGTGGTAAATTCATGATCATCAAGCTATGGATAAGCTAGAGATCAAATAACAAGAGTCGCCACCGCGCTTTTACCGTTTCCAAGGGAAAAGGGAAAAAGTACAAACAAAACCCAATAGTAAGAAGTTTACAAATCAAAACTAATAAAATGTCAGAGATTACAGGTAAGGGGGTTGGTTACACAGAGGGAAGGTGTTAGCACCCAAAGTGTCCTAGGTACTCCTAGGGAGCCCTTTTTGTGTGCATATGTATTTGGTACAAAAATGATGTTTACAAGCAAATAGAATGGGGGGATGAGAAAAGAATTCATTAATTATATTTTTGTGTTTTGCAAGACCTTCGGTCTTTTGCCTACGTACCAACATAAAAATGAGCGATCAAAACCTCGTTGTTCATGATACAAATTTCAAAATGGATGCGTTGCTTTTAAGAAAAATTAAGTTTGAAAGGCACAAAGGCCTAAAAATGGTTTGAATGAGTTAGTTCTTTTTGGCTTTTTGAAAGTTTAAGTCAAGTATAGTTAAGTTTATTTACAAGTTTGTTTTAAGAAAAGAAGTTTGAAAATGCAATGGCATAAGGCCAAATTTTCTATCTTTTTGCAAAGTGGTCAAAGTTTGGAATAAAATAAGTTCAATCAAATAAGATTTTGAAAAGGGAGGGAGAGATTTTGAAATTAAATAAATGGGGAGAAGATGAAGAGACTAATCCTATGTGCAAAATTAAAAGTTAAGAGTTGAAAAGATCTGACCAAATGGGTAGCAATCCAATAGACAAAAGTGTCAATAGAAAACCCAGAATTCCCTTTGACTTTTAGAATCAAGCAACATACAAATGCACAATTATATTATCTTGAAGAGTAAAAGGCATCAAATAAAGATAGCCACATCCAAGCTTTATCCATTCCATGATCTTCTTCAAATTAGCCCATGTATCAGATGAATTCCACAAGTCACAGGTTCAAAATAACAGCTTCACAATGATCATGTTGCAGATAAACTCATAGGGATCTTGAATGATGTATCAGATGAAGTCTCAAATTGCAAGCACTTGGTTTCTCAATAACTTGGCATTGGCCAAGTCCTTTAGCATAGGAATGTTGCCTAAGTTATAAGTCCCTTTGTCCAAGATCAAGCCAGCAGTCCACACAAAAGTTTTTTAGGGTTTTTGTTATTATTATGTACATTAATGGTCAAAGACCACACAAACAAGCAAAGTATATACAAACAAGAAGTATCACACAATATGGTCAAGGTGGACAAAGTAAAAAATTGCATTAACATAAACAATTAGAATGATATGAACAATGGCAAATGAATAAAGGCAAGAATTAAATAACATTAAAGTAAATGGCTTGAAATTAAAAATTAGTTGTTAATGAGTTAGAAGTTAGTATTGTTTTGTTTTTGCTTTTTTCATATTTTAGACATTATTTGGAGAACACTCAACCCACTTATCACAAGCACGGATCCTTGAACTAAGACATCTTCCAAAGGAAGGAAAAAGACCAAGTTTCCATACAATACCATGAAAGAGGGGAGACTTACAATCTCACTAACAAGAATGTTATACCTTTCATGTCACACATTTAGCGCTATGTTAAGCAATCGTAATTAGACTTGTTAATACCTTAGGATTGGCATTAATTTTATAAAACAAATAATGTAATCATCTCTGTTGTTTTAATATGTTGGGTTGAAGAAGTTCAACATCTGGACCAACATGTCATGTACGATGTCACGACATCCTGCCTGTGACATCGCACATGTGTAGAAAATTGAATTAATTAATTCAGTATATATTCTGGGATTAGTAAGGATATTTGGTGAATATCCTAACTCCCATGTGGAGGTCTTAAAGACTCAATCAGAATATATATAGGCTCCAAATATGGAGATATATACGGAGAGATTTTAGGATTGAAGACCTTGTTTGTAGCAGAAATTTTCTGTTGTATTTGTAATAGCAAAGAACAAGTTTGCTGCGATTTCTGAAGGCCCAAATCCAGTTGGGTGATTAGGTTATAAATAGCATATTGTAACCTAGTTTTTGTAAGCCTCTGAGAATGAAAAATTAGGGGTGTGTGTGAGGTAAACCTCCCAACTTGTGGGAAGGTTACCATGTGTTTCTCAGTGGTCAAAGCTGAGAGTATTTGTAACTCAAAGCCTGTAGCCAAGAGTGATTATGGTCTTGAATGAAGCTGTGAAGCAAGTTCAAGTTGTTTTAACATTACATTGTATTTGTAGTGATAGGAATGGAAACTGGAGGTTTCTATCTAGGAGTTCCTAGGTATAAATTGCATTGGGTAGGGATTAAGTGAAGAGTTGTAAACGGGGGAGTTTAACTCTAAATTAATAATGCTAATAGTGGATCTTATTCCTGGCTTGGTAGCCCCTAGATGTAGGTCATGTTGGACCGAACTGGGTTAACAATTTCCTGTGTTTGTTTTCCTTCTGCATGTTATTATCCTTTTGCCATAACTCAGCTGGTATTTCAGTCTGCTTATCAAAATAATAACAGACCTGGGATATAGCCTTCTGTTTGAATGTCAATCAGAATGTTGTGACATTCATCAATGACAGCTTATACTGAATAATAGGCAGGTTGGTTTCAGTTCAGTATTTACTCAAGTCTGGTCTTCACGAGGATAACAGACCTGCTCAAAGGATCATTGTGAAACTGTCAAACTGGATGTCTTGACAGTTGTTCCTCTAGGCTGATACTGAGGTAGAGACTGGTTGGTCTTTTCACAGTACAGCAAATTTAGCACAGTCCGTTTTCAGGAACATAACAGAATCAGCATATGTTCTGGCTGTCGAACTGAATGTTGTGACATTCATTCTCAACAGCATGTGCTAAAGTGTAGGATGATTGGTTTTCTGTTCAGTATTTTTCTCTGGCTATTCTTTAGGAATCCAACAGTTGAGCTAAAATCCAGGAAACCAACTACTAACCTACAATTAATGTACCTAACAAATAGTCTATTTGTTAGCAATCTAATAAGTGGAAATTAGATTAACGTGTTCAACCTTTATTTCAGGAAAAACATGTACAAGGCCAGCAAACTGGAATAATGTAACAGTTGATGCTCAAATCACTATTGAGACATCTTGCTGATAACTGTGTAGGAAAATAACAGAATTTGGTGCTATGGATGATCTCTGCTGAGTCTTTCTACCAGATGCACAGAACTAGGTGTTCCTCCATTCTAGGGTGATATGGAAGCAGATGTCGTGACATCTGTGAACGTGTGCATATTAGTACAGGGTTTAATAACTGTCTTGCAATATTAGTTACAATGTTGGATCAGATGTCATGACTTGGAGTAGAACATCTGTAATCTGACTATGCCAGAATTTCATTTGGTATCAGAGCAGGCATCCTGTGTGTTTCTGGATGAGATCCATGGGTGATACTTTCTGGTATCTTGCAAGGAGTTATGTTAGCACTGATGCTGGAACCTGTGAAAGGTTCTGTAATTTCCCTGAATGGTCCCTTGAAGTAGGTGGATGGACTTTTCATGACGGGAATGGTGTGTACCTGTCTTTGGAGGTTGGCAATTGGCCTGTGTGTGGGACAGCTGTGCCAGTATTGAATCACATTCAAACTTGGTATGGTCTTGGAGGCTGATCTGGTGAAGTGTGTGTCCATAGGTTGAGTTGTATTATGATTTCCGCTGCATAATACCTGGCAAAACTCAAACTCCGATGTAGTTTCCCCTCATGTGGATGAAAGGCTGTTGTATTCAAGATTTCATCATAATCTATTGAAGATGTCAAAGATACTCGAGTCTCCTCAAGACCACTCATCATGACGCTCTCACTTCAGGATGGTAAGAATCAACTGATCACTGATTCTTTTACTCTTTTGGGTAATGTATATGAAGACCTTGAAGAATTTCAAGGAAAGTTTGTTCCAAGGAGGTGGAACTAATGTTCCATGTGATGTTAGAACATGTTGTTCAACAAGTATACAACTACTGGTTGAAGAGCAGATGTTTTAGGTGTCAAACAAAGGGAGACCTTGTTTGGAACCTACTCCTGACCTGGAAGAGGAGACATCTGTGTGTGCTAAGTTGACAAGGGTAGGGTCAACTGTGTGTATGCTCAAGAAGGTCACATGTAGAGGTTTGGTCTCTAGAAGTGGAGCTGGCTGAGATGTGACATTGCGCAATTTCCTGCTGCTTGTCCTACTCCTGTAGATTGATCAGGGCTGGATAGCTATTCTCTGCAGTACTGTGGTGTGTTGGAAGACAAGTCCTCTGGATGTTAGAAGTCAATAATGGGGTAACCTGATTGCTATTTCATTTAAGAGGATTGGAACCATGAGTCTTGGTATTCAAACACCTCGCTTAGAAGTGGCAGTTCCTTCAAGGAGTGAGAATATGAAGTTACAGAGGTTGGTTGAGGTAGTATGCTCTGGCAATGCATGTCTGCTATTGACTGGTGTTCCTTAAGTACTTATGGTCAGCTGGAGTCCGATTGCTGTGATTGAAGTATGTCTAGGTATAACTCTTAGAGTTAGGTGCCACTGGTAGGGATGATGTATGTACAATGCATGGATATTGGTGTGGAGTTTCCATGATTGTTAATTTGAGGGGGAGTTTTGGTTAACCTCCTCACGGTTGGTCAGCCTAGGGTCTGGTTGGCTGTTGACCTGTGTCACATGGGTTCTGGTTGTTGTGTGACACATCTGCAAGGAAGGATTCATCTCTCTCATTCCTAAGGGTGAATCTAATCTGGAAAGATTCTCAAATTTGTTGAAGTGCTTGCAAACAGAAGATGTTGACACAAGAAGAGTACTCTCAAAGTATTCTTATGGTGGAAGTATCTGAAAGGATAATTGGGAAAGGATTTAAGATCAATGTCTACTTGTGCCAAGTACAAGTATTTAATTGATTATCCTTGGAGCTCAAGATAACTGATGTTCTTAAAGATGTTGGAACATCTCTTCTTCAAGACCCTGTGCAGAATCACAGGAAGGATAGTACATTGGTTTATGATCTATCTCTTTGGTGGCAGCAAAAGCGTATGATCTCTGAAAAGGTTTCCTGGCAAGAAACATGTTCAGCCTTGGTGTGTACAAGAAGAAGAAGACATCATAGTCTTGATAGTAGTTACTTGGATCAGTGTATTTCTGATTTAGGTAAGGAAGTGCATTAGCTAATGCACACTGTGGAGTTAAGAACAAGTGGCAGCATTCTTGACTTCATGGAAACAACCTTGCTTTAGGAAGTGGAATCCTTGGCATAGCTGAAGGGATAGTTTCTAACTGGTCCTTCTGAAGACTCATGCATCAAAATGTCTGATGTCTTTGGAGAAAAAGCAGGGATTCATCAAGGTGTGAGCTTGGATGACTTAACTGCAAACCTGCAGGATGGAGGTCGTTTACTCAAACTTGGTTCCACAATCAAGTCTATGAGAGCGTTGAACTCTTGTTCTGTGTAGGGAGGAAGTTCTTTCAAGTGGCAGAAGAAGGAGCTGAATTCAACAGCTAGATGTTAAAACACAAGGTTGTGACATTTGGGTCAACATCAGAATCTTAGTTGGTGAAGTGGCACATCAACTTAAGATAGAAGGGTCTACAGAGTTGTAGATTGGGTACTTCAAAAAGACCGTTCTCATTGCAGTCCTTTGGAGTTTCTAGATGGAGAAGATGTTACATGTTGATGTCTTAGAGAATCTAAGTCTTGTTTAACATGTAGCTTGAAGTTCAAGTCTCACTTGGAAGGTCAGAATATCTTTGGGAGAAGTCTGATAAACGTGGAGAGGTCAATAAGTGGCACTTGACTTTTTCATATGAGGATTCATGAAGGAGGTAATCAACCAGTGGCATTTGGTCTATCTCAGAAGTGAGTTCGAAGAATCAAGATAATCAACATATGGCAGCTGATTATTCTTGAGGAAAGTCTGAGACAAATTACTTTTGAGCAGAAAAGTAGTAAGTTGAAGACAAAAGGAGGTGTTTTCTATTCATCTCTTGGAGCTTGTGGTAGGAGTTCTGAGAAATCTATGGAAGATTATCTCTCGTATTGGGATGAGAATGTATAAGTCCCAATTTATGTCTGGGTCCAGTTGGATCAATCTGGTGACTCAGTGATATCTGAAGATTATCACATAGTGGTCTTTGGTATGTTGTGAAGAATGTTCTAATTAATGTTAGAACATTTTGTGGAGTCGTTTTCTGGTCTGGTTAGAAGAGAGATCGACACAGAGTGTGGATGTGTTCAGCCAAGAGGGTTGAACAGAGGGGGTGCTCTTGAAGACATGAAGATGCGTCTTATGTTTTCCATTCATCAAGTGGTCTGGATTCTCTTTTAATCAGGAAGTATGTGAAGGTCCAACTTTGGGATGTTGGATATGCTCATGTGTGATCTCCAAGTTTCAAGAGGAGAGTTGGTTGTTCATGACAGGGGGAGTTCTGTCCTTGTGCCGCAAGTAATCATCAAGCTAGTGGTATATGTGTTCTCAGATAACAAGGTATGGCACCTGTTAGTTATTGGGATGGTGTGGTGCATGTCAATGCTGAGTGAGCACAAGAATGTCTGACCGGATGTCATGACATTGCCTTGGACAATACTATTATTTCCTTCTGAATCCTACAGTCATGAGGAAATATGGAGGTGATGTGTCTAATTATAATATATCAGAATAAGCCTGAGTGCTACAGTTGTGTGTTACAGGGGGAGTAACCATCTGCTGAAGTGTGGGATTTTGGTTGGAGTGGTGCCAGATGTCAAGATACTACTGGAGGACGAACTTGGTCCTGGGAAATGATGATAGGAAGAATACAGGCAGAATGCAGGGAAAAGCCGCGTGGAATGTTAAGACATCGCGTGCAACGTGTCTGACTACATATATGGAATAGTCTCCATGCACTGGAACTGTTGTTTCGAAAAAGAAACAGTCAAGAGCTATAAAAGGTATTCAAAGATAGTCTGAGATTTTGTTGGTGATTCTCTGACTGTTTCTCAGCGAATATTAATGAATCTTGACCAAGCATTTATTCCCACCGTTAATTCCTAAGCACGGGCTGGACTATTTAAAGGATGTATCAGCACTCCTCTTCTCACAAGAGAAACATTCCTTCCCTCTAAACCATGGGATATGTCAAGGTTTGGGCAAACTGCGCCTGGATCTGGTTTTGTGAAGGGTTCATTTGTAAATGCTTAGCTAAAAAGGGGGAGAGAAATAGGGTCCTCAGAATGTACCAGAAGCAAGCAAACTGTGGTAACAAACAGAAGTTGGCGTCAGGCACAAAAGCCACATACTGGGAATATCACTTGTGTCTTGTGATCTGAGTTAAGAAGACAGCTGTGTCTTGTGATCTAAGTTACATTGTCTATGTACTCAGCATTACATATTCTTCAGGAAGCTCTCCCGTTGAGGGGAAGGGTTGTGATGCAGCTGCGCCTTGTACCTCTACTTCCTCATGTACACCAACTTTGGTGTTTGTGGTGGTGGAGGTAATGACAGAGGCTTATTTCTTTTAGCTAAAATTTGTCAAAGGGGGAGATTGTTAATACCTTAGGATTGGCATTAATTTTATAAAACAAATAATGTAATCATCTCTGTTGTTTTAATATGTTGGGTTGAAGAAGTTCAACATCTGGACCAACATGTCATGTATGATGTCACGACATCCTGCCTGTGACATCGCACATGTGTAGAAAACTGAATTAATTAATTCAGTATATATTCTGGGATTAGTAAGGATATTTGGTGAATATCCTAACTCCCATGTGGAGGTCTTAAAGACTCAATCAGAATATATATAGGCTCCAAATATGGAGATATATATGGAGAGATTTTAGGATTGAAGACCTTGTTTGTAGCAGAAATTTTCTGCTGTATTTGTAACAGCAAAGAACAAGTTTGCTGCGATTTCTGAAGGCCCAAAAAATAGTTGGGTGATTAGGTTATAAATAGCATATTGTAACCTAGTTTTTGTAAGCCTCTGAGAATGAAAAATTAGGGGTGTGTGTGAGGTAAACCTCCCAACTTGTGGGAAGGTTACCATGTGTTTCTCAGTGGTCAAAGCTGAGAGTATTTGTAACTCAAAGGCTGTAGGCAAGAGTGATTATGGTCTTGAATGAAGCTGTGAAGCAACTTCAAGTTGTATTAACATTACATTGTATTTGTAGTGATAGGAATGGAAACTGGAGGTTTCTATCTAGGAGTTCCTAGGTATAGATTGCATTGGGTAGGGATTAAGTGAAGAGTTGTAAACGGGGGAGTTTAACTCTGAATTAATACTGCTGATAGTGGATCTTCTTCCTGGCTTGGTAGCCCCTAGATGTAGGTCATGTTGGACCGAACTAGGTTAACAATTTCCTGTGTTTGTTTTCCTTCTGCATGTTATTATCCTTTTGCCATAACTCAGCTGGTATTTCAGTCTGCTTATCAAAATAATAACAAACCTGGGATATAGCCTTCTGTTTGAATGTCAATCAGAATGTTGTGACATTCATCAGTGACAGCTTATACTGAATAATAGGCAGGTTGGTTTCAGTTCAGTATTTACTCAAGTCTGGTCTTCACGTGGATAACAGACCTGGCCAAAGGATTATTGTGAAACTGTCAAACTGGATGTCTTGACAGTTGTTCCTGTAGGCTGATACTGAGGTAGAGACTGGTTGGTCTTTTCACAGTACAGGAAATTTAGCACAGTCCGTTTTCAGGAACATAACAGAATCAGCATATGTTCTGGCTGTCGAACTGAATGTTGTGACATTCATTCTCAACAGCATGTGCTAAAGTGTAGGATGATTGGTTTTCTGTTCAGTATTTTTCTTCTGGCTATTCTTTAGGAATCCAACAGCTGAGCTAAAATCCAGGAAACCAACTACTAACCTACAATTAATGTACCTAACAAATAGTCTATTTGTTAGCAATCTAATAAGTGGAAATTAGATTAACGTGTTCAACCTTTATTTTAGGAAATACATGTACAAGGCCAGCAAACTGGAATAATGTAACAGTTGATGCTCAAATCACTATTGAGACATCTTGCTGATAACTGTGTAGGAAAATAACAGAATTTGGTGCTATGGATGATCTCTGCTGAGTCTTTCTACCAGATGCACAAAACTAGGTGTTCCTCCATTCTAGGGTGATATGGAAGCAGATGTCGTGACATCTGTGAACGTGTGCATATTAGTATAGGGTTTAATAACTGTCTTGCAGTATTAGTTACAATGTTGGATCAGATGTCATGACTTGGAGTAGAACATCTCTAATCTGACTATGCCAGAATTTCAAGACTTATGTCGAAGTCACAACTATTTAAGGTCGAGCAATAGAATTTTGGTGTTAATGCATGTTAGAGACATAGTATAGTGGACTATGCTCATGAAACATACCACACACAAAAAGAATATGCAAAAGGTGTGGCCTAATCTCATCCATACTCATATCAATTTTTCAATCAACTAGCCTTAGGATTATGAGATATCATAGGTCAAATAGAATGAATGAATGAAGAAAGGGAATAAGATGAAGTGGGAGGGGATATATGAAAACTCAAATTGATCAAAGGAGGACTTTTACCAAATTAATATCATCCATTGATTTTGGTAGATGGAACGCACATTCCATCAATCCTCTAAATCCAATGATATTAACTTGACAAAGTCAAATCAAACTTGACCAATGCCCAACAACAAGAGTCAAACTCAAACAAGTCATCACAATTGGTCAACAAAATTATTTGGCATTTATTAAAATTAAATATACTAAAATAATACATTTAAATTAAATATGGTTTGTCAAATTCCTAAAACCTCATCAAAACACCAAATAAATGGCCATGAGATTTTTCATAGGTCAAACAAAGTCAAAGGACCTTGGAGAAAATTTTTCAGAAAGTTTGAAAACTTAAAAGTATTTTTAAACAATTAAAAACAAATGCAAAATCAATTAAATCATGAAAAATATTAATAATGATCCAAAAAATAATTTTAATTCAGAATATGAAAGAGGAAATTTTTTGAAATTTTTTGGTGAAAACCTCATGTTTTTTGGATCAATATGAAAATTAATATGAATTAATGAAAATAAAGCAATTAAAATGAAATTCAAATAATAAAAAAAATGTGGACCACTTGATCTCCCTCATTAATTGAGGTGGCAGATCAAGTGGCCACCAGCGCGCGTTCCATGGTGGACTTGAGTCAACGCGGCACAGGTTTGGTATTTTAAAATAATGCACGAGATTAAAATAATTTGTAAAGGATCAATGGCTCTGAACCATGTCAACACATCATCGGCGTCCAACGGCCGATCATCATCTCCGGTGACCCTGGCCGGACTGGTTCACTCATCACCATCAAGAAAAGGAAAAAGGAGGACATGATCTGAAAGAAAAAATGGCGTAGGGCACGAATCTGACCTCAATTTTAACTAACTCCACATATATAGAAATATATGAGGAGTTGAATTTTGAGGTGTGTCAACTGAGTTGCTTCGATTTGACCTCTAAGTAACTCAATCTTCTTGCCTACATTGGTAGAACTTTAGACAACCAAGGATCCAAGAGAATTGAGTGGAATTAAGAGAGAATCGAAGAGATGAAATTTTCTGGAAAATACCTTCAATGTAGGTCTGGATTCAATTGTTCTTGCTTTGGCTTGTGCTTGATCTTGCTCAGTATGCTTGCAGAAGTGGATTAGAATGCACAAAAGGTCTTGGATCCCTGGAGTTTTGAATCTCAAAACACTGAGAATTCAACTCAATTTCTAATGGAAATTCTCAGGATTATCCTCTCAAATGGAAGGGTTAGGGGTTTAGGATCAAAGCTGGCACGAATATGTCTTGAATTATGAGCATACGGAGCTCTATTTATAGTTGGATCATGTGATATTTGCACCTTCCAAATGACTTTCCAAAATTGGTAATGAGTGATGCATGGGCGCATGGGCGTGTAAATGCCCATGAGATCATTCCATTTGATCCAAAATTGAGTGTAAAAGAGTTTGAAATCAACATGGAATGCAAGGCAATTGTACACAGATGTTTGAAGTTTGATCTTTGCCAAATGATAATGCAATGTTCATGCCATGCGCCGCCCTAGCAATTATTGTCTAAAATGGATGAAATTGGACTTTTTGGGAAGGATAGATCCAGAGGAACAACTTTCATGTTAAACACTTTTTCATTTGGAGCTCGGAACATGAAGAATTTTGAGGTGTAAGTTTGGAAATTGCAACATATTGAAAAAATTTCTAAGTGTCAAGCCATATATCTCAATATTCCACCTTGCTTAACTTTCTATGTGAGCTTCAAATGAGAAAAGGTTCTTCATAAAACTTGTATTTATTTCAAAGACCTTCAAAAGGGTCACCAATTTCATGTCATTTGGATTTGAAATAATAGAGTTATGCATTTTTGAAGTTTGGAAAAATCACTTGTTCAATGATATAGGTCAAAAGTGACCTATAATGTACCCTTATATCACATGCTCATAAAAGTTGAATTTTCTCTCACTCAGAACATAAAAGTTGAAGTAGACATATTTAATTTGGTTGTGCAACTTGGAAAGCTTTCATCTCAGATAAATTGAGCAAGTTATGGCCTTGGGAAGTTAACTTTCAAATTAGGGGTTAGACAAAATGACCTATAATATTTCATCATAGAAAATGATTTTCCAAGAAAAAGTAGCTCTAGGTCTCAACATGAAAGTTGTTTGGAATGTAATTCAGAGTATGTTTTCTCTTGGAATCATTTTCATATAGTGAAAAATGTAGGAGATAGGGTCTAGGGAGACCCAGTTTTGATCAGATGAATTCATCTGGCCAACCACCATCAACCAACTTGCTAACCTTCAATTCTCTTGACTTTCTTGGCTCATGGTAGATAATATATGCATAAGATGATGAATTTTAAAGTGTCCCTTGAGAAATTTGATCAATTGGTGAGATAGCTTGTTGGAGAAGTTACTCAAGATACCCAGTCAAACTAGGGTTTCCAAGGCAAATCACCCCCAAACTCTTGAAGAAAACTTGATCAATATAACAAGTAGTAATCAATGAAACTCATATATGATGCTCATAACCATTCTTGGATCAATTCATGGTTGTGCTCTTTGTCATGAGGGTCTCAAACCCTATATATGAACTTGATAAATCAATGGAGATCATGCCCTACCTACAAAAGAGTTAGGCAAATGCAAATACATATTTTTGGTATTTTGGTTAGTAAAATGATAATATACAAGTATGATACAATCACAAAGTGCTTGGTGATCTCTCCCAAAACAAACCCAGTGAAAGAGGGGTAAGGAGGATGCCAAGGTATGATCCAAATGCTAATGCTTATGATGAAATTGCACGAGGGATCTTGGGGTCAAAATTGGGGTCTTACAGCTGCCCCTATTTAAGGACATTCTAACTGAGGAGGCGAAGGTTAAAATCTTCTTGTCGACTCAGTAGAATGGACTTAAATAACAACATATGGAAACAAATTTTGGTCCCTAAGAGACCTCATGATGCATATGGTATGAATGTAAAAGTTAACGCTCTGTGGGAAAATATGGCCACAAAGGAAAAGAAATCAGAGAGACCGAAAGTCCGCAGGAGTATAATGCATTCCATCAGGAAAACTCATTGGGGAGATAGAGACTCTAGGGAATAAAGGAGTTATGCGTAGGCCAGGCTACGACTTGAAATTACTGGGGACTCGAGGAATTCCATACAAACATGGAAAAGACTCAGCCGGGGAAACAACAACATCTGCAGGGGATACGAGTAAGTCAGGATAAAATTGAAGTACTTGAATCATGCAGGGACAAGCGATTTTACTAAGGAAAAACGCACTCAACTCAATTGCGGAAGCAATAAACTTCAACACAGGAGGAGCAGAAATCTATTATCTACTACCTATTATTGGGTAAGGAGATAATAAAGATCTGAGAGAGACAACATTCGTCATCCGTTAAGATGAACATATCAAGGATGACTCGCTGGGAAATGCCAGGAGGAATATTCATTACCGGTTACGGGGTAAGAATAGCCTTGCTGGGGAGAACTGCAGAAAAAGAGGATTTACAACTACCAGCTACTGGGCAGAAGACCAAGGGTGAGAGTATCCGTCATCGGTTAGGATGAACATATCAAGGATAAACTCGACAGGGAAGAAAATCTATCATCGGTTAAGATGAACATATTAACGATAGACTTGCCTGGGAAATGTCAAGGAGGATACCCGTCATCGGTTAAGATGAACATATCAAGGATAAACCAACTGAACAAAAAGTAGGAATTACATCTATCGAATGCTGGATAGAAGACCACCAAAGAGAAAATCTGTCACCGGTTAAGATGAACATATTAAGGATAGACTCTGAGAGGGGAGAAAATAGGAATTACATCTATCAGTTACTGGATAGAATTCCAAGAGAGAGAGTTCGTCACTGGTTAAAGTGAACATATCAAGGATAAACTCTATGGAGGGACAAAAGCAGGATTTACAACTACCGGTTACTGGGTAGAAGACCGCAAAGAGAAGGAAACCCGTCATCGGTTAGGATGAACATATCAAGGATTAACTCTCTGGGGAACAAAATAGGGATTACAACTACCTTTTTACTGGGTAGAATACCAAAGGTGAGAATATGCGTCATCTGTTAGGATGATAATATCAAGGATAAACTCGAGCAGGGGAGAGAAAGATATCTGTCACCGGTTAGGGTGAACATATCAAGGATATACTTTCGGAGGAATAGATCCACCGGGGACTCTACGGAGGAGAAACTGGGATACTTTTGACGGGCATTGGGCAAGAAGTAACAAACTGCAAACTAAGAAGAATATTACCAGTTACTGGGCAATAAACTCTTAGGAGACTCGAAGCATCTATCTAGGTAAGAACTAGAAAGAAACAATCAATCAAGACTTAACCCAATGAGGATATAACTCAAGGGGAGTGGTTCCATCCAGATAAGCAACTAGAAAGGAAACTGAAATAATAATCATCCACGAGGAATCAAACTCAGTGGGGAAGAGGAGAAAGGTTAAAGTCTTTCTACTTAAGGGGCTGACACTCTACAATTGAGGGAGGACAGACACCGAAGTTTGTAGGGGGATAAAGTACCTCCATACAGGGAATGAGAATTGCAAACCATCAAGTTAAACAAATATGATAATGCCAATATGCATTTGTGAAATTATATGAACATATATGTATATGATGATTATGCTGACAAAATTATCACAAAGGATGCAAAGGTGTTGCAAAGAATTCGAATCATTGGTACAATCCCTGGTCAATCCATAAAAAGAGGGAGACAAACTGCTGGAGAACAGCGAAATCAGAAACCGAAAGCTCAACCCTAGCTGGGGAAAGAAGAGACTTGTTGTGGAGAAGCGAAGTTATCGAGTCTGCAGGGAATTTTAGGTTAACGCCATATCAAATGGGAGACAACCGTGCAGAAGATAAACACAAAATAGCTGCTCGAGAACCAGGAGGAAACTCTGACTGGGAGCGAGTCAGATGGCGACTGATGAGGAAACCAATGCGATCTATTGGGGAAAAGATCTTACTCTACTAAAGAAACACCTTGCTGAAGAAATGTGATCTCCATTGGGGAACACAAAAACACTGCCGGGGAAAAACACACCGCAAGGTACTGAATCAACCAACTTAGTTGGGGAAAAACACGCCACAATCATTGACGCCAACGTTGCAAGAGCATCCTCCATCCGGTTTTCATCTCGAGGGATATGATGAAACTCAACCTTTGTAAAGAAAGTTGAAATCCTCCTCGCATAATCTCTATATGGTATTAAACCGGGTTGATTTGTCTCCCATTCACCTTTGATCTGATTCACAACCAAAGTTGAATCTCCAAAGACATCCAGATACTTGATTTTGAGATTCATGGCCTCTTCAAGCCCCACAATGCAAGCTTCATATTCTGCCATATTGTTTGTACACTTGAAAGTCAATCTAGCTATAAAGGGTAGATGCGTGCCTTGAGGAGTAATGATCACTGCCCCAATGCCATTTCCATATTGATTAACAGCTCCATCAAATACCATGCCCCAACGGGAACCAGGTTCTGGCCCTTCTTCAAGCAATGGTTCATCACAATCTTTCATTTTCAAGTACAAATCTCTTCATTAGGAAAATCATACTGCACTGACTAGTAATCTTCAATTGGTTGGTGAGCGAAATGGTCAGCCAAGATACTACCTTTAATCGCTTTTTGAGATCGGTATTCAATATCATACTCTGATAACAACATCTGCCAACGGGAAATCCTCCCAGTTAAAGTAGGCTTCTCAAATATATACTTGATCGGATCCATTTTGGATATCAACCAAGTGGTATGATTCGACATATAATGACACAGACGCTTAGCAGCCTAAGCCAATGCACAACAAGTCTTCTCAAGCATAGAATACCGAGTCTCACAGTCGGTGAACTTCTTACTGAGGTAGTAGATCGTGTAAGACCCCAATTTTGTCCCTAAGATCCCTTATGGCATCATATCATAGCATTGCATAAGCCTCAAGGATCATTGGACACCTTGCTTCCTTCCCTGTGGGTGGGATCTTTCTTGAGAGTGGTTCTTGATCACCAAGCATTGCTTGCATTTGTATATCATTGCTTTTCTTTTAATCACTAACCAAATGTACAAAAATATATCATTAAACTTTGTTACTTGCAGCTTAAGTAGTCAACAGGTCAAGGCAATTCAAGTGAATCCTTTGTGCAAGAAATGAAGTTTCCATTGAGATATGGATCATTATTTTGAGCTTATGTGAGCTATAGGTTCATTGTGAAGCAAATTCCTCAGGTGGTTGAGGCCCAAGTTCATCAGAATATTTTCAGGTCATCTAAGGACTAATGTAGTCAATTGAAAAGTCAACTGTGGGTTTTGAGTGTGGAAATTGAGTTTCTTCATCCCGTTCATGTTCAAACAATGCTTATTCATCATGACAAACCTTTATCTTGAAGAATTTGAAGCCAGTGCAAAAGTTTCCCAAAATGGAAAGTGACCTATAATTTCAAGTTTCCAAAAATGGAAAGTTTTTGGACCAACTTCAACTCAACTTTCCAACATCAAATAAGCTTCAAATGAAATTTTGTCCAACATGAAAGTTGAAGATCTCTCTCTCCCATTTCCCAAAAGTCCAAGATCATGAGCATCTGATGAATGGTTTAGGAGATATGATCAAATCATTGCCAAGTGTGCTTGAAACTTCAAAAGGCCATAACTTTTGAACCAAAACTCCAAATTGAGTGCTCCTTTTTGAATAATTCTTCTCATGGCATGAACTTTCCAAATCATTCATCACATTGCATGAAAATTCATCACATGGCCATTTGTTCTTTCATGACCATTTTGGAGGGAAAATGATAAATTTGAAATTGGTGCATTGTATGGACAAAATACCATTGCCATTGTGTTCATTGGAAGATTTTAAGTGAAGTCATCCATGCATTTGGTACTGTTCACGTTTGCATTTGCCATGCACCACACAAATTGTCATTTTTGGTCACACACCCTATTTCACTTAATCTCAATTAAACCATGTTTAATTTTAATTAGGATGAGATTAGGACAGAGTATATAAACTAAAACCTAACAGAATTGTAGGGGATTCACCATTTCTAGATCTAAAATCAACTTCCCTCCAAAAATTTCTCCCAATCCAAATTCAAATTTCTTCCACATAAGCCTTCAATTTTCTTCCATATTCTTGTTCTCTGGTGTTGATTTAGTATAGATCAAACATTGGATCATCAAATTTGGACCAGAATCGTGTTGTGCAAGTTCAAGAACACAAACATGGAAGTTCAGATTTGAGCAAGATCTAAGCCACTACAAGCTCCAATTTCTTCACAAAGCTTCATAACAAGAACTCAGGAGTCGATTTGCAGCTTGCCAGGCCTTGAAAATGCTGATTCCAGAAATTGATCTTCAAGAGGTAGGTTTTTCGAACCTCCTAATTCTCAAATATTTTGCCATGATCTTGTAGTTCATATCATGCTGATCAATCTGGTGAAAATTTCGTGTGAAATGATGGCTTATTGACTGAGATATGCTTAATTGATGTTTTGTGCATCAAACTGTTTTTGCTCGATCTGCATTTGTTGTGATGAATTAGTATGATTTGATGATGGACTCGTGTTCCTCATTGTGTAACGGTTCAAATGATGTACGTTTTGGCCAGTTCTGGAATTTTTTGTGTGGAATGATACTGTTCATCCACCGTCTTCATGAGGAAGATGGTGGTTTCCACCGTGGACCACCACGCCTATACAGGCGCTAGGGTTTGCTGGTTCAAGCTCTTCATATACACTGTAGAAACGCCCGTTGCCATTAGCACGCGAGTTCGATTCTTCCGTTTTCATGTTATTTTGTTTTAATTCTTGCTGATTCACTGCTTGCATGGCGCATGTTGTCAATTCCATTGGTCTAGCTTCTTTTGACCGCTGCCACATATGCGTTTGACCTTGACTGGACGCGCCAGCGTGCTTTAATGAAACTTAGCATTTTGATACGCACATGGTTCGATTCTGGCCGGCGACATCATTTTCAAATTAATTTCCATTTTTACCTTTTCCCTCCATAATTGCCTATGCATGATCATTTCCTTTTCAAATATTTTTGCCAACTTCAAAAAATCATATCAAATTGAAAAATGATCCAATTAATTCCAGGTTTTTTGATACATGATCCTGAGAATGTCTAGAATTTTATGGTGTTGATTTTATGATTTTACCATTTCTGGATTTTGAATTGTGGCTGATTATGTGCACATGTATGCCTTTGTACCATGTCTCATTCATCCTATCATAAGATGCTCATACATGATCCAAATGCCATGAAATTTTGCATGATGATTCTTAACATTTTGATGGATTTGTGTGATTTTATTTGGAATTTTTTGCTATTATATTCACTATTTTGGACACATGTACTTTAGGTGTGACAATTTGTGTCACACAATTGGATGTCTAGCTTGTGCATTTTCATATCCATATCAAATGAGCTTCTCTGTTTATGATTTTTGGC
Organism: Lathyrus oleraceus; assembly: GCF_024323335.1. Classification (NCBI taxonomy): domain Eukaryota; kingdom Viridiplantae; phylum Streptophyta; class Magnoliopsida; order Fabales; family Fabaceae; genus Lathyrus; species Lathyrus oleraceus. The sequence continues at coordinate 383,805,668 of NC_066582.1, read as the reverse complement.
ATGATGATTGTGCTTGATGTGTTGAATGCTCATAAAAATTTTCATGTTCATTTGAATCATTTCTGTTTTGATGTGGAATATTCATTCTTGATGATCAATTGTATGCACCTCTTGCTTGCCTTGCCTTCTCATGCTCATGAAATGATGTTGCTTGATGATTTTGACTTGGTCCTTTTTAGGACATGTTCTTACTTGTTTAAACATGCTTCATGTTGAATTTTGGTTGCTGTTTTGGCTTTTTGATTCACTTTTGACCCTAGGCTTTGCCTTAGGGGTTTGGACTCACATTTTGAGCTGTGCATTTCAGGTTCAAGCAATAAGTCCTAATGGATGATGTTGATCTCATGAGTTGAGATGCATTTTGTTTTGTTTAACTAATGTTGATTGTGTTGTAGGTCCTTGGGAGGCTAATGCACTTGAATTGTTGACTTACATTTGTGTATATTAGTTGCCTCACTGTTGACTGTTGTCTGTTGGTTTGTCTGAATGTGAATATTGACTTGTTTGATTTTCTTACAGGTACTTTAGTAGCTTTAACTCATTACTTGAGTTGCTTTGCTTTGCTTGTGGTTGGCATACCACTTAGGTAAACCCTCTATTCTCCATGTAGTCTGGAAGACCTGTCATGTTCTTTTGGCAGGCACCTGTTTGAAGCCCTCCTTAAGAGGCCATATTTTTGTTTGTTTAATTTTGTGCCAAGCAGCTCAAGTCCTCCTAAGTGAAGAGGCATTGGCAGATAGAAGAGTCTTTCATATTGCTCGCACTACGTGCTGATGCATTTTGAATAAACACCCAAAATCATTGTATATGGAGTCAGTCATTATGGAGTAGAGTTCCTCATTCTGGACTCCCACACCTTCTTTGAGTCAAGCTCACCCTGGCCAGGGTTAAGAGCTATGAGGTCTAATCCTCATCTCCCATTTCATCTACTCACTCTAACTCTCAATGTTAGAGGTTAAGAGCCTAAACACCCTTACATATTTGGCTTATTTGTCGAGGTTGATATGACCCCTTGACTAAAGCCCAGCCTTGAATGAGCCTCTTGGTTGTGTATAGCGTGTGATAATTGATTGATTGTTTGCTTACTTGTGCATCCTTCATGTTGCTTCTGCATATTGTTTGCATCTTGCTATTGCATCTGTTATTTGTTTTGTTTGAGGAGTCAGGTGTAAGACCATTGATTGGCTACCTGTTTCCTATTCCTTTTGGGGAGCTGGATATAAGACCATTGATTGGCACTCCATTTCCTGTTTTGTTTGTTTGTGGAGTCAGATGTAAGACCATTGATTGGCTATCTGTTTCCTATTTTGTTTTCTTTTAGAGGAGTCAGGTGTAAGACCATTGATTGACTATCTGTTTCCTGTGTTTGTTTCTTTGAGGAGTTAGATGTAAGACCATTGATTGGCTATCTGTTTCCTATGTTGCCTTGTGGAGTTGGACGTAAGACCATTTATTGGCACTCCGTTTCCCATTTGTTTTCGGAGTTGGACGTAAGACCATTTATTGGCATTCCATTTCCAGCTTTGTTCTCTTTTGAACCTGCTTATTTGCTTATTGCTTTTTGTTGCTTATTCCAAAGGATGGTACTTACTTGGATCATCTACATATGATCTCAAGAGAGGAACTCCTAATGAAGTTTTACTCCTCATCCCCACCTTTTGTTCTTTAAACCTCCATTTGCATGTTAACTCAAACCAGAAAACTTTGTGCAAACATTTTCATCTGTTTTCAAACTAGAAACCTAAGCCTTAAGCCTCTGATTTTCAAACTTCATTTTCACTATACTTCTTCTGAATTGAATCTAATGTCAACTTTGACCATTTTTTGTGAATACTCTAATTGGTTAATTTCACTCACTCAATTGCTTTTTGTGGCCCTTGTCCACTTCTTGATAAGTTTTCATACATTTGCCATAGATCTCAATTATCTTAGTGGTTGATGTGAATCTCACCTTTTGTCCTTAGTGATTGAATTGTAAGACTTCCTTGCTTATTATAGGGCATAATCCCTCACTAGCAAGTTGAAGCTGTTCTCACATGGTGGACTTGTGGTTGTATAGGTTGAGTTTTCTCCCGTGGATAACGAAAGACCTTAGGGCTTTTGTTTTAAAATCAATTCACGCATGTTTTTTTGGAAATCTTTTAGCCAAACTACGAGGTTTTGATCCTGTGAAGGTACGTAGGCAATGGATTCCTCCATCCAAACATAAAAATAATAAAAATTGTATATTCTTCTCTCATCCTCCCAATCAATGTCTGCACAATAAATATTTTCATAAATAATCATCTGATACAACAAGTTATGAAAAGGGTTCCCTAGGAGTACCTAGGATGCATTGGGTGCCTAACACCTTCCCTTTGCATAATTACCCCCTTACCCAGATCTCTGTACCCCTTTTATTAGTTTTCTTTGTAAAACTTCTTAGGCTTTTGTTCGCTTTCTAGCCATTCCTTTGGATAAATAGAAGTGCGGTGGCGACTCTATCTTTGTATACTTTGCTTTTGATTTAGCCAATAAATCATAAAGTGACAAATACACCGCTACAAAAAACTGGCGACTCTATCTTTGTATAGTTTCCTAGTGGGTTTGCCAACTTTTCACAATTGTTGTGATATATTGTTTATGACATATTTTTGTACAATTTGGGATTACTGTATTGTTTGTAACGATTGATTTGCTTGATATATCAATTGCTTGCTTGTTTGGTGATCTCTGTGAGATGAGTTCTATACCCGAACTCGAGTGCACCTTATGATAGGAGAATGGCATAGTCTCGTCGACTTGTGTGGAGTTAATCCTTAGCAAGTTGACTTGCGAGTCCATTCACTTGGTGGAGGTCATGTTGATTTAATGATGTCACACAAGTTATTTGTGGTTAGGCGTCATTCTTTCAATGTGTGCCGTAGAAGCCAAGGACCTTAGTTTACCAAGCCCATCTTGGCCTATTTTTAGGATGTAGTGCGGAGGTCGTTCAAATGTCAGATTTGATGCGATTGTTACGCGATACTACACTCATAAGAGTCTCTCTTGAGAATATTTTTGGAATACGAGTATTCGTTCCTCCGATAATATTCGAAAGATGGGATGATGACTATGGGAACCTCTGGTAGAACATGTTCGGCAGGTTTAAACCATAGTACACTCCCTTTGGGTGGTTCTTAACCGAGACTCCATGCTCGTGACTCACAACAAACCCGTGATTCATGGTTGATCCGTTAAACTATCGTTAATATCAATGGAACTTGGGTGTTGATAAGGTGAAAACCATAATCCACCAAAATGGATGATTGATATTAAGGATGGTTGAATCGTTCGTATATCGTTAATATCAATGGAACTTGGGTGTTGATAAGGTGAAAACCATAATCCACCAAAATGGATGATTGATATTAGGGATAATATGAACCATCCCATGACCTTTGTCTGGTGTGCTTTGCTTGATCCTTGAGTGTGATTGTTGCATTCATGCATTCATGCATTCATCTGCATCTATATCATCAGAAAAAGAAAATTTTCAAGGAAATTAAGGGGTTTATTTGCAAAATTTTCAGATATGGAAAGACAAAAAAGGCATACAAAGAAGTACAACTTCAGACAACCTGATCTGAAAGAGTTAAGGAATCTGACATCCTATGTATTAGATCCCTTGGGTTTCAAAGCTCGTTATGGGAAGCTTCTGCCTCTTCTGACTACTCAGGTTGATGAAGGGTTGATGGGCACTTTGGTGCAGTTCTACGATCCTCTGTATCACTGCTTCTCTTTTCCAGACTTTCAGCTATTGCCTACCCTTGAGGAGTATGCTCATCTTGTGGGTATTCCAATTCTGGATCAGGTGTCGTTCAGTGGCTTGGAGAGTATTCCTACTTCTCGAGAGATAGCTGACATGTTGCACATAGATGAATCTTTGGTTAAAGCTCACATGACTTCCAAAGGTGGAATTCAAGGTCTCCCTTCTGAGTTCCTCATCGCTCAAGCTACCGTTTATGGGAAGGCCATGAGTGATGATGCCTTTGAAGCCATATTTGTGCTTCTCATCTATGGACTGGTATTGTTCCCCAACATCGACAAATTCGTGGATGTGAACGCTATTAGGATCTTCTCTATTCTTAATCCCGTTCCGACTTTGTTGGGTGATACCTATGTCTCTTTTCATATGAGGATTGCAAAGGGTGGTGGCGCTATTGTGTGTTGTTTGCCTCT